>NC_084669.1:18055555-18656666 GCF_028389875.1 Rhea pennata | reverse complement strand
CACATCTAAATGAAGAGTGGATGTTTTTTTCCAGTACAACTGCATGACTGTATATGCATATAGTCTGTGTGTTTGTTACTTGTATTGTGGTTTTATCTGGAGACCTCAAACAGTGGGGAGAATGCCAGCGTATTAAACAATAGCGGAGAATGAAGTTGGTCCTGCCCTTCAAATTAGACTGATTTCATGGGGCAAAAATACCCACGTTATACAAGCACATATGCTCTGACAACGTATGATTCACTTCTCTTGTAAAACAGTATTAAAATTAGAGTGATATTGCCACTTTTAAGTAAACCTATAATATTCATAGGCATCAAGTAGAAAACTCCTGTAATAAAAAAAAAAAAAATCAAGGAAAGGCACCTGATTAAATGGAGAACCAAGAACCTAATATAAATAAAAACAGCTGAGCAGCATATTCTTACTGATGTTTGTTTGCCTTGAAAGAGGCCATTGCGTTTCCAAAAGGGTGTTTTCTGATTTGATAAAAATGTAGATCCTGCTAACAAGCATTTTCTTCAAGAATAGCTTTTCAAGCAGTTCCCTCAAAGGATTTTTTTTGTTGTTATAAAAGTATAGTATTTATTCATGTGTTAGGAAACACTGAATATCTACCAAAAAAAGGTGAATAATAGTAAATACTGTGCTTGTAAAATTTTTTTCCCACCTATTTTCTTATTGTTGCTATTGAGGCTCTTTTGTCTAGACTCCAAAAGCCCTAACTGCGCTGCAAATTCTGTGGGCTCTGCTACTTGGCTCTGCCTGGACTTGTAGTCTGTAGCATATTTATGAAAGGCTCCTGGTGCACATAGAGAACTTCATGGAGGCAGTTCTGGAAAGTCAGAAGTAATAACAGAGAACTTACTTATACTCAGAACATTATTCTTCCCATCATATTCCATGGTGGTTAGTCTCCCCAAAGAGCGTAACAGTGTTGCTTGCCCTATTACCATACTCTCTCAATATGTACCAAGGGAATTAGCAAAGCCAGACAAAACTGGACTCCTGATAAACTGAAGCTCCTTCTCTTATTGTATTTCTTACGTATGATAAGAATCACTCTAAGAGAATTTACTTCTCAGTTTATAAAGAAAAAAAGAACCACAAAATCTAGAAACTATTCTGTTAGTTACATCTGTGTCAGTGCTTCAAAGACTGTGGAAAAACTAGTTAATTCCTGTTCTTTGCTCCATAAGGAAGGTAGCAGGTATCATTTTTGTGGAACAGAGAGCAAAACTGAAATGCAAGTAGAATGTGTGTTCTAATCCCTAATTTGGGAATGTCCAATACCCAGACATCCTGACAGCTGGTCAGAGGTATATCTCACTAGAGGAAAGGAAATATAGAGGAAATATAAAATATTCTTTCTGCACTCTGGCTTGCTAGGACAGTATTGTGACGAGACCTTCATAATGAGCAGGTGGAATCTGAGCATCAGCAGGCACCACTGTCCTGGAGAGGGCAGAAGCTGCCCAAGCTCACAGAGGTGAGCGCTAGCCCTGCTAACAGGAAGTATGGCATGCAGTCTGGCTGAAACTTAGGAAAATCTATTTTGCATGATGTTTGATGCTTAACCTAATGGGTATCAAAATCACTATGCAGCCTTCCATGACCCACCCAGTTCTTCCAGGTTAGGCCCTTAGGAATGCTGAAGTTCATTGCATTTTCCATTGCAACACACAAAAGCAGACTGAAGTCATAGAAGTCTTTGGTCCTGAGGCAATATAGCATGAGGATTTTTAACTTTCCTACCACACAAATAATGCCTCTTGTCAAGAGTGATAGGTCTTTTGCATCTAACTATATTTCCCTATTTAAATCCTATAGCCTAATCTAGAATCCAATGTTAGTGAAAAACTTGGGTTTTATTGAAACAAGTCTACAGCTGAGACTAAGAGACAGTGATGAGCACTTGCTGAACAGAGATGTATGATTACCTAGGTAACACAGCAAAATTATTGTATCAGTACTCAGTGGCTTTAAACTACAAGAAAATTTTCCCCTGTACTGCTGTTCTGCTTTAATCCTCAGGATTAGTTCATTTTTTATATCTTTATATAGGTATGTTGTAGCAATCCATGAAAAAATGCATTTGGAAGCATCTAACTTGAGGCATGGTTTGAACTCAGCTTGTGCTACCCTGAAATCTCACATTTCAGCTTTATAAAATATGGAATAGAAAGCAACAAATGCAGCTCAACAAGAGACATTTGCAATTCAAATATTTGCCTGTCCAGCTTGCTTTTCTCAAAGTTAGGCTTAAATTCACAAGGAGAATTATTCAGAAGGAAGATAAAATGTAGTTTCTATATAAAATAAAGGTAATGAGTATTCAGATAAACAACTATTGTGTATAAGCTGGAAGCAAAAGCAACAGTAGTAGTAATTGAAGTGACCTGTACTTCAAGGTAAATCAGTTACCGAGTTTGTTTTATCAGAGATCCAGGTCAGATATCAGCACAGCACAAAAAGCATTATGCTTTATCTGCATTCTTTCATCCCTGGACTAGACCCCAAGGTACGAAGGTGGTGCCTCTGAGGAGCGTCACAGCAACTTTTTAACCACCACACATCTACCCTACACCAAGGAAATGGTTTCCACTTTAAACATTGTTAAAGTTGCCTGGTACTTCTTCAGCAGTGTAAGTCACCAGCCATAGAGTCAAAATCTAGCTGATTTTGAAAGAGGCCTGAAGTAAGTTGTTGTGCCTCAGATGCACCCTATTGCTTGTATAATAGGTGCTTCATATGTGGCATGGTTGCTGTTCCTTGTACAGGTACATTTTATAAAGTCATTTAGGCAGTTATCTTCCATTCCCATTGAGAACTAGCTATCTAAATATCTATTAAAAATCTAGCTTGAAAAAGAGTTCTTGAAGGGTGCATCAGTGGTGCAGAAATTTTATTCTGGCTCTGTCAATAAAAGTTGCCTTTGTTTTTGAGAGTTTTCCTATGAGTAAAACACAGTAAGATTGGGTTAAAAATACTTCAGGTGGTCAGATTTGTCCTTCAGTGAATACCAATGGTAAGTGCTAAAGTGTTGAGATGAAAACATGTGGCCTGACAATATCCAAATGCAAATGAAAAGTGGAGAAGGAAGTGAAAGCACCCAGAAATCACTATTACCTTTCAAAAAAAAAACTCTTTGAAAGGAGAATTTCACACTAGGGAAATGTTTGCATAAATGTAATTGTAAATGTGGCATTTTTTTTCTTGTTGATGCTATTTATCTAATAATTTGGTTTCTAAAAGATTATCTTCTTCCCACCTTCCTCTTTGGCACTGTGAAGAAGACAGCAGAACAACACAGACAGTCCTAGAGCAAAATGCATGTGGTCGCTGGCCCAGCATTCAGATTTCCCTGCAACGAATGTGTAAGTGAACTGTTGTAGCAATGGGAATACAGACGATGACACTGACAGCAATGCAGTCTGAGCTCAATGTGAAAAGGCACAAGCAGAGCGCCTCATGTGTGACCCCTTCATACGGCAGAGCTGCAGCCCAGCAGCCCCAGGCTGCAGTCAAACACAAGATCAAATCCAGCTCTGCATAGATAGTAAGTTTCATTCTTTTATCTTTTTTCCTAGTGTGATTTCTAATTGATTAATTCAACTTTGTTACCAGCAGCAAGATATTCCAAGCAGTATGTACAGCACTTGGTTGTATTATCCTTTGCTTTTTGCTGTTCTGCACCACTATTATTCCCTTCAAGCAGCCAATACAGTCAGCAGTCTAGAGGGTATTTTGTCCCACCCTAAAGTAGATATCTTCACCTGCTCAGATAAATCACTCTCTAGACACCGTTTGATTGTGTAGCCTAGATCATCTTTGACTGTAATAGAAAGTCAGACAGCTTGTTCCCATGTAGATACCTTCATTGTAGGCATAGATCATTGATGAAGATGAACCCTTCCCTTAGTGACCTCAGAAGTCTTTGTATCAAATCCTTTACTATCATCTTGTGCTTTTCAGATCTGAATAAAAGCCGGATGAGTCAAATAATTATAACTTCTTCCTGCTCTATATGAGGATTTCCCCTTTTGGCAGCAGTTCCATCTTTAATCTGGAGTGATTTGTATTGAGAATTATAAAATGTGTGATCCATTAGGAATTACAATATACACACACCAGCTACTTGCCAGACTTGGGGTTATCCCTTGGAAAGCAACATAATAGTGGGGGTTATTTGCTTTGTTAATTGGAAGCCTAGCATGCATGGAGAGTTATTTTTTCC
Organism: Rhea pennata; assembly: GCF_028389875.1. NCBI lineage: Eukaryota > Metazoa > Chordata > Aves > Rheiformes > Rheidae > Rhea > Rhea pennata. The sequence goes on along the minus strand of NC_084669.1, from coordinate 18,652,429 downwards.
GATGAGTTACAGCCTCATTTCCAAGTACAGTATTTAGATTATTAGTGTTTCAGTGGCATTGATTGCGATAGGTCAGTTTATAGCAGTCAGGATTTGGTTCATCCTGTACAAAAATGACAAGCTCTAAAAGCACTATCAGAAATGCTAGAAAACACATTTTTAATTTTGCAGTAGTTCAGATTTCCAAGATTTTCAGATATTGAATAATTTTTATCACCTGATTGGATAACCATGTAATTATCATCATGGCAATAATAAAATTCATAATGCTTAAATTATCTTTTAAATTGAATGTGTAATTATGAAGTTCCTTTTCTCCCAGGCATTCATGTAAAAGAAGTCAATCACTCAGAGGTCTTGGGAAAATGAATACAAGAAGGGGAAAACTACTATTCGGGAGGCAAATCTATTCACAAATAGCTACAAATATTCACAGGAGACAGGCAGTATTTCTCTTTCTTACTAGTAATGTAGTACAGTACACAATGTCAATGCACAATTCAACTGTTTTAGTGTTAAAACTGGTATTTTGGGAAAAAAAAAAAACAAAAAACCTTACTCAAAAATACTGACCATTCCCTCATTGGGTTTTTTGGGGGGAGATGGGGGGGAGGGGTTATTAAATACTTCTGAAACAGAAATACTACAATCCCTTGGCATTTACTAAAAGCCAGACTGAACTTAAATTTTCACCATAGTAAGAAAATTTCAATTAAAATAAAAGAGTCAATTTAAAGTGCAGCTATTCCCTTTCAATACTTTTCCTTGAAGTGTTACGGTGATATTAACTGTGAACACGATTGTCCTTCAGTTGGAAGAGTACAGTGAAAACAAAAGTGAAGGAAATCCCAGAGCTAAACCCAGAAAAGCTATTACTCTGGTAAAGACTAAATAAGTAAGTGCTTTATCATGGCACCCATTGAGTTTAAAATTAGATAATGGTGTAATCAAAGGAAACTCACTTGGATGTTAGAGAATCACCTTATTAATCATTCATATGCCATACTTTCATTCATTATCCCTCACTTCAATGTTTTGGAATCATTATGATTCTGTTTGTGGCAGAACAGATATCAAAGTAAATCTGTATTTCTCAGTAACATATGTTTAGAAGAAAGCTTAACGTCTATTAGAAAAGTCACTTTCCATCTGTGCCATACAAAGAAATACGCCACTTGAATCAGACCAAAATCCATTCTTTCTCTGCTTACACACAATTGTTGGCACACAGAAGGACTTAATTAGCAGAATAACCAAGATATCCTTGATAGCTGCAACCTCCATGTAGAAAATTAATTAAAAGCAATTTTTATATGCAGTAGAAAGTGCTGATTTTTTTCCACTTCTTGGATTTTCATCTTTTATAAGTAAGATATACCCAAATGTTTTCAGTTGATCATCTTTGTTTACACTGAAATCAAAATATAATTTGCAGTATTTTTAACTGCTTTACATTTTGTATGCAATACAACATAGAAAAAGTAGCTGTCCAGGGTGGTAAGATAAATGCCCCAAAAAGGCAAAAAAAGCACAAGAGTTTAGATGTTACTTGTAGGCCTTGAGCTTCTGGGATAAATCCCAATGCCTTAGCAGAGAACAGTTGTTCTTTTCTATCCTCTGACCCCTTTGCAGCAAGAAGATTCAGAAAAGTGAGTTAAATTTTAACACTAAGCTGATGAAAGTTAAGAGTTATGTGGTGGGAGTCCTGTAACCATGGCACTGAAACAGCTTAAGCATATCAGAGCCCCAAGGGACTGGACTGATAGTGTGTAGCATCCAGAAAGCCACCTCAATCCATCAGGTGAGGGAGAAAACAGAGCTGATGAAGAATAGAAAAATAATTCTTTACAAGGAGAATTTTTATTGAGAAATATTCAGCTGATTAAAATATACTTAATATGATGTGCATAGGTGCATCATCTGAAGTGCAACACAAGAAGCATGATTTTGACAAAAGCAAAACAGCAGACGTTTATGACAACTGAATTGTGTAAGAGATTTCTCTTTTGCTACCTAGGTCAGCTGTTTCTCACTGAAATTAAGTTTCACTGAAAGTTTAAGGCATTAGCTTAGTATCAGAGGGATAAGGAAAAAAAAATACATACAGTTAAGGTATGATCTGGACTGCCTTTGCTGGTATTTCCACTGAATTGACTATTTCTTAAAGGTACATATAGTAGTAATTATAAAACAATAATTTATGTTTTAGTGTTATTGCAACTATACATAATAGTTTTGAAATCAAAACTATATTTAAAAAGTTTCTACTTTGTATATGAATTTGGATAGACTGTATAAAGATAGATTTTACACATATGACTGGAGCTTTATACCAGTATGTAGTAAAAAATGGAAGAGCACAATATTATTTTAGTCTGTATTCAGCTTAACAAAACAAATTGCAACAATCTAGCAAGAAATAAAGGGAGAAGGAGAGGAGACTGATTTTAGAAGACTGTCTCTTCTGATGCCATGGAAATAAATATTTTATGCAATATATAAAGCCTAAAATAATTGTCATGGCCTTTCATGACATGTTCCTCCTCAAAACACCCAGGTGGAAGAATTCCAAAGCTTCTATAAATATAAAGCTGAATATCCACACGACTGTGCTCTTTTCTGCCCTGTGAAGCAGCTGCTTAGACTTTAGACAGTGCGATCATTTGTCATTTTGTTGTTATTGGTTTCCTTTTGACTGAGTTTCTTTTGCCAGCTTTGCTTAATACTCAAAGGTGGAGAGATACGTTGTGGGAAGAGAGAGGGGAAGAATTTGAGTGGGAAGCTTTTCTCTGCAATACCTGCATGTTTGTGTGCATTTGTAAGGAGAAGGAAAGGTGGGGAAGATGGAAGATATTCCCTCCAGGTTAGATATATGGGCAGACTTCTAATCACAGGTGGGTTTGGGGAGAAAATCTAGTATTTTTAGTTTTAACTTATTAGGATTTTAGTAACGAGTTTCTCTGAGAATCTTTCTATTTTTTTGGTTGAATTGCAGAAATGTCCCAAGGTTTTATGTTTTCTCATGCTTGCAGTCTTATACTTGCAGTCTCTTCTAGTTCGCAGACTTAGCTTGTAGAGGCAGTGCTGAGTCTGTCACAAACTTCTTAAAAGTCAATAGCCTTCTCTAAAGCAAATCAGTTTGTGCATAATGCACAATAAAAGCCAATATAAATAAGATGAGAAACAGATAAGCAACAAAAACAGAGCAATAAACAAAAAATACAAAAACATAAGCACAATGTCAAAGATGTACATGCATTGTAGTTAATATTTTAAAAACATTACACAGAAAGCAAAATCAAGCTTCCCTAAAAACACTATATTTAAGTCCATCTTTCCTGTTCTCCCATGGCTTCCTGCTACATCTACAACGGTACTGCTTGTAACTGGTGGTACGTTTCTTCTTAAAACAACCCCCTGATATCTGGTTACAGAATTGTCACCTGAAATCTCTGCTAGTGGCTCTGCCATGCAGGAGTGCAGGAACTGGTGTTGGCCTTAGATCAAAGAGAGCTCTTGTCCTCTGCCTGCAGCATTTCCAGCCGCAGGAAGTTCTGCTGTCTCCCCTTAAGTCTTCCCTTCCTTGAAGAAAGCTGTTTACTTTTTAGCCCAATTCCCTAAGAAAAGAAGGCGTGCACATAGACATGCATATATCCATATCTGTCTACTCCTATGATTAACTTTTAAACCCACTGAATAATTTTAGAGAAATTCAACAGCAGGAGAAAGGTCTCAGGTGGATAAGCATTTCTACAGCCACCTAAGCAGGTACGGAGACCTTATCACTGCTTTCATGTGTGACCTAATACTGAGCAGGGCTGCAGCATGCGCAAGAGTTGTTAATTGACCACAGGAAGTTTGTATTCATTACAGTTTTGTAATAGAAAGAAACAGGAGTTGGGGCATGGGGGAACTAATTAGTTGAGAACTTTGTAAATTGGCAGAAGAAAAGAAAGTGGGAATTATTTGATTTAACAGAGAAGACATTTGGTATACATCATAAAGCCCTACAGTGTGTACCCTTCTAAAATGGAATGTGTTTTGATCACGTCTTGATGAAGATGTTTAGACATTGGCTAGTCAGAGTGTTTAGAAGTGGTATCTGTGAGTTTTGGCTGTTCTGACATCAAGGATATTTAAAAGCTATTTTTTTAGGTCATTGTGACATTAGTGATGTTATAAATGTGGAACTAATAGGCATGAACTGGTTTTAGTCAGTAAAATAGCTTGCATATATTGTGGTGAACATATAAAGAAGTATATAGATTTGGGGATCTGAGTTACAAGAAGCGTTAGAGGAAGAGCTCTTTGAAGATCTCCCTATAATAGGTTTACCATTTGTGATTCATTTTGTTCTACCAAGCCAAGGAAGCTGTGACCCAGAAATGGATAACAAAATGCTGGCAAAATTTTGCTTTGGAAAGCATTTCTTTTGAGTGATTGCAATGGTGTAAGGAGGAAAGAATTTTGCCTCTTAATTTCTGCTGTAGTAAATCTATGGTATTTTGTAATAATCTGAATGTATCTCATCAGACTGGAACCTAACAATATTAATTGAGCCTTTTATCTAATCTAACAAACACAGTAGCCTTACACATCATGAGAAAAATGTCAGAAATCAGTTAATCATTAGAAAATTGTTTTTAGGAAAATAGGTTTTGTTCATTTACTATTCACAGAACTGTTTGTTCTGTAGTCAGATTAATGTTCAGAAGCTTTATTTTCCTAAGAAGCTTGGGAAAATAAAAATACAGTATAATATATATTATTAAATCAACAATAGTAGAAGATGCCATTAACAGTCTGAAGGGCTATACAATGTAACTTTAATATGAGGTACCTTCAGTTACATGCCACTTAAAAGGAGTATAAACAATTTATAATATACAATTTCTAAAATTTATTGCAGCCTTGAGCATCACATTGCACAACAGATATTAAAACTTTAGAGTAGTTATGTTAACATCTGCACATCTGTAATGACCATTATAAATTAATTGCAAACACTTCTTTCCAGCATCACTTACAAAGTGTTATTTTAAAGAAGTGTCCATGTAGAAAGCTTTGGTCAAAGTTATTATTTTCTTCTTCTTTAAATAATTATCCTTTTTATTTTCAAGTACAGTCTGACCTGTTAGTGAACCTTATTTAAACTGTAGCCACAAGAACTGACACAGACAGCTTTTTTCATTCTTAACACAAATATAGTTCCGTAAGTCAAAGCCACCACCCATTTCTGATTACTTTTTAGAGAAAATTATTTACGTACAGTCATTGCTTAATTTCTGCAACCCACTCTGTCATTTGCTAAGTTTTGATTATTAGATCTATGAATCCTGAGCCAGACAGCTCCCATAGGCAGAGAAGCTAAACCTTTCCCTTCCGTTAATTAACAGCTTTGATCTCTAATAACAAGACTTTACACACGCCCCAAAAAAGCTGTTGTGAATATTAACTGTGTGTGGCCTTGACTGCCAGAACACTGCGTGCCCACATGCATGAAGAGGTGTGCGGGCAGGCAGAGGTAACCCTCTGCGGGACGGCGTGAGCTGAAGCTCTTGCAGCAGGGAGCGGAGTACAGCACTTCAGGACAGTGCTTTATCAAGTGTGTCAGTATCTCCCCAGGATGGGTTTTAGTGTGGAGGAGGAGAGGGTGAGATGAGATGTCTTTTATAGCTCTAGGATATAATTTTGGCTTTTTGGAGGAGATAAAAGATGCTGACACTCTTACCATAGGAGTTTCCTGTTTGTAAAAAATAAAGAAATATAGCAAGGAAAATCCTGTAGCAGATTAATATGGACACTTAAGCAGCTGAATCCATGCATGCTTCATATAACAAAACCTAGAAAATTGTCAAAGGGAATCAAAATGAAAAATATGGAACTTGTATATGTGTATTGATTTCAGGATTATTCTCTAGGTGAGACATCAAGCATATTGAATGATAGTTGTTAAAGCCTAACAAAAATTAATAATCACTAAGAGAAAGGCAGCTATCCAGATGTGTGTGAAGTTCTTATCTTTACACCCCTTTGCATGCAAAAGAATAGCTGAGGATGATCACATGCAAAAAAAAATTCAAACATTTTAACCTCCATGCTGCCTTAAGGAATCATGTCACAGTGAAGCAGGACTAGAAAGGATTTCAGATCATTATATTCTGCCCCCAAGAAAAGATTAGCAATGTCTGTGTCATTTCTGACAGATGTTTGGTAACATCTTAAAAACTTTCCCTGATGGAGACTTCGTAACCTCCCTAGGCAAGCTATTGCAGTGCTTAATTATCCTTACTCTTAGAAAGTTCGAATGTTTTACTTTGGTCTTTCTAACTTCAGTAAAGCCCATTGCTTCTTGTCCTGATAATCCTGGCCGTGGATAGAAGATTTCAGCCACAATCCCACTGTCCCTCAAGGATGCATTTCTGAGCAGTGCAGTGGTTAGCAATTCAGTGGACATCAAAGCAATTTTCCTATATGAATTAATACAGTAGAGGGAGAATGTGTCCAGGGACTTAAGAACTACACACAGTTTATGGACAGTATATATGGCAGAGGATGGAGAGGGAAGAGTAGGATCTCTGGGAGGAAATGCTGTTTGTTTAGCCATGCTTTTCAGTAGCTGGCTTTCTGGAATGGATCACGGTTCTGAAAAATTTCAGCTGCACGTCTATGAGACTGAATGCCCATGATAACTCTTTTAGTGTAGATGTTCTTGCTGCCTTTTTCTGAGCTGTTGCATTTTCATCATCATCATCATTCTCCTTTGAATGAATCAAGGTCAATTGACTCAATCATAGGTGAAGGACAGAAAAATGGGGTAGTGATGGCAGCTGGAGGAGCACAGTATTAAATAATCACAATAAGATGGTGATGTTTCTGTTGAACATTTTTGAAGAGACTGATCACTGATTCGGAGGTTTAAATCCAGATATTCAGCTTTGAAAATGTTATAGAACTAAAGCCAAACATAGAGCTTTAAGAGCAGAAGTGAGCAACTATATGATGTGAAACCATGAGGAAAAAAATGTATTTTTTAAGAGATGTAGCTGTATCTAAGATTAACTTATCTGCATGAGATGATATTATAGCATCTCAAACTGTGTGGGCTGTTTTTGTTTTGATCTAATTCATTCTCAAAAAAAAATCATAAAGCTGTTGATAGAAGAGTGGTGGATGAACAAATGCATGGGAAATGTGAATGAAAGCAAGGGGTGAAGGTGACAGTGGGAAGATATCAATTTGTAGTTGCTTTGCTTTTGGAATAGACTTTACATGCCTCTCACCTTCCAGGGTAAGAGCTGCCGGCTCTCGCCCCTCTAGGGTGAGACACTGTTTGCTGGGCAACAGGAGTATCCCATGTGGAAGCCAAGCAAATACTCCACTGTGGGACGGCTGTGTATGACAGCGGCATCACTTACCCCTTCAGAGTAGAGTGATGAGATCTTTCACCTATCTCTGCCTCCCAATCAAATGGCAAAGTGGCTGGCTCAGGAAGATACTTGAGGCTGCTGTTGGGAGCAGCCTCTCTATGAGGAGTCGCAGGCCTTTTCTCCACAGGCGGCTCCTTGCTGCTCCTTTCTCCCTGGAGGCTTGCGGTGTGTGGGCTGCACTCAGGCAGCCACGGCAGCAAGCGGCACTGAGGATGAGGCAGCTCCGTCCTTCTGACAGGCAGAATTGTGGTGATAAGGCTCCAGCTTGTTGCTGAAGTTGACCCTCTCCACAGTGGACCTGGCTGTGCACAGCAGAAGCACTGGCAGCCCAGCAGGCTGCTGAACGCCTTCCTGCAGTCTGTGTTGAAAGCATAGATCACCAGATTCACAGAGGAGTTGGCCCAGCCAAACCACACAAAGATGTTGAAGGCAGTTTGGCCAATGCAGGGTGACTGCCCTTCATCACTGCTCTTCAGCACAGGCTGGCAGAAAGGCAGCAGGCAGTTGAGCAGGAAGAAGGGCAGCAAGCAGCAAACGAAAACACCTGATATGGTGGAGAGGCTCTGCAGCACCTTGGTCTCCTTGCACAGGCAGCTCTGCGAGGAGGAGGCAGGCTGCTTGTCGATAGCCAGGCATTGCCCTCTTGCTTGCTCAAGGCTGAAAACGCTGTGGATCTGGGCCTGGGTGATTCGGTATGTGCAGGCATAGGTGATGATCATGATAGCCACAGGGATGTAGAAGCTGATAAGAGAGGAGGTGATAGCATAAGTGCAGTTCAGGCAGATGTCACAGCGGTGTGTCCCAGGCAGCCAGGACCCTGGAGGCCTCCTGTCCTGGGCTTTATGCCAGTGTAGCTGCACCGAGATGAAGGAGATGAGGATGGAGAGGGCCCAGGCCAGGCTATCAGGATGCAAGCCAGGCGCTGCGTCATCCTACACTTATAGTGAAAGGGGCTGGTGATGGCCCAGTACCGGTCCAGGCTAATGATGCAGAGATGAAGGATGGAGGTCGTGGAGCACCTAGTGTCGAAGGCCACACAGGTGTCACAAAAGCGGCTGCCAAAGAGCGATGAGCCACCGGCCACCTTGGTGACTGCCTTCCAGGGCATCACCAGCAGGGCCACGAGCAGGTCGGAGACAGCCAGTGACAGCACGAGCCAGTTGGTGACCTTGGCGCACAGGTGGCAGAAGCACAGGACAGCCAGGCACACCAGTGCCTTCCCCAGCACTGTGCTCAGCACCAGGGCACCCAGCAGGCTCCTGTGAGCACCCACAGGGCCTGCGGGCTCCCCACTGCCACGGCTGCCACCTCTGTCGGGTACGGTGCCTGCTGCTCGCTACACTGCCGCCATCGTGCGGGACTGGGCAAGACAATTTACAGTTGTATCACATCTGGATATTAGAAGACGTCTTTTCATTAAAACACATTTTGCTCTTTTTTATTATTATTTTTAATTGAAAACCTGTTTTACAAAAGCAAACCCATAGAAACCAGAGGCATCTCTCCTTCATTATATTTTGGCAGAAGACAGTTTCTGCATTTCCTCAGACAGCACCCAAAAGCTGTGTATGTGTATGCCAAAGATGTTTTCTCATGTATTTCAGTACTCTCCTGTTTGCATTTATAATTACATGTGTGTTATTTATAACATTATAAATGTGCCCTTCATACATTTACAGCCTATATTCAATAAAATATCCTAATGCAAATAGGGTATAATCCTTTATTTTGAAAGAATTTGTATGGTAATCCTGTCATTGAAAAAATAGTGACTGGCATGTTAGTGGAAAAGACCAGCTCATATAATTTAATTAATATGGTAAAAAAGTAATTTTCTTTTAGATGAGGTGTTTTATATTTTCTATTCTACTTGCTAATTAAAATTACTTTATCCACTAGTGCCACTCTAAATAATGTTTAAGCTGGTAATTATCTGATTTCCATCATACTGTTATGACATTCTTGATGATTAGAACAGAGACTGAAATTAAAAAAATAAATTTAGAACAGTAAAGCTGGCAGCTTATCCTGTAAAAATCAATATATTTAAGATAAGCCATCTTGCATTAGTTCATAACAGATTGTTAATATTTAGTCATGTTTTATAAGAGTCTAGTTTCTTTGCACCTTCGTAGCCACCGTCTTCACAATGAAGCCCATTATGTTATCCCTGATACCATCCAGGAAACTGGAATACATTTCTTGTTAATATGTTTGACTATAAAACTGGCTCATAATTCAAACAATTTATCTACAGTCTTCTCTGATAAAATATTATACTTTTCTTATAGAAGAAGTAACTGTTAAAATAATATAGACTGTAAAATAAGAACCTGCTCCACACCTCGTCTTACTTGCAAACATACCTGCATGGATTTTACCGATATTGCAAACCGTAGTGGCTCTCTGACCTTCATTGCAATAGTAAGAAAAGAGTAAATCTTAGTCTGTAAAACCTATCCACACACTTGCACATCTGCTAGTTTTACTCAAATGTATTTGTTCCTATTTAACAATAAATAAAATGGGCTAAGAACAGACTATTCTTGTAAAGAATAGACAGCAGAGAGAGTTCAGGCAGTGTAGTACTGAAGGGGAAACAGCAATGCTTCTGCATACTCAGCAGTGGTCTGTAGCAGACAGTAGCTAGTGTTATAATAAAAACAACTGTTTTGAGTGTCTCTGTGTAGCTCTAGTTGGCCAAAGTCAAATCTGACTAAGAGGTAGAGATCTCAAAGAGTTGAATTTCTTACAGTTATAATTAAAATAAGCATCTCTGTTGTTTTCTTAAGCAATAGCCAGCACTAATGTAAAGATTCTGTCTCCTTTACCATGCCCTTATTTGGGTATTTTTACTAGTTTTGTCATTTTATGGAAGTCTGCCATTTCAAATTGAATTAATTTGATTAACATGTAAATACTGTAAATAATATACACTGTCAATAACAAAAGAGTACATAAAATACATAAGTGATAAACTGTTTTTTAAATAACAGATAGATTTTTAAAAAGCTTTAAAAACGTTTATAATCAATATATGGAAAATAAAGCAGGTTAGGAGGTCCAATCAACTGTCACTTGTATTACGACTTCAATACAAGCAGCATGAAAGAAAATAGCATTAAATTCAAAAGGATTTGTTTTTCAAAGCAACATTTCTTAATTGTACAATTAAGCTGAGCTATCTTATTTTATATTTCTATTTAATCTTTTCTGTTATCAATGAATGTACGAAAAGAAATTTAAGATTTCTAGATTCTAGATTTATAGATTTCACTCAGAACCTTCAAAGGCAAGTACCTTTAATGAGTTGTTAATATGCTCCATTCAAGTGACCTAGGGCAGGGATGAAAGGCTTAGCAGGAGCTTTAGACTCAGCCCGAGAGCGGAGCGTGCTGTGGGGAGATGCTGGGGCAGCTGCAGTGGTGCTCTGCATGCCCCCTGCAAAAGAAGTCCACCAGGCACAAGGTGTGGGGAGAAGCTGCAGCTCTGCTTTATCGCCACCCCATGTAGGCACCTGCACATCGGGCAAGCAGCAGGAGAGGCCCCACTAGTGCACCTTTCACACCTGCGCTTGACGTGAGCTGCAGGAAAGGAGGAGAAAGTTCCCTTGCCATCTCCTTCTGTAGAGTGTCCTTGTGTAACGGCCAGATACACAGTAGACCAACTATTTTGCCCTGATGACAAACTAAGGATAACCAGCTAGAAAAACTGCTGAAGCCTAAAGAGAACACAAGCCACATTAGCAGTGTTGGCACAGGCTGCCTGAGAGAGTGTTCTTCTCTGGTATGATCTTTAGAGCCATCCTCTAGCAGCCCTAAAACATGACAGTAAGTTGAAACACCTCCCAGGTTGACCACAGTGCTGTTGAGTTTATACAGGCTTCTGACACAGCCCATAACTGAGGAGGCAAAAAGATGGGTTTAGTGCAATCTTTATCCTCTCCCATCTGAGCTGCACTTTTTGAGTTCCACGATGCAAAAGCTAGCCCTATCTCTGTTAAAGTGATGTGTCCAGCTTGTAGGGTGTTTTGTGACAGTGGCTGCCTCTTCTCAGAGAGGCAGGGTAAAGTAAACAGCTTCTTGATTTTTCTTTTTAAAGACAAATGCAAAATACATTTCATTGCTACAGTGATCAGCACCTAAACTGTTTTAACCAGTGCTTAATCAAGATAAATGATATCAATAAAATAATAATGGGGAAAAATGGTCTATATTAAAGTGTTGCCTGTTTCAAAATGTTACCTCCTTATGTTTTAGCATAGAAATGTTTCATTGACTATTCTTGCATTTAAAATTAAAATTAAAAAATGCAACCCATCATGTGTTTCCAATAGAGGGCACACACAGCACTTTGCAAAATGAAAAAATTTTGAAATCTGCTCTATACCAGCTGACATGTGGCGGATTTAATGCCAAATCATATTCAGATTCTTATAGAAACTGATCATTTGTGCTCCGCTTCAGACACAAAATTATGTGCTAGGTTAGGAATATATCTCTTTTGCTTGCATTATAAAGTGCAAATCTTAATTATTCAGAAAATCAGTGAGAGTTTTCCTTGCTTTTCTGCTGATGTCTCCATGATGTGTGAAGCAGTATTTTGAGAAAAGATGCATAAGTTTTTTGGAGGCTAAAAATGGACTTTCTGTCTATATGGGACAGTACCTAGACCTCAGCATTAGGAAGCAAAATTTAATCTGTACTCAGAATCATTTACTTTAAAGTATTTCAGATGGACACTACATTGCTTTTTATTTTGGTTTGTGTTTTCGCTATTTAGAGATTTAATGATTCAGTGACTGTTAGCAACCTGGAAACTTTCTAGCACCTAGCAGATGTGATACATGATAGCCACTGAATTACAGTGTTCCACAAGTATCCGTTCAATCTCTAGTCTTCATAAAAATCTGCGTGCAGCCACCAATAGGACTGGTTGATTGGCATGGTCAGACAGCATAGAGGTGATGCACAATTCTTCCTGTCCTGATGCCATGACCATGCCACTGCCACCAGGAAGGCTTGGAGCTTGGATGACCTGAACAATTAGGTGCAGTAGAATATAAGCAAGATGGAAGTGATGCTGGAAGGCAGGTAAAAGCCTTCTGAAGGCTTCACAACCATGTATTCATTCTTCTTTCTTTGAAGATCCCACATCCCTACAATCTATCCGACATATATTTTAGAAGAACCTTTGGATACCTGATAAATTCTCATTTGACAGCACAAACTTGCTATTATCTAGGCTAGGTGGCTATTCCGTAATGGCAGGCAGTGGCAAGCCTAACTTACTCACTTTTTGCAAGCTCATGGCTGGACTATAGCAGTGTAAGGTACAAGACATGAATCATCAGTGTATAAGGACACTCACAGACATGAGGACACAACAGATGAGGCCTCCACCACCTACTCCTGCTACCTCAGAATCTGGTTCAGATTTGAGTTCTTGTTCTCTGTCTTCAAGGCCTTCCCAGATGCTGTGTGTGTGTAAAAAACAGATAAAATCACAATTCACAGTAAAGATCATGGTTAATAACTATTTGAGAGGTGTCTGTTCAGACAAAATTCATGCTGCAGGAGTCACTTGTTTGCAGTCATATCCCCAGAAGTTTGAGAGCTTCACACACCCTGCCACTTAGTGCTCTGTGTTCCTTCTTTAGCAAAAGTCGAGCAAAACAGTGTTTGAACACAAACCAAATAAACAAAAATACTTTCCTGCAGTATGTGCTTCTTTCCCTGTGGGAGAACATGACAAATATTAGTTGTTTTGGGTACATCGTGATTGTTCTATGATAGATACTTCCCACAAGACACTCCAACTGTCTGGACAGGGGACCAGGTCCCTTCTAGTCTTTCTCTTTGTTTTCCTTCTGTGGAAACCATTGCATGGACAAAGGGAGCCATGGTGCATGGTTAACTTTTAATATTGAGTCAGCATAAAATGAGTTACAGCCCTGGAACTGGGAAATGAGACATGCGCCACTGGCCCACAGTTTCAACAGAGCCATTACCTAAGGCTACATGTGTTTAGCCACTACTGAATGCAGTGCTGGATTTGGATACCACAGTGATGAGCATAGTATAGGAACCTGTACAGAACAGCTCAGCAGCACAAGCTTTCAGTGGTGTCTGGAAAATAGCTCAGGATGTGTGCAGGATGCAATCCTGGTAAACTAGGAAGTGACATTTCTCCATATTATTATTATTATTCGTCATTTTGCTCATTCCTGGCCATCAATGGTGTCAAATGTGGCATGCTAGATTTTATAAACAGGCAAACATTTTGTAATAAATGAGTAATGAATGAAAACTTAACAAATATTCTTAGTAAATAATACATGTTAAAAATTTCTCCTCTTTATGCATTGCCTGTGATATTAGCACAAGTTGTACTGGTTGTGCCTGGCTGCAGCATTTCCTAAGGGACTGTCCGCCAGCTTAGCACAGCCTAAACACAGAGCAGTAAACTGAACCTTACCCTTTCCAACCACTCCCTGTTATTCTGTTTATCCAAGTTCTATGCTGATCATATCTCAAGAAATTAGTTTATAATAAAATTCAGTTAAAAAAAAATAATCTGCAAGTAGTTCTAAGCCCAGTCCTGTCCCCACTGAATATGTGATCAAAGACTGGTCCAAATTTTATCTGTTTTACCTAGAGGACTTCTCTTGCCACTGATTTTAGTGGGCAGAATTCCAAAGTGCCCATGCCCTGATTTGCAGTCTCTGTACACATTTTGCAGCTGTTCTGTACAGGTATAAATAACAATTGTAGGTTCAGGGCAGGTTCAGGAATCAAACTAATTAGATGATTATTCCTAACAAGTTAATATGGACCTAGCTTATGAAGCAGAGGCCTGTGTTTGGAGAGTGCAAAGCCAGACTCCTGTTTTTTAACCTTCCAGAGCACATTACAATACAAATTTTAAAAAGAAAAACAAAGCTAATATGACTTGGTAGAAAAATAAAAGTGGAAAATCCCTACAATCCATAACTTTTGTTTTTTTAACTGCTTACATCTTATCAGCTACAACACTGATTTTACTAGCAATTTTAGTGACATAGCAAGTAAACAGAGCACAAGACTGAGACAGGAATTTGTGATGATGTAATAACCATGGAGGAGAACTAGCAACTCTTTTCAGCTGCATAGTAGCTTTAGAAAAATAAAAATCTTATAAAACACTCCCATTGTCTATGGCAATCAATATTGGTAGGAAAAGCGCAAAGCAGAGTCCATGCATCTGAATTAGCTCCCACAAAAACATTTACTGAGGTAATCTAAGGCTTATGCTGAGATCCTGCCTGGAAACAAGAAATTCATGATACTGAATATACATAATTCAAAATGGCTCTAGTAAGCTAAGTAAAGGAAAAGCTACTTTGCCAACTTTACTGTTTTTCAGTCTTAAAACAGAAAGAAACCCTTAGTTGGAGAAAAACTGGCCAAAGTGTTCCCAGGCAAGGAAAAAAAAGCAATCAGATCTCTGCTTTGATCCAATGACTCCTCTTTCGTCTTTGTATCTCAAAAATATCCTCTAACCCTTCACTAACAACACAGGAGTATGTGAGTGAATGAGGATGCCAGCCTGAGAAATGTGCGATCCTGCACTGTCCCCTTTCCCTCATCTGTTTCCTTTCTTCTTCTTTATCTTCATCTTTGTCTTCTCTCAGCTTGCATCTGTTCCTTTTGGGTGGATCCGAAAGGGTGGATAAAAACAAAAAGAAAGTGCGAGTTGCCAGTGCCTGTGAATACAACATGAGGTTTTTGGCACACAGATGGACAGAGCCTGTGGATTAGGTAAGTGTCTAACTGATTAGCTGGGTAGAAAGAGGAAAATAAAAGCCTTTTGGATCCTAGCAGAAGCAGAAATTATTTTCTTTCATTTTTCTCCTCTGTTATGAACCACTGTAATTACATTTCTGTTTTGGATTTGTTAATAAATACTTCAATTTGTTTTTGTCTTAACCTGGCTGAAGGTAAGGGTGATTTCCAGGTAACTGACTCAATCCCTATGTGTTTGGTGACCTTTATAACAGGAATATTGTGATATGCTAACAGTCTCTAGCTTTTCAGTATGTTGCTGATGATACACAGAGGGGAAGAGAGTAAGTCTCTACATAGATACACTGGCCAGTCTAGGAGCAGGTAGCATGGAGGTTACATGGAAGAAGTGACTATGTGACTATCATACCCTGAAAAGCTTTCCAGTGAGGTTTTGACACTGTGTTTGAACCACAGAAAGCGTAAGAATACACTAGCAAAGCACAACAGGCTGAATTGTCTTAATACAAGCATATAACGTGTTTTATCCAGGAGCAATGTAATTTAATTCTAGAACTGCAGCACAGCAGAGAATGTTACGCAGAGAAGCTTATGGCATGTGGGAGTCTGCCAAACATAATGGCTCTGAGCTGCTTAATTAATTGTTAGAGCGTAATGAGATCTTGGCCAAAAGGAATTGTATTAGAAGTGCAAATTGTTATTAGTGGGGTGTAAAGATGTTCTTGCCAAAGTAGCATTTCCAAAGAAACTAGAGCCTCTGGAATGAAATGCCAAAGAGCACAACTGTATTGCAAATAGAAGAATATCCGAGGTTTGGGGAGCCCTAGGGTACAGTTGTTCATATATATTGATTTGAGGAAGACATTCCATATTTTAATTACAGAAGTAATGGAACAGCACAGGGAAAGCAACAGCAACATATTGGTTATGTTTATAACCAATAAATGTGTATTTATTGTCACTGTTCAGCAAAAGAGGTAAGATAGTATCTGAGGCCTTGCTATGCTGTTCATATGAAGAGAAACTAGTAACTAGAAACTAGAAACTGGCATATTTTTGTACAGTTTTGTTGTTGTTGTTTTTTAGAGTAGTGTTGTTTCTCAGCTCTTGGGAACAAATTACAAATTGGCAGTTTCCTTGTTCATAATTTCCAGAACTGCAGAGAATATCTAATTTGTTGGCTGCAGATAGGAATTGGAGATGAGCACAGGAACTTGCTTAAAAGCATAAAAATGGTCATCCTAGTTCAGACCAAGGATCCGTTTAGTCTCATACCCTGTCTCTAAGCCTGATCTAGAGGCTGCGTCTCCCTCACTACCGCTGTGAAAATGTCTGAGTCTCTAAAGAAGTGTGAGCACCTGCTCAAGCTCAGTAATCAGTGCCTCCACTTTGAAATGACAGATGAGAGCCCTTGAAAGCCCTCTGAGCAGTGGCACTTCCAGACTCACTGTGCCTTACTGAATCTCTCAGCAATTACTTGTCCAGGTTCTCCTTGAATCTGTGTAAAAGTCTTGCATCCACAGCATCTTTTGGCAGGAGTTGTCAGTTTGGTGGGGAAATCAGATCATCACATTCTGCATTTCAGTGGTAGATTTTTGTTCCTGATAAATACCTTGAGATTTTCTTAGTATTGCCAGTAGCATTGTCTAAGTCCAATTCTGCAGGCACCAGACACCAAAGAATGAAGACTCCAAAACTATGTATTTTTAGACTGCTCACAGTATACTTGTCATAAAGGTTTGCAGGATTGGATCCTTTGCATGTGTATACAACCTCCTTGAAAACAATTGCCTGACTTACATTTTTGCAGCATATTCCTTATCCCTTATGCCTGGGAGTTAAAATTGTCTGTATTGCTAAAATCCCTAACTGGATGTAAATCAAAATGGAAACCAGAATGACAACTAGTGATCCCACTGAAATGTGTTAATTATATCAGAAATGTGTGACATTTCATAAGTGTTCAGACCTTGAAAGGGTGCAGTTATAGGCAGGGGCTACTCCTAATGAGACGCTGTACTGAAAGGTCAGCTGTCAAAAACAGTCATGAATGCAGATAGATCTAGTTCTCTGTTGCCTATGTATTTATTTAACAACCAAGAAGTTTGCTTCTCTCAGACATCAAGACTGGATCACTGCAGTACACCAGAAATCTTTGGAACATGGGATAATGTTGCAGTTAGTGCAGACCTTAAGTAAGCAGTATAGAAAAGCCTAGTTTGTTCCTTATATGATATTTTAATCATCAACTCTTTGCAGCAAAGTCTACATGATTTACTTGTACACTGTCTCACTCAATGAAGGCTTGCCTAGCTCATATTTGTGCATGCTCCTTGTAACATAAAAAAATGAATAAGGTGAAGATCAGATACTTCCTTTTATCTTTCAGAGACTAAAAGTGAGGAGAAGCTTAGCCAGATTCCTTATGCTTAGCTCCTATTTCATATATATCTTCTTGCTATCTTGCCCCAACAGGCAGAGCAGTTTCAGAGCTGACAGCTTTCTCAGGTGTAGAAAAGATACTAATCTTTTTGTCAAGCAGAACACCTGGACTATCATCTTCTCCATAGTGGAGATATTTTATAAATTGAGCTAGAAGCTTTGTTACTGCAGAAATGTTTTCAGCAAAGTAAAAAAAACTCAGCTTCATGTTTATTTCATGTGACTCACACTTTCTTTATACAATCTTATTTGGTAAAGTTATCTCCTTCATAAGGGTCACCTTAGAGAGTCAGGAGCACACAGGTTCCTACTACAGCAAATCACCCTAAGCAGTTTCAGGACAATACTAAACCGCTGCATAAACTACTCAGAATATTCAACGAAGCAGCTATTTTCTTTTTACCAATAAATGAAACCATTTATTATGCAAATATTGCTAAAACACTGGATACTAAGGATTTTGCTGCCAAATCAGAACTACAGAATAAATAAGGTCATTTTTAACAATAGTGAGCAACAGCACAGTTACAGTTTAGTGTGTCTAGGGTAGAATTCCATATTGTAATTTCTTCAATGTCAAGGTGAGCGTAAGAGATTCATACTTCGGCCAGTCATTCTCAACCTCCAGCTATAGTTTAACCCTCTTTTATCTGCAGAGATTCAGCTGTTTGGGGGCCTTGTGCTAAAATGAATTGGTGAAATGATCTAGGATTTTAATTTTCTGAACTAGATCATTTCATTCATCTATTGCAGTAATTGTAACATGGAATTGCACTTCTACGAGGCTCAAAATGTAAGTGTTCCTTCACACCTCGTCCTTATTACACTTTCTGCAACTTCCCAGATTTTATAGCCACTTACATGCTGTTTAATCTCTACTTCTTCCTTGTGGATTGCTGATGACCCTTCACAGACTAGATTACCTGCTCCCCCTGCTCTGCCAAGCCAAAATGTGCTCCTAACATGAAATTTAGCTGCCCAGAGGCGCATGCACATTTCTCTGAATTATTGCCTTGGCTTTCAGATACTTGGCTCAAGGCTGTTTCATAATCAGTTACAGGGAAACTGTATAATATATGTTGCTATTAACCACATCTTTAATATTTTAGCTAATAAAACAGAAAGACAACAAAGCTCCTCCATCAAATAGTGACTAGATTTTACACTTTATATAGCATTTTCCATCTTTAAGAAAGATAATAGAAATAATGATAGCTATTCAGCAGTAAAAAACTGAGGCACTAAAGATGAAGTAGGTTGCCTGCAGTCATATAGTAACTTAGTAGAAAATAAGAATAAAGCTTCTGTCTTCTGACCATGTAACCAGATCATGTAGCAGGTATACCTCAAACCTGAGCATTTTTTGAAAAGCCAGTAAGAATTTAAAAAAACCCTCATTTACTTCTGAACTCTATCCTACAGGAGTGATTTAAAATACACACTGTTATCCTGGGAATCTGTCTTAAAAAAATATAAATTAATCTACCTGTCTAGCAAGTCTTAGACTTGGAAATATATGCAAATGCAGTGACTCAAATGGTTATATTTTGTGCAAAACAACCTGCTATCCTTTGGAATCCCTAGCATAATTTTCAACTATCCCAGTTGCACTGACTATGTTAATCCTAAGCCAATCTTATGTGACAATTTCAGAGTCATTCTTTGTTTTTGTTAGCTTGTTTTAACATCTCATACTGTTAGGCAGACTCCACATTAAAATCTTGGTTTACATAAGCTTAATTAAATCGTAACAGTCCCTTCAAGAGTGAAGCTGCCATACAGCTTCACAATTACAAAGTGAATGCTTCACTGAAAATGTGCACAATACATTTTATGGAATTATAGGTATTTCTTAAACCTAAAATCCCCTCTAATAAAGGGAGATATCTCTCTCACGTTTTGTCAGGGTGCAGAATGAGCTCCTAGGTAATTTATACTCTCTCCATGGATTCTCATGGATCCACCCCTTCCTTACTTGCTTGAAAGACATAAACTGCTGCTGTATTTCCACTTGCTTGCAAGACATAAACTGCTGCTGTGTTTCCACGACATTTCCCTTTATAGCACATTAGCCAGGATAAGAAGGAATATATAAAGTGAGATCACTGCTGATCCCCTGTTACAGTTTAGGAAGTCTCCAATTTAAGATGGGTATAATAAGTTTCATAGTTGTTTTATTACTTTTGAACAACAGTACCCTCTCTGTGGCTATCAACCAGTCAGGTGCTGCTTGGGATGTTCTGCTTGGTCATCAGTTTGATGGCACAAGCTGCACAGTCTCCTTGCACAGAGTATAGAACACCTGAGGTAGGCTCATTTGGGAGACCCCCATGTATCTGAGATGATCCTGACCACAATGTACCATTTAATATATAATTAAATAAAAAATATTTAATATAATTACCATTATAATTACACCAGAAAGGCTGGCAAAGAGCATAATTAGCCCATCATTGCTACAGGCTTGCTTTAACTGAAGTAGCCTTCAGAGTACTCCCATAAACAGTTCAGCTGGTATATCCAAAGGATAGGTAACCTTGGCATTTTGGGACTTTTCCTAAGCAGCTGAGGCCAATAGGTCTTTTATTTGCCACAGCTGTAGCTGGATGAGGCTGCATGTCTGCTATCAAGGTGACAGCAAGACAAAACAAAACAAAACAATCTAATTCCAGTTCTTCTCCAACCTCTGAGATCCCAAGTATTTGCTAATTATTCTAGTCTGAAAATCTGATCTCACATGTAAAACATTGTGTTGTATGCCAGAGCTCAGAAGTATGATGAGAAAGAAAAGCATCACAAACTTGTTTATTTATTTATTTACTGAAATTAGGTCAAGTAGGCCTTATATTGTAAATTCCTAACAATAAGTCATAGCACAAGGAAATACATTGACTTTTTTGTGAGGTTTTCCAGTTTAAAACTTTTTCTAAAATGCCCATGAATAGATAAAAGCTTTAAAAGAGGACACCTCTTCCTCTTCCCCAATTCCCATTTTGTGGAAGGCCTCCTCCAAGCTGGGTGTGCTCCACCTGTCTGCCTTTAAAATCAAGGACTTCCATCGAGCTGCAGGACACTTGAAGGTGGATTTCCTAAATGGAGGATTCTTCTGGCCAAGGATTTCTAAAAGAACTGTACTTTCCCAGTTATCAACTGTGAGTACTTATGCTAGTAATATGAAAGTAACCGGTTAGGCTTGGGGCCACCTTGGGTGGAAGAGTGGCAGCCCACAAAACCTTGCAAGGTTCCTATCTTGTTACAGCTGCTCTAGGGACTTGAGGCCTTTTTGGTTTGCCTGTGAGTTTTTGTCGTGTTTCCCCCTGGAAATAAGGGAGTAAAATAACTTGTTCTTCTTCTTGCCTGAGCCAAGTGGTAGGAAACACAGTCACTGATTCCCACCTTCCCATGTCTGCTCCAGCTACCTCCCGGCTCTTAACGGGAACAGCTTTGAAATCCCATTGCTGCTGCGCAGAGGATTCGCCCTGAGGCTTCATGGCACCTAACCTCTTTTTCTCTCTACCGTCTCCCCAACTCCAAGTGCATCTTGTCTATCTTCAGAAAACATAAATAAATAAACACGGGGAGGCAGCCCTAGACAGAGCGAGGCGCCCCCCCCCCGCAACCGTTGGTGCCGACCGTTGGGCCGGGGCGGCTCCCAGGCGAATGAGGGCGGGGCGGAGCAGCCCCCCCCCCCCCTCCGCCCCGGAGCGGCCGCGACGCTCCCCGCGCGTCTCCGCCGGCTCTCGCCTCCCTTCGGGTTCCCGGCCTTGGCGTCCGCGCCTTCCCCGCCCGCTTCTCCTTCCCTTTGCCAGACCCGAGCTGTCTTGCCGCCATCCGGTGCGTGGCGCCGCCGCCCCCTGCGAGAGGGGCCGCCCCCGCCGCCTGCCCGCCGCCGCTGCGGTGTGCCGGCTGCGGCCGTGCTCTGCGCTGCGGGTGCTGCTCTGCACTCGCCTCCCCGATACCCCGCTGCTGCCCGGGCGCTGCTCTCGGGTGAACACTGACAGCACACTGCCTCCTCTCCGCCTCTGGTGAGCTCTCCGGCGCCCGAACCTGCGAACCGCAGATCAGCCCGATAGCTGTTTGCTTCCACCGCCGCGGGGGAATCGCTGCCGAGTCCCTTTGATTCCTTCCTGAAAACCCGCCTTCGTCTTTCTGTATTTTTACTATTGTTATTAAGTCTCCCAACAAAACGGAAGGACGTTAACAGTGAAGTTACCGAGCACCCCAAGGGCCGTGTACAGCCCCAGGTGTCTCCTGCTGCCCACACATCTTCCCTGTGGCGCAGCCCCGGGCCTGTTGGCGACGGCCCTCCCGGGGCGTGCTGCACGGCCAGGTCTCGGGGGCGCATCTCTGCCCTGCGAACTGTCTGACTGAGCCTTGCCGTGAGTCCTTATGTGGAAATAACATCCTTGAAGCCTGCAGGTGTGGCAGCGTGCTTTCTCCCCCCCCCCCCCGGCAAGTGGGGATATGTGTGTACACACTGGGGTGCTTTAAAACCAGCCTCAAGTAGACATCATAAATGGGTTCTTGATGGTTTTGGCTTTACTGTATGTATTTTGCAGGATTTCTACAGTTCGCACTCTAGGAAGTGCCTTTTGAAAAGTATGCAAAAAGTCTGACTATGATCCTGGCTCATAATGATGTGCAAGTATAGTGCTCCTTTCACATCACGCTTTAGGGCCTGCTTGTCATGGGGGTGATAGTTTTCCCCCAGAGGATCTCGGTGTCCTGCAGAATTGTTTAATTCCAGCAGGAGCGGTTAGGAGGTGAAGTCTGAAATGCCTGCTTAGCCGGTTGGGTGTTAAATCAGTTTCGGGTAAAGGGAGGTGGAGCAGGTTTGGGCTTTTTTTGTGGTAAAGGGAATGCGAAATGCAGATGGAATGCGGTAAAGGGGAGGTGCTTTAGGGGCAGCGTTTAGATGGAATACGGTAAAGAAGGCGCGGCGGTCTCAGAGGCACCTCTCTGGAGGGGAGATCCTGTCTAGTTGGCATCTCTATGATCCCGGATATAGTTGCGCTGGGGGAAGGTCCGCGTATGTGTGCGGGGAAGGCGGGGGCGGGTGTCCTTCCCGCTTGCCTCTCTATGGTGCCTTTCCGGGGGGAAGGGCCGCTGCCGGCGCCGCGCGCCTGCGCGAGCCGGGCCCTTTGCCCCCACCCCCGCCGAGGCCGCTGTCCGAGGCGGTGAGCGGCGCCGGCAGCGAGCGGCCGCGGCGCCCCGGTGCGGAGGAAGGCGCGCGCGCCCCGCCCCCGCTCGGCCCCCGCCGCGCCGGGGGGGCCGCGCCGCTGGCACCCGCGGGGCTCCGCGGCGGCAAATGGTGGGGCCGGATGATGCCGGAGCTCAGGGCAGCGCAGCCGTGCTTCCCGCGGGCCGGCAGGAGGCGGCGGCGGAGGAGGCGGAGGAGGAGGAGGACGGGGAGCGGGATGGGAGCCGGGGCTTGAGCCGGAGGAGCAGCGGGCCGGGCCAGGAGCGGCTGCTGCAGCGGTACCTGGCGGCGCTCGGCCCCGCGGCGGCGGGCGCGAAGCGGCGCCCGGAGAAGCCTGTCAACGGGGCCGCCTGCGGCGTGGGCCCCCGCGGGAGGATGACCAACGGGGACGTCGGCTTCCTGCCGCCGCCGCCGCCCCCCCGGGCAGGACAGGCCGAGCAGGGGCGGGAGGAGCCGGGGCCGGAGGAGGAGGAAGCGAAACTGCAGAACGGGGGCTTCCTCCTCTGCCGGCCCGAGCCGGGGGGCGGCGGGACGCGCCCGGCCCCGCCGCCGGGCACCGCCCTGGAGGAGCCGCTGAGGAGCTGCCGCCTGCGGGCCGAGGCGGAGCGGTGCGGGGGGCCGGGCGGCAGCCCCGAGCCGGGCGGCGCCGGGAGCCGGGCGCAGGCGGCCGCCGGCGCGCGGGCAGCCCGGGGCCCCGCGGCGCCGTGCAGATTCACGGACGTTAACCTGAACTCGCGCAACACCTACGAGGTGAGCCGCCGCCGCAGCGCCCCGGAGCAGCTGCCCCCCGGAGCGGCGGCGCCCGCGGCGCCGCCGCAGGAGCAGGCGGAGAGGCCCCGGCGGGCGGGCATCGCCGGCAGCAGCTTCGCCGAGTTCTTCAGCAGGTAACGGCGGAGGGCGGCGCGGGGGCAGCGTGGGCGCCCGCAGCTGCTGGCCGGGGGGATCCCGTTTGAAAGGCGGCGCTGCAGGGCCAGCGGCATTCGCCGCTTATCGATTGATCAGCAGTTCCACCCCAGGTGTGATTTATGGCCATGGGTAAACACTGTCCCAGTGAGAAAGAGGCTTTGGGTCAGGTATGGGGGTAAGCCTGTAAAGATACTTCTGCTGCCACGATCAGCATGCGCTCAAAATTGGAATTTGGTTTCTGTGCCCAGGGTATTTTACTGTCTGGATGAACATAGCGGTGCTAAATAAATTGCTTGGAGAACAAGGTGAAATCTGTTGGGTTTGCAAGCTACTTTCGGGTGATTCTGAGTATCATTGTGGAAGTTGCTAAGTAGTAGTAAAAGCTTTATGGCCTAATCGGCAATATAGCAAGGGAGTTACTGTTTTACTTCTCTATTCCAAAGTGTGGTTTGGAAAGCTACAAGCACTAGGCTTTGTGCTCAAGCTGACTGAGCTTCTGTTAACTTTCTGAAACAAAAGCAAAAACTTTGAAACATCAGACTCCACTATTTGATGCCTCTGTGGTATAGCTCACTTTTGAAAAATAAAAAAATATACAAGAAATCCACCTTGCCTATAATAACTTCCTGTGCCCTCTTTCTCTTTTGTTTAAAGAGGGGAGTTTAATTTCCCAGTTTCTAACATTTATTCTCCCAAACCCTGGGATTAAGAGTATACCTATTAATTGAAGCCTGATATGAAAGAAGAGAGCTTTGATCTCTAGGGATGATCCCAATTGAGAAATAGGCTTCCTCTGACTACAGTTAGTGGCAGTTGCAGGGTATCTCCCTTTTCTATCTAATTTGTCACAGGAATTCTGTATGTTTGATGCCTCCACTTTCTTTTAAAGATGGATTCAGAAATGTTCTTCTATTTCCGCTATTTTTGTTTAGTCTTCTTCCCCTGTCCTCTTTTTCCTGTTATATGGATTCAGTATTCTACCTTCCTTGTGCTTCATTACTTGAAAACTTTAACCAGTAATGTTAGTACTTGCTGCATTTTGTTAGGACTGCTGAATTCAGTCCTCTCATAGAAGCTGTCATCAGCATACACTGACAGTTGCTGTTTTCAGGAAGGGCTTGGGTATTACATGGAAAAACTTGATTACATCTATCCTGGCAAAAGTTACGGTGCTGGCACCTCTGAAAAAAGGATTCTGCAATGAGCTGAGTTCATAGGCCTTTGCAAGTCCAGCTGTCTGATCCTCGTGTGCGTTTAGCCTTGTGAGCAATATTGGCTTCAAAGACTTTGTTACCTTCATAACTCTGCATGTATTTGCACAAAAGTTAGTTTAGTGGCAGCTGATTTTGTCTAGGCAACCAAAATGGGACAATGTTAATAAAAACGACAGATTTGAAAGGAAAAAAAAAAAAACCAAGCCTTTCTTACTTGAAAGATTTGCTTTTAGAGTAACACTTGAGTTTGTATTTGCCTGTTGCTTGCAAAAGTACTAGCAAAATGTCCCCTCCCCTCTTTTTTTTTGAGTAGTTAATTTTTGTTTTCTGAACTTTTTTTGATAGTGTAAAGGCTTAGGCTTCTCACTTATTAAACTGCTCAGATTTGTCTGAAACTGACAACCATGATGAACAGGTATTTTTTTTTCTCCAGTTCTTCATAAAGATATGTAGCCTGACTCTCAGAGATAAGGAATAAGTTGTTAAAAATTGTTCTGTGATTGAATGTTGGTGGCAACACTATAGTTCCTTATGAAGCTTCTCAGCAGAGTGCTCGCATTTTTAAATGAGCGAAGAGCCATAAATGATGTTGATCCCTAATGTTTATGTTGTACTGGATGACAGTGTTCTATCAAAAGTGTTTGCTGAAAGAGAATGACTCCTTCATGTTGTTATGTCAAAATGTATACCTGTTTTCAGTATAGGAGAAAAAAATACTAGACATGCGAAATGTATGTAGATAGTTTACCAGTCTAGCACATCTTATACTGAATGTTTCATCCTTTTAGTGTTTCTTGTCTAGTTTACAAACTAAAATTCAATCTCTCATTTGGTTTTTTTTCTAATAGTCTTGATTATATAGAATGCTTTCATTTAAAATATGTTTTTTCATTTAAATTGAGAATAGACAAGTCATATTGGGAAGTCATATTGCCTTCTATGATTGAAAGCTTCATTGTTTTAACAGCCCAGTCAGACAAACTATTCTGTCGTGGCAGATCTGGGTCAGCAGGCCGCTGTTTCCAGCTGCTGGTTTCCATCTCTTCAGTTATTGGACTGGCCTGCTTCACAGTCCTGTGAAATGATCCATGTTAATTGTCCCTGCTCATTTCACTGAACTGGATGAGAAACTGGTCAGGTGAGTTAGGAGTAGAAACAAGCAGCTGTGAACAGCAGCTTCTTACCTGAATTCTGCTATGGGAAGAGTGCCCTTACCTTTCTATGTATAACTTTTTTCTCCTGATCTTAGAGTAACAGGTTACTTAAAATGATCAAATATTCAAAATTAAAGTTTCTTTTTCAGGTAAGTATTAGGAATAATATTTGATCCTGGGATCTTAAATTGCATTTATACCAAATTAAGCCTGTCAAAATAATGCTAACAGCTTTTAACTGAAAATTATTTTTTGCTGTCTTTTTTGTTCTACCTCTTTGTTTCTCTCAGCATATGAAGTGGGATGCCTCAAGTAATCAGAGGTATGTGGAGCAGAGTGGTGTGGCAAGGAAAATTGCATGACTATGGTCACTTGTCTCCACTATGCTACTGCTGTGATTAGAGCATTAAGTGGCTTTTTGAAAGTCACCTGTCAGTGCCTTGGACTCCTGTGTATGATTTGTAATACTGTCATATGTAGTACAGTTCTTAAGGGTTTTGGTGTTACGTAGCAGCTTACAAGCCCAACGTTCTGTTCTTGTGTTATTCATATCACTTGGATGGTCTCAGTAAATTAATATTGACTAAATGATGGTTTAGTGAGCAGGGAGTGTTAGGTAGACAGTTGCAGCAATGATAACTCTGCAGTTTGCTTTGTTCCTCTGAGCAGTACATATAGAGCAGGATAATAAAAGGACAAGCAGTAGTACATATTATAGTATACTGTGGCATATGAAAGTCCACCTGAACCTCTTCTAAAGGTGACTTATTCCCTGGTTTTGCATGTACATACCAGGCATCATCTCGGCTTGTGCAGTTGTTCCTTTCTGAACTGTGCTTAGATAAATTAAGGTATTGATAGTTGATGTGCCAATTGCTTTTGGATTCCTGAATTCAAAGCTTGCTATTGACAACAGCTGTGAAACTTAACTTTGTTATAGTAAATCACCTTTTCCAGAGATTATCCAATAAAGTTGTACCTTTGATTTTGTTCCCCACCCCCCCTTTTACTGATAAAAGTGCTAAGAGCTTAATTCATAATTGTGGTCGTCATAGTTCTTTAGAAGGTGCTGTAAGCAATATTTGTACCTGGGTTATAAGCAAATATGATAGTTGGCATCTGCCAATTAGTCTGTCATTAGTTTCATCCTTCCTTCCTTACCCCGCCCTCTTCCAGAACTTTGCTGCACTTGTCCAGAAGTCTTGAAAAATATTAACTTGCAAAGAAAATGGAAAATTGAATGAGGGCAGTATGTGTGGGGACTGAGGAGGAGAGCAAATGGAAAGATGACTCAAGCCCGCATCTTTTCTTCCTCTTTATACAAAAGCATGGTTCTCTCATTCAGTAAGCAGGCGATTCTTCAAAAGCTGATAATCTTCTTGCTCCTAAAAATGTCTTTAGCAGAGACCATGGACGG
Organism: Rhea pennata; assembly: GCF_028389875.1. Lineage (NCBI taxonomy): Eukaryota > Metazoa > Chordata > Aves > Rheiformes > Rheidae > Rhea > Rhea pennata. The sequence continues at coordinate 18,624,882 of NC_084669.1, read as the reverse complement.
CTACAGAGATTCACTTCCTGGTGTATTATTTTGTCACTTCTGTACCTACTGGTGTCTCTAGTTCTGTTGGTTTAAATTTCAATTGGTTACTAAGTAACATTTGCGGCTTTCTGAGCTGTATAGGCACATGTAGTCTACAGTTGAATGTTTCATACCTGAATTGATGTTTCTATTTTTATCTTTAACTTCTCTATATCTTAAATCATTTTAAAATTTCAGGGGATGCACTGTGCATCTGAAAAAAACCTATTGTATGGGGTTTTAGTCAAAAATGAGTCAAATGAGAAGCAAGTTGCCCTCATGATTTGTTTAAAGCTAGAGAGCTAAACCTGTTTAAAGATGAAAGAGCTGATTGATGGGGGCACTTCATAATGCTTAGTTTATATCCTTGTGTTACTTCTGTCTGTATCTTGGTTAGTTCATCATGTGGACATGCTGAAAGACTTAATTTTTTCACTCTCTCTGTCCAGGTCAGAAAATAAGGAAGGGCACAGAGAGTTTCTAACAGGTGAAGGAAATATAGTAATAACACAGAAAAGAGAACTGGAGGAAAAAGTAAAGCTTGAGTGAAAAAGCAGATACTAATAATTTATTTGAATTACAACTCTGGAGAAAGTAAACAAAAGCTCCTGGACCAAGATCTTACAGGAATCGCTGTGACCAACTTCAAACAGCATTCTTTCCCTGAATTAATAAATTAATCAATTTGTTATCAAGTGATAACTTGATACAAAGAAGAAAAAACATTCATGTTATCAAAAATGAGAAACTTCTCTGAAGATTCTTCATACACTGCTCGCTAAGAACGATCTATGTCATGAAGTTGTGCTGACTTGTTGGCCAATTCCTGGCTTTTAGTTATGTGAATAATGAATATAGTTGCAACTTAAGTAAATATTATCTCCAAAGTAAACCAAACTGTGGTAACTTTAAAGACAAAACCCCAGCTATTTCCCTATAGTTCCCAACATCTTTGTTAATAACTGCGTATATAGAATTTTAGAAAAATTTTGATTTTGTTATTCATAAAATGTCAAGGAAATGTTTCTTGCATATATACAGTCTTTCCAGTCCTTAATGCTGTTATTGTTTCCTTGGCAGGTTGGTAATTAGTTTTTTGGCAAATCTTAGATTTTACTACATAAAGAGATGGCACTCCAGTGATGTAATATGTAGCATTAAAATGATGACTTTCAAGGTTCTGTTGGAAGTGCAGATCCCACTGTAGCAAACTAAATCTATATCATGGCAGTCTTGTTATTGTTAGTGAACTAGTTCCAAGCAGATCAAGAAAATTGACAAGTCCTCGTGGTCTGCGAGTTGAAATGGCTGTTAGAGCAACTTTCATTCCCAGGCCTCATTCTGTACACTTTTAAATAATTTTCACATTTCTGAAAGCATTAGAAATGGTCGTTTTGCCATGAGTATGTAAAATGTTGTGTGTGCACTTCATTACTTTGGTCAGAACGTCTATTCAGTAACAGACCAAAGTTAATCTTCAGATGCCCAAGCATATGTTGACAACTCTGATTGCACATGAGATAGCCAGTTTTAGGGAAAAAATGAGAAGGTACAGGGGGCCGTATTGTGACAATATGGCAAAGTGGATTCCTTATCTATCTAAGACCTTGGGGCTGTAGGTATAATCTTCATCATTTTCAACTACCAAAAATACTAATTTCTGTTTTCCTTGCTAGGCAGTGTGATACTCTATATTGGTACAGGTGTTTGTGCTGGAAGACCTATAATCCTAATATGTTTTTTTTTCTTTTTTCCTCAAGTCAGTTCTTAAACTATAGTGGTAGTTTGCTTTTTCAAGCCAAACGCCTGAAATAGCCATTTAACATGCTGTTGGTGTTGTCAGATTATTTTGCTAAAAAGTGTTTTAGAGAGACTTTCACTCAATCTGAAAGTGTCTTCTCTCCACATCCCAGAAGGACACTTCCATTGCTTGGTATATTCCACTTGCTTTGTGTCATAGAACTTCTTGTAGACTCAATATATTGAGTAGTGTGACAAAGTGAATGGGATCTCTCTCCTCTTGAATGGCATATGACCAAGGGGAGAATGTTTAACTGGAAAACAACAGCAATCAAAGAAGGTTGCTTTAATCACAGCAACCTATAAACCTTTTGTCCTATAAAAAGGCTATTAACTTTTTTTCCTCTGACTGTTCAGTTATCCATTAGGATATTTTGTCTCGATTGTTAAAGAACAAGAAGGAATTTAAGGTTATTTTTGTGAGATAATTCAGGTGCACAACTCTACTTTTTTTTTTTTTTTTTTTTTGTATCCCTTATTGGTCCGGTTAGTTGAAGAGCTGGGAAAAGACTTGATATATTAGTAGACTGGGTGGTAGACATTGCTTTAAATGTCTTGATGGTCATGACTGTTGCGATGCTTTCAAAAGGAATGATGCTTATGCAGTTATTGCCTGATCTCTCTAATACTGCAGTTAACCTTGTTCAATGAAAATTCCCCGAGACTGAGATAACTTGGATATGAAAACTTGTGGGGTTTTTTGCATGGAAGTTAGGCATAAGGAGACCCTGAAGGAAGAAGACTGCTAATTTGGCTCTGTATTTGCAGCAGCTGGTTAGCTGTGCAGGTCACCTGTTGAGCCTGCCGCTGATGGCCGAGCAGCGAGGTAGCAGGGTGAGAGGCAGATGAGCACTCAATGGGTGAATTTGATTTGAATTAATTAAAAAAAGGTTCATTAGCTTTGCTTATAAATCTGTTTATTTTCTAGAACTTCTGGAAGCCAAACACTCAAAGGCTATCGTTCCCACAAATTCATACCCTCCTTTTTTTCATCCAGACTGAAAATAAGTCTCTTCTCTCACAGGCTAGAGATTGAGTTTCTTTTTCCCCTCCCACCCCCAACCTTCCCTTAAGCTGCTCCTTTAACTGAGAACAAGCTCTGTTCGGTTTCCATTGTTAACTTGTGATCTTTTTTTATTTTACTTTTTTTAAACCTAATGTGCTCTCAGGTAAGTGAAGGAGTGCCTCTTATCAGGTAGTATAACTGCCTGTTAACTCCCCACATCTAAGGGAGTTCTGCTGACCTAAACAAACTCCCTGAAGGCCAGCTATAGGAATAGGCAAACTAAGTGACTGTCTAGAGCAGAAGTAAGGGAAGAGGCCTGAGATGTAGACAACAACAAAACCTCTGTAGCCCTTCTGCCTCTACTGAAACCACAGAAAAACAGGCTTGCAGCTGCTGCCACCGTCGTTGAGGACTAGTACCCTCAATTGCAGTAGATTACTGCGATTGGGAGAAGGTGATGCACTTCTCATGTCTTACTCGTGCTGCAAGTGCAGCAAACCTAGTTGTTGATGTCAGCTGCACTCTAGGTCCCAGTTCCAGCAAAACGTAGTCCTGTATTACTTCAGTTGCTTAATACAACCATTAAGGTGGGCTCTTACTGCATCGTGGCATAATGAGGCTTTCGTATGCTGGGTGCTGTTCCTCAAGTTCTGGAGGCAGCTGAGTGGTAGAGAAGGGAGTTTCTGCTTCACTTTCTAAAATATGAAGTCATTGGGCAAAACTGAAAAGAATCAGACCCTTGCATGTTGATATCGGTCATGTGACCGATAAATGGATTCCAGCGTTTTGTAGTATTTCTGCAGTTTATTTTTCAGAATTATTGTGAATTGCTAACGGCAGCACATGCTTGGTATATTAACTAGTTTTTGCAATTTGCAGCACTTACTTGATCAGCATAACCACGTATTACACAATATGATAATTGGCTGGTGTCAGTCTGTCTGGGACCTGAAAGTAGAAAAGTATTAACTAAAGTTTAATCCAAGTTGGTCCGTGTAGAAAGCATTGCTAACTGCTGGGGTAGTCTTCAAAATAAAATTCCATCCTGTGTTTGAGCTAATAACTCAGTCTATGTCAAAGGCTGAAAACCTTTCTCATCTTTGTCTTGAGTGTGTTCCTTGTATGGGACATTCAGACTATAGATACAGCGACTAAGTGGATAGTTTGATTGTTGATAATGCTTTAACTGGAAGTGGGTCACTGATAGAAAAGTTGTAATTTCATGAGATGTCTTGAAGAACCGATTTAAGAATTTGCTGTTGTCAGGAAACAAAAGGAATGTCTTTCCTCTGCCTGTCGTGCTTATTTGATCCTCTGAGCAGCTGCAGCCCAGTAAGCTGCCAGGTAAAAATGTGGATGTTTTTCTTCTAGATTAGTGATTTGAATTGGCTTATAATATTGGGAGAGTCCCAGAATCAATGCAGCAGAGCGAGTGTGGGATGTTACTGGTACAAGGAAGAGAAATGCACACAAGGAAGAGAAAAAAAAAAAAAAAAAAACTTACTCCTCTAGCACTGTTTTGTTCCAAGTCTGTTGCTGGTTAACCAGCTGTGGCTTTGCAAGAATAGAAGTCTCAGCCATGCAGGAAATAGCATAACATTTTTTTAACTCAAGTGGTAGAAGTTCTCCACTTAGAGCTCTGTGACCTAGGGTTTTGGTTTGGATACAGGTACATGACATGATGTTTTAGTTGACCAGTAATATCAGCAGAAATGTTACAATAGCATTAAAAAAAAAACCACTTGCTGAAGATGCATGTTCTCCTAGTGAGTTTTTTTATTTGTTGGGAGAGAGGAGAACTTCACTGTCTGGTGTAGTATATAATTATGACTAGTATTTTGAGTATTACAGATGCAAATATATCTATGATATCAAAGTTCCTTTGGAGAAGATGGTTTGAATTGTCTTGATTGCGAGTGGGTGGAGGAAGAGCTTTGCTCTGGTGAAAGCTGCAAGACTAGAAAAATCCTGTAACTGATCTGCATTTGGAGGCAGTAAAACTTAGAGAAGCTGATGTCCAGCTTCTCCTCATATCAGTGTTAGAGGATGTGAATTGTAAAATCATTTAGGTCCTCTGTTCCACAGCATAGGTAGAGCTTGGGCTCAGAACAGTTTTATAAATGCCTTGAGTCAAAATGGGCTGATGCTATTCTAAGTTATTGAAATCAATTTAGAATTGATGTAAAACTATAAATTATAGTTGGTGTTGCTATGTTGTAAACTTTCATGATAATTTTCTTAAACGAAACCTAAAAAACACTTGCATGTTTGTGATCGCTGTGCACAAAGACTGAAATCTGAGGATAAATGATTAGTTGGAAAGTGTTTGTGAGTTAGGGAATGATCATTCTTAATATTTTTTTTTGTTCATGTATTTACTTCAGACATAATGTGAGAAAACGTATATTCCTCAGCATGTGTAGGTGAGAAAATAGCTTTTAGATAAGGACATATAAATCAAGTGTGAAATTATAGACAAGCAGTGACATCCTGTCAGCTGATCTAAGAACTGAATAGTGTTCACATGTACACCCTGTACATCTATTGTAGGAATTTTAAGTGTTAAAAAAATTAAAGTTGTGTACCATATAAAAACAATTTAAAACATTTTAAGTGTAGGAATAAAGCTTGCAGAGCAACAGAAGTAAGACTTTTAAGTGTCTAGCAAGAAGGTCTTGTTTCCTTTTAATGATTCATTGTTTATGCTTAGAGTTGAGTTACATTTGTTTCTGTATATAAATTATTGAAAAGTCTACTGAAAAGCATGGAAGTTAATTGTCTGTAATCAGGCAATGTTGTTCTGTTGTTGTTTCCATTTTTGTTGCACATAGGACTTAGAATGGACAAAGCTTGAATATGAAGAAAAAAGTTCTAATGTGTGTTTTAAACAGCTTTGGATTTTACACCTGCTAAAAACACAGCCATATTAATATAATAATAATTCTTGCTTTGTTAAAACAATTTTTATATAGTCATGAAGGAATATGAAATTGCAGGCCTGCAGGGGATTTCAGAGTGCATCAAATGCTCTGGAAGCATCGGTTTAAGCCAAAGTTGTGTGAGTTTTTTTCCTTTTTTTTTTCTCCCCCCCACCTTTTTTTCTTTCTTTCTCCCTAGGCTATACCAGTAAAACTACACCTTTAATAATTCCATGGTCATAGTCTTTCCAAGTGCTGACTTATATAGTTCTCTGGATAAGTGATACTGGATTCTTAAGTAGTTTTCATCTCAGTTTATTTTTGGCCAATTGAAACTTCAAACATATACTTCTTTTGTATGGTTAGGAAACTTTTTTAAAAAAAAAAAAAAAAAAAGCTTGAAAAGCTTGAATAGGGAGTGAAAGTCCTTCTAATGAGATGTTGCTTCTCTATGTAGCTTTGACGCACAACAAACTCTTATTTTTTTCTGTTTCAGACTCTTTAGGCTCTTGCCTGAGGTTCCAGAGCTTGTTCAGCTCTTACAGTGCTTCATCAATATGAGATTCCAAATTAGTTTCTTCCAGGTTTGGCTTTAGTCTGTCCTGCATTGTTATTTGCCTCTCTTACTTATTTTTAACTCTGGCTTTTAACTTTAGCTTCTGCTAGTACTTTAGTATCTCTGATTTCCACTCATGGCAACTTACTGTTGGGGCTAGTGCGCTTATTTAAGCTGGTGTGTGTGTGTGGATGACATAAGCATAGAAGTTTTTATCTTTTGGGGCTTCCTTTCACTTACAAGCAAACAATGTATGGATTTGTGTACTTGCATTCAAATAAAATGAGAAGCCTAGTATGGATATCTGCTAGAGATTGAAGGTTTTTCTTGTGATCCATGATAACAGAGGGGGAGGGTAAGGCTTGGGGATGGAGCAGAAACAAGCTGTGCGCAGGCAGAACCCTTGTGGTAGTGTAAGCTCAGTTGTATCATAATCTTTTTATATACAGTGTTTTAATGTGTTCAGTTTGGTACTTCTGTATTTGTTCTACAAATTCTGGAGTTTCATCATGATCTCTTGTGTTTTTTATGTCCTTCAGGTATTGCTAAGTGATGTGACTTTTTTTAAAAAAAACTGTTCATATAATGTCAGAGAAACCCCTCTAGACTAGTCCAACTCTGTAGTCCAACTCATGCTCATCTGTAAAGTTAATTTCATGCTGGATTCCCTCTCTATAAGCCATAATGTTTTTGTGAAGAAAAGTTGTATAGGATATGTTGTTGTATAGGATAACTTCGTGTGATGGTGATTCTTTCCTGTTGGCATTTCATGCTTCCTTAAATTTAACATAAGGCGGTTGCCTTATATCATGTCTAATATTAGGTATGAAGATGCTTAATTAAAAAGGGAGGGTGGGAGAAAGAGTTCTGATTTCCTTTGTCAGTTCTTTTAGCTTTTGAATCTTATTTTCTCAGTGTTTCCTTCTTGTCACAGATCTTAAAAGATGCATGCAGTGAGAAGAAATGATTGACTGAAAATGACAATACGCATTTCAGTACTTGTTTCAGTAGCTGATAATGTTTGATTGTGGTAGTCTTCAGGATTGCAGGATTAACAAGATGGAGAAGAGTACGCTTACTTTAAAATGTTACATGCTGATAATCATTTTAAATGGCTTGGGTGGAAGATCTGACTTTCCTCTACCACTTGGAATTTGTGCATAGATAGCTAATAACTCTAAGTACCAGAACCAGTAAAGCTTGTGTCTCAAGATGGAGTTTTAATAACTGGATCCTTGATACCTGGTAAGAAGTGGAATCATGCTGCAACCTCCCCTTCAGTGGGGATGGGGCAAAGGCCTCATAGGATACCTATTTGCTTTGGTATCTTTTTTTGGTATCTAATGTGGACTAATTGTTTGCTATTCCTTTGTTAAACCTTGTTGAAACTGCATTACCGGATTTACTGGGCGAGCAGTTAGATTTTTTTTCTAGGCAAGCACACCAAGTATACTTTAACAATGCGGAGTAAGCTGTGCATACAAGGATTGTGTTTATGTGTACATCCCAAGTGGGTTGCACTGCGTGGTCAGACTTCTGACTACTGTTATCTTCCAGGTTCTACTACAGTTCACTGTTTCTGCAGTTGGTTAGAATACTTGTACTGCATAGCAATTGCCTTTAGTGTTCAAAGAGTAACCTTGGGGCTCTTGGTCCTACTGCGGTGGGCACTTCACAAACGTAGTTAAGCATATGAGTTTAAAGGCTACAGGTTATAGTTTTGCAGAGGGTAGAGATAGACCAAAGACCCCTGTATCTTGTTTTTAAAACCAGGAGACTAAAGGTGGACATAGGCTTGTGAGTGCTATTTCTTAGTGTTATTGTTAGGAGTGCTGGAGTCAAATGGGTGTTGCAGAGAAAAACAGGAAGTAAATAAAGATCACTTACAGTACAGTACTATAGCTCAGCAATGTCAGAGAGTTTGTGATGATTCTTCTGTTGGGCTCCTTTGAGGTTCAAAGTTAAAGATAAGAAACCCAGGGATGTACATTTGGAGTAGGAAGGAGAACAACTTCAGCCAGGTTTTGTTGGGAAGTACAAAGCAGTGAAATACTTGCAGCCTCTTACCATTGGCACACAGTAGACTTGTAGAAAGGGAAAAGGTCTGTTTCTGGTGAAAGAACAAGAGCAAAATGACATCTAGCTTAAAGCTGGATTTGAGTTTGAAGTCTTTGGTCCCACAGAAAGAAGACAACTGCAAAATGACTCTGTGGTCACCTGAACCAGCTAATGTGGTCACATCTCCAGTGCTAAACTACAGTAACTGCAGGTCATGCACAGAGTCTGGTTGAATTGGGAAAATTACAGATTTCTGTCAAAGGGGAGATAGACTAATTATAGACTAGAGACTGGGTGCTGGAGATGTACCTAGCCTGGTGGCTTTTCTACTTGCTAACTTTTGTGGTTGTTTCTATTTCAGTAGGTCAGCTTTCTTTGAGGAGCAGTTGTCCAAATCTAGTAGCCAGCTGCTAGTCTGGGTTTAGATGAAATTTAAGTTCAAGCTTGAGGTAATTGTGTCTGGATATTTTCTGGCAACTTCTTTCCTCTAGAACTTGGAAATTTGTTGTCCTCTCGGGGGTGGTATATAGCCAGTTTTAGTTGTGAAACAACTGTTCAGATTTACCCCCCCAAATTCCACAAAGTCCCAGGTTCCACACATCCCCTTCTGGCATTTAAACTGGTGAGGTCTAAAGGGATCTTGAATTACTTTAAAACAAATAACCACAAGTACAGTAATCTGAGAAGGAAAAACTGTGTAAGCTAGAAGTTATATTACTAGAACTTCATCTTAATACCACACATGAAAGTGGCCAGCATCGTTGAAATATCTTTTTTGGAATGATAGAACTCTTGCACAAAGTGCAGCAGGCCTAAGCTGGAATACTTGGAGCAGTGTTGTTAAATAAGCAAGAAAACTGCCACTTGTTGCTGCCACTACAGCTGTTTGTTAGAGTTTTATGAATGATCATAAAAGCCAATTGGTTTTGCTTAGTGTAATCCAAACAACGTTAGGAATAGATTTCTTGGCATATGGTAGTAGCTTATTTCTGCAACTTTGTGCTATTTCTTTATTTCTTTATGTTCTTCATTTTTTTTGTATTTTTTGAGAACATTTTTATGCATTCCAGTGTGTTTATATTAAACTAGTGGAAAAAACATACTATTTCTTCACTGGACTTATGTAAACTAAAGCTTAGTTCAGTGAACTAGTTTAATATCTCTATCCTACACATCCTTATAACAGAAAGCATTATGAATTGAAAAGATTAGACTTATTTTTAAGAAAGTGAAGTTTTCAAGTGGATATTGAAATTAAATACTAAGCTATCTAATTTTTGGTTGACTTTTCCCAGGGTTGGTGAAATCTGTGAATACTCTAAGCAATGACACTGTATATATCAAATCCAGTACACTTTCTACATTGCAGTGAATGTACTTTGTAGGCAGTCACAGATGCTGTTGATTAGAAGGCCATGGCTTCTATAAGGCTTTACTGTTGTCAGTGACATATCAGAAAATGTGGTACTGCGTTAGCTGCCAAAACAACTCGTTAAAATAGAGTCCTTCCATCCTAAATTATGCAAAACTTACATGTAAACCTCCTATAAATTTCTCTTGGATTAGAATTCCTAAATGAGATTTATCCTGATGAATGATACAAAACTTGACCTGGTTTCTTACTTTCAGAAGAAACTGAGACTTTAATGAGTAACCACCAAATGAAAATGAAATTGTATCTTTTTGTTTGCACATTCCTAAAAAGCAAAATAAGCCTTTGCTTAATTCAGTACACTAAAGAATATTAAAAAAATCATGATGAGGATTATTTTCTGAAAGGCTTGTGCTAATATTGTGATTAAAAAAAAAAAGCTTTAGGTATGCTTTAGGCTCTTCAGAGGTTTTGTACATAAACATTAATTAAAACATCTTCTGTATGTTTACATTTTTCTTCGTTTTTAATCTACCAGCTTCCTGGTTTAATCATAAAACCACTTTGATATGGCAACAGATTGCCATCAGGTTAAAGGCTTGTATTTTGCAGCATCAACAAGTCCTAGAACCAATGAAGCTGAGCTGCCTGGTAATGCTGGCAGTATTCCATAGTATGTACAAAGACGAAGTGGTTATTGCTATGCGTGTAGGCAGGATACATGACCTATTTTACTTTAAAATGTATCTTCTTGCATCCCTGCTTTTGAAAAAACATTTTCTCCAGTAAGTTAAAATTCAGCCACTGTAGTAGTTCAGATTTAACGGCAAGGCTGTAGTATAGTGTTTATTGACGTGCTAGTCTTCTGAATACTTTTCTGATTTTCCTGTTTTGAAAAAATAAAATGTTAATGCAGATCTGATTTGGGTGTTTTTTACTTTATTTTTTTACTTTATTTGATTTAAAGGTATCTGAAACATGAGAGGCTGTCTGTCTCCTGTCTGAGTTGTGCGAGGAATGGGGAAGAGAAAGATGAGGAAAGGGTGATTCTTGTAGCACTGTAGCCTCTTTTTAGTAGTGTTACGGCAAAGGATGTCCTCTAGAGCAGCTGTAGTGATTTGCCGTCATAGTATGAAAGATGCATTTGCACCCAGGCTGAACTTGTTAATTGTTCAGTAAAAAGCTGGCTTTTTATCCCTCTGTGGATTGATTTCTTAGATGAAGTTGAACTTAATTTAAAAATACCATGGAATTTCTTAACTGAGTGTTGGTTCCCTCCACCAGTATGTTAACTTCAAAGACTTCTGAACAACAAATAAAAGATTATGAATTTAGTGGACTAAGTCAAAACTTATTAGAAGCTTGAGAGAGCAGAGACATATACTAGAAAGCATTACGTAAACAGAAACAAGGAGAAAGAGAAATACAGTGTAAGTAAAAAAGGTATATAATGAGGAATCTTGGAATAGGATCTAGAACAGGGGAGGAAAAATACAATACTTAAAAAGTATTTTCAGTGAGCTTCATATTCAAAAAATGAAGAGATTTCTTTTTTTCCCCACTTCTCTGCAAAATGAAAAAAAATGTGATCTCACTACAAGTGGGTATGAAAAAGCTCGATGAAGCTATTATGGAATTCCTAACAGAACAGTTGTGTAGGACCTTAATGAATTTTGGAACACTTCCCTTTTGTATGCAGTGTAAAGCACAATGAAAGGTGTCCTGTACTTGTGAAATGAGCCTTTGTTATCTATATAAGCACATTATTCCATCTTGTGTTTTTCATTTATTTGTATAGAAGGATCTGTTCATCCCACTAATGATATGCAGCCTCAGGATTGATTGAGGACAGTGTCCTTTAAAGACATTGCATCGTGGCTTGGCTTTTTCATCAGTCCTTTCTTCTAGGTCGTGTATCAGGAAATATTTGCCTGCCTGGTGTTCTGTGTGCTTACTTTGTAGGTTGTGCCTTAGCAGGTGCAGGCTAAGATATTGCAGGTTTCCTTGACAGAGCATTGGACTGGGGAAACGGAGAGCCTAACCAGTACTTATTTAAAACACATTGTATTAATTAGGCTATTACTAATAGCTTGATTCTATTAATAGCAAGTATGCATACAGCACACAATTCTCCTTGCACGCAGTTGCTCACAGTTGCTGGGTTGGGCTCCCACCTGCTGTCCCAATCTCAGCTGTTCACTGGGAAGCAGAGGGTTGAACTGATGCACTAATGGCTCCTAGGTAGGTGTTCAGGAAGTCCCTCCGGGGTCTGTCTTTTTTAATCAGGTGTGTATACAATCTTGTAGCCTTTGTGTATAGCAGCTGCTACTTTCTTCAGTGTAGTCTGAATTACACCACATGTTGTTGATGGTAATGTGTGCTGGTGGTCTCAAACAGATTCAGCTGAGTCCTGGTGTTCTCAATTTATCTCTTGTTGTGGCTTCCACAGTGCTACTAGTATTGAGCTTATCAGTTCTTGGGGGACACATTGCCTCCCAGCATGTACTTTTTCTCTCCAGTTTGCTGTTTTCTGGTAGCTATGTATTCAGCTACACACACAGGTATCTATAGAGCTCATTCATGCAAGGTTGCACACAATGGGCTTTTATCACAGAGGCATTTGCTTATTTCTGAAATACAAGACATTCTGGTAACTGAAAAGATAGGATTTGTCTTTGAAAGCTATACCATAGCTTACAAACACTGACTGTTCCTAAGTATAAAACTGTGCTTCATAGTCAGAAACCCTGACAGTACTGGAATTTGAGTGACTGTACGCTTTTCAGGCAGCTAACAGTTGTTTGAGTGTGCCACTTCTACCTGGGCAAAGCCAGAAGACTGTTCTCTGTGCAGAAATACGAATTCAGCCCACCTGAGAGGGGAAACACATTTTAAGAGAATGTTTCAAGTGAAGAATAAATTTAGGAGTTTCTTCCCAGAGGACTAAAGTGTTACAAAGGTACAAGGTTAGCTAGTTAGCGCTGCACAAAAAACAGTTCCAATAAAAATGCTCCATGAAGTAATCATAAAGTGCGGTACTTATGCAAGTCTTCACAGGGAGGTTTAGTGTTCTGTATGCTCAGAGGATGACATGTAAGCATCCTGAGTAACAGCCTACAGAATACTTATATTTAATCCCTGTACCTATTATTCATAAGTTTCTGGATAGTAACTTTCTAACAGGATTAATGTATTGCTTTTATTTTCAAAACGCTCATACATGTTACGCTCTGTGGGAGCTTTTGGTTCAAGTCAATTAGTGCAGCCATTTAGCTAGACAAATGGTTGCTAGTGTGACCTTGTGATAGTCAGTTTTTGAAGAAATAATTGAGCAATGTAGTCACTTGCCTGTTTGAGTATAATTGCTTTAGGTACTGGCAAAGGATATCCGCTAAACTGAAGTGGCGTGCATGTTCCCTGGTTTTCTAGTCTGTGCTATGAAAGTTGAAGATGCTTAACACAGTGGAAAATTGTGGATAATGCCAGTGGAAATAGTAGTTTTGCCATTTTATGTTATAAACCTATACAGCACGCAGCAGTTTCCTGCTGTTTCCTTTTCAGTCTCCAAATATCTCCACGATAAGATGCACTGAAACAAACCTCCAGAAATCTTTAAGAGCTGCTGCATGCTACTAACGTATGTTTGAGAAAGTGTCTGTTATTACTATATGAGCTTTGATGTTAAACACAGTTAAGTAGCTTAGAAGTCAGAGGTAAAATTGAATGTTAAGAATGAGCATATTAACATCAAAGCACGTGTAATGAAAACTGCTTCAAGTTAACATTTCGGGGATTTTTTTTAAGTGCGAGGGAGAACTAAGTAAGATACCATGCATTTGCTGAGCAGTGAATCTTTATAATGGTGAACTTGGTTTAAACAAATGTCAGTAGGTTTAAATATCACTGTTTATAGGCTTATAATTAAAAACAAACAAACAATACTTCTCTTTTCAGAAACTTTTTTGCTAAAAGGACAAAGGAACTCAAACCTGCTGTCCAAAGTGCTCCTGGTTGGAAGTTGTTTGGGAAAGTTCCACCTAGGGAAAATCTTCAGAAAGATTCCAAGATAATTCAGCAGGTGAGTAAACATCACACAATTCTAGGTATAAAAATTCTAAAAGTGATTGCATAGATATTGCAGTTCTCGGTTGCAGTGATCTCCAAGTCTCTCCTTTACAGCCACGAAGTGCTCTGGGAGGATTCTTTTGTGGCTTTGTCTAAAGAGTAGTAGCTACTGAGAAAAGGGAGTTTGAACTGTGTAATTATCTAATACAATCTTCAGTACGTCCAGTGTTTATAAAAACATGATACTTGTTCGGAAAGTGTTTAAACTGTTTAGATCAAAAAGCTAGAACTTGTGTTAATTTTCCATAAAATTTTGCCTTATTTTAAAATGGTATGATACGACTTTTTGGTGAAGTGGTCATGAAATGCGCTAGACTTCCATTATGAAATTCATTTTGGAGTTGCTCTTGCCTGCTTATGTGCAATAAAAACCATATTCTTCTCTACAACTTCTCTTGAAAACGTTTGTTCTCCTAAAGCGTTGTTTTATATTCTAGTCTTATGAAACCACTGAGGGTTTTGTCTTGCTTGTTTTTCTTTAGAGCTAACTCAGCTTCCCAAAGTCTTTATTTTTTGGCCTGTAAGACTTGCTATTTGATTTTTTTTTTGACAAATTACTAAGAATTATGAAATGGAATCTTGTTTCATTTAGACTTTTGGTCCGATTTCAGGTATTTTTGTTTGAAAAATAGTTATAATAATGTAAGTTGAAATTATTTCTGAAGTTACTGGCAGATCACAGAGAAGTAATTCTGATTTTCTTCACCAGATACTAAGTTGTATGAGTGTATCAGTTCTGTATATTCATTCCTGTGGAATGTGTCTTTAATTTGCCAAAATATCATTAATAAAGTTGCATAGCCTTTCAAGATTAGTAACTGGTAACGTATCATTAACTTAACTTCAGGATGTATGTTAAAACTAAAACACCTGTTGACATCAGGAATTTGCATGCCTCTTGTACTGATGAAAACAGTAAGTCCTTGAGTCCCTTGAGAGTTGCTGTCTCTTTGTGCCTCCTTTCTTACAATCTCACGTTAGCTGATGTGTCTGGCAGGTGCAAAAGACTACGGATGAAGCTGTGTTCAGTCAGTTTTCTAAAAAGAGCTTTATGGTGAAGAGGGCCTTCTAAGAGCTACTAAAGTGAAAAATGTTCCTTTTGATGGGCTTCCACATAATGGGACATATCATGAAATGTTGTAGGAAAGTAAGAAAATAATTATGTGAGATCACGGCAGGTGCAATTTACTTTGAAATAAACTAGATGGTTTCTCAATACACTTTTAAATACAGTTTTCCTTTATTTAAATGTTTTTGCTTTTGGGGGAGGGGAAGTGTTCTTAGTTTACTTACTGATGAATGGTGTTTTCTTTGTGCTGTGAAAACACTGTGCTAAGAATCCAGATGTCTCTTCCATCCTGAGAAATGGAGTGTATGCATAATGCTTACTAATTATCTGCTTCTCTTTTTGTAGTAACGAAGGTGTTTATTCCAGAGACTCCATCATAATCTGCAAAAATAGTTTTATTTTCTTCTGTTGTCTCTCAATGACCATTTTTCTTTTAAGATGTAGTGTTCCTATTTTCTTAAACTAAGTGGCAGAAAAAAGAATATATTAAAACAATGTGCTGTCTATAAACATGATTGAATTCATCCAGCCACTAGTCATATGGCCTGTATTATACTGGTTGTCAGATCAGGATTACTTTTGCATTTATATAATCTGAGTAATGTATGGGTTATAGTTAATAATTTTAGCATCTAATTTAGATAAAGCATACATGACCACTTGCTTTAAGCTATTCATTTATCAAAGGGGGACTCAGATTGACTGCATACTCTCTGAACAGAATCTGAGATTTTTTTTTTTGTTCTTTTTACCACTTCTTAAATTTGGAGAGGTGACCCTGACATTTCCAAATTGTTTGGAGATGTTTTATTGCATATATCTTTAAAATTTACAATGCAGTTCCTTGTGCCTATGTCTTTTTAAAGAAAATTGAATGGTTTCTGGAGAATGTTCAAATTTGTTAATCTGGCAATGGATTGGAATGAATTAGGGCATATTTTATTATTGAGGATCAGTGGAAAACTGTCTCTGCTTTAGAATAACTGACCAAGGTCCCTAAACTAAAATTCCTGATTATGCAGGAGAGTCAACTAAAGTGAATTTAGGCAAGATTACAATTGTAAATCATTGAAGGAATTGATATAAATATGATTAAGACTGATAAGTTCTAGTTACAACCACTTCTGTGAATCTAACAGAATAAATTGAATCCTGCACAGAATATCTCTACAAACTTCCATGTTGCCTTTGGAAATCTGAAGTCAAGTGAGCAAAATGACCAGAACTGGCTTCCCCCCCCCCCATCTTTATTGAGTCTTAAACTTCCTTATTTCCACTTGCTTTTGCAGTCTCTTTTGTTACTATGTCATCCTCATTAAAACAGAAATAAATCAATTTCATTTAAGTGAAAAGAAATTCTTGTGACTCCCAGTCAGCTGCTCTGTCAAAAAAACAAATGCTGTATTTGCCTCTACAAATAAGTCAGGTATTTTATTTGAGATACTACTTACGATACTACTTAGAACCTCTTAGGGTCACTGTCTATCTTCAGAGAATGCCTAATAAATGTTACTTTACACTATCTCTTTGTGAGCTTTTAAGCATATGTGGAGGAAGACAAACTCTTTTTGTCATAAAGCAACCTACAGGGATTGCCCATTTAGAAGTTAGTAGTCCGCTTTGCAGCTGTGCTGCGATTGGTGTGCTTTGGGCGAGATGCTCTAGCTCAAACTGGGTCAGAGGCTGCAAGTCCTTGGCAGCTGCGTCCCCCTGCTCGCAGCTGCTGGCTCCGTCGGCTCTCGCTGGATTTAGAGCTGCCCAAGCAGGATGTGATTGAGGCCAACTCTTTTGCTGGACATCTCCCTCCTCTGGGCTTCCTTCCTTCACTGCTTTTAAAAAAGAGAAAATAGCAACTCCATACGATTTAAAATGTCAATTGCATTTGATGGTTTTAGGAAGTGCCTTTTTTCCATGAACTGCAACTGCAACTAATAAGGCTGGCCGTTATAAGAAATATGGTATCATTGATGCTATCATTGATGCTGGCTGGGAAATTTGGTGACCTGAGCAGCTTTACATGCAGACTAAAAAGACCTGTTTTAATACAGAAGCATTTAAAGCTGAAACTGATTTGTAAGATCATGTGCAATACTCTAGTATGTATTGATTAAAATGCAAGATCTGTTTTAAGATGGAAACTCCATTTCATCTTTGTGCTTAAACAAAAGTTATAAAGAGTGAATATTCAGACTTGTTTTGAGCATAGATTAGGTTCAGCTCTTGCTTTTAATAAAAATATTCAGATCTACTTTAACTTTTTTAAAAAGCACAGATATTTTTCTAAGAGATGCCTGAATTAAAGTGAATTTGGCAAATATCTCACTTTTGTCATGCAAGCATATTTCCACATTTTTGAGTTTACTGTTTTCATTGAGTATTGTCAGTGGGAGCTGACACTATTTAAATATGAAAGGCTATCCCCCCCCCATTCTTAAATAAAAAAGTGTGGAGGAAGCTTGCAATGATTTTGAATACCTACACTTTCCAAAAGCTTTCACCATGTCTACAGAATAGAAGATATTAAAGAGCTGATACTCTCTAATACTAAGTATGGGTTAGATGACTGGGTCACTGTCCTCCAGCTAACATCTGAAAATATTCTTTTTGGACACATGAAATCTTGAAAAAGGTACTGTATGTGAGGGCTAATGAACTCTAAGTATTTTCACTTGTGTGCTTTCCTATGTCATTATCTCTGCTCTGAAATCTAATGGCAAAGTGACGTTCACTGAATCAGCAGAACTCCCACAGTCTCCCAGGGACAGGAGTTGTCTGAGGTTTCTCTTCGGAGGAACAGATGTGTTTTGATTCAATTTTCCTACAGCTCAGACCTTCCAACTTGCAGTATTAACTCTTCCTTCAAATCTTCGTGGTTTCAGTTAAACTGTGTACAAAGCTCTTCCTTGATGCTTAGAAAGTGTGTAAGACCTGATTGTCCACAAATCTGAGCATTGAGTAACTTTGAAAAAGATGAGCGAATACAATACTGGTGGCTCTCAAGCAGATTCTTATCTAGGTAGAGGTCACATTAGCTCATCTTAAGCAGTAAGCTGCAAAGAAGAGCAGAGACATAAATTCTGCATGTATAGCAGGTATGGGTGGAAACACACTGGTAACAAATTCCTTTGGAATCAGGACTGACAAATACGGGTGTTAGGTCTTGCAAGGGACATGTAACATTTGAATAACAGCTTGTCTATACTAGTAGCCTTGAGAAGACTATGGTCTTTATTTTTTGTGGGTGTGGTAGCTATCAGATCCTATAGAAGTTTCTAGGCTTTCCTATGGAAGCTGGAATCTGCAGAGTCGTGACAGTGTTACTTGAAACTATTTCAAAGACATTTCCCAGTATTTCAGGCTTTTACAGTGAATATCTTATCTCTAAAATGGTATTGAAGCTAGTAGGCTCCTAGTGGGGAAAAATGCTTCTTTCTCTGTCTGCATAAGGGACCTAAAATATGGCGGTGTGATAGCAAAATCAGTGTTCAAGCAGACTGTATCAATTCCAGAAGAACTAGATTTAGCAAAAAGATTGCCTTCTAGGTGGTAAAAATGCTACCTTTTCATGTACTCTGTGTGGTCGTCCCCCCTCCCCCCCATCGCTCCCTGCCCATATATATATATATTATTTTTTTTCTTCTTCTTCTCCTGCTCCCCCCCCCCCAACTGTAAGGTTGTGTTGATGCTAAATCTGAAGATAGACTTACCAGATTCCTCAGGCTGTACCTCAGTACAAAAAGTACTGAGGGAGAAGGAATTTAAAGTGTTTTTTCAGTCTTGGGAATGTATGATACAAGAAGCTTGCAGAAGTGTTCAGAAATACCATGGAAATCATAATAAAAGACTTCACTTTCTCTTCCTTCTTCCTTGTGCTGTTACATAATGCTTAAAGTCTTAAGCACTGCAGATCTCTAATGTAATTCAAAATCTCCAGTGTAATGCTTAAAATGGCATTTTTTTTCCTTTTTTTTTTCCCCTCCACCTTCCTCAAGCTTGACTTCTGAACTGAAAATCAGGTTCTGTCTAGAGTAAACTGTAGAGCTTTGGTTGTATGGAGCCTGCTATAGTAGGATTTGATTTTTGCCTGATCTCCTTTTTCAGATGTGATGGGATGAATTTAAAATTGCTATTCAGAATCTTGTATCTGTCATTTTGAAGTGACTATTTCAAAGCCTTACAAATATGTCTTAGTTCTTACCAGCTCACCCGTGAGATTCAAGTGTGATTTAAACTTTTGAGCTTTCAATTTAGGAAAAAAACATTTATAATGGGGGGGGGGAGGTGGGATAGGACTTTAAAGACTCACTCTGACTGCTATTTAATATACATTTCTATTTTCTAATGTTAAATTAAAACCAAAACATTTAATGTGCAAGTTCTGTATAAAAGTTAACTTCAGTGTTTTCCTGCCAAGTGTTATCCAAGCCCAGCCTTGTCATGTTTTTCTCTCCCCCCTTCACCACAGTGTAAATAGTCTATTCTGAAGTATTTGTTTTCAACTTTAAAGCTAGTAGTTTTTAGATGGTGATATGGTTGGGAGTGAAATGCATTCTACGACAAGTTGAATGAGAGCAAGAAGCTCATGATTGATTTTTCAGAGCAAACAGGACTTCTGGAATGTTTGTATATAGACGATGTTTTGTTCTTTCCTTTTAGCACTGTGTCTGTCAAGGAGGTTAAGTGAATTAAGTGCAACTGTTTTGGGTGGTATGGGCTAGGGAAACTCACTTCAATGAGTATAACCTGTCATTCACTTGACAAAGGTGCTATGATTAAGGAGGAAAAGATCTACTGTTGGGCGCAGGTGTTGATTATAGAGAAGAATATAAAATTTCAATTAAAATGGAGAAATAATTCAATAGGAATTTATATGTAAATTGCACAAATATGAAGTCTCTGCCTTTTTTGTGTATTTTGAGGGCTGGAGAGGGAGGAACAGCCACATTTCCAACATCAAGTATAAATATTCTACATGTAAATTTAAATATTGGCTTGCATGTATTTTAATAGTCTTTCTTCACTTATTCACTAAGGCTTTGCTTCTGTTTTTCTCATTAGGATGACAGTTCTGGCAGTCTTGCGTCAATATCTGCTCTCAGTCTATTAAACACAGGGGTATGGAATTTAATATTTCTTCTAGTTGCATTCAATGCCATGCATGGGTCTGTATAGCACTCATTAAAAATAGAACATCACATTTTCACAGTAGCATGAATATTTTATGGCACTAACCATCAACTCATTAGATACCATTAGTTTAAAAAAGAAAAAAAACCTCACACATGAATCTTACTAACAACTTGGAAAGTGATGGAGTATTGTGTTAATGTTGGTTGTTCTTGAATACAAGGAGATTAAAAAGTAAATTCCTGTCAAATTTCTAGTGTTACCTGTGTTTGCTGTGCCGCCTTGCTTAATGATAAAAATTATTAAAATTATTTAATTCATAATAATTTTGAAAATCTTGTGTTGGCCAGGAATAGAATCTCCTGGAGGCAGTTTAAGAATGAAAGGCTTTTTTCCTCCACCCCAAGCATTTAGCTGTCTGTAGATTAATAGCCTTATCTGTATTTTCAAAAGATTAAAATACCCATCCCTCTACATATTGGTTACAGATGCCAGTTTCGAAAGCGGTCTTACAAATATTGTTACTATGTTTTTCAGGAAAAACATGCTTTTAGTCTGTTTACAGGTTTGTTACTGGCAGTAAGTAAAAGAATCCAGTGCCATCCTTGAATATAATGACTAGTCTTTCTTACTGTTAAAACTGAGATTTGGTTCTTACCTAGTTTGGTTTTGTGAAATATTCAGCAACTTTTATTAAGTTCTAAATATACCACAATAAAAAAAATTAAATACCATTTTTAAGAACAAAATTCCCTAAACTACTGATGCCATGCATGTGACTCTACCAATTTTTTTCAATTTTTTTTTTTTAAAACTTTTGCATTTACTGCTTTAGGGTAACGTTATACATGATCTGCCAATGCCAGTTTTTGTGTTATCGCTTCTAGACTTTCAGAAAGTGATTTTTCTAAAAAAAATCTGATAAGGTGGGTATATGAGTAAACGTTTGATGTATGTTACAAACCTTGAACATAGAATAAATATTCAATTTTTTAAATACAGTGCTAATATGATAAACCCCACCCATTTTCTATTCTTTTTAAAGAACGGTTTTACTTGTTGAATTAGATGCCTTAATTTTTTTACACTTTCATGAAGGATAACCTGATTTCCACCACCACCCCACCCCCCTGGTATTTGACAATGGAGCTACATTGTAGTACAAGCCTGTATTTTGTACTAAACTGTAAGTATTTGCAGTTAGTGCTAAAAGTAATAAAACCTCTGATCTTTGGTATTTGCTGTAATAAAGGCTCACAGTAAAACTGGTAATCAACACTGAAATGAAGACTCAAGTTCTGTATGGTAAGAGTAGTCACCATAATTCCTAATTTTATTTGATAATACTCAGAGCAGCAGAGCGTGCATCACTCTGGGAAAATTCTGTCTATGATCTCTTGACTCTGAATGTGAGAAGATTCTCTGTCCAAACACAAGTAATTTCAGATAGTATGTATTGGTTTAAGCTGAGTTTAGTTTCTTACCTGTAGTTGGGTGAGCAGTGGGCCTTCCTCTCCTTGTAGGAATATTGAATTTTGAAGCTTCACTTACCAGAACAGATGAGTCAAATCAGCGATTCTTCAACAGATGGTGCAGTGTGTGCAGGCCTAGCTGTCTGCTGGGATGTGCCCTGCAACTTCAGTTCTTGTCAAGTACCTTAAATTGTATCTTGACCTTTTTAAGGAAAAGTACCTCACAACTTACAAGATGAAATTCTGTGTCAGCTCAAGTTTTTATCCAGTGCTGAGAATTTTTCATTCCACATCAAACACATAGTAAGGTTACTGGAATCCTTGAGTGTAGTAACACTGAGTGTGTGAGGAAATACACCAGAAAGTAATGGATATTTTAATTGCCCAAATCAGCGGGTTCTGTGTGTGCTTGATGGTTTCTTGGATCTAATCTTCAAATAACTTATAGAACACAGGCTTCTTGGGCAAGAATCATGTCCTGTAGGAAAGTTGTGATACTCTTAATATATTTTATCTTGGGGAAACATGCAGCCATGACAGTTTCTGAGCTTGAATCTATTTTTGTCTCTGTTTTGACTCTTTCCAATATTGCTCATAGGCTTCATTCTCCCTGTGTATGTGCTTTATTTATTTATTTTTTATTTTTTTGTGGGGGTGGGAGGAAACTGGACAAGAGACTTTAGAGGGTGCTTATTTCCAAAAGCAGTTTGTTCATTCACAGTTCATTAATGAGTTCAGCCTTTCACAGAAATCCCTGTGAAGAGCTTCTTTTCCTTATTGCTTTGCAAGCAGTATGTTAGTTCTTAGCATGCCTGATGGTCAGAGGCATTTGCACCATTCAGATGTGTTGTTTGTAGTAAAAAAGTGAGAGGGGCTTCAGTTCTATATCTGCTTTTCAGTGCTTTTTATTTAACTTGCATGCAAATCAGATAATAGGCATGTTGAAGAGGTTGGGTACCATCTGTGCTTTCTCAACGCTGACCACGGAATGAGGTTGATTTGTGACTTCTGTTGCAAAGTGCTGAAAAAGTATAGTCACTCAATTTCTACCAGGTGTCTGAGAGATGGCTTTGCTACTGGGCTCTGATATTGTGGGCCTGTTTTCAGTACTGGAGACCAGATGCTGACCTTGAAATTATTGCAGGACAGTTTCCTAGTTGAGATTACACTAGGGTAGATGAAAGAATGAAGTGTGGAGGAGATGCATACATCTCTAAGGTTTTAGGTATGATGAAATAACTTTAGGCTTTTAAATGTGTATATTCATTCATATAATGTATTTAGGGTTTTCTGATTTTTATGTTGCTTTAAATCACAACAAAACTCAATTCTGTATGGCCAGCTGTTTGAGAGCCTCGTTTGAAAACAATACTCACCCAGTATCATTTAACACATTTAGTCAGAAGAAAGTTGGACAAATTATCATTCAGGAGAGGAGTATGTGCTATGAGATTCGTATTGCCTACTGTTCTTGGCCAGAGACTTAGAAATATTTAGAAAGTTGTATGTAAAACAGTTGACTAGTAACTCTCAAGTCATTGTATTTATGAAGAATTAGGTTTCCTGTATGACTGTATGTGTAAATGTTGATAGCACATGCTGCCACTGCTCTTAGCTATTTTCTTTACAAGGTGCATGTTTGGGCTTTTCCTGCAGATAGGAAAGCAACAACACTTCTCTTTTAGTCTAGGTAGGCTGGTTGCTATGGATTTGTGCCTCTCTCTCCTTGAAAGAAAAAAAAATACTTCAAAAAACTTCAAAAGACGGAGATTTTTCTGAGAATGACCTGGCAATGTCATTCAAGGAATGAATGCAAGGTCCTGAGCAACCTGACTCTACTTGAGTAGAGGATTAGGACTGGACAGCCTCCAGAGATGCCTTCCAGTCTCTGTGGTTTTGTGATATCTGTCTCTTAAGATGAAATGAATGCGACTTAATCAAGCTTACTTTTTTTTGATTACTTCATGGATTATGCACAATGTGGGAGAATAGAATTTTATATGAGATTATTAAAAGTGGTACTGCAAAGAGGTTTTCTGTTGAGCAGAAAACTTTAAGGCACATTAGTGTTTGGAAAGGCTTTATCCCTGCTCTGGAAATCTGAGGCTGTGCTGATACCTTTGTAAGAGTTGCTAAGCCATTTAACCTTAAAGATTTCAGCTTGTGTACTCAGCTTTATTAAGGTATATAATAACTTCAAAATTGTCAGTTATGTTTCCATAATGCTATCAAATAGCCCTAAATGTTTAACACCCTCTGTTTTTTCGTGGGAGAACTAATGTATATGAGAAACTGTAGTTTATTAAATTGATATTCATTTGGGAGCAGAGAAGACTGTTAGATTTGTCCGGGAAGATACAACGACCTAATTAGTTAGTAATTGGTCATCTTGGTTTTAACCAACATGAGATATTTTGGTTAGTATGAGATGGAATTCTGTCTCACAATTAATAAAGCAGCAGATGTACAAGAATACGCTGTCCTTAATTAAAATTAAAAACTACAAGTTAGCGCCCGTTTGTGCTTAAGAAAAAGAACAGAGTTGTTAGAATATTGAAAGTATGTTATTAAAGTATTTGCTCTCTTAAAGATTTTTTTTTTAGCTCTTAAGATGCTGTGTTTGAAATCCAGCATGTAAAAGAATTGCAGAAAAACTAGTATTTAGTCTTCATGCATAAGCAGAACATTAGCCCACAAGTGAACTTGGACTGGGAATAAGTTGAATATCTTCTCACAGATAATCTTTTTAAACTTGCTAAACTGCAAGAATGGGTTTTCCAGCAACTTGGCGGTAGAGAGGAGCCAAATAAAAGAGAACACTTAAGATCTGAAGTTTTCATCTGACTCTGTCCAGCCTTTTTCCTAAAGACGTTCTTGTATTTCTGTTTTATTGAGTTGCTCAGTGGAAAAAGGAATAGTATTTTTCAGTATCATCTCTCTATTAAGGGCTCTTGAGTGTTCCTTTCCAAACAGACCGCACGCAAGAAACAATGAAGCAAAACAGATAGTATATGTATACATTTATTATTACCTGTCGCTGAGTACAGTGTAAGTATTCTAGATGATAAAGGTTTGACGGTCTTGCTGAAGGCATCAGAAACACGAACACATGAGAAAAGGATGAGGGGGTGTGTGTGTGTATTTGTGTCCTCCCTTTCCCTCGCCCCTTAACTTTGCTGGTAATTACTGAAATATAATTGCTCACATTTAGGAAATCTGCATAAGTATATTTCCAATATTAATTAGTAACTGATCAGTGAGTGCTCAGTATTAATATTGAACTGGAATGGATAAAAGATTAAGCTGATACAGGAAGCTACTTTCTCATTCATCTTCACTTAGTAGTCCTGAAAAGCTGTATTCTGTTGCTATAAATAAGTTCAACTTGAAATGTTAGCTCCATGATGTCTTAAATGAATTCTTTAATGCTAACAAAATCGTTTTTAAATACATAATGTTTGCTAATTAGAAGGGAAGCTGAAAGTTTAAATTTAAAATTTTTGTCAATAATCTTGTTTAGGAATATGAAGCGCGGACAGGAAGAATGTATAAACCTCCACCCCCATCAACAAGACGTAAAAACATTGAGTTTGAACCACTTTCAACTACTGCTCTGATTCTGGAGGATCGACCAGCGTAAGTATAATTCTACTGTGGAGTAGGTGATGACTGAATTATTTGTTAGATTATGCTTATGATAAGTTAATTTTCAAGTTTCTTGCACAAAAGTATCATTTGATTATTCTATCCCAAATGATAGTCTAACAAGTACTTCCAGACAGATGTACAACTATTTAGTCTATATAATAAAATTCTTTCTTTAATGAGGCCCATCCTATGACAATGTCATAGGCACCCTTAATCAGGAAAAGTCTCTGAAGACTTTTATGGATTTCTTCCTTGTGCTTTCCCTGCCATCTGAGTGTGCACTCCCCTCTCCTTTTTCCAAATTTGAGGACTTTAATTTCCTAGACCAGTAGGGAAGACTTAATGCTAACAGTTGTCCTGTCAGCAAACTTGGAGAGTGCTCTACTAGAAGAGTCTTTTCAAGTAGTAGGTAAGTAACAGTAGGGAGTGGGAGGAATTGCTTTTAAAACACCAGAAATACAGAATGAGTAATCAGCATTTGTGATTGGAAGGTATCTGACATCTACAGTTAAATGATCTCTTGGTACCAAGATGATAATGAGTTCACTGAAAGTGTTTCTTCCCCCATCCCAATTAAGTCATCTTGCCTCCTTAAAACTTCTGTTGAAGACAAGAAAAAAGCAGCAACTGTAGATGCAACACTGCTGAGTACAAATACGAACAGTAACGAAAAATAGGTAATAAGCATACTGACAAGTGGCATCTGGATTGCTGTGTCAAATTCTGGCTTCTCTAGTGCAAGACAGACATTGACTTACTGGACAGAGTCCAGCAAAACGCCCAAAAGATGATTAAGGGACTGGCAGATCTCATACAAGGAGAAGCCGAGAGTTGAGACTGTTTAGCCTGGAAAAGAGAAGGCTCAAGAAGAATTTTATCAATGTGTATAAATATTTGATGGGAGGATGTAAAGAAGACAGGCTCTTGTAGTGCTCAGTGACAGGACAAGAGGCAATGGACACAAATTGAAGCAAAGGAAATTCCATTTAAACATAAGAATATATATATATAAAAATAATAAATATAATAAAATACGTATTTTTACGTTGTGAGGGTGACTGAATTTTAGAGCAGGTTGACTGGAAAGGTTGTGGAGTCTCTGTCCGTGAAGATACTCAAAACCTGACTGTACAAGGGCTTGAGTAACCTGCTGTAGTTGACCCTAGTTGAGCAGTGGGTTAGGACTAGACAATCTCCAGAGGTTCCTTTCAACCACAACTGTTCTGCAATTCTGTAATTTTTGGTCTATATTTTCAGCTATACTGCCTTCAGCAATCTGAAGGAAAGAGGAGAATCTCCAGACTAGGAACACATGCTTATGTGGAAAGCAAATAAAGCAAGGCTTTTGGATGGCACCTTGAGAAAGCCTGTGATAGCACTGTTAAGCATTTGCTCTAATGAATTTCAATTAGAACATGGAAAACAGAATATATAGCACTAGAATGTTTCCTTAGAGATTCTCTCTAGTTTATTTGGTGTTAAAACGGGTATGAATGGAGGTACAGACTGCTGTAAGACTGCATTCTTTCTCTTACTGTGGTGGACAGTAAGATCTGTTGTTAACTGCCTTACTGGTATTTTTTTTCTCTTCTTTCAAATTTCTCCCTGTTTGAGAAATCAAATATATCTGAATATGCTTTTAATAATGTGGCACTTGCATTTGTTTCAAATTTGAGTACCATCTTGATTGTATAATATGCTGCTATATCTTAAAATCCTAGAAAATAAATTCTGATCTTTCACTAACAGAATTACTAAGAAAATCATTTTTTTCTACTTGCATAAAAGGAAGTGGGAATCTTTGTTTATCTTGCATATTAAAGTGACAAACTCTTATTTTGAATCCAAGTAGGCTAGAGTTTGGGTAAGAGATTGAGACCCCCGTGTTGTGTTCTGTTTTGTTTTGGAATGAGTCCACTGGGATAAAAAGAAGGGTGTATTTGGCACTTAGGTTATCACTGTAGCATCAAAAAACAAATGAATGTGAAACTGGCAAACTGGTAGTTCCACAACAATCTTCCTTAACTTCACCTCCAGATACAAATTAGGTCTAGCCTCCCTTGAATAAAACCATCTTCTCTTCTGACAGTTTAAAGGGAACACCAATAATGAATGAAAACCTTTACTACTTATTGAAAATAGACAATCATAAATTTCATGTGGAAAAATGAAGCATACCTATGCTCTATGTTTAATGATTTAAGTATGGATAGGCATAAATGTGATGACACTGTATTAGAAGAAATAAACTATATGAAATGTTAGTGTTTGTTTTCTTACTTTATGTGAACTCACTTTCTGTAGTATATCAGAATAATTTTGATAGAAATTCTTAATTCATGAAGGGTTTTTCCTGAGACTGTCCTTGAAGAGTTTGGTTTTATTTAATAAATTTCTTCCCTTCACTCTCTCAAGGCTGATTTAGTATAGTTAGTTTTGTAGTTCAATCAACTTCACTAGCAGAGGTCTTCATTGCTGTCTTTGCTTCAATGCATACTCTTTATAGGTATAGACAGTCTTTATAGGACTGGAAGCTACTTGTTGCCCACAAAAATGACCCTCATAATATACTGAGTCTCGACAGAAACTCTGAATTATCATACTAAAGGTTATAGATGTGTATTTTTGTGGGGGTTGTTTGTTTGCTTTGTGGTGTTTCTTAATATGCAAAGTTCTATGTAATGACACATGTCATTACAGTTGTTCAATGAATCGAATAATTTCAGAGAATGGTGACTGAGATGAGCATGAACAAACTTTTTTGCCAGTGATTTATTTTTCTACATGCAAGTTGAAAAGAAAAAGAGCTAGAATTTTGGGAGATCTTTGATGTGCCACAGTGTGATTTTTTGGATAGGGTGCTAGTTTCTTCTGCCCTGCTTTAGAGGGAGGCCATAGGAGAACAAATAAACTGAAACAGTAAATATCTGCTCGTTCTGGAAAAAATAGCACTCTTCCGCTACTGTTACTGGAACACCAGTAGTATGATATCTCCAGAGCTGACCTTAGAGAGAAACTAAGTTAAAACCTGTTTTGAAATGGTTCAGAATTTCATTTGTGTATTGAATTCAGGAACAACTTGTTTTCAGAAATCTTCCTGCCAAATCTGTGGAGGAGGCTTTACGTCACCGACAAGAATATGATGAAATGGTGGCAGAGGCAAAAAAACGAGGTATGTTTACTACCAAAAATCAATCCATCAATCTGTCCCTTTCTTTTTTTTCTTTTCAACAGTTAAAGTAGTAACTTACAGCTTATAGATTACTCTTTATGCTAAAGACAACCTTGTTTGATGTTTATCTCTCTAGTACATGAATGCTCACAATTTAAAACCAGAATTCTGTCCTCGGATTGTTTCCTTGCTCCATAACATAAATAGATTCAGAACTCAGTGTAAATTCTTTTCCTGTAATTTAAAAACGGATTTTAAAATTGTAATGTGATCAGCTGGAGATGCTGATGCTGTTTGAGATGCTTGGACTTTTCTTTTTTTCCTTTTTTTTTTTTTTTTTTTTTTTTTTTTTTTTTTAGTGGCCTTGCTGCAGCTGCTGCTAAAAGATTCTTTTTTTTCCAGGAAATTGTGATCAATTTCAACATGAAGTCAGTTGAAAACTTGTTTTTTCTGACCATCTGTACCTAAGTGAACTTTCTTATTCTCACTAGTTTTGTGGGTTTTCCTTTTTAATTAAACATAGCTGTAGCATTATGTACTATGTCAATTTATGAATAGTTTGTTGAAAATAACCAATGACTGTTATAAGGACTTCTGCAGGGGTCCGCTTCATGTCTAGTATTCAGGGAATAAGCTATTTTAAGAATCTATGCTGCACGTTTTACTTGCGCTGTTGTTACTCAGATAAAAGCTTCAGAAGCGATCGAGCCTCTGTATGGATTTGGGTAATCTTATACGGTTCTGTGTATGTGTGCCCTAGTACTCATTAAATAAACTGCTATGCACAGAGCTTCCAGAAAGACTTCCTGCAGCTAGCTAGCCAGGTCTGTTTACTGAGGATGCAAGTTTACTGTGTTGGTATGTGTAACGGAGCTAATGTAGAGCTGCTTTGAAAAGAGCACATCTTGCCATTTCACAGCAGTTCTTGATGATGATGATGGATGTTAAGATAGAAGGTCCGTTTTTGCTACTAGCCATTTTAATAGGAGGGATTTAGAAATGGTTCATTTTAGCAGAAGGCAAAATAACTCTTGCTTTTCTCTTGTTCAGGAATATTAGTTTCTTTGTTTTATATTTTTCAGTCCTCTTCCTGAAATGAAATATGCAGATAAGTAATCCTTTTAGATGAAAGTTCCAGTAGTCTTTGAATAATTCAGAAATGGATATAAAATAGTTTCTGTTTAAAAGTGCAATCTGTAGTTATTGCTAATCTAAATGTGGAAGTAAGTATATTTTGGGTAGGCATGAAATTCACTAGAAGAACAACAATGCTGACAGTATACTTACTAGTCCTTCTGTATACTGCGGAAGAAAGTGCTAGTAGTGTTCTAGTCAGATTTTTTCCTGGTCCAAGCTGTTTTCTATTTAATTAACTTAAAATAGTTTCTAAACTTCAAAGAATGATCTTTAAATAGGTTTCTCTGGAGTTTATTTAAAATAAACCAAGCACTTTTTTGAGACTGATAATTTGATGGCATGTAGAAAAAGTTGCAGGAGAGCTTCACCTGCATTTTTGTGTTCTTTAGTAACATCCTTCAGATGTTATTACTCAGTGTATTTCTGAGGAAAAGCTGACTGTAATGTATAGTTTCTGAGAAATTGATCTATTGGTAGCTAGAAGAGTTGATCTTATTCTAGCATTTAAAGCTCCAGAATTTTCTGAAAAACAGTGGAACATGTTACTTGAATGCTTTTATTTGAAGGTGCATATGTCTCTTATAAGGAGGAATTAATTTAGATAATCTATTTAAGAACAGTACTCTGACATTATGTAGAATGGTACACAGTAGATGTGTTCTGTTAGGATTATTTTGTGTTTTTGAAGTGTAGGCTAACTCAGAACTTTCTCATCAAATAGATTTACCCACTGAAGACTAACTACATATTTGGCAGTTGAAGCAAAATACAAACTGAGCATATCTGACATAGAAATAGCTTAGCTACAATGGATATGGAATTTGATACTGTTCTTTCTCTCTCCTTCCTCCTACCCCTAATCACTTTTCAGAGTAGGACGTGTAATAACCACTTAAACAAACAAACAAACAAAAGAAAAAAACTTCTCTGTTTTTCTGAGAATTGATTTGATATTACTTGCAATCAATAGAAACAGCCAGTAGTGGATAGCTCACAGAAATGTAATTTAACCTTGATCCTTCAGGTGTCGTCTAAATTATTAGATAAATAATTCAAATGTTAAATACACTAACAGAATTTTTAATATATTCTATTTAACAGAAATTAAAGAAGCACATAAAAGGAAGAAAATAATGAGAGAGCGTTTCAAGCAAGAAGAGAATATCGCTAGTGCTATGGTGGTTTGGGTCAATGAAATACTACCTAACTGGGAAGGCATGTAAGTAAAGTTCTGTTGTATAAATGAGGTACATATGGCTTGTATTGTTTCTCCTCTGAAAACAGAAGAACCACATACCATATTTTCCTTTTTCTTCCTGTTCCATCAAAGTCCGTTGCCATGATATAATATGATGTCATTACAGAGTAACATGAAATCTGCTTTCTCAATTTCCTGTGTGTGTGTGTTTTTTTTTTTTCTGTTTGTGGGTTGGTAACACATCCCCCTCCTCCGTGGGGTTTTAGCATAAGCAGAGATCTATGAATTTTGATTTGGAAAATAGTGTATTATTTTTCTTGTAAGTTACTCAATGAATTCAGAAAACACAATTTGGTTTTTTTTTTCTGCTTCACTGTCTTAGGCGTGCTACCCGAAGAGTTCGAGATCTGTGGTGGCAGGGATTACCTCCAAGTGTACGTGGGAAGGTTTGGAGTCTAGCTGTGGGAAACGAATTGAATATCACTCCTGGTATGCCTTCACAGATAATATTTTTATGCAAGATTAAGTTGGTCATCTTCAAATAAAAACCTAAATTAGGGCATATTTGCTTTTAAAATAATTCTGTTTCACAACCTGGAAAGCAGGAGCATGTGCTTTTCTTTCTTTTTTTCTTTTTTCTCTTTTTGTTTTTTGTCTTATTTTTGTGTTTTGAGCCGGGGAGAGTCAGGGAGGTGGGTTTTGAACAATGAAACAGACATAGCTTTTAAAGCTATGGAAATAGGGTGCAATATCTGCTTATAAAAATATTTTAGTTGTCTTAAGAGTTCTTAAACATGTAGTTCCCAAGAAAACCTTTGTTTAAAATTGAGAATTTTTAACTATGATTTGGGGGAAGGGCAGAGGTTGCTTTAATATTTCTTAACTAATGATTCTGGTGAGCTAGAAGTGCTTCTTCTAACCCATTCAGAAAAGAATACAAATACAAATGATTTAAGACATGATTGTCAAGATTTAATTTTTTATTTTCCTCTTGAGACTTGAATTTTCATCCCAGAAGAAAGCACAATATAGTGCAACATATAAAACTGTACAGTGGTACTCCAGTACTTACAGATTTCTGTCCAAATGTAAGAGGAAACCAAGTAGCAACAGCAAAGCCAAACATACCTTATGTGTTTTTATTCTGGAAGGGCACTTCTGTTACTTCTCTCTCTCTCTCTCTCTCTTCCCACTGCCACCCCTCCCCCCCCCCAGAACTCTATGAAATCTTCTTATCTAGAGCTAAGGAACGGTGGAAAAGCTTCAGTGAGACAAGTTCAGAGAATGACATAGAAGGTAAGGTCTTTTGAATCCTAGATGTTTTTTTATTACTGTATTTTTATTTGTTTATTTTTACAACTCCACAAAATCTCTCAAGTTCCGCTGTAATGTAGTGATAGGAACACTTATTCAAAGTTACCGAGTGATCTTCTCCTTAAATATTTGCTTCTCCTTCTCTCTCCCCCTCCCCCTCATAACCAGTTGGTGAGTGAAGAGCCCAGCAGTACTTGCTATTTCAATAAAGATGCATTAAAATATTGCATGTGCTAATTCACTTTCAAATGACTGTTTTATTTTCTTCTGAAATGCTGAAATTCCAGCACTACACTATCTTGAAAATTTTAGATACAATGCAGAGAAATTAAGAAAATTGGTTGTAATGAGCTGCAAAACTAACTAGGTTAGGAATGAAGAAAAGAACAAAGAGAAAAAAATAAATTTTAGTATGTGCAGTTGCTTAGCTCTGCTTAGATGATTTGTGTGTTGACATCTAGATCACTTTCTGCAGAAATATCCCCCCTACAATTTTGGGAAAGGAAAAAAGTTATTTCTGATTTTGGTTGTGGAACTGAAAGGTAAAGAGCATGTAACATACCGAATCCAGACTGCCTTTCCTCCCAAATTCATTAAATGAAGATGTTACCACATTTCTTACGTCTGTGCCTAATCTGGAAGTACTCATGTGATGGAGTTTTATCACTGGCCTGTGGATGTTCTTTCAGTTAAAAATAGCATCAGTAATGTGCTTTTAATAGCGGATATATCCTTGTCACCATTACTAACTTCTTGTGCTGTTAACGCTTTTTTGTGTCTTTTTTTTTTTTTTTTTTTTTTTTAATGGTACTGTCTTATGTGACACTGTCAGTGCCAGCTGCCATGAAATAACTATTTTCTGAGTTAGTCTTTCAGGAAAGAAAATGTCATTGTAATGCAAGAAATACTTTTGTTTGCCTTTCCTCATAGCCAGTCTTGATTTACAGTCTGTTTTGACAGTAAATTATTCAGGCCTTCCTTAGACTGCATCTGTAACTCATCTGAAATTCATCTGAGACAAACTGTAAAAACTTGTGCATGTATATGACTGTATGCTTAGCCTTGGAAAATACATTTGGAATGTCCCTTGGCTTGTATGTGTAGTGGAGAGGGGGTTGTTTTTTCTGTGTTTTTGGGGGAGAGAGGGAGACAGAGTGGGGGAAGGCTTAGGTAGTTTCCTTATTTCAGAAAGGTGGTGGTAGTTCTGGATGGGAACGAAAGGAAGGAAACACTGTATTTTCTAAAACATCTGACACAATCAAAACAGTTTTAAGGGAAAGCTCAAACCAATGGGTCTAGATAAAGAGCAAGTCAACCTATTGTTTTTATTAGGAATCTTTGCTAGCAAAGTCTGAAAAAAACAATTGCTTCTGCCTTCTTTAACATGTTTGAGCAGCTCTGACTTTATTTTTCTGTCTGAGTATCCTTAACACTTTCCTTTGGTAGATGAAGATTAAGCAGAGAGAGGGGTTTTTTTGTGCCTTGGAGTGAAGAATTTGGTTGGTCAAAAGATGTTATGTGCTAGATCTGCTCAGAAGACCTGCAGCAAGTGCTTTAGTTCACTGAACTAAACTTCTTGCATAAATCCAGTTTCTTGTGCTTTGTATTGTAACTTTCCATCTTCCTTGGCCCTCATAGTGATTAAGTGGATGTTACCAAAATGAACCTGATTCTGATAATACCTGGCTCTTTGAAAGAAAAGAGGGAGATTAAGCAGCAGTTCTTGAACTTCTTGTAAATGGTGTACATCCTTTCTCTGTAATTTGACTTCTTCTTTTTCTCCAGCAAATTTTCCTAGTATGGCCTGTGGTAGTCCCAGCTCCTCTTGACTCCTTCTGTGACTATCTTCAAGCTTTAGGAGGGCTAGAAAAAAAAATGCTGCTTTCCAGGTTTCAGCAAAGCTGGTCCTTTTAAGCCTATTCATCAAATTCTGCAAGCTTCCAGTTCCCAGATGGCTCTCGCCTCCTCTAGTTTAAACACTCAGAGTGCTTTTAACAAAAAGCCACGTGTATTTTCTCCTCACTATCGCTACTATTTGCACTATGTCCCTATATAGAAGACAGAATATAGATGACTTGAGTGCCAGCTGAAATCCTTTTGGACCTTCTTGAGTGAATGCTGCCTGCCTGCCTTTGATTTGAAGAGTGCCAGTCCTAAGGATGCAAGGAACTCATTTGAGCCAAGTGAGAGCTAATGAGAGCTCATAGGTATAACTTGCAGAAGTTACACTACTTGGCAAATTCAAAAATTTAGGTGAAGCGCCGCACGTTTTTAGGTACGTTCAGTAAAACTGGAACATGGTGGAACATGAGACAAGCATGGCATGTACCTGGCTGACTTTGCAGGTGGAAGAGTGTTGGCTTTCTTGAAATAAGGACTAATCATCTATCTTCGTGTGTCCATCCCTCTCCCCCCCCCCAAGATATAGAATATATTTTAATGCTGTTGATTAAAGTGAGCCATCAAATTAACCAGTTTTGGAATGAAAAACATGAGTAAGGTGAGATCTTGCAGGATCATGTTTAGAGCAAGAGCAATAACCTCACTCTGTTCTTAAGTGGAGTAACTGTTCTTACACAGTAACTGAGGAGAGAAAGCAGTTCTGAGGGCTGGGCAAAGTTGAAGTGCTACTGAATACAGTGGCAGTATGGGCCTGGATAGGGTGTTACGCAGAAATAAAAGGTAACTTGTTTTAAATCTGAGTGACATAAAGGTGTATGACTTGAAGATGAGGAGTGGACAGAGGCAGTAATTACTGATAGTTTCCCTCACTTTCTAGAGTGGGTAGTATAAACCTGGTATCAGCGAAGAGTATTTAATGTAGCTCTTAAACTACAGCTATATAGAAATACACTTGAAGAACAAGAACTATTAACCTTTTTCCTTAGAGTTTCTATGTGCCTGTGGCAGACTTACTCTGAAGTCTGTGGAATTCAGTGATATTTTTTGCTTGCAGATGCAGGTGCATCTGTTGCTGATCGTGAGGCGAGCCTGGAACTAATTAAGTTGGACATATCACGCACATTTCCATCCCTGTATATTTTTCAGAAGGTGAGATTTCTGTAACTTGACTTAGGACAATTTGAAACTTTTGAATAGTTAAACAGGCAAATGTGGCTGGCCAAATGCTTTTTAGAAGCTGTTTGTTTAAACTAAATGACTAATATTAGTCATACATAAAACAGCAAATAGCCTTCCGTTCTGGTTTTGACAATAAGGTAGGACACTTACTATGATAAAGTTGTCTTGCTGTTTGGACAGTTATAAATATGAGGTATTATGAGGCTTTTTTTCCAGGAAAAAAATGCATGCAGATCCTATTAATGTTTATGAAGTTACTAACATTTAATAGTGAGAATATTTTTACTAGAAATCTTAATGTGTTTTAGTACGCATTTTAGTTTAAAAACTTACATATATTATGTGCACATGCATATATAAAATAACTCGCATTACTGTAATACAGTAACTTCTGTTGTTAAAAGTTAAAACATTCAGTGTCTCTTAAAGGGAAAAAACAACCCTATATCTGCACCCGATATCCTCAATTTCCATTTTATGCTGATTGCCAGGGAATTATTTCATATTGAATTACTGTTCTGTTACTTTAACATCATAAAAGCATGAAAGGTGATGCTTATAGTAAAAGAGGTATCTTTCAGAATGTGAACAGAGCAATAATTCACTGTCACTTCCGCATATTTAACTGGTTTGTTACCTACTTCAATTTATGCAACAACTCTGAAAAGTTTTTTCCCTCCCCCCTCTTCCCTCCCCTTGCATTAGGGTGGTCCCTATCATGATCTCCTGCATAGTGTTTTAGGAGCATATACATGTTACAGACCGGATGTGGGATATGTAAGTATTTGCAGTAAAAATATCTGTAGTGTATCACAGATGCTTAAACACCATATATCAGAGTATACTACAGAACTAGGTTCTCTAAACTTTATGCTGCTAGCACTTCAAAAAAAGTTAAACTTTAGCACTTACTCATTGTATAGTAGTTACAATGATGATAGTACTTAAATTAAATAGCTGAAAACTTGCTGAATTTTAATACTGAGTGTACTGTCTGGCTTGCTCTGGAAATTTTTTGAATTTATGTATTCACAAGACATTCTAGTCCTGGTAGACACAGAGTAACTACAGAAGAAACTGCCAGCAGGCTTCCAGTAAGCTCTTGCCCCTGTTCTAGCCTAGTGTTGCTCCCACTGCTGCTATTTCCACAGTGACACTCTACTTCACTTGCTTCACATCTTAGAATCCAGACACTCTATATTGGTGTTTCAGTATCAAAGGTTGATCAGCTCAGGTGAGTTCTGTGGAGATAAGATTACTTGCAGCAAAAACCTTAATATGTAAAAATCTAACATATCTTTTAATGGTGTCAGCTGACAGAAGCAGTTAAATAACAACCAGATGGTGACTTTTCTTTTTGTTTCTTGTGAAGCTAGGAATACCTTTTAAAAACTTATTAATCACTTCTAAGCTAAAGCACTTGAAGAGTTTTAAAAGATGGATCCATCAGACAAAGCATTAAATACCACAGGGTACGTTTTTGCTCCAAGTCAAACATGCTTAGGACTCTGCATCAGTATCTAGTTGGCTTTTCATTTAAGGTGTTTTTTTCACCTCGGAATTCCGTCATCTGTGATCTCATTTTTGGAGACCTTTCTATACCCTTTCAGTGAGATTACAAACTGAGGTTTTGAGGCTGCTTGTTCCCATGGTGGAGGTTTAAAAGGCAGTAAGTATTTTTTCATGGATAGGCCCGTCTCTTTTTTTCAGTAAAAGTAGATGATGAAACCATTTCAGCTAGCCTGTATATTTCTGATTATACACTTTTCTTGATGTTATCTTGGTAGTGAACATAATGCAGTTTTATTTCCACACCCCTCCGTCCCACAAAAAAGGGAAGCTGATGAATTTTTTTTGATACACATTAATGCTTTCATTCTAATTAGTTAAAATAATCTGTGCATTTTATTAAATTAGGAGCTGGCATCATAGATGCCCAGAAAGAGCAAAGTAATCGTAATTGCAGATTAAATTAGTAGAATGTTGTTTTAGAATAACAAGTATTCAGATCATTAGTTAACAAGAGTAATATTTACTTTCGTTGGAGACTAAAGTTGCTGAGAGAATGTGAATGTGGAAAAAAGTAATACTTGCACTGTAGCTAACTACTTAAAAACTAGTTTTATGCATGTGAAAAAAATAGTGTTTGGTGACTGGGAAGATTTGTATTGACTGTTGTGAAAGAATTTTGTCTCAATTCCAACATACTTGTCTGGGTCTAAACTGTCCCATATGTGACTCTCTTTCTCCGTGTCTGCTTTTCCCATAGCTTAACAATAAACTTCAGGCCAAGTTTTGTCTCCTGTGAGCTTTGCGTTCGGCCTATGTGGTTATAACTTTCTTGCATTCCAAGTCTGCAAGGACTTGTGATTATAAGACCTCCCAGAATTTTCATCAAACATCTAAAACTTGTATCTGAAGAAACACTCGCTTTCTTGTTGAAATCTAATTGATTGCATGCACAGAAGATATCCATGTTGTTCTGTGTCATATGGAAATGTTAGATAATGGTATTTGATATATTACTGACTGTAAATATTTGCGCTTCAATGATGTACAATGTACTGAACCTACTTACCTGTGTTTGCCTGATGCTTTTCCCCTACTGAAGGTACAAGGGATGTCCTTCATTGCTGCTGTGCTCATTCTCAATCTGGAAGAGGCAGATGCTTTCATTGCCTTTGCTAACCTTCTAAACAAGCCATGCCAGCTGGCCTTTTTCCGTGTGGATCACAGCATGGTATGCACATAGTTTTCTGGTTTTGAAACTCAGTCTTTTGACTTGAAGCAATCAAGTGATTATTAGTGACTTCCTTTCGTTCCTTTGAATAATGGAAAACTTTAACCTGTGGTTACAAGATTGAAAGCACCTAATCTATAGATTAGATTCTAGTCCCTTTAACATATCCTACTTTGACTTTTCTCTAGAAACACTTAAGTGTGACACTTAATCTAAGAAGTCACATTATACTGTGTTGAGATCCTCTGTTCTGGTTGTTTCTGTGTTGCTTTATAGCTCATTCTTTTTAAGACTGCTTATGAGTTGCATTACTGTCTCTACAGATGCTGAAATACTTTGCAGCCTTTGAAGTATTCTTTGAAGAAAATCTTCCCAAATTGTTTCTTCATTTCAAATCATACAGTCTTACTCCAGACATATATTTGATAGACTGGTGAGTTCAGAGAACATAGTATATCTAACCTTACAGCTGTTGAAACACTTCCCATTTTTGCTACAGGTTTTTTCAACAATAGAAGTACAACATAAAGACTTGTTGGGTGTATGTGTACTTAAGCTTTCTAGGTTTTGTATAAGGCAGGCCGCACGGATTTTGTAACTGCAGTTCCTTTGGCAGGATTTAAACATGAACTAGGATTAGGAGAGACGTCTATTCAGATAGGAAATGAGACATGGAGGACTTCTGCAGGTCTGTGTTGTTGTTGCAGGTAATAATCATTTATTTGTAATGTGAAAAGAGAACTGCAGTTGTTCTATAACTGATCATAAGTGACTTGATGAAATGAACATGATCTGCTACTGTAGAATGTAAGAGGAAACTCTGAAAGGAATATAAAGTAGAGGCAAAATGAAACAGTTTTTGGTTCAGGAGGGGATAAACTTGAAAGTAAGATTAACATTTTGAGTTACTGAATGTTCTAAAGCAGGGTATTGAACTATGCTGTGTACCACAATGCAAGCACCCTCCAAATGCATGCAGTGCGTTTTTTATCTCTATATATCTATATATATATAGATACATTTTCTTTTCCCAAACTTGGATGTAAACTTGAAATATATCATGGAAATGCAGTTGCCAGATTCATTAGTGTGTCAGTGGGCTGTAGCCTACCATATCCAGCCTTCTGTAGGGAATATTTGAAACTTCTGGACTTGGTTTAAAAAACAAATGATGAATAGAGCTATTTTAGCTGTATAGTCCAAGTATCACATTTTTGATCTTTATACTGTAAGCCCTTGTATAGTGTACCTCATTTAAGCATAAAGATGCTTGTAACTTTTCTAGCTAGAGCTTCCTAAAGGAGGTTGCTTTCAAATGGAAAATTTCCTGTAGCATGAAAAGTTTCAGAGGAGTTACGATTTGAAGAGCTGGGGACTTGTGTATCTTTGAAATAAGGAGAAAAAAAAGTGAACACTTGAGACATAACTTTTCATCTGCTTTCTCTCAACTAATGTAATTCAGATTTAAAGGAAGTGATATTTCATGTTTCTGAAATACATTAAAATTATACTGTTCCTTTTTTCCTCCCCCTTAATTGTAGGATTTTTACGCTCTATAGCAAGTCGCTACCACTTGATCTGGCCTGTCGTGTCTGGGATGTTTTCTGTAGAGATGGGGAAGAATTTTTGTTTAGGACAGGATTAGGAATCCTTCGATTATATGAAGATATTCTCCTACAGATGGACTTCATTCATATAGCACAGTTTCTAACAAAACTTCCAGAAGACATTACATCAGAAAAGCTTTTTAGCTGTATTGCAGCTATTCAGATGCAGAATAGTAACAAGAAATGGGCACAGGTGAGTTTTTTGGTTATAAATCTCAGAACACTACATGGGGCACTTCTCTCAGTAATTACTTTTTGCTGCATGTCTGACTTCACAGTGATGGTTAATGCTGTATTTGGGGCCTCACCTCTGATGTGGGATGCATCAGAAGCTCAGACTTTGTCATTGAGATGGTTTCTCTCTCTCTCTCTCTCTCTCTCTCTCTCTCTCTCTCTTTTTTTTTTCTTTTTTTTTCTTTTTTTTTTCTTTTGGAAAACAAATTCAGCACTGAAACTAACTTATTTGGGAAGTAATAAAACAGTTGCTGAGGAATCCTTAGTTTCTAGTACAGATTTATATGCCAAGCAAGAGAATGATGAATGCTTTAAACCAAAGTTCCTTTCTGCCTGAAACTGACCAAATATGCAGTCTAAAGTGAGTTGTATGTACCCTTTTGAACAAAATTTCTGTTCATGCAGTTCTACGTTTTGGCTTTCAACATTCATTTCCCATCTCTGTTCTGCATACTTGAATACATCTAGATTCTGATGGGAAAATATCTGAATAACAAAGAACTAGAGTGGTTGCAAGTGAAACCTCTACGAAGTGAAAACAGCAAAATAGTCTTGTTTGGCAGAAGATAGGCTTTTTCTTGGCTCAATTGCTAATGCAAACTGATGCGAAGTAAAGGAGTACTTAGGATGGGTCTGCCTCACTGTTATATCCCCATATTCAGGAGATCAGTTCTGCACTGGAGCATTT
Organism: Rhea pennata; assembly: GCF_028389875.1. Taxonomy (NCBI): domain Eukaryota; kingdom Metazoa; phylum Chordata; class Aves; order Rheiformes; family Rheidae; genus Rhea; species Rhea pennata. The sequence continues at coordinate 18,584,539 of NC_084669.1, read as the reverse complement.
CCTGAGATGGAAGAGAATTTTTGAATAGAACTGATGAGAGTTAGTGGTAATTGACTCTTCTGTCTAGTGTCTCATTTCAGAAATTAGTCTCTGTGTTGGTACTGTGACTCTTAATATTGGTCTTTATTAGATTAGCCTGTTTATTTTCATTAAATAATTTACATTTCCAGGTGTTTGCCTCACTAATGAAGGACAACAAGGAAGGGGACAAGAACCATAGCCCAGCACTGAAAAGCTAATCATCATAATGTAGAGGTCAATTGAAAATGTGGAAAACCACTTGATGAAAAAGGAGTTTTTTCCATCACTTTTATGTGGAAAGCCACTGTAGAAAAGTGTAAGAAATGAGAAAGCCAATATAGCTCTCAGTGAAGTAATGAACTGATGAAATCTTCAGCCTTTTGCCAGTATTAGCTTTTTTGTGGGAAGATCTGTTTCACACAGCATACTAAAACCTATGAAACTGAGAAGGGGGGAGTACATATTTAATACTTAAAAAAAAATCAGCTCAATGCAATAAACATTTGTAATAACTTCTGTTGGTACTTTAAAAAATTTTTGAGGCATAACTTTTTTACAAATACCACAAAGGCACTTTTTGGGGGGTAAGGAAAATGCTAAATCTTAAGGCCCCAAAACTGCTATCCAGACCAAATGCTTTGGTACAAACATTACCTCCAAAATTAACCATTTAAAAGTACTGAGGACCAAATAAGGTTGTTTGGTATATGTATGTGCAAGGTGGATAAGATTTGGGAAGGGGTATTGTTATTTACTTGTTTTTAAGTTACAGCTTCATTCTTCAGTCTGGGCAAATGTAATTAACTCAGGAAATGTGGAAGCATTGTGCCATAACCATTTTGAACAATTTTTTTTTTTAATTAAAGTGATAAGATCAGGGCTATTCTCAGTGTGTACAGCTTCAAAATGAATGGTGTTAAGCGTTTGCTTTGGTGTATTAGTTGTGCAGCTTATTAAAAATGGAGTGGGTATTCTCTGAATGGGTTTTGCCACCAGAAGTTTTACTTCATTAAGCTATTCTCAAGTAAGAGAGAGATGCCTGTATGTACTGGTAAACACTAGAAATTGATAAAGCTATCTACAGACTTTGTATTGGCAAAGGAGCATCCACCTTTAACACTTCAGAATAATGCAGACATGGAATAAGTTTTTTAACTATCTTTTTATTACTGTGCAATACTGAAATCCGAAAAGCATATGGTATTGTGATGCTTAATTATTTACCAGCTTTTAACTGTGAGAAATAATGTCATACAGTACATTTCACAGCAGATATTTTCAATGTTTCCTATTCTCAAAGAAGCACCATACAACTTTTGATTGTAGAGATTGGAAATTTGAAATGGATAGCACTGCAGGTGAGGAACACTTGCACTCTCTTGGTCCGTTTTTGCTAATATTTAATGTAAATAAATTCCTTACATGTGGGTTTTTGTAACTGGTCCCTTTGTGGAAATCAAGTCAAAACTATAACTGCATATTTTAAGTGCAGGAGGTTTTCAGTTGTCTGGTGTTTAAAAGCAGAGTCTACATAACTTGGGGTAAAGATTTAAATTAGTGTGGTGTAACTTACATTGCTATCTGAATTCAAAGCTACATATATATTACTCATAACATTACAATTTGAACTTTAAATGTCAAATTTTTCTTAACTTATGTATTCACTACTTTAATTGGATTCAATTTGTCATATATTTTTGTGTTAACTTGTACAGTTTTCTTACTTTTCAAGTATAAATCCCTGTATATAACTGTAAATAGAAGGATCAAGCCTTCCTTTAAGACCACTAGTAACAGTTCCTGTGTAAATAAAACTTATAGCAGAAGTCTTGTGTGGTTCTTTTCGAGGATGTTTGCTCAGAAGAGAGGAAGAACGAAACACAAACAACCCCCCTTACCTAACGTGGGTTCGTAGGTGAGGTGGTGAGTGCCCTACAGAGCTAGCAGTGTTGTGTTGGACGTTACAGCGTGCGGGCACTGCTGCAGTCGCCGGCTGGATGTCTGAACGCTGCGACCCTGGGCTGTGCTTTTATGTTATGCAGCTGCCTCCTTTTTTAATTCCCCCCTTTCTTCCCTCCCCCCGTTATCTGGGGCGATGAGATGGCGCTGACCGCGGTGGTAGGCTTTTTCCCGCTGGGGTATGTTAACGTTTACAGCTGCGGCACGAGGGCCCGCCCCTCCCCGCCGCCAGGGGCCGCTGCGGGCGCTGCGCGCGGCAGGCGGTGCCGCGAGCGGAGGGGGCGGGGCGGGGCGGGTGCTGCCGCGCGCCGAGTTTCCGTTGGCCGGGCCGGAGCCGCACGCGCTCGGGGCCGCCGCCATGAAGCCGGTAAGAGGCTTGGGGGGAATGGCTGCCGGGACCGGGGGACGCGCCGGAGCCGGGCGGCGCGGCGGTGCCTGGGCCCCATGCGGCTCCGCGTGTGGCTGCCGGGCGCGCCCGGCCTGCGCCGACATGGCCGCGGCCGGGCTGCCGGCGGCGCTCCTGGGCTGAGGGTCTGCTGTCCTGCGCTGGCTGCGCATCCCTCCGGGCAGAGCAGGTGTGCCGTGGCTTTAGGCGGTAAGATACGAGAAAGCTCTTAGTGCTGGAAGGGCAGGTGGTAAAATACAGCAGTGTCAGTTACGTACGTTATAACGAGAAGAATAGGCGTTTCAGCAGAGAGCAGGATATCTGGAGAGAAAAAGCCGAATTGGAAGGGTCGTTTAGGTAGATGGTAACCTTAGCTGTTCTGGCTTACGGTTTTATGTGGATGGTGTAGAGACAAGGGTCACCTTTGGAAAGGCCTTGTGAAGAGGCTGAGGATTTGACCAGCAGTATTTTCAGAGGTCTTTTAGAATCAAGAGGTGACACTTCTGGAGTTTTCATATTCTCAGCCTTCACAAAAACGGACCACAGCAAGTCAATGCTGTGGTCACTGGTGCTTAAGGTAAGCATTTTATTCAAGTTCTTCATAAGGAGATCACAATAAAAATAATGGCTCACGGCTTCATTCAGGCCTGGAGTGTACCGATGGTATCTAGGGTAATCTGTGGATTCTGTGCTTCTGTCTCTTCAGCTCTTTCCCCAAAGCCACATCTAAAGGGGTAGACTGAAGGTGAACTGACAAAAATTCCAGACCTGACAGCTCTGTGCTGGTCCAGTCTCTTGTCTCCTTGCTGAGGAGTCACTTCTTCCCTCACTAATGCTAAAATTATGGCCATTTTTTTCCACCAGTCCCTACCTTCCTATGCCCCTTACTACATAAACCACGTCTGTTTCCAGGATCCTGAATGCTCTTTGGAGCATTTTGTATTTTTTGGTCTAACGTGCTCAAACTGATCTGTGCATCTGGGATTTCCTCTTATCCTCCTTCCCCTGGCCACTGTGGCTCCATGGACCTGGGCACCCATATCCCATTCACAGCTGCTGCGTCGCGCAGTTGTGGGAGGATAGAGCCCCAGCTCAGCACTGAAGTGTGCTGCATCAGGACGTTTGCCTGAGGCTGTAGCCTTGTACCAGAGTTCCTGACCTTACTCTGTGCTGGGGAAGAGCACCATCATGAAGAAAGAAGATGGTGCTTGGGAGTGTGTGGGCCAACGAACTGTATCCTGGCTATTTATTTGCCAGACTTTGAAAATCTGTGTTTTTTATCTGTCTAAAAGTGAATGGATATTATACTTAGTAAAAGAATATTTAAAGAACGCTTTCTGGCTTCTCGTAACATAGTTGGCTAAGCTTAGAGCTGAGGATACCATTTGGAATCAAGAAACAAGTTGTTCAGCACTGATGGAAATACGTGCTTGGTGAGATTTAAAACAGTAAAATTAAATTTTACAAGGGCTATGAACAGGTCAGTTACTTGTATTTTCTGTTTGTTTCCTAGAGAAAAAACATAAAACGAGTTCCCAGTTTTCGTAAGTTACTGAGAACGAGTAAAATAAAACTCGACAACAAACTAAAGAATAAACAATATAAGCAGCAGAGTGCTGCTAAGAAGTATCGAAAAGAACAAAAAAAGCTAAGGCAGGCTGTCAGAGATGCTGTCTGTAGAAAGCCTGTTCCATTGGAGGAATACAAGAAAAAAACAGTTGGTAAGTATTTGCATGTTAGGAGCAGCGAATTTATTAACTTTTCAAATTTTTTTCTTAGTAGAGGAACACAAAAGCATGAGGGTTTCTGATATGCTACTACTTTATGTTGTAAAATTGTTTTAAAAAATTAATATAGGATGCACAAATAATTGCTTTCATAACTTTGTGAAAAACACAAAGTGTAGCCATTCTGGCAACAAGATGTGACAGATAGAGGTAGTAAAACCGTGTTTGCTGTCAGCATTGTATGCTTCAATAAAGGGGCAGTTTTAGGGGATAAAATTTTTGGCCTAATGTTTGTGAAGATTGATGAGATCAAGGTTAAAGTAAGGTGTAAAATGACCTGCCAGATGTAGGTAGGATAGGTTTTCAAGTTTAAATATATTAATTTGTATATGTTGTCTTCTAAAAAGCTGAAAAACGAGAGGAAGAGGAGGAGGAAGATGCTCTTCCACTGGACATGATGGATGAGGATGACTTGAAATTAATGGAAGATTTGGCTCAAAAAGCATCATTTTTAACCAGAGATCTTTCTTCTAAGTGAGTATTGTTGTGATGCCTACTTTTCATAGTAATTCAGCTTTGCTTGGTAATATGTAATGTAACGCGTTTACTAGGAGGTCGCTTTCATTCAATTGTTTCTTTGGAGTTCCAGTTCAGCTCTTTCTTTCTGTCAGGATAGTCTGTATTAGTATATTAATGCCTTAAGGCTACATTCGCCTGCCCTCTCTGAGTATCTCAGGATATTCTTTCTGCAGAGTATTCACTCCTGTGAGATCGCTAACTGTGAGAGAAGTAACATTCCTCAAACTCGGAAAAATGTTTTATTCTACATATGGTATTTATTTGACAGAGTGTTCAGGTCCTGTCATGGGCTTTCAGCCACTTTACGTCTTGCTTTGCAAATTGAAAAAAATGCTCTGGAGATCATGTCTTAAAACATACAGTACTAAAACGCACACACACACAAAAAAGTTATTTCCAGTTTTCTGGTAAAAAGTGTTAGGAAGAGTTAAAATGAAAAACAGCAAAGGATGGTGCTTTATCCTTTAGTGTTAAAAAATATAATTCTACAGAGTAGTACAGAGTAGATAGATGACTGTTTAAAATTACTAACTTGCCTTTTTTTTTGATGAGGGAGAGGAGACTCTGGATGCCTAACCTCTATAAGGGGCTTTTAATTTTCTCTGTAAATTTCAGTTTTCCTTAGTCATGAAACAGTTTTTTTTTCAGACTGAACATTGAAATGAGCAAAACTCATTGTTCACTGTTTTTAAGAAAAGAGAGGGAGTGTATCTTCTAACTTTTTTTTTAGTCAATCTGTGGCAAATTAACTTGTTAATGCTGATTATAGTTATTAATAACATAGGCTAGTTTCTAAGGAAATTAATAAGGCTGTGCTGAGATCTTTATGGTTGCCATTTTGTCTCTCTGTATTTTACTTACTCTTTTTCAAAATTTTTAATATTTGGGCCTGAAATAATGTTTTCTAAGGGTGCTTGCCCTTGTCTGGATTCATCACTGTTGCCTTACTTTGAATGGCCCCTTAGTCCCTTGCTGCTACATTAATGGAAGCAGTGCCATCTCAAAACCAGCTAGTGCTACTGCTTCCAGGTGTCCTTTATAACACAGAATTTCTTGTGTTTTCACAGCAGGTGTATTTTTGGAATGCTCAGTTGATCAGTCACAGATGTGCAGAGGTCCTGTGCTCACTGCATAGCGTTTGGGCACATAGGAGTGTTTGATCTGCCCAGGAATGGCAAAGCTGATGCGCTGGCCTTACAGTGCGTGAGCAGGACAACTGTGCCATGCTTACTGGGCACACTCACAGTTTTATGAACTTAATTCATTTATGTGTGATTTTCCTTTCTGAAGCCAAGCAGTTGCTCAGCTCAGGGCTTCCAGAGTTCTTCAAATGTGCCTAGTTGAAACTCTGCCTCTTACAAAATCAAAAGCAGCTGTTCCCGTTATAGGACAGAGGAGGGGGAGAGTATGTAATCACATGGCTCACTTCCACAGAATGATTCTTCATCACTCCTGGCTTTTAGTTTATTAATTAAAAAAAAAAAACAAAACAAACAAACAAACAAAAAAAAAACCAGATAACACATTTCAGAGATGTGCCTGTACTGCAAACGGTTACACCTTTTACTTAGATTTTTCTAAAAAAAAATCATTTAACTAAATCGATGTTTTTTGCTTGCATGTTTACACTCAGTTTACACTGATTGAGACTGGTTCTGGCATGGTCAACACACTGAAATATTCCATGTAATAAGATCAACCATCGTTAGTTTTTCTAATCGTGAACACACAATCCAGCTGTTATACTGTCATATATGGTTCATGTCTAATTAGATGGTTAATTGACTTAGTTTGCTTTATATTGTTCAGTGAACCGGTTCACATCAAGAAACGAAAACGTGAAAGTGTAATTGACAAATATGAGAAGATGCCGAGACGCATGCAGACTGAGCCAGAAAAAGAACTCATTCATCTGCTGCCCATCAAAGACAAAGGTGGTATTATTCCTCAAACCATGGAAAAGCCAGGTAAGACACAGATCCTGGAATCATTATAGTAGCAAGGTCGTTTAAGCTGTATATTATTTATTTGTTTTTTAATTCCAAAGCATCTATTACATGCTTGACATTAGACACACTATCTTTGCAGTTCTGAATGTTGCACAGGATGAAGAGGAGGAGGATACAGAAGAAATGGAGGTAGCAGAGGGTAATAAAACATCCTGCTTATTCTTTTTTCAAAATCACTGACATTGCTGTTCTTTAAGGAAGTATATAATTTAAGTGAATTTTGTTTAGGGTATTTTTGAATATATTCAGTTCATTGTCGTGTTACTCGCAGAGCACAAAAGTGAGTCAGATCTTTCTTTCACCTATTAGAATTCCAGGGAACAGAATTTACACAACTGCTTTCAGAATCACACTCTCTTAAAGATTACTTTGCTTTTTGTCTGGCATTGGTGTTTTCTTCAATTTTACATCGATTGTGTCATCTTTGCCAGTGAAAAGGGAAATTGATCTTAAGGAATATACGGTGTGGTTTTAGATTTGTTATTCTGAGATAGTTTTGAAATGCAGTTCAGGACACAGACCTATGGAGGTTTTTGAGTATATACTACTGCCTTTGACATTTTTTTACTTAACATCAAATATCAGAACACTAGGAAATTTAGATTTCAATTTTCAGTTTGTTATCTTGTGAGAGTCTTATTCAAGTAATAGTTCTAGTTCTAACTCTGCCACTTATAGGTCACAAGTTGAAGGAGGACATACTCGAAGCAAATTAATCCTCAGAAAAGGCAAATGAATGATTTGTGTTTTTAAACCAAGAAGTGAATGGTGAAAAATATGCTGCAAATTGCAAGGCACTGCTGTTTCTTGGCACAGCTTGGATCATATGTTGAGTTTATACATTATCACTGTGAAAACCATTTTCAGATTCAAAATAGATTATTTTGATAAATAAATAAATAAATTTAGATTATTCAAAATAGATTTGGTCCATTTCTTGTTGCAAGAATAAGATTTTGGAGTGCAAGAGAAAATTAAGTCCTGGTTTAATAGAAGCTCTAGCAAGGTAATTCTCCTTAAAGCTGCCTTTACTCTGGAATTGCATGTGATATTGTTGTCTGGGGTTATCATAGTACCTTTTGAAATGCAGTATCTAAAACTGTAGTTTGCAGTATGGTATTTGTTAAATGCTTTCCCCAGTGACCCTCCTCTCTAACCCTTACACTTTGTGCTAGACTCTAATGAAGAACCCCTGCCTGTCCTCACTCCTGAGGAAATGGCTGCTCAAAGAAGAAGAAAGCTGCAAGAAAGGAAGATTCACATCGCTGCTTTAGCATCTGCCATTCTCTCTGACCCAGAAAATAATGTGGGTAGTGTTTACTTGGTGTGCATTTATATACGCCTATATTGTGCAGAAAATCAATAAATAAATGACCAAATAATAGCAAAAGCAGCAAAATGTATCACTGGAATAAGGAAAAAAGATCAGTCTTGCCCCTCCTCCCAAGGGATTCCAAACAGTGAAACTGTTGCTTTTGCCAGAAATTGGTACAGTGGTTTTGAATCCAGTGAAGATCTAGGTGACTGTATCTGCTCTGTTCAGAAGTAATTGGCTTCTCTGTGAATACACGCGATTTTAGGAATAATGTTGTCAGTACCTGTTGTTCAAGCGATTTTGTTCTGATTTCAGACTTGTAACTGAAACTCAGTGTTTCGAGATATGCTGTTATTTTTCTGTAAGTCTGTATAAGCTTGTAATGCCATGGTCATTTGAATGTTCCCAAAATATATATTAATTTTGTTAGATTATTTAATGTTTCAAGAAACATTGACTCGTTATGCAGTGCTAAATAGAGTCTGAGTAAATGCTGAATTACTTACTTATTATAGTATGAGGCATGTTTCTTGTGGCTAACTTTTGCTGAAGTGTACATTATGTTTATAAATTGATTTGGAAGGTGGTCTGTGGCTGTCCTTGACTGCCTCTTTTCTCAACCAGATTAAAAAATTGAAAGAATTGCGTGCTATGCTGATGGAGCAGGATCCTAATGTGGCTGTGATTGTTCGGAAGTTGGTCATGGTTTCTTTGATGGAGATATTCAAAGATATTGCTCCTTCTTACAAAATTCGGCCTCTGACTGAAGCAGAAAAGGCTACCAAGGTGAAATACCAAGTTTCTTTTTGGAGTGTTACTAGTAGTTCAGATTGTTTTAAGTTATACCAAATATTAATACTGATTCTTTTAATACAAATTTACAATTTGGTACAAAGGATAACAAGTTCTTGTGGAAATTTTGAAACTCTGACACTTTAGGGGGCAGAGGTTTTTGTTCTGAGCCTTTGATTCTTTTATAGTTACTTCAATAAACACGGGACACGCGGGTGGTAATGGAGGGGAATAGTAGTGTACAAAAGTAGTATACCAAACCTGGTATACTACTTGCACATAAACCTTTGTTTCAGACTGAAGAAACAGTAAAGAAAGCAAATTATGCAGCATTGTCACCTAACTGGCACAGATTTCTGTTTATGAACTCAATAATATGCTGAACAAATGCAGGATAACTTGATTTTTGGAGCTTTTTTAACTTTAAAATAACATCTTGTGCCAAATTTCATTTTAGTCCCTTTTAGTGAAATAGGCCTGATTCGGAAAGGCCTTCTAAGCACAGAACATGTAAGTAAGTGTTATTTTAAGTACGCTTCTAGGAATGCCTGATTAGAGGAAAAAACTTCTCAGATATCTGATATTCATTTAAAAACTTCTTTGTTGTTTTTTTGTTGTTGTTGTTGTTTTGCAATGCTGGTTAATTTCAGTATTTAGCTCTCCAAATAAAATTTCATTTGTATTGTGTTTACAGGTTAAAAAAGAAACTCAGAAACTAAGAGAATTTGAAGAAGGCCTTGTAAGTCAGTACAAATTCTACTTGGAAAATCTGGAACAAACAATTAAAGGTAAAGTCAGCACTTCCCATTTTTTGTAGCAAAAGCAAAATTGTTTGCAACGCAGTTTACCTTCTGTGATTGAATGAATGTTGCTACCTAAGCCTGTCTTTCATACTAGCACTTTCATATGAGTGTGTAGAAAACTGCAAAAACTAAAAATATAAATTGTAGAAGCTCTCCTACATTTTGCACAATAATAACTAAAAAAAATACTATTTTGTGCAGACTGGAAACAAAGGAAGCTGAAGAAAAGTAATGTCATCTCATTAAAAGCATATAAAGGTCTAGCAGAGATTGCAGTGAAGTGCCTGTGTGAGCTGCTTGTGGCTTTACCTCACTTTAACTTCCACAATAACATTATTGTCCTGATTGTTCCGCTCATGAATGATACATCAAAAATGGTAAGCGATTTTCTGATCAGGAAAAGAGTTTCTGTTCTTCCTGAAAATAATTTATTTCAGAACTTTATCCCACAATATCCCAGTCATGTAGCCATATCTTTTCACTATTTCACAGGCTTTGTCCACTAAGTGAATACTATCAATATTCTCATTAGCTATTGTCATGGACTTGGCTTTACAAAAGAATTTGTTTCAATTTCCCTTTCAGATTTCTGAACTGTGCTTTGAGGCAGTAAAAAAGCTCTTTAAACAAGACAAGCTGGGCTTTGCTTCACTCGGTGTAGTTAAAGTAATTTCTGGTCTTGTGAAGGGTAGAAATTATGATGTCAGGCCTGAGGTAAGTGTCTTTCTGTTGTACTTTCCATTTTTTTTCTGTGGTTGTTTAAAAAAATCTGAAAGTTAATGCAGGTGCTAGCTAGTGACATGCAGCATTTCATCACTCTGACAGAACAAACAGGAAGTATAGAAGTAGGCTGAGCCAGAGAGTTAAAAGGAGAGGTATGGGGCAGGGGAGAGAGACTGGGAAGAGGAGAGCACATCCAGACAGAGATATGGGAGACTTGAAGTGAGACAGAGAAATGGAGGAAGAGTTAGAAATAGACAGTGCTGGGAAAGGGACTGGGAGCAGAGTTGAGCAATAGCTATGGAAAGGAACGTGAAAGAAATAAAAAGAATGGAATCCAGGATTTTGTAGACTCTCTATTCCTGTCTTGTGGATCATCTTTTCCTTATTTTATTTTACTGTAGGTCTTAAAAGTATTTCTTTACTTAAGAATTAAGGAAGTAGAATTAAAAAAAGACTCAGAAGACATTGCACCAAAGAAAAAGTTCATGACTTACAAAGAGAAAAGAAAAAATCTTTCAAGAATGCAAAGAAAGGTATGACTCGTGCTTTCTCATGCTGTGTTTTAATGGATTTAGGTAGCAAATTGTTCTAGCAGTGACTGCACTTCCTTTGTTGCCACTGTTAGCTCTCAGCATCAGTAATTAGTGTTTTCACTGTATTCAGAGCATTCATAATGTTCTGCAGGGAATTTAATTGATCTTCCTAATTTTGTTTTCATCTTTGTGCTCTTTCTGGTTTTGATAATGCTTTCAATTCGTTGTTTTTGTTGGCTGCTGGGAAGGGGCATATATAAGAAGCTGGTTATCCTGTGGCATTGCAAACTTAAAGCAACTCACCAAGATAGAAGATTTGTTTTCTAGATATGTTTGGAACCTGGATACTCAGGCTAACTGGAAACATTTAATTTACTGGAGTGACTGTCGTCTTAAAATCAACTGTATGTGTTTTCAGTGGAAGAAAGCAGAAGAGAAGCTGGAACGAGAACTCTTGGAAGCAGAAGCTTCAGAAAGTAAAGAAAAAAAGCTGAAGCTGGTAAGTAATTTAGAATTTATTTTCCTATTTTTACAAGGCAGCAATTCCTAGCCTTTTTGTTACCAAGTGTCTCCCCTCCACCTCCAATTAGCAGCATTACACACCTCTGGTTAACCATAGCAGCTTACATTTTACTTGTGCAGAAGGATAGATTTTAGTAAACAGAGCCCACTCATTGTAACCAGAAAAGCCATTTTAGCCATGCCTGTTTCTTTCTGTTCTCTGCACCAAAAGGTATTTTAATCCACAATCTTATGTCCTCCAAGCGTCCTATTCCTTGCTACGTATGGTTAACAGCTATTACATAGTACCAGTTTCTCGAAGTGGCCGGTAGACGGGAGGAGTGGGGCTACCTTGAACTGAGGGGAAGAGCAGCTGATCAGCTCAGAGACTGTGTGGGCACAGAGCAGGGGCAGGAGGGCTTGGGCTCTTCAGCGCTGGAAGAGTGGAGTGCCAGGCCAGAATTCAGAGGCCTGAGTGCAGGCTTGGGCTGCAAAGAGGTGGCAGCTGGGCCAGCGATGTGGCTTTTGCTGTCTGGTCTCCTGACCTGCGTGGCTCTGCCAGCCCCTGGAAAGGCACCTTGAAGGGTGGAGGGATGGAAGACGCTGTACTGTTCCCTTTCCTGAGGTGCCTCCCTCATGTGTCTTGCCCCACAAATAGGTGTGCTGTCTCGGAATCATGGATGCTGGCCCTCCGGACTGTATTGCTGTAGTTTAATGTGATAGTACAGTAGCACTAGGAACATTTTTAATTTTGTTTAAGTGAACTGGAAATGTCTGTTTTCCTTGCTTATGTATTTTCTTTTCTTTTCTTTCCTTCAGCACACAGAGACTTTGAATATTGTATTTTTAACATACTTCAGAATCTTGAAGAAAGCTCAGAAGTCTCCACTTTTGCCAGCTGTGCTAGAAGGTCTTGCAAAGTAAGAATTGAGTCCATATTCTTTTGTGTGTGTTAGAGAAGATATACAGAGCTAAAGGTTTTTTGATTATATCTTTTATAAACAATGGCAGAACACTATCTCTTATGAATTTGGTGAAATTACACTATTTCTTTGTGGAAGTATTTCCCTACTTCTAAAAACATACCAGTGTGTGATGAAATTGCCAGCATAGGATTGTTGTGATGCAAACCCAGCCGGTGTGATGTGATTGCATTATTTAAGTTTGATAACTTACTAAAGGAAATGAGCATGTCGGTAGTGCTCTATGGAATCATGATGAGCAGTTGGAGGCTGAATTGTGTAACTGTGGGAAGACAGATTACACAACAGCATTTGATTTAGCTTCACTTTTAGCAAGTTAAAATACTTTGACTGACTTTGCGGACAATATCTATAGCTAAAAAAAAAAAAATCCTCTGCTTCAAGGTTTGCCCATCTCATAAATGTGGAATTTTTTGATGACCTGTTGATTGTTCTTCATTCTCTCATTGCATCAGGGGTAAGTTGAGTTTACTTTTCTTAAGAGTTTTCTTAAATTGAAGTTCTTCTGGATGCTTATCAGTTTTGTATTCTCAGGGTTTAACCTATCGGGAGACTCTTCATTGCATTCTCAGTGCTTTCCACATACTCTCTGGTCAAGGTAAGAGCTCTTCAAAAGCATATTTTTGTTTAATAGTATCTGATAAATTAATGGAGTTAACGTGTTTATTTGGGATTATGTTAATAGGTGATGTTCTTAATATTGATCCGATGAAGTTCTACACACATCTTTATAAGACTCTGTTCAGCCTACATGCAGGTAATTTCAGATTCTTATTTTCAGTGTGTAACTAGATGTCTATTTTGCTTTTAGCGTAAACAGAGTATTAACAAACTGCAGTTGTATTAAGGTGTTTTTTATATTTGAGTTTTGAAAAGGGTGGCTATCTGTTTTCATCTACTTTTTCCTCAAGATGCACACTGCACTGCTGCGATAGAGATACTAAAACTATTACTGCAGGATGTAGTAACAGTTTCTATCATGTCATTGCTTTAAGGAACTCCTGGTACATGATCTTGGATTAGCTTTTATCCTCTCTTTAGACTAAGTTTTTTGACTTCTTAGTTCATTCTTTCATTGTCCATTTAAATAATTTTTTTCTGATTCTTTCTGTAATGGAGAAAAATCTCTAATTTTTCTATTCTAAATTTTTAATATCTAATATAGATTGTTTTCTAAAATCTAATGTTTAAAATTTTTAATTTTTATAGTTCCGTTTTTTCAAATTTTCTAATCAAATTTTCCAGTAATAATTCTGAGGCTCAATAGTTTATGAAAAAAGATACTTATAAAGTTTAAAATTTACATAATTTGAATGCTAATTTTTGTAAATTTATATTGAATAAGGCAGGAAGAAGGAGAAGAAACATCCTACAGTTCTGGGTAGGCTAAAGGAGATCTATGCACAATGTAGCAATTTATAAAAGATGAAACAGTGGGTGTACTTAGGGTTAAAACATTTTCTAATTTTTAGATTTTTTGATGGAATAAACATTTGCTTATATAGGAACTCAGAAGGAAAGATACATTGTTTCTGTTCAAAGCTGGACTAGTTTTTTCCAAAAAAGAGTGTTTTTACCTGTATCACATTAGTGCTGTGTTTGAATATCTTACACTTTCAGACTATTTCTCAGGTTCCAGCATGCAGTCAACATCAACTGCAGAGTATTTTATGTTCCGTGGAATAATTATTTACTCTTTGTGTTAAATACCTGATTTGAGGTGGTACCAACGATGATATAGGGATTGTGCTCCAGTGCCTGGATGTCATGCTTGCCAAGCGGAGAAAGCAGGTGTCCCAGCAGCGAGCTCTTGCTTTCATGAAGCGACTTTCTACACTTGGTCTCCATGTACTTCCAAACTCCAGCATTGGGATCTTGGCAACAAACAGGGTATTAATGCACGTAAGTTCCACTTGTGGGAATTTTTAGCTTACCGGTTAAAGGTGATTGAATTTTTTGCCAAGATTCTTAAATGCTACTGAGACTGAATAAAATGGAATGAATTCTGGGTTTAAGTTTATAATTGGATGTGTAACAAAAGTAACTCAGTCCCTGTTTCCATTGCAGACATTCCCAAAGATGGACCTCCTACTAGACAACGAATCTCAAGGCAGTGGAGTTTATCTCCCAGAACTAGACGAACCAGAGCATTGCAATGCTCAGAACACAGCACTGTGGGAGCTTCATTTACTGCGGGTTAGTGAGTAGCTGAGTGGTTTGGGAAGGCCAGTAGTAAACATCTGCTAAATGTTTATATGGTTACACAATTAGAGAACAGAGATCTCTAGGCTCATGCATCAAAACTTACTACAGGAGCCTGCTACATACTCCAGGGGGACAGCAGTACAGTGGATTAGGGACCTTTCATTTGAGGGAGCTCAAAAGAGGATGTTACACATCCCTTGTGATACTACCACCCTTGATCTCAGTGCAGGTTGCCTTAACAGAGTCATTTGGAGGCTTTTTCATCTGTTAAATTCCCAGGCAGTTCCCTTCTCCAGGAACAACTTAACACCCTGATTCTAGCAAGGGTCTGGGGTTTGGGGAGGACTTCCTGCACCCTTCCTGTTGCCTTCTGGCAGAAGGCATTAGATTGACTGCAGAGTTAGGCTTATAGCATGCCAGCTACTGGTGAATAGGCGTATGACTGGGTGTTCTTGTTAATTTAACCTTGGAAACTGACTGATTTTTGTGTGCTCAGCTTCATGATCTAAAACAAGTGCAGAATCTTCCATCTTACTGAAATTAAAATAAATTGAAGAAACCAGGGAAAAATATATAACTGCTTACCCCTCACTCAACTGCTTTTCTCCTTTGTTTCTTTCAGAGGCACTATCATCCAATAGTGCAGAAATTTGCAGCTCATCTTATTGTTGGAGCACCAGCTGAAGGCTCAGGAGCTCTCTCACCTGATTTGAGCCGAAGGTGAGCTATCAAAGAGTTTCCATTTTAAAAACAGTACCAGTAGCAATTGCTTACACTGTATTAAAGGGATCCTTGAAAATAAAAATCTCTAAACTTAAAAGATTCTGATCTTCAAAACTTACTTCCTTTGTTTTTCTGCCAGTACCGATTTTTTTTTCTTCTTCTTGTGAGGCTTGTTGGCAGACTTTGACAAGGGTAAAAATCTCAGTGTGCAGTGTGCTTTCTTCCCACGGGACCAAAATAGCTGGACTTCCTCAGTAGCAGCCCTGATTTGAATATGGATCAAGATTGCTGAACTGTGGCTGTCCCTTGTTAACTGGAAACCAAGATGCAGCAGAAAGTCCAGAGAATGTTAAAACATAAGAACAGCCATCCTGTTTCAGATCAGAAATCTGTCTAACTCTGTATCTTGCCTTCAATACCGGCTGTAAGCAGATGCCTAGGGAAGAGCAAAAACAGGGCAAGCTTGTACGATACTTCCTCTGAGCAGTGTCCTAGCCTCTGACTGGTTTCAGTCCAGGGGATTTCCTGAACCTGATGTCTTGTTCTTTTAGTAACTTTCCATGGAATTCTCTTCAAAACAGTGTTCAGTGTCCCTTGAACCAGAGTGCACTTTTTGCAAATACAGCATCATTTGGCAAAGATGCTCTAACACAGCTCACTGTATTAAGAACTGCGTTCTTTTATTTTGATCCTGGTGCCTGCGTGCATCATTTGATGTACATTGAAAAGTTCCTGCACTGGGAGAGGCAGTGAACAATCTATTCCAATATGTCATTTCTGTGCCACACGTGACTTTGCAGGCCTCTGTCATATTGTCTCTCCACCTACTGTCTCTGCTCATGGCTGAAGGGATCCATCCCAGGCAGGAGCTGTTCCATATCCGTCATCATACTTGTTGCCCATTCCTGAATACTTTGCATTTTGAATATTTCAGGATGAGGAGTTTAGACCTGAGAGCAGTATTTGAGATGTGGGTGATCCATGGAATTAGCATTGATGTAACAGTGCTTTATATTGCTTTCTGTTCCTTTCTAACTGCCACACAGCACTGAGGTCACAGTCTGCTGAAAGTATTTGTCATAACATCCAGATCTGGTTCCTTACATGCTCAGCAATGCTCAGGTCAGAGCCTGTTGTTTTTTATGTGAGCTGAGATTGTATGTCTGTATGTTCATTGTTACACACTGAAATTCATTTGCCTTTTTACTGACCAGTTACTCAGTCTCCTAAGTTTTGTCCGCAGTTCTTCACAGGCTACTCTTGTTACTACCTCAGGTGATTTTGAACTTACCGCTCACCATCTTCTCCAGATCCTTTCTGAGTGTGTTGAAAAGCACAGGTAGTGGCCCAAACTCTGTGAAAATACCTAGTTTCTTCCTGCAGTCGCAATTAATGTTGCATAGACTTTTGTGCTCTGTTCCTGTCTTTTTACCATTTCTTTTCCCTTGTCATAGTCTTCCCTTTTCTTCCATGGCTGCTTAGTTTTCACAAAATGCTTTGATGAGGGACTTTGGAATTATTTAGGAAATTCAGGTAGATTGTAGGGACAAGATAACCCATATCCACATATTTTTTGACTTTTTCAAAGGTGGAGATACGTGCAGGGCAAGCAGTGAGTGCTTGGAGTTCTGGCAGGCTATGACAGAACTGCCGCTTGTCTCACTTTCTTCCTCGGTGCTCCTGCTGAGTGGTAGCCAGATACTTTTTATTTTCACTTGCCATGTTTCCCAGCTGCTGGCTTCCAGTTTTTTTTAGTTTATATTCATTACTCTGATGGGGGATCAGGGAAAATGGGGGAAAGAGGGTTGCTTTTGGTTAGCGGCAATATTAAAGCGTATATTCTCATTTTGGAAACTTATCTCCTACTGTGTTTCTTTCACTGAGAAAACTGTGATTATATTATAGGCCTACTACGGAACTCTTTGAGACATACAGCATGAAAGGAATGACCTTTAATCCTCCTGTTGCATCAGTAACACCCAGAAGGAAGGTACTGTCTCTCTTTGTCCTTTTAAACATTTTATTATGTATCAATACGGTCTGTATCATCTGTTGGCTCACTATGCAGTGCCCAGGCATGAGCACACTTAGTTTGGCTTTCTGAATTCTGTACTTTCTCAGTTAAGTATTTTTTACTAACCTAAGATAGCACTGACCCTAAAAGGGTGAAAAGCTATATGAATAGTTCCGTCTCCCATGGCAGCAGTTAATGTAACTAGATGAATGCCGTGGCCGTTATTTTTCTTATCTTTTGGACTCTACCATGGCTCAGTGCAGATTTCTTGTCCCTTTTCTGTCATGATGAACTAATGTTTGTTTATAAAGCACTAACAAAAAGCCAGCTTTCTTTTCCCAGTGTTGGGAGTTGGCAAGACAGCTGAATTCCCAGAGCCTTTGGTTCAGTATGTGGAAGGACACTGATCCCCATTAGTGTCAGTTTATAGCTTTAAAGTGTAAATTTGAAGGGAACAAAGAGCTAATGTGTGAAGAGGAGAAATGGGTGAACAGTTTTCACATCTTCAGCGTTGGATATGTTCCAGATGCCAACTCCCATTAAAGGTGCAATGAGTGCTGTGTCCTTCAAAAAGTGATAATTAATTCTCTTTCTTCCTAATGAAAACTCTGCAAGCTATTAACCTCAGTAGTGCCTCCAATTCATAACTAACTCACTCATTTATGTCAGTTAAGGTATTGAGAGCAGACTTTTTCCATTTTAGTGACACTTCTGAAAATGTATTTGTACCTAAATTCTGTCCTGTTGTAACAGCTTCTAGACATACCTGTCTTGCCAGGGTGTCACATTAGCACTTCTGACAGAACAAGGCTGGGAAGAGCAGATGGGAGGGAGGCTGTGTACTGCTTGAACAAGGAGATGCTCTTTAAGATAATGGAAACAAAGAAAGAAGAAGATATGAGAAAAAGTAGTGACTTCAGGTGGTTGTAATGGACGTACCTAGGAAATTACCATCAAGCCTTGCTTGCTGTCTTGGCTGTTCAGGTCTTTTAAACTTTGGCAGTATCTGGGTGTTGCCCTATCTGTCCCATATTGACAGAAGTTCTAAATGGGAATTTGCTTTCGCTGCGCACCGCTGAGGAAGAGAGGCTCTCATTCTTTCTTTCTGAGTACAACTGAGTGTAACCTTCTGAGTATAACTAACTTCAAGTGAGCATGCATGAAGCACTTGCCCATGTGCGTGCTAAGACTTTATCAGGGAGGTATAAATCATGTGCGTGACCTTCCTTGTCTGAATGCCAGGTAAGAGCAGAGGGCTCCCTGCGCCTGAGGGGGTCTCTCAAGGCACAGACGGGTCCTTCCTTACTCTGTAACACCGTCTCCTCTCACCATTAATGTTTTCACTAGCCTTTTGATTGGAGCTGCTTGGTTAAGTTTTTGTGAGCTGTTGAACAGGAAGAAGTACGTAAGCTCCTTCAGAGCTGGGGGCTGTGGCTGTGTGTAGTAGGTATTCTTTTGGAGAACAGTTTAAAACAAAACAGAAAATCCTCACGAAAACCAAGAGCTTCTGAAGGATTATTGGATACATCACTTTGTAGCTATCCCAAAGAAACTTACTATCAGGTCTGATCTCAGGGGGCGGCTGGTTCTGTAGATCTGGTCTAGGAGGTGATCGAGGGCATGGGAGAGAAACAGGACTGCTAATTTGAGATGCTCATTGCAAATACATCCTTGCCTGGCCTGCTAATACAGCTGCTCTGCTGTGATTTTCAGGATACATTCTCACCAACGGATTCATTTCTAACTGAAGAGCTGAATGAACATCTTCAACAACACATCAGTGAGACTGCTATTCACAAACCCTTGGATTTTGCTAAACACTTAAAGGAATCATCCCTCTCATGAATATTTCTGTCACATTCAGTTGACTCAATTATGGGGACAGATCAGCTGAAAGAAAGTTTCACTCATTAAAAGAATATAAGTAGGATTTTGCTTGACAATAGAAAAGCTTAAGAAAAAATAACAGCAGTTTTTTCACACAGTTACAACACTTCTCCATTTCACCGTCTAGCCTGCGTTTTCCAGATTTGGGAACCACAGTAAACTTAACTGTCATCAGTAACTTTAAAAGATATGAAAACAGATCATTTAAAAATTGTTTGTAACCATGTATTTTAGTATAACACTTTTGTTTACAAACTTTCTTATTTTTCTAATAGATATACAAATACACATGTGTTTCTGAAAAATCATTGGATTGTGTTGATAAATGAATAGATTTTTTGAATTTTTTACCTAGTACTGAGTTCTTTGATGCTAAAATACCTGGAGATTTGGAGTATGCGTCACACATTTTTCTGTTTTTCTTATGTCTCCTAACTGTTTCTCTTATCTTGAAATGATTTTATTTATTCTTTTTCCCAATGAAATCTCCTTGGTATTTATTAGCAAATTGAGATTACTGAATTCCAGTTCTGAAATAACTCCATAATTGAATGGTCCACAACAGCGCCTTCAACAAACCATCCCCGTCAAGAATACTGGACAAATTCAAGGTAAGGATTTTAAACTTTTTTATCTTGGCAATACAGTCTGATCCTCATTCCCAAATGCTGGTCAGTCTGGTTGTCTCAGAATCTGTGCTGGATTTCATGTTGGCTTTGTAAACAGTAAGTAAAATACAGGAAATAACTTCAGATTGAGAATTAGCCCTTATATGGATTCCATTCTATAGAGGAGGTTTTGTAATGTTTAGTGTGTGATGTGGTAGTGATGCATGTTTTAAGTTGGGCAAAGCATTTGTTCAAGGCACTAACAGCCTTACAGTAATTAGAAAATATTTCTTTTCCTCTGGAAAAGTTAGTCCTGTATTCTGATTTAGGGTTCTTGGATACTTTTAGCAATAATTCACTTTGTTTTTAATAAGTGTTTTTAGTATCACTGAGACTGGTTCACCTAATTCTGAGTAGTTAAACATAAATTCACAAACAGTTTTGGAATAGGCACCTGTCCGTTAATGGATTAGAAAATACATATTTTACTATGTGGATTACAAAACAGCTTGCTTAGCACTACTGGGTAATACATAAATAAATAGCATCTTCCACATGTTTCTCTCTGGTTAGCTCTGTATTTCCATAGCTTTTGACTAACTCACTCTGACTATTCTAGTTTTTAAGTGATTGAAAAGATGGATATGATTGAAACTCTGGAAAAATCCAAGGTTTTCATGTACCAGTACTTTGTCAGTTCAGGAAAGCAGAAGCAGAGTCCACATCTTAAAACCATTTATTTTTTTTTTTTACAACATATACAAATACAAGTTTATTCTTCAAGTCAGCAGAAGGAAGATATTCCAGGTGGAAAGTCACTTTTAAAATTGTACATTTTACATAATTTCAAAACAATGTGAAGACTGGCACATAGTGATGTTGCATTGTCAGAATACTTTGACATACTTTAAGAGGCATGCACAACTATTAAGTCATTCTGAAATATCCTATGTGTATGGGAGAGAAATCTATTTACTGCTATTTATTTTTGTGTTTATTTTGCTAATTTTGCCAAACATCTAGCACTATTGCAGTTAGAAAATATTTATCACAGTCAGAAAAAACTCCAGCATTGTTACATTCAGTGGGCTACCCTGAAAGTAAACTGAATTTTATAGTGGACTAGTAACACCAGGTGATGAAGAAACAATGTTAGCTGAAGCTTAGCAGCATGGAGAGCTAGAGCAGAATGAAGAGTTCAGTTTCAGAAGCTGCAGATCAGCCTTTTACTGAATGTAACTCTGTCAGCAAGTTCTTCTTTCTTAAAGGCAAACTATGAATATAAGAAGATGTGTTTTTAAGGTATTTAGAAACATCCATCTTAAAGTCTTTAATTCTTTAAAAAATGATCTCTAGAGGCAGACTGCTTTCAAAAGATGGCCATTGAGATACTTCATCTATTAATATTCACAGAAATAAAGATAAAAAAGTGACTACATTTTAAAAATAAAAAATGAAACAGTATTTTTGTATCATAGTGAGCCCAAATTTAACAGTTAAAAAAACCATATACCCCTTTGGACTCTACTGATTACCTCCTGGCATCCTCCCGTTCCTGAAAACTGAACAGTGCTGCAGTGGGGCCAGGATCCACAGCTGCCCAAGTTTTGTCCCATGCAGTCAGAGCACTGCAGCACATGCTACACAGAGAAATACAAGATACTGGTAGAAAACAGTGGTTTGAAAATAATAATACAGAATAAAATACTTCTCTATGGCCCGTAGGCAACTGGGTGTGAGATTTCCACATGTAAACTGTTCGGAGTGAGGCCTGCTACCACTCAGAGACTGCACATTTCTGGAAGGTGTTGATTATTTACATTCCTTTCTTTCAAACTTTATCCTGGACGCTGCTTCCTGTAAATAGTTTGTAGCGTGAAAAATGAATGTATTTTTTTCATAATTGATGTCCATGCCCAGCCAAAAGTATGGAAAGGCACAAAAGTTACTTTGTCAGTCTTGTCCTAAGAATCTGTGGATAAGCAGGATAAAACTTTCCTATTAGAATAATAACTCAGCACATGAAATCTGTTTAACTGGGCTTTCACAAACGTTAACAAAACCCCTCTGTTCAGTGCTTTAAGTAGTGTTGTATTTTCATTTTTAGGATATTTGGAACCGATGCAAATGGATACTGCAATCCTTTCTAACTTTACCAATAATGAACCGCATGCCACCAACAAAAAAGAATTTACTCTGATGTTTACCAATATCTAGAATCTTTCTGAAACTGATTAACTAATATACGCACATTAATGAAAATACTTGAACAGTATAATTAGCCATACAAACCTCTAAATGCCTGTAAAGCCAAATAGTTTCCTTTCACTGTGATAAACAACAAAAGCAGCTACCTTGACTGATGTCAGGTACCTCTATTAATAAACTGTTTCTGCAACTAGAAAATTATTGTATTAGCGGAAATAGTACAAACTTGCTTTTCAAATTGCAGCTAGATTTCAGGTTAGTATCAGAGCTGCTTTACACAATGTAACTTAACTACAGCTGTCCTTTCCTTATTACAGTATTATGAATGAGCTGGAAGGTGGCTGGGGGGTTTTTGTGAGTGGGAAAATGACTGTTGAATTGCAAAATGTTGTTTTGCTCCATTGGTACTGAAGATTAGCAGTGGGAAGTGCATGGCCTCCACAATATGCCACAAGGAGATTTGATTTTTTTATTTTTCTTAAGAGTCTGTGGTTGTTTTTCTTGAAAGCTGGAAATGACCTCAAGGGGGCACTTTCTGCTTTGGTAACGATTACCTTGTATGAATTTCCCTAGCATGTACTTGAAGACTTCATAGTTTCTGGTGATACAATGTAGGCTCTGCCTGCTTGTTTATAAATCAATTAACAACTTTGCTTTCTTTTATTATTATTATTATTATTCGGTAATTATTTCTCTGTTTATTTGGCTGTCACAGGACTACTGTCTGTGACTTGTTTCCCTGTTCTCCTTGCACTGACTAGCGAAAGAAAACGTTTTGAACGCATTGCTTTTCTATCCTTTGCCTGATGCAGCTTCTCCCCTGGCAGCAGCAGCTGTTTGTGCTTGAGTGCTGATGCTCCTGTGGAATTGCTGATTGCCTGAGTCACTCCCTATATTCAGGAACTACTTCATTTACTTGCACCAGGTGACTGAAATGCTTTGTTCAGGGTGTTTCACAGGGAGACAAAACATGTGTTGAGCAATGTATTCACCACAGATAGATACAGTTCATGTGGGAAGTCAGAGGGGAATGGTATGGGTTGTTTTAAATAACTAAGTACAACAATAACTCCCATGGAGGGGGGAAAAAAAAGACAGCCATAACTAATTTAAACTTCCAAAGACAAATTCAGCAAACATGTATAAAACTTTACAACAGTGTTTCTATGTAAACAAAAACTTCAGGAGTTATAGTGTAAGAGTTCCGTATACTCTCTGGGTTTGAGAGGCAAGTCAGGAAAAAAAAAAAAAAAGAAAAAAAAAGCTATAGACATTTTCTGATTTATCAAAAAATGTACTTTGAATTTGAAATGTTAATTACATTTTTCAGTACACTGTTTTTACTGTTTTAAGTTTGGTCAGTTTCAGATATTAACTTTTTGGCTGAAAAGAAACAACCTGAAAAGTTTATATATTTTTTTCCTCTAAAGCCAGAGAGAGGTGAAAATTCTGCAGTTTCTAAAAAGTAGTATATGATAAATATATTATACAACAGGACTTTGGAACATGATAATAAATATTCTTTCTTTCTTTAAACATAAGTCTGGAAAACTAAAATTTATAAGAAGAAAATACTGTTCCTTGTCAAAGGATCACTACCAGTTAGGTGTATTTAGGTATTATTGTACATTATTTTGTTAAAGTAGATAAACCATAAATAATTTGATCATTTTGTGTATATTCACCAAAGTTAAACTGATATACCAGGAAAGTTACAATATATTTAAATCTCTTTACAATCACTTAACACAGTGTTTAACAGGAATCTTTAGGTAAAAGTGCATTATTTTAATATAATACACGTAACACTCTGGTTCTAGTTCTCTGCATTCAGTTTCCCTTAAGGCAACTAGTTAAAATTATCTTTTGTTTAAAACAAAAAGGCGGGGTGGCAGGACATGTTTGTTTATAACATACAGTCCAGGAAAACTGCTTCATCTGCCTATTGAGAATCTGCAGATGTGAAAATAAATGGGAAGAAGGGAATCTTCCGATAGGTGACGGGCACCTTTCCAATCTACACCATCCCACTCGGCATTCCCAGAGCGAGTGTGTTACTCCAGAAGCAGTGTCAGCGTTGAGCTTCTGTAGCACAGGCCACACAATTACTGACCAGTTCAGACCGCAGCAGGTTTCTCCAAGGACACTGTAGAAGGCTTCAGTGATGTAAATTCCAGTTCTCAACAAAATAAAAGAACAAATGCAGAAGAAGAGGGAATGTTCTGGGATCTTTCCATGATTTACTTTGCTTTCCTTGAATTCAGTTTTTTTTTTATGATAGGTCTTTATAGTAACCTAGAAAGAAGATATCAAATTTGTTTATATTTGACATATGTCAGAATTCAAATAATATCATTTGTGAAATAGTAATTTATCAATAGTATGACAATGCATGTCAAACAATATTTTGATAACTAGTAAATGTGGAAAGGAAAAGTAAACTAATTGAATTCATATGTGAGATGGGATTATCCACACTGAAAAAGATTTCTTCTTCATTTATAACGAGCTGTAACTTCTCAAATGATATCTCAGTGCTGTAGTAGGCAGCATTATGCAAATCTCTGGTTAGTGTGAATCAGCGGGAAAGACGTTGGATGTATCATCTTTATATAAATGGGAAAGTCTTATGTTGTGTATTTTATTTGTTATTTGAAGTCAAGCAAGATAGAATAAACTAAAGAAATACAGAAAGAATAGTAAAAATGCTTAAAAATCTGGCAAAATTTCCATATAGGGAGAAATTAAAAGCATAAACTTGTTTCAGCTAGAAAAGATATCATCAGTCCCAACGATTTTATTATATGCATGTAATAACAGCAAAAGCTCTGCTGGATGCTTCCATTTATGTTGGCTCACAGCAAGATGTTAACTAAGCACAGTTACTTGTTTAAAATATATATTATAAAATAAAATAGGCTGCAACATTCTGTTCTTTGTTTTTGAAATGGGGAAAGGCAGAGTAAAATTCTGGTTTTCAGATCATTTGGATTCACTTTAGTAAATGCCATAATAAGTAATTTGAGATCTTACTGACCACCAGTACGTGCAGGTACTTGCGTCTGCGCACGCCACTAATATACGAAGTTTTCACTGATCTTTCTGTCCATCCCTTGTACCTCACTATGGTTTACCCAACTACATCTTTGAAAGAAACACAGCGTGTATTATGCATTAAACGATTGTTTGGAGTTGGAATCAAAAGCAAGTATCTCATACCTGAACAGACCGTACATAGGCAGTGGTGGATATTACTCCATTATGTCACTAAAAGTGAGACTGCATGCAGACCTTTCATCCTTGCCCTGTGGACTGTCTGGCAAGACCTGCAGAGGTGGTGATACAAATCCCCGATACTGTTTACTTGACTTGGTTAACCTCTTGAGTTCACTGGCAAAGGAAATGCCTTTTCTTTTGTCATCTCGTGCTGCCTGTTAAAAAAAAATACATATATTTAATATGAAAACATTTTTTTTCTAAGCAGGCTTGACTTTTGAAATTCAGTGCAGCTGTGCACTGAATAGTCAAGCTTTTTTTTCTCATTATTCTCAATAAATGAATTAATTGAAAATTGTGTTGTCAAAGATTAAGACTATGCTTAGCAAATTTGGTATAAACTTTTTTAAGATCAGCGCTCACAACACTGTTACTTTAAAGCAACAACTGCTATGGATTGATGGCATCTGCTGGGAAGAAGAATGCAGTTACTTCCCCAAGCAGTTAAGTATTGCAATCCTTCTATTTTCCTGAGCCTGAGATAAAACAACAGAAATATTTTTTCACTGAGTAGGAATAAAGGGGACTTTATTCCAGCAGTTTTTAAGTTCCGCCTGTTTGAATATTCCTGTCTTACTCTGATGGGAAGCAGGGCACCACAGCCAGAAGATTTCAAAAATTAGAAAGCTGGTAGCAAAAGATAAACATCGTCATGGGAGTTGCAGGCTGTGAGAAAATCATGTTGCTGAATGTAACTGATGTAGTTTTGCAATGAAGAAACTAAAGGAGGTGCAGAGAAAATGTAACTAACTATGCTTTTTTTGGTAGTCTCTTCTTCCTCTCTCGGTAAAATGCCGAGGCATCTTCTGTTAAGATTTTATTTACCTCCTGATCTTAAGCTTGAATAAATATTGATAAAAATGTCAAGCAGAGGTACTGAGCTGCTAGTACTAGCAGCTCATACAAAACAGTTCAAGAGGTGGCAGCTTGGCTCAAAGCACAGCAGCAAGAGGCTTTGCTTTATGAAATTGTTTCATACTATAGCCAGGCTAAAGTGTTTTTGTTAAATGCAGGTTCTCAACACTGTTTTTTGCAGCTTGCTTACAGACTTCTGTTAATTCTATGGTTTGTGGATTTTTTTTCAAACTAATTGCATTACTATCATTTATCAAGTCAGCCTTTTTGCCACTTTAAAATCTCATTTGACTATTTAGCGTCTCCCTCCTATTAAGAGTATGTTCTTGTTAAACTGATCACATACCATTGACATAATAAAGCCCGCAGCAAGGTATTTAATTAACCTTTTACCTGAACTTGTTCTTTGAGCTTAAGGATAAACTTTCCTGCTCCCTTCCACTTGCTTTGGGCCTGAAACACACACTCTTGATCCGAGAGAATCCTCTGAGATGGTTTAGACGTTGAGGACTTTTTGTTTGCTGGCTCTTTTGTCACCTCTTCCAACAGGACATAATCATTTGGATTGGGATTGCTCAAAATGCTGTAAGAGTACTTAGCTTTGCAAAGAGTCTGTTTAAAAGCAGAGAAAGAAAGACAAAATTATCACGGATTCAGTTACTGGACAGATTCTTCAGCTTGTGCTGAGAACAAAACACATCTTTTGTGTGAGACCAACCTCCATCCTACAGATTGTGGAACCTGCTAAATGGAAGCAACACGCTGTTTACCTGCTGTATGACGTCCTGAGCTGTGCTAAAGCGGGGAGCTTTGATGACAGTGCGTGGTTGCTCCGGGGAAACATCATGTACCTGAACAAAGAAACTGTCATCCTCAGAGCTGATGGTTGCATCTTCCTTTGTTTCTTGAAAGAAGTTTCTCTCATTTAAATTCTATAGAAAAAAAAAGGAGAGCCAAATTCATCTTGTTCAGAGAGGTAACCAATTGCTGGGGGTCAAATAAGTTTTTTTTTTTCATGGAAATCAAATTTTGCTGTTGCCCTGGCTCTATTTCGTTACATGCAGATCTTCTCTATAAACCATTTTGTCAAGTTTATATTGCTAATAAATATCTGTGTTTCTAAAATCAATGTCTTAAACACCTGTCATAGGAGGCAAGGAATGAAGACACACGTATGCATTGTGCCACCTTATACAAAAATAAGATTAATTTTTTTATTTCCTTGATGTACACAAAATAATTATATTTTGTTTTATAATGGTAGCACTAAGATGGGAGATGGTGCAAAGTGTCCTTTTTCTCTCTTTGGCCCTGCGCTACACCTGGCTTCTGGCACAAAGGAAGGAATTCAGAGGGCAAGAAGTCCATTTTCCATGTGGAGCAAGAGCAAAGCTACTTCTAGGTCCCTTTTCAGGATCTACGCAATTACTACAGTTTTCCTGCACCCTCTCTCAAGTTCTGCATTTCTCTTCCTCCCTTTGTAACATAGCTTGACTTCGTACAATGTAACCATGAACTGTGTGTCACACTGGACACACAGACACTGCGCCTTGTTTTTCCATGCAAATGTGCAGCTACATTTCCAGTTCCAAGATCTGAGTCGGCTGCCATCTCCTGAAGGGCTCCGAATTACAGATAATGCTTTGCTGTACTAGCATCCTAGGATAAAACTACAGCATATTTTTCATGAATTTTAATACAGACTTTAATCATCTGTGTTTTCTGAAAGAATGGAATGGCAGTGACATATATATTACATATATATGTATAAAAATAAATACATGTACATATGCACACAAATACATGTATGTGTGGCTGAGCACACTACCAAATTAAGTGTTGTAGTCAACTGAATGAAATATATTGCTATTTCTACAGACCATTTTTTAACCTCTTAACTGTTGCTCCAAGTAATGAAACAAAAATTCAAAAATCATTTGAATAGCTTGAAATAAAGGAAAAAAAAATACTTTGTGTAATAAAACATGTCACATTGAAGTTGAAGCAAAAGATGGGCTGAAATAATCAGAGCTAAGAAACACTTGTTTGTAAATTTATAATGAAGTTGTGCATATTTTTTCATTACAAATGATCTTGTTAGTTGGGTATGTAAAAATCTGTATATATAAATGTATGTATGTGTACATATGTGCTGTGTTCACACTAAGCAACCACTATTATATACAGAACTGGTCAAAGGAAGTGCCTCTGAAAATAAGATCATTAGATGTCTGTCTTCTATTTTTTTTTTTTTTTTTTTTTTGGCCTATTCTCTCTCACAAGCCTGAGCATTAGCATATATTCAAGATGCGGCCGTTGTTTTGCCCCTAGTTTAAACTGAAGTAATCATGCCATCGTCCTACTTTGATTTAAAAGAAACAAACACCTCTTTCACTATTCTGAGTTACCACAGATAATTTCACCATCATTTGAGTTTTCTAGGGTACTTTATTATGAAAAAAAAACGAAGGCTAGTAATTAATAGTGGAGGATTACAGGTAACGGAATAACAGAACACCAGGCTACAGTTATCAACCAGTTTTGATGCCCCCAAGTTTTTTTTGTTGTTGTTGTTCAGTAAAATTATAAAGGACTTTTAATTAATTTCATATCATGTCAAAATCTTGATTGATATTAAATTGGAACTATTGGTTGCAACAGGAAGCTAATAGTATCCAATTGTTGAATAAGTGGCAGCTTGTGATAAAGCTGAGTGAAGTCAAATTACTGCTCCACAGGTATACTTAATGAAGTGCGTTAAAGCTAGTTGTGCCGAGTCAGTGTTATGTTTGTTTTTAAAAGATGTACACAGCATTGACATTATTCACCAAGCAATGATATAAATATTGCACTCTTTTGTTTCCTGGTCCTAACAGCTATTTTTAGCTACCTATGTAAATAGCAATTTATCTAAAACAGACTTACTTCCTCTCGGGTTTTAAAGATAATTCTTCCAACATATCCTTCTTCTGGGAACCAGCTGTTCAAAAGCTGCACTAGCCCTTCTTCAGGACCAATTACTCTCTGGAATGGCGGTTTTCTGCATTCATTCTTTTCTTTAGATATAAAGCTTTTCTCTTCCATCAGAAAATAGTCTGTGGCACATGACTCAGTGCCTTTGGTAGCCAAGAGCTAAGACAGACCACAATACACACACACACAGTACTTTTAGAAGGCTAAATATAAACACTGCATAATTAGTTGTTATAAATGAATATGAATAAAAAAAGCTTTAAAAATCAGTAACAATTCTGATTGATAGTGTAGGCAAGATTTCTGATGTGCTATTTATTACTCAGATATTTTACTCCAGGGTAATGTAGTCTTTAGACTAGCCAAGCAGCTCAACTATTCCAGACAAGGCAGTACTATTTAAGCTTATTTCTGTCCTTTTTGGCTGGCCAGACAATTTATTCATAATCCCAGGACAGAACAGTCTTTTCCCACTGCAGGAATAACAACCCCTGTTGAGTGAAATGGTTTTTCTACTCATGAACTTAGCCCTCTAACTTTGTATTCCTATGATGCTCAAGTTCAAAGAATTACACACAAAAATCTGCCCTTTTCCAGGACAGCCTGCTGACTCCAGCCTGTTGACTTAATCAGTCAGAAAGATTTCTTTTTTCATATGCATATGCCCATACAGATAAGATTAAAAACTCATTATCAGAAATCAAGATTTGGAAAAACTTCTTACACTCTGCATTCGCAGTGCAATTAAGTCCACAGTAACACATTGCTCAAAGAAGCTCCTGACTGGGATGAATAAGCTATGACAATTTTGCATTGAGAAATGCAGGGAGACACGTCTGACTTCTTATGCTCTGGCTGCAGTACAGCGGGCAGCTTGCTTACCTGATGAAGAAGCTGTGCAGCCGTAGTCCCCCCACTTATAGTAAAGACAGTAAAAGGCTCAGGGCCTGGAATCCCATGAATGGTCACTTTGTAAGCCACAGCAGCTCTCCTTTCGGCTGTGCTGAACAACTGTTAAGACAATGTTCATCAGGATCCTGATATACATAGGCGTATTATTTATAGATTGCATTAGAAGAAACTGCATGCACAGGCTATACGATCTTGACAGAGAAAAGCCAGCCAGCTAATACAGGGCTCTTTCTTACACCATAGATCAAGATATGAAAAACAAACCAGAAAAGAAAACACTACCTTTAAGCTGAAGAGAAAGAAAAAAATAAGTCAAATAATAGGAATAAAGTTTACTGTAAGGGTATACAAACCACCACTGAATAAGCAGAATATCATAGATTCAATGTAGAAATAATTACTAGATATAATTTTATTTTCCAAACCAGTCACTGTTGTCCTTTCTGCCTTAATAATTCACCCAGAATAGTGTTTGGCCTGTATTCACAGGAGGATAATGCCTGCTGCACGCTCAGTAGCTCAGGAGGTTTTATGCAAACTCTAGGATAATCAGCAAAGTGATAATATACATGTTTGTTTAAAGAAACTGAACCAAACACAAGTAGCCTATCATTA
Source organism: Rhea pennata (assembly GCF_028389875.1). NCBI lineage: Eukaryota > Metazoa > Chordata > Aves > Rheiformes > Rheidae > Rhea > Rhea pennata. The sequence continues at coordinate 18,553,933 of NC_084669.1, read as the reverse complement.
AGGGCTATTTTTCATACATATATATACATATATGTATATGCGTATGTGTGTGTGTAAAACCACACGTAAATATGGACTCCATCCTCTTGTGTAATAAAATTCAACTGTATTCTCACTATTCCAACAAAATAGTTTTTGGTAATTTGCATCTTTTCTGTGCATCTCAAATGCACATGATTCATATGCCTAAAGGAATGCATGAGACGATAGTTCCAGCACAGAAGCTCTGCTTGTGCTATTCCTAAATATACTGAAAGTCAGACTTTGAAAAGACGTACCCACCCACAGTTCCAGCCAGAAAGGATGACCTAACCTCCACTGAAGCCCAAAAGGATTGGGGCTTCAGGGTACTTCTGAAAGATATGCAGGTTTTAGGGCCTAATTTCTTTGAGGAGTCTGATCCTAAAACTCTTCAGCCCATTCTAGTCATTTAGACAAAAATATATGGCATTCACAAAAACACAATTAAATTACCATAGATGCAGGTAGAGTGTTTCCAGATGGACTTTCTTCCATTCGCCGACTGTTTATGAACAAGCTTGAAATTTCTAATGTTTCATTGTGCAGATTATGTAGCTGGACATGTCTGTAGCCTAAAGAGAAAAAAAGGAACGTTTAATGAATACTTGGCTACATCCTAAGACACCTGACAGAGATGAAAAACTAAGCCTTTGCTATACCTATAGCATTAAAGCACTGTAATAATACTGCATTAACACTCCTGTCTGGACAACAGCACAAGCCAAATCCTATGAACTGCTGAGGGTCTTGTGCGGCTTTTGGCATTCACCGTCAATACTCAAGCTATTTATACATGAAATATAGCTAAATAAAATCCAATTTTAAATATGAATGAAGTAAGTACAAAGTTTCTCACTGGAAAAATGAATATATATAGTCAGATCTTATCGGTTAAATCTGCTCTGTGGTGTTACAGTTGCATGAGATAAATCTGAAGCTGTTTTCACCATGCTGTTGAAGAGCTGCTGCTGCTGTTACGGCATCCCCCACAAGTTCCACAGAATTATTGCTGCTTGCTCGTCTTTCTTTTGCCCTTTTCCACTCTTCTTTCACCTCTTCTCCAGTGAAGGTTGCAAGCACTGTCATTCATCTCTGTCCTGGTGACCACTAATTAGGACAGCTAACACAGAGTGAAAGCACTCCGGCCTTCCTACAGTCCTGAGTGCTCACAACCACAGCTCAGGGTCTGGGCATTGCATACAAGGTGCTCCCACCTCGGCAACAGCAGGAGATGCAGTTCCATTCTGGGACTTGTTTTAAGTCACTGTGGCAGCTCCCAGGGAGGTTATTAGATCAGCACTAGATTGCTAGGGCAAAAAGTATGTTGCCTGATACTTGTTCCCTGTCTCCTCCAGAAGAAGTCAGCCAGCTGATTAAAAATATCCCTCAGGAAGGATTCAGTCTGCCAGGAGTCTGCTGGACCATTCTAGTACACAGTGTTACTACAAACTTTATTTTACCTCTCTTTAGAGCCTTTAGTGGAATGATTCTTTGAGCTGTTACAGCTGAGCTGTTATTTTCAACAACTGCAAATCGAAGAAAGACTATATCCTCAAAGTGAACCCGGAAAAGAAACTGTTCATTCCACATAGGGTTGAGAGTGTTGCGATGAATGGGTTTAGTGCGGAAGTGGCAGCTATCCAGAGGCATCCCAAGGACATCAATTTCAATGCATGGACTTCCTGTGCTATTGCTAGGACAAACATTCTGTCCAGACACAATCTGAAGCCGAGAAGCACACAGAGAAAATAATTAGTGGAGTAATGCTTTTCCTGTCACAATTCTTAACTAAATATTATCTATCATACTCCTAAGCACAGTTTGTTAGCATACTGATTTAATTACAACACTCCTATATTTTGGTAATTGCCAAAACAGTAATTTCAGGAGGAGAACTGCTTAAACCACATGCCATTGCTACAGTATCTTTCCTCTGAGAAAAGCATACCCTATATCATGACTGTAACCACTGAAGGCATTTGAAAGTTAATCCAGAAAGAATGTACTAGTAATGCAGTCAAAAGGATCGAATTTTCATCTCAGTTACTCTTAGGTAATGGCACTGACCTCTGGCTTGCTTTGGTACACACAAAAGAAGAACTCTTATGGATCTCAATTTTCTGAAACATTTCCTGGAAGCATTAGCTTCTTAGAATCCATTTTTTTTGCCATAAATCCATGAATAATATATCTTATTATATAACTTTTTAAAAATACGTATTTTAAAATTCATTACAGCATTTTGTCTCACAAATGTGTGAAACATCTGATCACATGTGTAATTTTACACTGTAGGGTATGTCCACTGAAAACGTTTTCAAGATTGGGTTCTGCCAAATATTGTAAAGGAAACAATGAAGTATCCATGAATACAAAACAACAAATAAATAAAATAAAGATTATCATTTTCTCCTTTCCCATCCAATTTCTTTTAGCTACACTGATCTTCAGAAGTACATTTTAAGTACTTTTTAGTACTTAAATGTACTTTTAAGTACATTTTTCAGAAGTAATTTTAAGTACAATCTTTTCATACAGGAGCATGACTGACATGCTGGTTTAAGACTGCAGTTACATGTTTACTTCTATCTATCTGGCTGTTTGAAATTCCATTTTAATGTACTTACTGTTAAAGAATATATAGCTGGTTCCTTGTTATCAAGATCTCTTTCTAGTGGACAAAATTGCTGGTACATTGAACAGCTTTTATCCCACAGAACAGGAGGTTTCAAAACATATCCGCAGCCACCATTAGCTTCAAACATTGCTGCATTAAGTTGCAGAGGAAGATCTGTGAAAGTAAGGCAGCCAAAACTGACAAACAGCAGTGGCACAGTGGAAAAACTGCAACAGTGAAGACAAGGACATGCTTTTAGTATCTTCTTTTGAATTACTTGTGTACTATAAATTAATGCTTGCTTTTTTTGAGCTAGCTGTAATTACGCAATCAATCTATACAATACTTAATTACATAAACCTGTAACAACAGTTCTTTTCTATCCTTTTCTGTTATCTTTCTCCAACTGCAGGACCACCTACACCTACTCCCTGAGAAGTTTATAGATATTTGCAGAATGAAAAAGCACCAACTGTAATAGCTTTGCAGACAACCTAACAGATCCCTTTTTTCCAAAAAGGTGAGAGAACACAAGATAGGGTAGAACATGGCACAAAAATTCTTTGACTAACATTAGAGCAGTTCCAAGAAGGCAACTCTAAAGAAAAATAGTTCAGAATCTTTTTATACTTGAAATTAGCAAAAATGGACAATGGCCACTGAAATCGGGGGAAAAAAAGCACCTTCCACAGTAATAAAAAAAAACTGAAGGTGCTGCTGGTCCAAGTGGCTTTGTGCTATCAGGAGATTTTCCAGCATTGGCATAAACTCCTGAGTTCTGGGATCCCTATTCTTAAGGATTATAGATTGTAATTGCGTGAATCAGGTTGTGCTGTGGCACAGGGACAGTTAAATCCCCTTACGATAGCAGGTAAAGAAAAATGTCAAATACAAATTCCCAGTTTAAGAAGGACTTGTATCATATTTAAAATGTGTAAAAACGTGCAGTATTCTACCCATACCATCAGTTTGGTAGTTAAGAGCCACGAGCTGTACGCCATGGAGCCAGAAGATAAGGGGATGGGGATTTGAAGAGTCGATGCGTGTGGCAGCAGGGTACATTCTCAGCAGCTGACAGGTGGTGTGCTGAATCAGTTTCTGAGAATACCGTCGGCACAGCCGCTTGGCAGCGTTCTCATTCAGTGAGGAGATATGGTAGCATTTAGGTGTCCTTATGATGGCACTGAGAGAAGCTGGTGAATTAAAAGAACAAGGATCTTCCCACGTCTGCCGCATCACATCAAAAGGACCTAGAAAATAAACAGTACTCACAAGTTATAGCTGCAGATACAGAGACTCCAAGAATTCGAAGTTTTCTAGTGAAGTATATGTTTATGCTTTGGCTATGGTGCAAATAAGGGATCCTGGAAAATGACACTGTTCAAAATGTATCCCGTTTCTTCTTACACAGTAAGAAGAGTTAATGAGAGAAAAAAATGTTTTAAGTATTTAAATTATACTGTAAGTAGATGTATTAAAAAACATTTTCATACAGAAGCATTTAACTGGCATTCCTGAATAACATAACTGTAGTAGAGATACTAGCCAAAGTGAATTTTAAATCTTAAACCTATTGCTTAGCAATACTTCCAAAGTATTACCGATGCAGAGACCTTTAAAAAAACAAACAAACAAACAAAAAAAATCCAAACCCCTTGAGCTTACAAAGGCCTGCTGCCTTACAGGCAGGAGCAGCATCTAAAGTACCAAAGCACTATAGAAGTGCTTTCCCTAGGAAGATTAAGAAAACACTTCATTCAATTGTGTTAGTTTTTGCAATTCCATTCCTAAATATTTAACTTTTCCCTTACTTTGCTTAGATATAAGCTCACTTAGATATAAGCCCTGTTAGGCATATAAAAAGTTGGATGATGCTACAAATACCACCACAAGAACCAAGTCCTTGAGAGGACTTCTTAGACTACCTGCTTTGAACACCGTATGAAGTGCTGCAGTGGCAGCAGACCTGCTGCAGTGCAGTGGTCCCATCTGGGCAATCTGAATTTCCTAAATTACATACGTAAGTTCCTTTTACATTCAATGGAAGCGAACAGGTACCCCAGAAGCCTGTAATGGCAAGAGTGATGCTATCTGAAGCAAGCAGATAGGAAGCCACAATCCTGACTCAGAGCCATGGACTAGGCATCTGTCAAAAAACCAGCCACAATAATCTTCTGGTCTGCTGAGAGGTAGCCTGGGGACGTCACCTCTTCGTAACAGCCCACAGGCTGGAGTACTCATAACCAAAGACCAAACTCCAAGTTTTATGGTTAGTCTCTGTAGATTTGAATTCGTACATAATATATCAGGAGAACACCCTACTCATCCCGCTGTAGGGTCTTCTGGGAGACAATACTCCATATTCTCTTATATACATTTTACATTAGGAACGGGGGCAATATTGAAATCCATCTGCTGATCTCCAAAAAGTCTAAAGTGCCATTAGAGTTCAGGGACAAATTCAGCAAAAAACTTAAGGCCACAAGAATTAAGTGCTAGAATTCTTCATTTTTAGGTCATTGGCCTCTAGAAGGGAATCTAGCCTGTCTGGTGCAGCTGTGCCACTGTGCTGAAAGAAACATACGGTGCTCTGAGACAGAAAAGGAGTACAAGAAAGGTTGCAACTCTCTAACTTTGTTAATGTCATTCACCTGAAAGGCAGAAGATCTGGGTCTCATCCATGCTCCGCAACACCTTTTGTGTACTTTTCTATGCACTTCCTTAATCTGTCTATATGCAGAAGTAGAACTTCCAAGATCACAAACTGCAGCACCTGTGGAGCTGAACACCTCCAAGGTGGAAGGGGGGGATCCCAGTATTACAAATTTGGACTTGGCTGAATTTTAGGCAACTAACTCCTACTTCAGACATTAACAATCTTTTTTCTGGATCCAGTCCAATAGTCCTACCTTCCAACTGTACTTGGAAAGAACATATTAATTCAGGTCTTCTAAGATGTAAACTCTAAGACGTACCATTCAAAATGTGTTTTAGTTTTGAATCATTCATGAATTAGGGTCTTTATAGTCCCAAGCAATTAATTCTATTGTAACATGCCATTACTATACAGTCAATTCTTTAGTTACAACAGTACTGTAATAGCTACCATGCTAATGAAAAACCTTCCAAAGTTCAACAGCTTATATATTGTAAAGTATTTGATCTTTAACAATGTGGTCTGGTACATGTGTTGGATTACAGAGTCATTCCACGTGACTGGTGAAAGATGATGCTAACTTTACCTTTTCCAGATGCTCTGGCAAGAGTTGCTGGCTCCCCAGGGCTTAGTCTGCCAGGACTGTTGCCAAAAATGGACTTCCTGCTTTTCCTTTCTTTTCCTCTGCTAGAGCCAGATGGGTTTAGAGTTGACAAGCCTGTTCCCATAAATGTAAAATAAATGAGCCAAAAAACATGACCAAGAGGGCATGACATTTTCCATCATTTTTTACATTATATTCTAAAAGACATGAATTTTCCTGCTATACAGTTCACAGGGCAAATTGTGTATTTTTCTGCATAATTTAATTCCAGCAACCTTACCTGCATATATACCTTTATATATGCACACTCATACATGCGTATTTTTTTATATTTATATATACACATACATACATCTATATAACATATATAAAAACATGTATGAAGCAACACAGAAAAATGTGTGTAATGTAACTTTTCTCCATCTTACTTTTTGGCTTGAGGAAGGTAGTGGCTCTGTCTCAAATCACTAAAAGGTCCGAACTAATACTAAAAAGTTCTGCAAAAACAGTCTCAATACATTCACTCTAAAAATTGTTTTAAAAAATCCTTTCTGCACAGGCAATAAAGCTCTGCAGTATTGAAATTTGTCTGAGTTATGGTATCTATATAATTAAATAAATATCAAAATACAATTTGAATATATAATAAAGGAAAACTCCAAAATGCAGTTGGTTAAACATAGCAGTTTAATCTTTAACTTAACCTAGTCTTTTCAGAGCTATCGCCTTAAGTTTAGAATTTGTATTTCAGTGATGGGAAATGGTGTGCAAAATCCATTAAACATTTGATGGCCAATATGTACACAAAAGTGGGGCTGGAAAGCTCTATTATAGCTATTATTCAAAATATACATTCCAGCAAAATAATCATTAAAATCATAATTTAAATCCCAGTAAAATAAATAATAGAGTCCCTTTAAGGTCAGTTTCTTTCTATTGACTTCAACAGACCACACAGTAGATTAAAACTAAAAACAAAGTCAAAATATGACACACACATAAGTGAGATGAGGAACGCTCTCAGAGCCCCGAGATGCATTTGTGATTTATAATATGAGAAAGTAAGTACGCACGCTATATAGGCCTAAGTGTCACTTGTAAGATGATCCTCGGTTTAATAAAGACAAAAATAGAACTCAATTTTCACTTTTAAAATTTAAATTTTTTTTTTAATTTTAAATCGTAAGAGGAGATGTCAGATTCTATTCTACTGAAATTAATCCACAGATGTACTTTTCCCATCTCAATCTTTACAGTATGTCTATATGTACTTAGTAAAGTTATGCTTATGGTTTCAGTTGGACTGCCTGTGCTAGTAAAATTTAGCATGTACATAAATGTTTTCAGGACTGGAGACTTACTGTCTCTTGGAGCCAAAACATACACATAAACAGCAGAAGATGGTAAAGACTGAGATCAAGGAATATGAACTGACTAGAAGAATGAGGAGTTACAGACTATGTGCTTCCAGAACTATTTAATCTCAGTTTTCAATGGATCAAATGGATTTGGCAAGCAAGATCCAGGTTTCAAAATCCTGTTGTGGAGACAGTCACTGAGGAAACAAACTAACCTCCTAAATCACTGGAGAGTGCAATACAAAACATCAGGGTTAGCTGAGCTGTATGTGATGGCTACAGGCTAAGCTGGGAGTTTTCTTTCAGCCTTTCCACAACACCTTTTGTGTACTTTTCTATGCATTTCCTTAATCTATCTATATGCAGCACCTGTGGAGTTGAACACCTCCAAGGTGGAAGGGGGAGATTACAAATTTGGACTTGGCTGAATTTTAGGTGCTTTGCACTTTGCATAAATATTTGCACTTTGCATAAAAAGGGCATGCTTTGCAAGTGACAAGCCTCCTCTCAGAGAGAAGCTCCATTTTTCACTCCAATTTAAATTCACTCCAAAATACAGCATCACCTATTCACAGAATCATAAAGTCATAAATTAATGGAGATTAGAAGACACAGGGAAGTTACCTGGTTCAACCCCCTGCTCAAAGCAGGAGCAACTTATATCCTGACATACTGCCACAATGACAGAGCAAGTCTTATTTCATATCTCCCTACAACCCCTAGAAGATATACTTCAGGTTACAGATTAGATACAATCCTATTGTTTTACTGCTTTCAGATTTTTAATCCAGAGGATGACAAACTCCCTTGTCCTTCCTATTCCAACAGGTTAAGATGCAATTGTTACCTTCTCACTGTGTGTCCACAGCAAAACAACCAACAGCCTGTGGGACTGAAGACCTCAAAAACAATCTACGATACATTTGCAGGGTGCCATTTTTTTATGCCCACACTAATTTCCAGCAAATTTATACCACAATGGTAGGTAAGTCTGATATAGTGGAGATGGTGACCAAATTTCACGTTGGTCAGCTTAGATGACACCCCACTCACTGCATGATGTCGTATAGATCCTATTTTAAAGCACCCATTAAAATTTCTCCGTTCATTATATAACATCAAGGCAGCAAGTCACGCACAAGTGAGTTACAGCAGGACTATGCTCAAGTACGCTTCATTGCTCTTGTCTTCAGGGACCCAAAAGAATGGGTCGTCATTATCTTAGACAGTGGTATGATGATATCCAACAGATGAAACTGAAGTTAGGCAAGAAGAGTAGGGGTCGAAAACCACTGAAACATGAGCTGTGGCAGGTTCCTCCTTTCCAGAAATTGTATAAACAAGGAATGTTTTTATTCTCCACACAGTAAATTATGTTTTGATGAGAGCCATCTGGGAAGTCTGTATTACTCAGTAGGCTAGGCTGGATGATCACAATTGTCATTGTCTTGCTTTATAGTCATAAATCAGTGATAATCTTCACAGACACATGCAATTATAAACACAGAATAGAGGTAAAAGGGGACAGGCGAAATAAAGTATTTATATTAATGATCAGCCACTAGTAAAAATTCTGCCCTCCCTTTCTCCAAAACTCTTGCAGCTTCTCAGTTGGAAAAGAAACTGGCCCACAGATCTACATAGCCATGGGTCTACTGGCCTTGTTTTCATTATTAATTGACAATATTGGGATACAGCAGTGGAACAGAGGCATGCACTGTGTTTGTGCCCTCCAGCTGAGCAGAGATTAAATCAATAGCACAGTGAGCTTACATATCTACATCCACTGCAGAGAAGACATTATTTGTCTCAAGAGAGGAAATATATACAAATTTATTGGAAAACTGATTTCTATAGCTTCATGTGTTCAACTGTGAAAGGAATTCATTTTCTTAGTTGTTCTGTTCTTGTTCTAATTAAAGCAAGAGGAAGTAATGTGATATGGAAAGCAAGTCTTTTTTTTTTCCTAATTGAACTTACATTAAAAACTTGAAATATTTTGAAGTTATTTTAGAACATCAGAACTTCTTTGTGTGTTAAAATGTTTGGAACAACTTAAGCTATCTCTGTTTAATCTTTAGTATCATTCCTTAAAAGAAAATATTTTATTTGAAAGATATCACATTGCAGATTTCATTAAAAAGGGAGTATCAAATTTGAATTTTTTAGAAATTATTATTGTTACATGTAACACCTACAATTCTTAAATTAGTAAAGATTATGAAAGTAAGTCTTTCCATTTTTCAACATGTTTATCTTGCATATTTGACTCTATTTTATGTTTTGTTAGCTTTCCTGATCTGACCATAGCTCTATTTGTATAAGATCATGACTTTCCAGGATTGTTGATATTTCCATGGAGAGCCATTCCATTAAAAAGCCTTTTTTCACTCAAAACATTAAACACATCAATAAACAATATATTCTTAATTTATAAGAATTTATGTACAATATTTCAGTCACAACCTACTCATCCTCATGTTTCAGTACTGAACAAGCAACTATCAGTGATCTCCTTTTCAGTTACTACCTCTCCTTCTCTTCTGCTAATATTATTCTTCCTACTGGGTAGGTAGGGGTGTGTGTGTGGGGGGTGGGGGGGTGTCTCTGTCAGTCTGTATCCCCAATCAGCTGCCCTTGCCCACCCCATGAAAAGGCTGTTAACTTTGCCTTCCTCCTTCCTAAACTGCCCTCGCTAATCAAGCAGGCAGATCACAGAATCATAGAATCAGTAAGGTTGGAAGTGACCTCTGGAGATCATCTAGTCCAACCTCCCTGCTCAGCAGGGTCACCTAGAGCCTGTTACACAGGGTTGCATCCAGGTGGGCCTTCAAGATCTCCTGGGAAGGAGACTCCACAACCTCTCTGGGCAGCCTGTGCCAGGGCTCCGTCACTCTCACAGTGAAGAAATTCCCCCTCACGTTCAAGCAGAACTGCCTGTGCTTCAATTTCTGCCCATTGCCTCTTGTCCTGTCACACGGGGCAACTGAAAAGAGTTTGGCCCCATCCCCTTGACACCCTCCCTTCAGGTACTTGTACACATTGATAAAATCCCCCCCTCAGGCTTCTCTTCCCCAGGCTAAACAGGCCCAGCTCTTACAGTCGTTCCTCGTAGGGCAGGTGCTCCAGCCCCCTGATCATCTTTGTAGCCCTATGCTGGACTCTCTCCAGTAGCTCCATGTTTCTCTTGGACTGGGGAGCTCAGAACTGGACACAGGACTCGAGATGAGGCCTCCCCAGGGCTGAGTAGAGGGGCAGGATCACCTCCCTCGACCTGCTGGCAAACACTCTTCCTAATGCACCCCAGGAGACCATTGGCCTTCTTGGCCACAAGGGCACATTGTTGGTTCATGGTCAATCTGTCATCCACCAGCACTCCCAGGTCCTTCTCTGCAGAGCTGCTCTCCAGTAGGTCAGCCCCCAGCTTGTACTGGTTATTTTTCCCTAGGTGTAGGACTCTGCACTTACCCTTGTTGAACCTCATGAGGTTCCTCTCCGCCCAACTCTCCAGCCTGTCCAGGTCTCTCTGTATGGCAGCACAGCCCTCAGGTGTATCAGCCAGATGATGCAAGTGAATTCAGAAAGTCTGCATTTCTCCCACTATCACCCCAGCCCACTACCCCAACAGCTCCCCTCATATCCGTTTAGGAAAGGACAGAAAATGGGGAGCACAGGCAAAAGTGCAACATGCCAAACTGTGCCCACTTAAACCAATCTGACAAGCGTTCTTCCTGCAAGGTTTTATTCTCATTCTCAGCAAGTTTTTATTCTCATTCTCAATTCAGTATCTCTGTACATGGAAACTCAAAGCTTTTATGATACAGCTTTCTCTCATCTGTCACTCACACAGCACTAAGATAACTATTCTCTAAGTCATAAAGACTGAGAAATTTCAAATTTGTAAACATTTTTATATGACAAATGGTATGTCTTCACATAATGAATTTATGCATATTACTTCTCAGCCAGGAGCTATTATGTAGACTATCAGATCTTCAAAAAGAAGGCTAAACTACTTAAATTTTGAAAAGCTTGTACTAAATAATTCAAAACACAAATATTATAGCCTAAAGAATTAGAAGGTTTAAAGCAATAAAACAGGGAAGTATACTTACCTGGAAACTTTACAGCTTGACAGTATATGACCAGATCTGATAGCTCTGGGGCTATCTGTCTGCTTTCCTTCTTATTCTGTGGAAGATAAAATTCTTCATCCAGTTCCATATCATAAACCTAAGTGACAATTTCAATAACATATAATAATAGCATTACGGAATATGAAGGTATTCTAGCATATGATGTTAATATCTTTAAAATCCTTTATCTCATTGCTCCTGTATGGTTTGCTGTCTTTACCTAACAGATCTCTTGTGCAGGTTCATGCATTAACCTGCCACTGATACTAGGATAATATGCAAAGACCTCAGTCATGATCTAGTCTACAAAAATTTAGACAAAAAGGATGCATGTTCAGGAGAAACTACAATTTACTAAACAACAATGCAGGTGTTTAATTTTCTGACTATTTAATGTATGGTAACATGGATATACATCTCATGGTTCCATATTTTTAAGTTATTTAGATACACAGAAGTGCTGAAGAGTCTCATGAAATCTTCAGATCCTAGATATCTAAAGCCCATCAATGTCAATGGAAATTAGATACACAAATAAACTTCAAGATTTAGCTACAAAAATGTTTTCCAATGAGAATGACTACAATTAAAATTTTAAACCAAGTGGCCTGGACACAGAATAATCTGAGGACTCTTCTTGAACAGTATATTGATTTTTTTTCTACATAATCCATTTTCTCTTTTGCCTAATGCCTTCATTAAAGTGCATTTGCCATCTGATGTCTTGGTTACCTAAGCAACCTAAAAGCTTTTGAAGCTTGTTACATACAAAAGTGTGGCAGAGAAGGAAGAGGGAAAAAAGCAGTACTACCTTTCCTTTATTACTGTAAGTAGCACAATCAGCTTTCTTTATTCTTTTGGCAGTCTCTTCATTATATTCAAACTGCAGCTTATCACTTGATAATTTACTCTCAGGTCGGTCTTCAAGAATGTTATCTAAAAATCAATGGGATTTTAATAAGCATAAAGCCAAATAATTTCAACTGGAAATTTGATTTCAGTTAACAATATTTGTGGATAATGCTGTGAATATTATCTGAATAACCAGATGGCAAAATAATGCATTTACTGGTCAAAGCATTCTGCTTTAATATTAACTTTCTACTTAAAAAATTAAGGCCTGACTTTGGTTAATACACCGCACTTTTTTGAAAGTCAATCCTTTTGTGCTCACAAGATGCTTACAACAAAATCATCTAATAAATTAAAAATTTCTTCTTCAAGCTTGCCATCTGAAAATAACTAAGCAGCATCTGTGAACAACAAATAATCACATATGTTCAAATAATTTAACCATATCAAACATGTACATGTTTTCATACATTAAGTTTTTATTCCCTTCTCCTTATGTTCACTGTGCATAAACACACATATATTTTTTATTTGTAGAGAAATTCCTCCTCAAAGCTACATATTTACTGCAGTATAATACAACTACTGATTGGTCTTTCTGAACCAAAATATTATAATTGTCTGTCACAAAAGGAATGTTTTTTATTCATTGCTGATACGCTGACCATATTTTTTTGATTCATAACCAGTGTTGCACATGCAATCTTCTAATGGTTCCTGACCAGCTAATAATGCCACATAAAATATCTGATATCTGATCATATTTTCAGGATGAAGTAGAAACCATAAATTCACACTGATGCTTTTAACAAGCTGGAAATGCAGTGCTGATTTCATGCAGTTAAAATGCTCAACCAAATGGCTGTTACCTTCCTGGCTGTTAGCAGCAGGAGAAGCATTAAGGACATCAGCTACAGGGAAACAGAGTCAAAGAGGGAATAAGAGTAAAGGAAATTAAGATCTACAGCCAGAGAAATGAAAATTAAGTGTCAGTTTTAAAACAACTATTAGCCTTATGCAAAAACTAATGTATCAATAAGGAAAATAAAATTAGCCTTATGCAAACCTAATGTATCAATAAAGAAAATAAAACTGAAAATCTTTAGAAATGTTACAGACTATTATTTAGATTAGTTTTGCCAAAATATTAAAGCAATTAAAAATCCCAAAGAATACTCATTGTAAGAAAGCAGTAAACCATGCCATAGATTCCTTCATGTATTACAAGGTGTGAATGTTTGCTACTGGCTTCAGATTTTCAGTCCTTCTCTTAATTACAACATTGCTCAAACATTACTTACTGAGTTAGGTCATAGTATTTCCTTGTGAACATGTTAACAAATGTCTAAGTTTTTCACAGTAATTTTCACAGAAGCTATCTCTGTGCTGTCCCACACAAGGAGAACTCTTCAGCAGCCAGTTGGAGAAGGCACCACAACCAGACCCATAAATTTTGTTATCATCTTAAATAATTCTGCTATCCTACAAGCACTGCCAGGTCCTGAAGTGCATTTGCGAATTTTGTGATTTTTTTTTAATCGCTAACAGAGAAGCAAATAACATAAATAAGGGACAGACTGGAAAGAAGTCCTGTGCTGCAGCGCATGTTCAACCCTTGCATCTTTTCTAAATGTAGTGTGTAACACTTACACAGGCACTCATTTGACTTCAAGGATCAGCGAGTGAAGTATTTCCTTCCTTGGCTAGGAGAACATGCTCAGCTTGTCAGACCAATCGTCTGTCTAACTCAGTGGTCCATTTTTGACAGTGGCCCCAGGAGATGCTATTTAGGGAGAGCACCCAACCCCTAGGTATGGTCCATTCCCCTTGTATCACCCCAAATCCTCAATCACTGGATATTAGGGATACTGGAGGATACTTTACAGCCTATGACATTCATTTATAAGCCTGTGGTCCCCAAATTTGTCCAGTCCTTTTCTGAATCTTCTGACACTGTCTGCCTCCAGAATTTCCACTAGCAGCAAATTACAGAAGTTTACTACCAGCTGCATAAAGAAGTACTTCCTTTTACCTGTTTTGAACTGATCTCACTGCATGCTTCCTAGAACTAGTATTGGGGGAGTTACTAACAGTTCTGTACTCCCCTTACCACCACTTTATGATTTTGTTAACCTTTGTCAAACTTCCTCCTCAGTCTTTTCCTCTCCCAACAAAGAATTCTAGCCCTTTTAGACTCTTATTGTAGGGCCAGGCCTCATTCTCTTTTTTGTTTGTCCTTCTCCCAAGCTTCTATAACCCCACCATACCCTCCTTGAGATCTGGACACCAAACTGCACATAGAACTCAAGTTGTGGAACATCAAGTTTTTATATACAAGCAAAGATACTGTTTTGTTCGCAATACTGTTCCTAACAATGCCCAATATTTTACTAACGTTTTCGGCTGTCATTGCACAGCAAGCTGATGGTTTCAGGGAACCTTCAGTCACTCTAAGATCTCTTTTCTGAATTGTTACTTGCAGTTTTGACCTTGGAATCATTCAAGTATAGTTTAAATTTAATCCTCTAGATGTGCTACCTTACATTTACCTATACTGAAGTGTATCTAACTTTGTTGCCCACTTGCTGTTTTATGACCCGTTTTCGGAGGTATTTGCCATTGTTTCTTGCACATTGTGAGATTTCACTGCTGCCTCTTTGGCCAATACACCTTTTCCAAACACACTGTGATCTACTTTGACAGATGCCCCATAGCACCAAAAAGTACAAAAAGATGTATATCCTCACCACAGCTGCCTCACTCTGACATACATCATCCTTCCTTCACCAGTACTTGCATCAGGCATTTCAGGCTGAACTTGAGCAACTGAAGATGTGGTGGAAGCTACTAACTGCAATATTTTTTTATCATCTCTGGCATGCTAATCATGTATCCAATCTACTGTCTAGTAGATTTATTTAAATCACTACTGAAGGCAGATTTATGCTAAGCAGCCAGTTCTTGAGGGCTCTGATAGCTGAAGCAGGGATTTTAACCTCCCTGCTATTCCTGCTTTGTGTGCAGTGACTTCTGGGAAAGAGGAAGCCTGGACAGCACATAAATCTACAAGGCACGTCAGTAAGGCATCCCTGCCATTTTTTCACTGAGCAGTTAAAACTTTAATAAACCCATTGTCTCTTTATTCCCTGTCTACTTGCATGAATCAAGGGCACAGCAGCTTCTCCAACTTTACCACGAAGTGAACAGCTTATGCTGAAAGTGCAGCTAAGACAGGCTCTTCAGGGGTCTCTGGGATTAAAGAGTAGTCAGGGAGGGCTTTGCAGAATCTGCATGTTGGATTGATCTAATGGCAGTCAAGCAGGTAGCAAGTACTAAGCCTGCTGTCAATCTTGAACTTCTAGGTGTCTGAACTCCTTTGGAAATGAAATACAGGTGAACCCAGCTAGACTACATTACATTAATGAACATGATCATTTTTGCATAATTTAAGATGAATATAAAAATAATTTATAAAGACTATAATTTAGTATACATTGCACAATTAGAACATTTAACAGTTGGAGATAAACTAATGCTGAAGTCCTCTACTTGTTCAAATTATTTTCACAGTAGTAAAGACTGCACTGAGGCACCACACAGGACATATAATCTATCTTCCTCTCACAAGTTAAGATCAGTTTATCTATATCATTTCTGAACAAGGACTAGGATCAGATTTAAATGCCTTATTGCTACAGTTCTCTAGTAACAACACTGCAATAAATAAATGCATATTGTTACCATCTGAGAGAGATTCATAGTCATAGTCATATTCATCCTCTTCATCTTCTTCCTCTTCATTGGTAGATGTGGGATTGCTAGCAGTACCACCATTGCTAGCCTGTGCTTGCATATGTGCCAGCTGATGAGCCTACAGCAACAGAACCAACCACTTACTACATTAGTGGTAAGTAATTTTAAAAAGCACAGGTTTTCTTCATTATTTATATCTTATTTATATGAAAGCACTGAAGAGCTAAAATGAGAGGTAAATGAAATTATCAAGATTAAATATAATTGCATTAGTAGAACGACACACAGTAAGATATGAATCTTGACTGATTACGGAAAAATGTCTCCGTTGCACATTATTCAGGGTAAGGGTCTTTTTCCAGACTGCGATATTTTGTTTTATGCAGTTTAAACCTTGTTAAAAGATGAAGAATGTCCACATACTGGTATTACCATTGTGATTTACTTATTCTGATATAAGCATACTTTATATATATATATGTGTGTGTGTGTGTGTGTATACACCCACATATACACACACACACACCTTTTATATATATACACACACACACACACACACATACACGTATAAGGATATATTTAAGGTGTGTATATATATATATATAAGGTATAACTGGGAACATTTTTCTGCAAGGAAAACTCCTAAATCTCAGAAGAAAAGTAACACTTTTTACCTCCTAGTAACTATTAAACTGTGTTTACAGTTTGGCTAAGAGGAATTAGATTTCAAGGAATTACTCTAGTTGCTTACTATCCATACAAAATTGCCACAAGCTGAGTCCACCCGAGATGCAGCTGCGGCTTTCTAGAAACCAAAAAATACTTCATGTAGGTATGTAGGTATATACCACTACTTGAATAACATAAAAAGAAAGTAAGAAGGCTTAATTCAAAAGAAGAAACACAGTAGTGTTTTGAAAATTATTACAAGCAAATAGAATATACTGGACACTTATCATCATTTCTCAGTAAACACTGAATAACACATCCACTACTTTGAACAAATATGGTATGTGGTGCTAATCAGAATCTTATGGAATATTCTAGAAATAAATACACTAAAATTCTGTGATGGTGTATCTGTACCTTACTATGTGGCTTCTCTATTTACGTTCAAGTGTTGCAAACCACTGGGAGTCCCCCAAGTATGAATATGCATCGATTATTCTGCTGTACATACAGGAATTTCCCCCTCCCCCCCCCCAAAAAATATAAATTATTTCTAACAAAAGTTCTAAGAAAGGTTTCCTGCTATTAAGGAAGGTCTATACCTTTTGTTTCAGTATATCCACTGGTGTCTGATGAGCTTTTAGCTTCTTGTTTTTAAGCAGGATTTTTCTTTTCAATTGGCCAGGTGAAGGAAGCATGGGATCATCAGAAAAGTCACTCTCAAATAAAAACTTTGTTACCAGCTTATCTCCAAATACACTCTGAAATATTGAGAGCACGTGAGATATTATAAAAAATCTCCAGGCATGCACTTGCTCAGAATAATTTAGTACAGTCCGTGGCCTACCTTGAAAATTTCAGCCATCTTGCGCTGCTGAGGCAAAGAACAGTGGTTTTCTATGGATATGATAATTGGCATGTCAGAGGTGATAAAGGCATTGCGATTGATCGCTTCAACTACCTCCTATGAGGAAGAAAGATTATTTTAAGAATATATTATTATTTTGCAGTATTCACTTAACTTATTACTAGCTGAAAGGGGAGAGAAGGCATCTGTTTTCTCTCCAAAGAAGAAAGAATCCACAATTTGCTTCCAAAAGCAGAACTTCTATATATCAGCCTAGCATTGTGTTACAGCAAAACTGAATACAGGTATTTACAGTAATGTTGAAAATAAAAGTGCAGAAACTTATAATACATATGCTATAAAAACTAATTTGAAAAGTATAAAGTTTATAATTGAAGTGTTCTCATTTTCTCATGGAGAGGAGTTTTCATGAAGTACTATGTAGTTTCTAACCAATATTGTTGGCCTATTAGGATTTGTATTCTTCTAGGAGAATTTTCTATTTCATCAGAGAAAAAAAAATACTAATTTCTTTTCACTTTTCATAGAATCATAGAATCAGCAAGGTTGGAAGGGACCTCTGGAGATCATCTAGTCCAACCTCCCTGCTCAGCAGGGTCACCTAGAGCCTGTTACACAGGGTTGCATCCAGGAGGGCCTTCAAGATCTCCTGGGAAGGAGACTCCACAACCTCTCTGGGCAGCCTGTGCCAGGGCTCCGTCACTCTCACAGTGAAGAAATTCCCCCTCACGTTCAAGCAGAACGGCCTGTGCTTCAATTTCTGCCCATTGCCTCTTGTCCTGTCACACGGGGCAACTGAAAAGAGTTTGGCCCCATCCCCTTGACACCCTCCCTTCAGGTACTTGTACACATTGATAAGATCCCCCCTCAGTCTTCTCTTCCCCAGGTTGAAGAGGCCCAGCTCTCGCAGCCGTTCCTCACAGGGCAGGTGCTCCAGCCCCCTGATCATCTTTGTAGCCCTATGCTGGACTCTCTCCAGTAGCTCCATGTTTCTCTTGGACTGGGGAGCTCAGAACTGGACACAGGACTCGAGATGAGGCCTCCCCAGGGCTGAGTAGAGGGGCAGGATCACCTCCCTCGACCTGCTGGCAAACACTCTTCCTAATGCACCCCAGGAGACCACTGGCCCTCTTGGCCACACGGGCACATTGCTGGCTCATGGTGAACTTGTCATCCACTATCCAGATCTTTTAATTTCTTTATGCAATTACCACTATACCTTAAAAGAGATCTTAGTAGTAAGAGTGTGCCCGTGATAAATGATAGGCATCCCATCATCGCCGTCCCAGCAGTCTAATTCTACACTTCTGCAGCCTTGTAAGAGAACCTACAACACAATTGAAAAATGTGAGCACCTATGAACCATAGTCCCACATCGAATCCTAAGACAGATATTGCACAGCTAAATGAAAGCCTAATAATTCAGAGAAAGTCCTGGAGGAAGCAATCTCTCTGGAATAAACACAGTCCATAGAAGCTACAGTCTCCGGCTAACTGCATTGCCCAGGTTGAGAAACAGTGAGAAAATTAAGAAGAAAGCATTTATGTCCTTAGAAGAAAATAAAATGAAACTTAGAAACTCATGGTACTTCTGTAGGACAAAAGGAAGCTGTTCACAGAAAGTGGTTCTTACTGCATAGGTTGATGTCCTCAGGGACAGAAACATTTCCATATTTCTAGCTACAAGAGAAGTCCGAAAGCTACATGGCAATGTTTTCCTGGTTGCTACCATGACGGTTTCTGGGCATGGCAGCTGCAGTTTGTTTGCTGATTCTATTTTCAGGTGTGGGTTTTTCATTTGTTTGGGTTTTTTTAATTTGTTTTATAAGAGGAGGTCTGAAAATAATTTCTAGCAACTCCTTACATGACGATAATTGGAACAAGAATGTACCATTGCTTAATGACATTACACTGGATTTACGTCCATCCTTTTTCACTGAAAGCCCTACTTGCTAGAAGACCACTGAAGAAAGCAGGAAGACAGAATGGAAACAAGGAGAAGCTCCGGGCTTTTGACGGATGGGTTATCTTATTATTGCTATTGTTGCATGACTGTCCCTGAAAAAGTTATCTTTATTAAAGTTAAATATTTCATTAAAAACAAAGCTCTCCACAGTCAAAGTCATCTCTAACAAAAACATATATGACTAAGGAAAAATTTACTTCTCCTATCAAAATCTGAATAATTTGATTTCAGGCAGATGCATCAATGGTCAACACACCACCACTCCCCCAAGAGTGCGACACACTGAGCCAGAAGAGAGTGTCCTCCTTCCCCCCAGGAATGACTACTTGTGGGTCAGTAAGCAGCTTTCCCACTCTTCTCCTCCTTAGTAATTGCATTACTCTATGCAATCACATTATTCAGGTTTTCCTAACACAGCCTCACTCCTCTGTCTTAAAACTTTAAGAGAAGAACTCAAAGAGACTCCAGGTGAACCCTTCCTAATTTAATGAACATGGTGAGTCATTAACATTGAGAGTAATGAAAACACTGCTCACAGGAAGTTTGATGTTTTCGCTAGCACTTGGTAAACACAAAGACAGACAAACATATATACAAACAAACTCTGAACCACAAGCCCTAGGGAGAAACTGTTCTTTTCCTGTTCACCACCAATTAGGCATAAAGTCTAAAAAAACTGTAGAATATTCCTAGAAGTAATGTTTTTAGAAGTTATAGTTCTGTTTGAAATTTCTTTGCAGTGCAATGTACAGTATTTGAATACTGTTTTTGACATCTGAATGAACTAAAATATTAGATCAGTTTTTCCTGTGGGAAAGTCTAATTATAGTAAGTTGGGTCAGACTGACTAGTGTCTAAAAGCTATGAACCTCAAACTAAACTTTTTTTTTTTTTTTTTTTGCCTTAGAGAAGGCATTTGAGCACAACTGCACTCACAGGCAGCTTTCCCACACATCATGTTTTCCAACATTTTACAAGCAGGGGCTTAGAACATTTAGATTTTCAAAGTAGAAAAGTCATGTTTCTGTGACTTGCTGGTTAAACAAACAAGTTCATATTGAAAACTATGCAATGATCTAATCCTGTATACCTGGCTGTAGAGCTCTACCGAGGATTCCCCTTTAAGCTGATGGCCAGTAAGGTAAGTATTGTGTGAAGATTCAATGTAATAATATGACAGTGGAAACTGCAATTCCTCAGCATTCTCTTGTGACTCATCGTTTTTGGAGGCAAAGTTGTCTTTATCCATCAAAAATCTAGAGGTGAGAAGATGTGAGGAAATTTTATGCTGTGCCGAGTATTTTGTGAATGTCATGTCAAGCAAACATCAATATACTGGTACCAACTTTATATATATATATAAAATTATATAATATTATATAAATTTATATATATAAAATTAACACATACATATATATGTTAATTTTTATATTATTGTAATATATGATTAACATATACTAAATTACAAGTAACATACATATTATATACGTATTTATTTATATATATATAAAAATATATAAATATATATATATATATTATATATAAAATAATAAAAATTAACATAATTAATTACCTTGCAAATCCTTCAAAAGACAGTAGCCCTTGCTGACACATATTCACACTGGGTTCAAATTTCTGTAAGGAAGAAAAAATTTAAGAGATTACACCACAATTTTTATAATAATGCTTTTTGAATATTTTTATAGCTTGTACATCAATGGAATCAGTCAGTACCCAAAAACAGTATTTATGTGGTTTAAGTAGTTAAGTGTCTGCAGTATGCTCATACTTGCTTTACAAATTAGTTAACAAGTATATTAAGCTAATAACTGCAGAATCATAGAATCATTCAGGTTGCATTGTGAAGTCATCTAATCCAACCTCCGGTTCAAAGCAGGGTCAGCACTTACGCAAAAATTAAAAAGGATCTGTAATCATGGACCCGTCTCCTATCCGTTGTGCTTAAACAGAACACATCATCATCTTGAATAAGAGAGAGAGGTAAGGTGCAGTACTTTGATGTTTCCTTAGGATTTCCATCTTTTAAACTTTGCAAATTTATATTGCATGCACTTGCCTGATAGTTGAAATATACAGTCTTTTAAACTTTGTTAACTCTTAACTTTGTTCAACAGGGGCTTAATTTTTGATTATATTAATCATGCATTCTTGGAGGAATTAAAAATTTACAGCAATGTTTTCAATCACTTCAGCCATTGTATGTATAAGTATATAAGATGTGCTTCTGGAAAATTACTCTGAGAGGATGAATGTTTTAATTAAAGGCTGTAATAAAATATATGAAACAAAATAAAAATATGTGGAAATGGTGTTGTTTCAGGATGACATTGCAAGTTAGGGATAAGTTGTATCAAAGGTGGTCACAGATAAGGAAAAAACAAGGCAATGGCACGAATAATGTTTCCAACTTTTTAATGTTGCTTTCCACATAAAGCACTCATAGCCAATAAGACTACTTATTCACCTCAAGTTATTTTTTTTTCTTTATAGACATATTTATGGACATCTGCACAGGTTTACAGCCCATAATAAACATAATATTACATTTTAAATTTATCACGTAGAAATAAGGAGGACAAAGTAAAACACTTGGTCTCTTGCAACAAAACTACTGGGCACATTTACAGAATGACTTTCCAGCTAACTGCAGAGACCACATTAGTCTGAAAGGACATATCCACATACCTATAGTATTCTGAATTCCAGGCAGACAATACTGACAGGAGAAAAAGAAGGAACAAGTGTCCTAGCATAAGGAATTGTAAGACGTTTTTATTACAGACCTGGATAATACTGAGGATTTCATCGTAAGTGCAGTGTTCTCCTTGGCAGTTCACTAAGAAGTCATTTAGCTGCTGGATGCCCACTCCAAATACTCCCAGTGATGTGCTCTCAACTCCAGTACCATTAGTTACAATACTGGCAGCAGCAATAGCATCAGATATTTGCCTCTGATTATCTGATAGCTGCTGCCTACTCTTAATGAACAAACCAAGGTCTGAAACATTCCTAGTCAACAAATCTAGAAGAAAAAAGAAAAAAAATAGCACTAATGTACAGTTCTTCTTCCAGGTAGAGCAAATTTACAGGGAAAGCAGATACAAAACAAACCAACCACAGATGACAGTCTCTTCATTTCTCCTCTTTACTTTTGCTCACTATTTTAGCCTGCCCTACAGCAGATTGCAGAGTTTCTGCCTGACCACATACTGCCTGTGAAGGGCTCAGCCTCTCAGCAAACAATTTTATACCTCTCCTATACCAGTTACAAATACATCTAATACAAAACAGGTATACTTTTCCTCCTTTTAATTTCTGAAGTACCATGCAGATTTGGCAGCAATACTATGTACTTAAAATTATAATTTGTTGCCCTTTGCAAGACAGACTGAGACACTTTTTTAATGTCAATAACTGAAACTGTTTATTTTCTTTTTTTTAACACACCTAAATCAGGCTGGAATCCGCTGCTATTTTCATCGATCTTCAAGTTAGTATAAAGTGGAGTAGGCTCTAGCCCAGATCGATTGCACGGTACTGCATAGACATCAAAAAGGTCTTTAAGATCCTTCCGGCTGCGAACACTGTGAAAACAGTTGGCAAGTTCAATTTTTGCTCTTTTGTAAACTTGGGTGAATGAGGTCAATACAAAATAAAAATGCATTTTACCTGAAAGATTTGAAAAGTTCTACGAATTCCACAAAAGTCATGTTACTATCAGAAACCATGAAGTTCTGAAACCCCTTCATTCCTCCTTTAACTCGGCCATGCCAGCTACTGCTGCTCCGTGTGCTAAATCAGAAAGAGACTGCTGTAAGATTGGTTACATTTAATTTACTCATACTGAAATATTATGCATCACTGCATTAACAGCTTATTTGTGGTTCTTAATGTATGTATTATCAAATTTTGAAAGAAGAAAAAAAGCAGTATCTTATGGTGTGTATAGTGACACTTTATACTTTCTTTTCTCATAGTGGCCCTTCATTTCCCTCAAGACAACTGTAAACTTTGCCAGAAATGTAAAAGCTATTCAAAACTCTTTGTTGTGCAGAAGGGCCTGATTTAAATGGCACAAATAAAAGCTTTCTCATTTTCTCTTTTAACAAAAAAATGCCAGCATTCCTGTACCACAAGCTTTAAAAAACATGTCCTGTTGTTTACGAGCATCATTAAAGACTTGCTAAGAGGGAAATTAACAGAGATACAGAACTTCTTAGAGCTCTGTGCTAAGAAAAATAAATAACATTCTAACTGGATATAGATTTCCTAGCACTCAACCCTCATTATTTCCTAGCCACATGTCTTTCCAGATACTTCCCCAAAACAGTCTGGAGTATAATCAGATAGCTCAGAGACAGGACAAGCCGGGCCTTTTTAGGCTTTATAGTATCCTCTGGAGACCATCTCCTTCTTAAAGAAACAAGGTTCTTGGGATTTCCTTCTTTCAGCTTCTTGAGCTGAAGGAAGGGAACAGAGACTAGAATCTCTTGAGAGCAAATGAAGAAAATGATTACAGAAATAACTAGTTGTTTGGTGCAAACGATTTTATTTGACTTGGTAGCCTCTGTCAAGTTTGTTGGAGTGCAATGCACAGACCCGTTGCTATTCCATACATTGACCCTTCGATCCAAACAAAGTCCCATTATTCAGATAGTCAAAAACATGGTTAGCTCATGCCATGAATTTGAAATCTTTAAATACAGTGAAGACCAACTCTAAGTGCAGTTGCCACCACCCTATTTGAGATGTGGTAGCTGAGTAAGTGAGCGTCCTTACCCATTTCAGTGGAAGGTAAAATAAGCTGGTTCAGCCTATTTTCACCAACAGTTTAAGCTAATCATTTTTTCTATCAAGACAGAGTTCACAGTTAATAAATACATTAAAAAGTCAGTAAATCCTGAGAGCTTGAGTAACATCAAGCCCAGCCAATTTCTTAGTAACTGTAATTGTCAACCTAAATTGTGCAATAAAAACAGTCCTGAAGCAGAATAGCAACTTTCCAAAATTCACCTCCCAGAATCTTTAGACAACTACAGGACATAGACTAGCAAGTGTTGCTTGACCTTGACTTGAACTACTCCTTGCATGAATAAGTCCTTAGTGAATTTCAAGTACTGGTCTATAATGATGACAGCCAGATGGGCCAACTCCTGAGCCCCTTCCTTGGCCTGAACAACAATGAGCGCATGCTCCAGGAACAGGATCTACCAGTGTCAATATCCTGAAAAGGGAGAGATCTAAACAGCCAGTACAAATATCAACACCAATTATCTAATCCAAACTGTAACTAACTCCAAAAGTTACAGCACTTTTTACCAAATATCAGGCTGGGTGGCCATGTGTCCAACATCACGTACACTTCTGCAAATCCACTAATCTATGAATTCTGCTATCAGGTTCAGTACAAGCAGACCCAACAGCTGCGACATGGAAACAAGACTAACTTCCTCTCCAGTGTCTTAAAGACATTCACAGTCCCTTGAAATCTGTGCTGTCAGCAGATTTTTTTTTTTAACATAAATATACTAAATCAGATTCCTCATTCTCTCCTGGCCTGGCATGGACACATACAATTGAAAATCAAATGTAATTTAAAATATATTAAAAATATCATCTAGTTCAGCTGATAATTTTCCATTTGTTTGGCATCACTATGGCAAGTACTGACATGCTGCACGTAACTTTTTGGCTAAAACCACTCCTAACATTCTTGTGAGACAAGAAAAATAAACTATCATGAGGCAAGTCTCTTGGCTCCAGAAAACAGACTAGAAGTGTAGAGTCCAGAACAGGCCATCAGCAGCAGATGAGCATGCTCAGCATTTCACGGGATTAGGTCACTAACAAGTAATTTCTTCTACAGTACTTCCAGAGGTAATATCACAGGTTATTTAAAATAAATAAATAAATAAAAAGGATGCCTCCACCATCCCATCTCCCCCAACTGTGTAAGTAGGCACAGTCTGGATTGTGTATGTACACAGATAATACTAGAGGAAATTATCTTTGTAAATAATTTCTAATCTCTAATTTTCCATATCCTGTTGCCTATTCCTGAATGGCCTTACCTCTTCTCTCCCACTTTCTCCCCCCGTATAGGCAGTACCAGCTCAGTTCCCAAACAGCTGGTTTATACTGTAGACAGATTGAAACCTAGTAAGCTCTTCATCTATACTATCTAAAGGCACCAGTCCCTGGAGCTGTATTCCTAGAACTGTACCTAAATTCCACCTTGGGGCAACTACCTGGTTTACTCCAAAAGAGATCCAAGGAGTGAATTAATACACATGTAGGGTGGATGATCATAGGATTTTGCAGTAAAGCAGATAGCCAACTATTTGATAGCTTAGACATACAGATTACAAATGATGTACTGCATATATTTATTTCTCTTAGGATATGAAAAGTATCCATACACATGAAAACTGATAAGCACAACTCAGACCCAGCAAAGGGCTCCAAAGACCAAGAACAACACTCTCACCAGGGCTCCAAGTCCCTTAATGGCTCTTGAAAACTGGGTTAGAGTAATGCATAAACATGTAACTCTGTCCCCAGGAAGATTCCTCACGACAAATGAGAGCACCCATAAAGCTACATCCAGAGTAACCTCCTGCAAATTCTAGTGTAGAGGGGCATATCAAGTTTTTTAGAGCTCTACTGAGTAACACTACACAATTTCTAGATAGCTTTGCCATCCAGCTGAAGGAAAACTTGTCATAACTCAGGGAGGCCCACGGGGCTAAGCTATGCAGAGATCTGTACAGAAACTCAGGATTGAGACGATTTAAGAAACATTAGCTGCCCTTCTCCTGGGAATGTATGTCCTCAGTGGCGCCTCTTAATCTCATTCACAGAACAACAACTATTTTGGCATACAAAGCAAAAAGCAGATTTGCAAAACAGAAGCAATTTCCAGAGGAAGCACTGCAGTATTTCTTCACTTCATTGAAAAGAAAATTGCTCCAGGCCTTAAAAAAAAACCCAAAACAGCAAATCCACAGATGCCTTACAAAGATAAATCCTACTCTGGTATACACTGGTTCTGAATGATGGAGTGAAGACCTGAAAGTAAAGAATACAGTGAGAGTTTCAGAGGGTGGTGTGGAGAATCAGTCAGCCTTCCATAGTAGATACCCACCAGAGGCTTTACCACTCACTCCCACTGTCAAACCTATCATGTGAAAAATCCCTGTGAAATAGGTAATATAAACAATTATATGAGACATGTCTCTTTAAAAATAACGTTCTACAGCAATTTCTTCCGTTTTTTACAACTCGGGTCTCCTTGCAACTGCAAGATCCATACTTAAACCCACACCACAGCACTCATTATGTTAAAAAGCACTGGAAGACTTCTGTTGAGACAGTCCTCCTGTATGTCATAAAGTACCATCCCCATCCCTGATATATTATCATTCTTATATTACTATTACTACTACTAATAGAATTCATGCATTAGTGCATTATGCCACTGAACAACCACTCTGCACTGTGTTAGTGACTGAATAATGATGAATGTTAAAGAAGAAGAGGGAGGACTGTAAGAGATGAAAGATTTCACAACCGTTCCTTCAGTTCCCTGACATCTGCAGTCATCACCAAAAACCTTAGCATAAGTTAATATTCCCCCAAGCAGAAATGACTTGTGCTTAGCAATCTCCATACTTTAGTTTACACATCTACAACATTTCTGTTGATTTTCAAAACACAGAAGGTATCTATGTTTTGGAGAAGATAAGAAAGAAGTAAACTTTGTATGTACACAGTTTGACAGCACTCCAGTCGGCTTCTGTATTACACTTACTAACTGAGGCATCCTGTTCAGATACTTTTTAAAAAGTTACCCTTAGATGCATTTTATTTCAACTAATGCCCTATGTTGTTCTATAATGTGTTTTAGATGTCTATCAAAGGACTAATCACATTTCTACTGCTGTTTCTGTCAAATGTTGTAGAAGTTTTTCATGAAAACCACTTTTGATCATAAATAAGTTACAGCAACATTCTTCTTTTTAAATCAAAGCACGGATTTTGTCCATACTTAGACTGATTCTTGCTTGAACATATTACAGGAGAGGAGACTGGTCTTGCTGGTGAAGATGTTGCAGCTGCTAAATTAGGAGATGCAGATGCTGTCAGAGAGTAAGCTCTTCTTGATGACAAGGTGTTAGATGGAGAAGCATTAATAATAATATTCTGATCTATGGAGAAAATACAGGTTAGCAGCACTATTATAACATTTGGCTCAATAAAAATCTTTCTTCCAAGAGACTTACACCACAATTCATTAATATTTAGTAAAATTCTAAAGAGATTCTAGATTTGTCCCAAGATAGTCAAAAAGATATATTTTGAACAATGCTTATATAGTTACTTGGTTTTGCTACAAGGAAGTGCTACTGAAACAAAAATGAAAGGACAGTCATAAACAGTTAAGGAAGATCGTTTTAAAAGTTTATACCATTAGGAGTTTCAAATTACAAAAAGCAGTTTTATATCATAAATGTATTTTCAATCTATAAAAAATGTCTGTATGAAAAGGTTTTCAGCAAAACCCTGAAGGACTTCTAAGCAGTGAGCCTATATATCTACCTGATTCTTCTTGTTCATCAATATCTTGAGGATCTGAACCACTTCTATTACGATATTCCTTACAGCTTTTTGCCTTCCGAGTTGCCATTTCATCATCTGTGGCTTCTCCACTTTCACCCTAAAAATAGTGAACACCATAATAAACATTCTGAAAATACCACCTTTTTTCATCCTTAATCAATGTCAACTGCAACAAAACCATGAGATGAATCAGCTATTCTATATGAAACAGACTCCTGCAAAGCTGGTAAGTGTACTGTCAGTGAAACCATCTAAGTAGAAAAAAGGCAACTTAAGCATCATAAGGGCTATGTAACGAAGTGTGGGAACATTAGGTGTTACCTCAACGTGACATCATCCAGAAGACAAGAATGATTGTGCCTCTCTAAAGTGGTCCAGCTGGTTTTACACTACTCCACTAGTGCATAGGAGCCCTAAAGAGGATGGATCTTGTCATTTGAGGACTTCTTCTATCAGCCTACTAGGGTATTTGGATAGTATAGAGCTGCTAGGTCCTGCATGTTTTTCTCTTCTGGCTACTGCTGAGAGTGGCTGAGTCCAGGAAAAAGAGGAGACACTTCTAGCGTTCCTGCCAGCCATGTGAAAAAACTTCATGCTAATATGAGGCAGAAAAATTCTGGTGATGTTTTGGGGAATACAAAAATGAAAAGAAGCAAAGAAAGGGACTATGACCTCCCCACATCACTCTGCATGTTGCTACTTTTATTATTAACACATTCAACTTTTACACTAAGGTAGCACTTAATGGTCTCAAATCAGATTCTGTCCCTTTCTGCTCGCCCAGTGCCCCCATATACTGAGAAAACTCCAAGCATGAGAAGAAACAAAACAAAACAAAATGAAAACCAAAGGCTAATTGAAAATAATAAGACAAAAACCTGAAATTCCAATTAACAATTTTAAAATTATCATCTAGTATCTTTTCTCTGGTTTAAAATACATAGCTAGCTATATGGTAACTGCAAGAAAGAAACAAAACAGCCAGATAAATAACAAAATATGAATAATAAAATATTCTACCCTCATAAGTACTTTCTTCTTTTTCTTGGCTGTGCTTATTCCCAGAGTGTTGTTTCTCTGTACAGTAGGTTTCTCAGTGCTTTTGGTAAGGGTTCCTGCACTTGTGTTTCTTGCACTCCATCGCCTGCCTCCAAACAGTTCAACAGCCTGAGCCAAGGTTGGGCCTTCAAATCTTCCATCCTCCTACAAAAATTCACAGCATTAACAAAATAAGGAGAATAACTGCAGAAGAACAAATACATCTTCTTTCAACAGAAGACAGAACATCGTTACTGCATCAATGTGATGGGGCTTTTGGAAACATTAGTAAAACATTAATAAAATATTCTGTTTGCTCTCTCAGCGCTCAGTATTCCAGCATCCTATTTACAGACATTGTTTGGTGCTTAATAAAATACTTATTCCAAAATTCAAAACATATGAAGAACTTCTTAATAAGAAAAGACTTACCTTCACTGTATTGAAAACATTATACAGAGAATTAGATCATGTTACAAAGTTGGTAATTTGGCATGCATCTTTCTTTAATCTTAGCTTACTACTAATAAGAACTGATTGCATAACATTAGGTTGTTACTAACTTTGAACTTTTTTTTCTTATAGATATTCATAATTATCTTTTTACCTGGTAAAGGCTGACATACTGTTTCCGTAGCCACTGTAGTCTTTGATCAGGGAAGCGCCTCATTTTTCTTACAGCTTTAGACAATTCCAGCAATCCATCATATAGCATTCTGGCAGTGTATTTTGGAGCAACAAAGTGCAGCAACTTATTATCAGTAGTGTGAAGTCCGTAAAGTAGTGTTATACCATTTTCTTCAAGAGACATATTACACAGTTTATTTTGAACACACACAGTGTGCATATCAATGCCAGGGTGTCCCATATATACAGCCTTTGCTGAAAACAAATCCAAAAAACCTTCCACCAATCCATTTAGTCCAGTATTGCCAAGAAACTGATATTTACCAAGCTCAGGAGTACTACTTGCCACACTCAGTTTTGCTTTAGTATTTGCAGGGCAAACTGTTGTGGGTTTTGTCCAAGTCAAAGTACTATTGTCAGGCTGAAGCTGAAGAAAACAACGTGCTGAGAGATGTGTCTCCTGGTCATAATGAATGACAGTTGCCCCTTGCAGCATGAACTGGTGGACATCAGCTCTGATTGATAACACATACCAAGGAATGAGTTCTATCCCATGACAAAAAGCTTTCTGTTGCTCTTCAGCTGAATTTGTGTCCCACTCCTTCAACTGCTCAAATATATCACTTTCGGAATCCGAAAGATCTCCAATTATAAATCTGTATGTGAACAAAGGTGAGAGACTTAACAGTTTTGTATGCCTGCTTTCCACCTTTTGAAACATCTGACACACATGCTGATTTATGCTTTGATTGATTAATATTTTTTCTGCTGGAGCTTGAATTAAAAAAAACCCCATTAAATAATTTGGATTTTCAGGACCACTTGCAGTTAACTTTTTTTCACAATATTACAATTTATGTTATTGTAGTTTTGGATTAATTAAAAGCTGTTACTACAATTAATTATAATGGCTTTATAATGTAGTTACATTTTCCTAGAGTCTTCCATATATTACCTTAATAATAAACTACAGTTTGCATTTTAAAGCCAAGAGATTCCAGCTTCTATATCCACTGCATAAGATGGCTTTGATTGATATATTAAGCACTGCACATGGAGATTGCTAGCAGGATCTAGTGGATTGAAGAAAGGACTTCTAATCTCGGATCTTTTCCTGACTTAATATGTGGACCTTTCAAATTACTTAAATTCTCTTATTACCAGTTGTAAAGTAGTAATTAAAATACGTATCTTTCTCAAAATAACATAGTAAGAACTTTGTTGCTGATACTTTTAGAAATTTTACATAAGCAAAATATCAGTATCAAACATATATCCAGCAATTAACATTTTCCAAACATCTTACCATAATTAGAAATAGCAGATACAGAGCAATAGCTGAACTAATATGTGGTAATTTAAAAAGAATTTCTTTCCTACATAAGCTTCTAACTAATATATAAAATGAATGCATGTTAAATATTTCAATACTGCATTAATGAACATAAAAAAGAGTAATCTATTTTTGCTGATTTTGCTAGTAGAACTAGCACAGTTTCCTAAAGATATCTGGCCAACATATTTTACAACAGCTTTCTCTGCATATTCTTCAAGGTATCTTGTTGTAAAACCTTGAGCATTCCATTCACAGTACTCTCAGCTTCTGCCCACATCCCAGCACCTATGCAAAAGGCAGTTCATGTTGTGATTTGTTCATGCATGCTATCTTCTCTCTAAGCTAAACAGCAAATGAACTATTGCTCTTCCTCACACTTTTCTCTCACTGGGGCACTAATTTGAACTTTCCCCCTATATCAATTACATCAATTGTAATGATTCTTGTATGAATTTATTAATTACTGAGACTTCTACCTCTCTGTCAAATTCAGCTAAAAGCGGCCAACAGGCTTAGAAGTAATTGATGGATGGGGAGACTGACAGCCAAAGGCAGAATAACTGTGCAAGTCCAAACTATCTTTAAGAAATCCACCTAAAAATAAAACGTATAATGTCTTATACCCAAGCTAGTATAAACTGGTGTTGAAGCTGACAAATTTTGTCACACATCTGTATAGTAAAATATTTAACACGACTACGCAAGATTAAGATTTTCAAATTAAACCAATATCTAAATGGTCTCTCCTCAATGCCCTCAAAATAATCAAAGGAGTCTGCAAAAATCCTAGAAAATTTATTCTGAGACTAGATGCACATGTCTGAAGAAGTCTAATATAGTGGAGATGAGAATGACAGAGCTTTGTTCATGCCTATTTCACATTTGATAGTGCATGTAGGCCACAGATTAAAATGTATAAGCAGGTAAGCCAAGCACACACACAAGCATATACGGAAACATAACCTCTGACATAAGCTGGCAAAAGCAGTATAGCTATCAGTCACTAAGAACAAACTTACAGAACTAGCTTTGAATCAGCAGCTTTCTTTATGTGTGCTATCCTGAGATGCAATGAAATGGTAAGCAAGGAAACATAAAAACAGATTGAAGTTTTAGGCAAGAAACTGCATGAAAAAGGAAAAAGCTGGAGGTTTATCTCTCCTTACCCTAAAAGATATTTACTGCAGTTAGGAAATTTAAAGGGGAAGATGTGTTCAGGCTAACCAAACAGTATGACAGTTTAAAACAACTTAGTAAATAATTTGATTAACCTTTCTTTAAAAATAGTATTTCAAATCTGAAATTTTTTGTTCTCCTACCTACCCTCCTTTGCTTGAGAACTGACAAGACAGAGCTCTAATAAAAATTAAACTTTGATATTTATTTTGCACATCCAGAAATTCTGAATGAAGAGGCAGGTCACCACCTATGATTAGGTTAGGTGGTGAGTAAGTCTCTGATTACAAAGCCACACGGAGTTTATCTGCTATTACAACTGGGAAAATAATAACTATACCCAATACTGACTGATTTTATTAGATGGTTTCCATTTTTAAGTTACTACTTTTGCTGGATTCATGTTCTAAAATACATACTCAAATCAGCAAAAAGCAAACTAACTGAAAATCTTTCAATTCTGAAATATGAGAAGCATGCTGCGCAGTGTATTTTTCTGCCTTTATGACCACATTAATACAACTATGAGGTGGTACATAATTATTACATAATCTTGATTACATAATACTATCTAGTAATATAACCAAGGTTTCACAAGAAAGGCTATTACTGGTTCAGAATATTAAAAATAAAAAAAAAAAAAACATTGTGCCTCCATACAGTAGGGACAACTTTGCATCTTTGCAGCAATTTACTTCTGTGCCTCACCCAGTTCCCAGGAATGAGATGACAGGAGAATAAGGAATTTCCAAAGTCTGTGCAAGACTTCATGTAAATCAATAATTTCAGAGGTATTTTCTATAAGTCACTAAATATTAAAAAACAGTATCTACTGCACTAGAATTATTGATACTAATAAACTGAGTAAGTACTGGGAAACCTACTTCTTTCCAGTTTTGTTCATTTAAATTTTAAGCTTTCATTTCAATGTTCTATTAAATTTTTTTTCTTGCATTTTATTTCTGCTTTAAGTACAGTGGAACTTACTACATTGCATTTCAATATAAAACATAAATAACTATTTTACCAAGTAATTTCACAAAAATCTAACCAAGTGGACTTTATTTTCCCCATACTTCTCGTATATTTGAATTCTACTTTGCTTATCCAAGTGAAATGTTGATTTCCTTAGTTCATTTTCCATGTGAGATGTGAATTACAAGATGATTTTGAAGTATATTAGTTAAGAAAAATACTTTCTGGAAGACAGTATTTAAGCTGTAATAAGTCAAGAGACAACGTAAATGGACAGAGAAGTGCAACTGTCTTTCTTGGCATAATCTACTGCTCCACTGCCCAGAAGCAACTAAAACCAGATGTGAATAATTCGATTAGAAAATATTCTGTCAGGAAATAACAACTATTTATTTGAAATGAAATTTACAATTGCAGGTTAATGAAATAAATGAATTTTAAACAGGAAGATGCTAGTTCCTTCTCAGGCAGTCACTTACTAGATTTTATGTATAAGTAGCTGATTATACAATACCTGATCTGTCATTTTATATCACCTCACCTCACCTCTGAATTGTGCAGCTGTGTCTGGTCAGAAACAAACTTCGCTACTGCTCTAAGTTACCAATTGAAATGAATTTTAACCCCCTTAGAAAAGACCTTATCTTTACATAATCTATGTATGTGTACACATAAATAGGCTTACAGGTTGTGAAGAGATAGCAAAGCTAACTTGGCTAGTGACAGTCCTGCAGCCATGGCACCAGGAACTCAACACTGAATGACTGGCTGAGTATTAACCAGCTTCCTACAAGGCAGGTACACCACAAGCTGCTGTGCAGCTCATGTGAAGCAGCAGGCTGAAGCAACAATGTTCTGGTCTGCCCATGTTATTTAGTTTAAAGTGGACCCATTCATGTCTATATAGGCTATAATTCTCTGCAAAGCAACACTCAAAGATCATGCAGAGTGTTAATGTTTGAATGTACCATATTTATTGCTGGTAGACAGTATACAGGATCTTGAAAAGATCTGAGATCACTGAACAGTTAGTTTTCCCATGGGGTGCTATTAAGTGGACACCTAAATATAATATGCAGAGTATAGCATGCACCTAAGTATAGGAAGCAAATTAGTATGACTAAGCCATTCTGAACATTCAATATGTCTAATCATTTCCAAATGTTTTCTTGAGATAATTTAAAAGATTCAAATGAGTGTGTCCTTAAAAGAAGTGGTCTTACGAACAATAACAAATAACCTTTGTTTTGAACAGAACACAGCGCTGCCCTAACATGCAGAATATAATGTTCTGAGCTCTGATAACAGATATGCCCTGGTGCTATTCCTGGCACCAGAGATCAAAATTGTAATCATAACTCTGGATTTTTAAAGCTCAACATGTAAGATGAAAATGATTTATCCTGTTGAAAGGAAGTAATCACATCATGAAGGAAAATAAAACTATATAGACAGTTTCAAGCATTTGAGAATCAGCTACTTAGCATAACTCTGGTGTGGGTAAAGTTTTGAACTAGAAGAGGATAAATACAAGGAAAAATGTTAAAGTTACACATTGTTCCTATAAATGACCCTTGGAAGAAGAAAACAAAAGATGAAAAATGTGAAATACAGAGATAAATACAGAACAATAAAATTTGAAACCTACTGGTACCGGTTTCTGTCCTTCAAAGAGTTTTTTCTTGAATCACTCCCTTCACTGAAATTATCTTCACCCTCTTCAGATTCCAAACTGCGATTACAACTCCGAATAGTTTGAAATATATTGTTTGCTGTTGATTCTTTTTCTGGATTATTTAATCCATCTTGGCCCACTCTCTGCAAGAAATTATCTTGTCCACTGTAATCTGAAACAAACTGAAGATAATTAAAAGATTAGCACAGTAACAACTGGAATACTGTGTCATCTTCTTCTCATTAGAGACATTTTTTACAAGAATTGAGAATATTTAGTTTATCTTTCCCATTAACCTCTAATGGGATTTTTTATCTACTTTTCATACAACACAGACCAGACCATAAATCTAGTAACACAAGTAATTCTGTAGATTTTTAAAAATCTTTTCAGATAGTAGGGGCATTTTTTCAAAAAAAAGCAATAAAGCTTGATGAAACTGCTCTTTTCATACAAGAGCCTGATCCATTGACCTTCTGAATTCTGTTTTTAAGGGACTCAAAAAACCGTCCCTTACCAATGAGGTAAACAGAAGGTCATAGCATTTAACAAAGCATCTTGCAGCTTTCACAATGTAGTACTTCAGTACAAACATTAATTTCTTAGTAGTCTTATGTTGAACTATGCATGAACAACCATTAAATCATTTTTATTACTACAGTTATTATGAGAATTAGACTGAGGTACACGTAACTGAATTGTGAATAACTGTTTTAGAGAACTTTAATTAGATGCATTGTCATATAAAATAATAAATAGTATAAAATAAAAAAAATAAATAATGCACTGTTATTGGATACAGATACGAACTTAACCTGCATTTACCTCTAGTGTTTCATCCTGGGAGTTATATCGTGGACAGAGTCTGATGAGGCTTGATGCTCCATCCAGAACTTCACAGAGCTCTTTTAAAAATACACCACAGAAAGGAACTACCTTACAGCCTGGAATATTGAGTGCCCGATTTACCACTTTCCTGTATTCAGATGATGACTCATGTTGCGCCATAGCATCTTTCAGACTTCTCATAGATTCAATATCAGACTGGTCCATGAATTGCCACATTTTTAAAACTTTTCTTGACCTATTGCAAACAGAGACCAGACATCGATTAAAAAGTGAAAAGCACAATTTACATTGAAGTTCAAAATCTGAAGCGTATCTAATAAAGGAAATTATAATCATTACTCAGAAATGAATTAAATGAATCAAGTTCAGTATTTTTACAAAAACTCTGGAGAGGAGACCATTTCCCTCTTTAGATTATTAAACACTAAAACTAAAAAACTGAAGTAAAGAAACAAGCAGTCCAATTACATATGACTGCATATGCAATTTTAATATAAGCCCAGCTGCATAAGAAAAATAAGTAGACTTTCTTACATTTTTAGAGGGCCATTGCCTTAAAATTATAAAGGCTTAAGAAGAAATAAGAAAAGATTAAAGAAATGGCCTAAGGACAAACCAGATGGTTTATCACAATTCCCTGCTCTGTATCATGAACAACCCACGAAGTGAGCAAAAGTAAAAAAAAAAAAAAAAAAAAAAAAAAAAAAAAAAAAAAAGTTTAAAATAATTTATATTGATTTTTTCCCAATTTAATTTGACTCTAGTAAGAGGTTATATGAGTCAAGATCATTTTCCAACTCTCAGGCACCAACGCAGAGCTGCAGAGTTTTTATTTTAGATGAAAAGAAATTTTAATTTCAAACAGAAATGATTCTTGAGGCTCCCTGAGAAGGACTGTTGGTACTGCTGGGAGGTGTCTTACCTTCTGAGCTGTATGTCTACACAAAGGCGTGGTCATTCTACCCAGTCCTAGCCTCAGACAAAGCAAAAACTTTGTAGAAAAGCTAACAACGGAACATCTCTAACTCCACATTCTGCCCTTGACCTGGAAATACTACAAATCTGCAACTAGTCTTCCTTTCCTCTCTTTCTTTTGTGCAGTGCAGATGCATTAGAGATAAAATTAAGCCCTTAATTTGTTTTGCATTTTCCCTCACAACTTACATGGCTAGGAGACTGTGGATGCATTCTGCTGAACAAGACTCTCTGTATCTGTAACTAGTTGAAATGTGCTTTATGTACCAAAAATGCAAACAAATAGCTCAATAGAATCCTTATTAAACCACAAAGAGAGACAATACAAACACATTAAAGCTTTGTAACACAAATACAAAACATAAGGAGGGTCAAAGCTAAGAGATGGGAAATTTGATCTTAACTCTTGCCTGTACAGCATAATTCACTGCCTTCTGAACTACACATCCAGGCAAAAGCAGGGCTATTCTACTCACCCGGCCCCATATATACTTATAATTCTGTAAAAAAGCTAGCAACAAAATTTCTTTATCCCCCTACACTGTCCTTGTCCTGGAGACGCTGCAGGTCTGCCTAAGTAAGATCATCACAGTATGAGATATCAGTATCAGTCAGTGAAAGTATATTGGAGGGGATTAAAGAAAGAGTTTTAACTATTTATTTTTGCAACTTAAGTCTGACTATATAGAACGATATTATTATTATGTTTCACTAATATTCTGAAGAGTCCAACTCCAAGCTACTGAAGTTTTGGTTGATTACAGATAGCTAAACCACAACTGCTTTCCATCTTCTTTTGTCATTTCAAAACTTTGTTTAAGAAGTACTGGTTCTCTAATGTGTTTAGAATGTACCAAGATAAATGATGGTGTCTCCATTTGAGAAAATGTCTTTTAGCGTGTTTATTTTTTCCAAGAGGATCATTAGGAAGTCATGGGATGAGGTGATGTGATTTAGTTCATTGTTCTTCAAAGACGTCTTTAAAAGCTTAACAGAAGCTGCAATGTAATCTGTCACTGAAATATCATTCAAAAATAGAGTTGCCAGTACCTTAGCCCTGCCAAAAATTCCATTACAGCATTGTAGTTGCCCATATTCCAGCAGCATTTTGCCACATGTACTAAATATGAGAAGACTTCTCGTTTCTCCTCCATAGAACCTGCAGTCAGGATCAGCCAGGTAACCCATGAGCTCACCTTGTAAAACAAAATGGACATGGACAATCAGCCAAAGTAATAGTATTTGGAACATTCATGCATTTCTCTTTTGCCTTCTATTAGAAGGGCATCAGTCAACATTCTGCTCACACATACATGGCAGAACCACACGTACATTGCAAGCACACCTTACACACAAACATTCCTACACTTTAATGATTAATTGGCCTGAGAACACTTATTTTAAACAAAAAAACTACCATATATGAACATCTGGTATTCTGAATATACCTTTGGGTCACTGAGGAAGATCGGCAGCTTAAGCTAATGCTGATTTCTAAAGCTGCCAGTGTGATCTGCAGTGCCAATTCTCATTAACATAGCTTATAAATCTCAGGCTCATACTATGTAAACTACGTAATCCTTGTTCTTACAACAGAGACAGTGGAAGTTGAAAAATTTTAAATTCTGGTTTTGCTTAAGTTCACTGAACCGGTTAGTGTTTTATTTAATGCATTAATTTGCTAAGTCTTACGTGCACCGAACACTTAATATAATTCATGTTATCTATACGCCAGATCATGAATGAAGTATAAAACTCTCAGATTCCTAAGTGTGACCATATTGCCAACTTCTCTCTGATGATTAATTAATGATAGAATCAAAAATTAACTTAATACATGATTCTGTTCATATTTTTTTAAAAAAATCAAACCTTCATTGTACCAGTGTGTAAATTTTCTTTCCAGTTTCTGTTCCCACAATATCCATAAAAAGTAGCTATATTTCACATGGAAATCTAATTTAAACCAACTGTTCCTTTATACAAAATGATTCCCTGGGGCTTGATTTTTGTCATTGTATAAACACTTATGAAGCAATAAATGTGATTTGTTTACTGACACTGAGTTCCATTCTTTGGTCTTGAAGGATTCAAGTGTTTACAGACATTACTGATGTGAGGAGAGGCTTATAAAAATTAGAAAATGTTCATCTCATGGGGAATAGCCAGTTTTATTTTAAAAAACAAGCACGAGAATTAAAATAAAAATGTGTTAGTACCAATTGAAAAAAAAACCCACTAAAATATATAGGGCTTCTATTTATGCAAGTCTTTATAGACACAGTGTTCTGAACCTCTCATTCCTGAGGGAGAACAGTGAAAGAACATGAAAAAAGCAAGCCACTTTTTAAGCTTTCTGATCCCAAATAAATCAAGATTGAACTCTTAAAGAAATGAGGTTATAAAATCATTCTGCCTCTCATCCGGGGAAGACGTCCTCAGGCTGGGATGGGGGGACACCACACAGCTGTGGCTACTCTGATGAGGTGTTAAGGCTCGGGGACAAAGGATCCCTATGGAACAACGTTCAATCTGCTCTAGCACTCATGAATCAGCTTGGTATGGAAAACAAGGGCTGGAAGAAATGACCTGCAGGTCTTGTAGATAGCCATAAGAAAAACGGTTAGCTTCTGTTTTAGTAATTATTGTATGTTTTTATAACAAACATACAGTAAAAGCAGGAACAGATATCCTGTACAGAGCTTTCAGCAAAGGATGAACAAACACCAAAGTTTGATGCTGGACATGTAAATATGCTCAAGAAGCTTTTCCAATCACAGTCCTTGTGTGGATGGACACAGTTCAAGATATGGTGGGTTAAATAAAACTGTTTTTCATTATTGCCTGCCCTACACAACATATATCTAACCACCGCACTAGCTCTGAATGACAACTTACACTGAGATGAAATTCTACTCAAAGGACTTGATTGGTTATTCCTAGAATGTAAAAACTGAATCTTCTAAGAACTGCTTAGATGAAGAGCATCAAGGCATGGGGAAATACAGGTAACTGCTGCATTGCACAGGGCTCCGATGAGGACAAATACAGAATAAGATGAAATAAGGTAAATACATAAAAACTCAGAAACTGTGAAACAAAACAGTTAAATTCATGAGCCAAGACTGGCATAATTTGTGTATGCTGGAATAAAATTACAATTTTTTTTGGATATTATTCCTGTTTGCCAGAAATAGCTCTGTTAGAGAACACAAATGCTAAACATGCAATCTTGCAGAAAAAATTAATATTTGCTTCATATGAAATACCAAGCATGGTAATGACAGTTCGACTGATACGGATTTAAATATTTTATACAACAATTAAATGTAAACAGATCTGTTTTAATATAAGGTACTGAAAATGTAATCGTTGGGGAAAAACAGTATCAAAATTGATAAAGAACGTCAAAAAGACAATTGAATTATGACTCTCCACGAAGAAGCGCCGTTGAAAGTAGGACAGTCACTTGTTGAAATTTTATTTAATAGTGAGCTTAAAATTGCTATAAACAGTTATGATGAACTCTTACAAACACTCTGTAAAAGCAAACAGAAAATGATAAAGGTCAGCCTGAACAAGCCTTTGCAGCCGCGAGATGGCATACATATATATAAGAGCAAAATATAGTTGCAAAAGCAGTAGTCTCCCACGAAGCTGATCCTCCGTCCTTTTGCTGGACAAGAATAGACTTATCGGAATGGCAGAAGGCATTTTTTAAATCTTTCCCTAAACAAGAAAGAAAAATAGTGCCTGAATCTCTAAGCTATGAAAGAAAACAGGCAAAGGAAGATCTAATGGCCAAGACAGAATCAAGTATCCAAGGTCACCGCCCACCATCTAAGAGTAATGAACATGCCTGCTTTAGAAACTTACTTCTAAATTGCCTTATTTTCTGGTTCACTGAGATTAGTAAAAAGTTGAGAAGCACATTGTGATACTTCAGTCAGATGCAGATAATGGAAAATTTCATTCATATTATTTTATGTGTTAATGAATTTAGGAATGAAATAGAATTGTTACTCTGCATACATTCTTAGGTAGCTCCGTAATGTATCCCTGCTGGACAGCCTCAGCTGTAAGTAGTCTTTTTGTCCCAGTCAGGACTTGTTCTCCAGATAGAGCTAATTAAGAATTCAAAATACTGCTTGGTGGCAAGAG
Organism: Rhea pennata; assembly: GCF_028389875.1. NCBI lineage: Eukaryota > Metazoa > Chordata > Aves > Rheiformes > Rheidae > Rhea > Rhea pennata. The sequence continues at coordinate 18,512,981 of NC_084669.1, read as the reverse complement.
GTATTTTCTTCCATTCTACGTCACAGGCTTTCGCTTTACAAACTATTTTCATGTGATATCTAGCAGTATGATCTGCTAGATATGGAGTATAAACTGACTTTCCTGGTGTTTCTGAATAGCATCTGCTCTCCATGAAGATTTTCTAAGAGAACTGTTAGTTGATTAGTCTGAATATAATTTTCTTTCCCTGAAAAAGGAAGGTTATGGATTTCTCAAAAAGCATGTTAGCTTCCAAAATGGATTCCTTAAAAGCCATGAAGAGCTGTGCTTTTTATGCAGGTTTCATCCATCAGGGATTTGAACAGAGATCATTAAAAGGCAATAGTCCTGTCACAGAGGAGATAACAGAGGAAAGGAGCTACGAAGAAGGGCTGTCTGCTTCAGGGAGATTTTCACCGAGAGCTGTGCCAAACACCTGCAACAACATCCCTACTCCTAACTTTCTTAGTGAAGACAACTGGAAAAGGAAGAGAATTCAGTCAGATAACAGAGCTGAGAGGGCATTTCCCCAAACTTGAATGTGATCCCAGAACCTAGTAGGAAAAAAATACAGAATTAATGAGCCAAACTAGTAGTTACCTATTTAAAATGCCATGGGTTTTTCCTCGTGGAAGTTTTGAAGGTGGGAGATCTGGTTGAATCAATCTGCTTAACGGGAGCAGAAAAACTAACTTCAGCTGACTGAAATCAGCTCTCAGCTCCTTAAAGGTTTTATTTTGTTCAGACTGAACTAACGGATCCAAGAATTTTATCATGAAGAACAATATCCTAAAGCTCTTAAATAAATACATGCTGAAATAGCTTGGTTATGGTATTAATCTGAGCTGATTATTCATAATGGCCACACCTAAAACCAACCACATGCAAACATCACTGAAATGAAGGTAATTGAAATGACTGAGTTGTTCAGGAAACATTGTGTATGACAGCTTACAGGAAACTTAAGTATATTGATTAAAACACAGAAAGAATAAGAATACATTCACTGAGTACTGTTTATGTGATTTACTGACCAATATATGAGCAGCCCAGGATACATCTTCAAAGGTATGCCTCTGTAGGATTGACAGAAATTTCTCAAATGACTTTATAGCTGCCACTGGATCCTCAAAAGACCTGATAATGCATATACTACATTTTTGCTGCCTGGCATGCATAAAGCTCCCTTTGCACAGATGGTATCTGAGAACTAGTGAGCTTTCTGGACCTTCGTTTGAATGCAAGTCCAGAAGTGAGATTGCTCAGATGCTGTCTGGCACACTTTAACTCAATGCAGCTCACACAAAAGAAAGAGAACAAACCTGTATACGTCATGTTATTTCTTGATGGTAATTCTTGTAATTCTCTTTTCATTCGTATTTTTTTAAAAAGGTAATTAAATAGACAGAAAACATCCTAAAGTCAATTATTAGAATTAATATCAATAATTTATTTTTTAAACTTACAACATTTTATCAATGAAAAGTAAAACAAATCCTCCCTAAATCCTTTAAATGTGGGAAATTTATATCAATCAAACAATTACATGACTCCCTATGTATTGACGACCTAATCACTGAAATATCAATTTTAAGACAGTTCTATGTACTGTTATAATATGACACAGGCAAAAAACTCCCAATTTGACAGTCGCAAGACATAGCTTATTACTGATGCTCAGCTGCTTTCACTAATATAGTATGAAGGATTTTGTGACAGGACATGAAAGAAACAGTCAAGATTGAACTTAATCAGCAAACTATGACTTGTAACTTAAAAGTCTTTAGAATTGTGAATTACATGACTGTTTACCACTGACTCTACAGGAACCCTGCCTTATGCAGTATACAGGATGAAATGGTATTTAATGCATATAGAATTAATAATCATATCCCTAAATCTGCCATGGATGTACTTCTTTTCTTTTTTTAGTCCTCTAATACTCCAGATTATCATAATTCATATATATCTACCATTATTTATTACCCTTTATACAACTGTCAGAGAATGTATTCCATGAATCTTTTGGAATAGGAATTAATTTATTGCTTATTTTTTATAGGAATAGAAATGCAGAAGTGGTATTGAGGGAGGAAACTATTCAGAATCTCCACCTATGCAGCTCAATATTCTCACTGTCATTTGTAGTGTTTTACACTCATTTCCCCAGCTCTTAGAGCAATTCCCAAGCTACATACTTCAGCGGCTATCGCTACATGGAAGAAATGATGCCTTCTATTTTTATATCACATTTTTTCATCATTTCATAATACTTGAGAGATGCAGCTTTTGGAGTAAAATTAATAAATGCAGTCGTCTACCTGAAGTTTAACATTTACAATTATTAGTAAGTAAAATGAAACAGTTTAGCTTACCACAAAGTAAGAGTATTGTATATACCCTCTCTAATACCTAACATATAAAAATTAGCCACGAGTATCTTTCTATAGTATAATACTACACTGGAGCAAGAAAGAAAACATTTTTAATACTTACAAAATGTTTAAGTGTATGAGAAAGCTTTGAATACAAATCAAGAAATTGATTTTTCAGTTATCCAAAGGATAAGCATGACAATCTGTAGCCCATTTAACCACACTATTCCATTTTTAATGATTTTGCCTGATAAAAACAGAAAATTTAAGTTATCAGGTACGATGCAGTGATTATGTCAAGAGAGAAAAACATAAACTCTTATCTAAAAGTAGAATTCTTAGTATATCAGTGTACTCTGATTTCCCTCACTTAAAAAAAAAAGTCTACTTATCCAATATCACAGTCTTTCTGCAAAGTTAAACTATTGTTGAGGGAAATTATTTTTACAAAACTGGATGAAGTAGACTCACATTTATGTTTAGACTCATAGTGTTTTTAAAACACCAGCAGTATTTAGCAACAGGACTAATCAGGTAGCTAATGAGAGTTTATATTGCTTTGTACAGCTAACTGTGCAGAAACCCATCAGTATATACTGATGACTATAAAGGATCACAGTATATAACATAGAATTGTTTTACTTTAAGTAGGTTTCACTAAAGTTTCTTTATTTTTTTTGATTTAGGTTTTATATGCTACATAATTTTCAGGTGCATTTTTAAATAGAGTATTTTAAAATTGTGTATCTTATGAACAGATGGTTCACTTTACATGCTTGGGTGAAATTATATAACCTTACAAAGAACATTTACCATTTTTAATCTGATTAAACACTATTCCAAACAAGGACTGGAAACAGTTTGATATTTGTACAAACACGATCTTTTAAAAAGTATTATGCAAACCCATTTAGGCATTGCAAAAAAATTCTGAACTAAGAGACAGGGCGCAATATTTATTTACATTCCATTATTTCAGTAAAATGATATGTCTCTGTTTTGCTAGTAAGAGTTTTAATTTGTTTTGAATGACAATGAAAAAAACTTAAAAATTTAAACTATTAAAAATAAAACTATCATTATCATTTAGTTTGCCAAACAGCCAGACTTCTGATTAATTATACTGTATGTAACAATGACCTAGCGACTGATGAAACCACCACAATCGCAGTGCTATACCGGAGTAGATCAGAAATTTTGCCTTATTAGCTTATTTTGGGGTAACTTAATTTTTCAAAAAAGATCACCTCATGTATTGAACATCTTGTTTTGAATTTGTAGCTTCAAAGTGGGATCAAATTCAAGCTGCATGTCTGATCTGAGTAAGTTCCAGTCTAAGATGTCACACTTACTCTATATATGTATTTCAGCATGGAATATTAAATGCTTCATTTTGTTTTTAACTTTTTTAGTTTTCCTTTTACTTGAAGCTGTGGCTAGAAGCTTCAAGCTATAAAAGGTGCTCTTCATATTTATGTAAGGCCATGGTTGAAATTTTTTTAAATGTTTATAAACATATATATTTTCAACACATAAATTCAAATTGTATTTCTGTGGTTGCTTTGTTGGAGAGAGGTAGAATGGGAGTAAAAAACATAGATGAGCAAGAATCAGAGAGGGCAAGGATACAGAAACAGGTGCCCAGGAAGACTATGGAATAACTGTGGGAACTTCATAAAGGTAGGATACTGAGTGAGGACTACATAGCATATGGAGTGCCCTCCTCAGTGTTCATAAGCCCATGAAGGGGACATCCGAAAAAGGAAGAAATCACAATAGAATACAGGAATTAGAAAGAAGACCTAGATGAAGAAGAGAAAGGCATAGTTTGCAACAAGTAAAACACATTTTGTTATAATTCTCCAGGTCCTAAAACTCATATAAGTACAATTTTCCTAGTCTCTTCCCTGCTACCAAGCTTCTGCTACCTCTGCGGAATCTCCTTAATAGTTTTGTCCTACAGCTTTTAGACATTCGTGAAATTTAAACTTCTGCTTTCTGAAAATTGATAAAACAGATTAAAAAATAACTAAACTTTATTTAGCATTGAATGGGTATTTCTTTGGGCTCACACTATATCCTCTTTAAAATTCATTGTTCCTTGAAAGCTCCCTTAAAGATCTGGAGATGAGCAATTGATTTATCTAGAACCACTCCTCAGGCATTTCTTCCAATGTTTTCATATCCTTTTTCCCTTTACCTTCCTGCTTTCCTTCTTGTAGTCTGGCATACTCACTTGAGTCTTTTCTAGTATATGTGTGTTCAAGTTTACTTGTGAAATATCATGGTTTTTATAATACAATGGACAAGCACCTGAGAACTTGGTCTCTATCACAGCAGAAAAGTGTATTACTACTGCTATTATGTGTACAGCTGTAGAGAGTCCAAAAAGATTGATATAAAAACAGTATTGTGAAAGTAGATGTAACTATATTCTACTCGTCTCCTACCACTTTAACTGCTAATTTGCAATCAGCTTTTAATTATTTTTACAAATAGGAAAGAATATCTGTCTTTAATTTGATCCACTGCCCTGGTCGTACAAAGCCCTATGATAAATTTGGTATTAACAAAAGGAAATGAAATATCGGCTGTGTCTGGCTGATGAGTACATGTCATTCCCTAGTCTCCACTATCACATAACTGTAGTTATAATCAATCTTTTTAAGGCTATGTTTTATTTACAGTTGATCATACCCATACTTTTCATGAAAAATAAAAAACAAGTAGAAAAACACCCTATACGTTATCTGTATACACACGGCGCAGGCTACAATACAACTTTAAACTCTGTTAGTATAGTAAAAAAGTTGAAAAAGCTAAAAAATTTTAGAATATTTGAAATTTATAGGTAATTTTCTTCTTTCATTTCTGTACATCTGAACTAATTACTGAATCAAACTTACATGCTATTAACTGTACAGGCCCACAATTTTATCTCAAATACATCTGCTATATCAATACATTTATCAGTGATACCATGCACCCTTAAAATATACTCAAAAGATTCTCCTCTTTCAGAAAAACATTTGAATAGATGTTAATTCCTACACTGCAAAACTTCCAGTTTTGGATTTCTACACTTAAAAATAGGAGACGTTCGTTGTTTAAAGGCAGCTTCCCATAATATCTTGTAGCAATAAAAACAGAATTTGGGACAAGCTCAGAATATTCTATCACAATATTATTTAGTCAGCTGCTGCTGAAAATTTGAAATAAATGCATTCACAGTACCCAGAACAATATTTTCTTCAAAATGTTTATATTGTTATTAATAGATAATGGAACAGATAATCCATAGGAACAACATGTACAAATTGAAGAGAATTTCAAGAGAAACAGGTTAAAGAGATAGAAATATCATTCCCTTTCTCTGAGATCATTTTAGATCTCAGGCTGTTGCAAGAAGAAAGTGAAATAAAAAACAAACAATCCAATTTACCCATCATTAAGTAAATAAAACCAAAACAAACTCCACTTTCCTTTAAACATCCCCTGAAACAGCCAATTGCTTTTTGTTAAGTTTTATATACGTAACAGAGACAAGAAGTCAAAACACATAAACATGACGACAGCTGAGATTAACAATCTGCCACCCTGGAAAACTAGGGTGGCCACTGAATCAATGAAAGTTTAAGAACATTTTTGAAGGCTATCAACATGGCAGTTAAACATTTTCCTAAAATTAAATTAACTTCTCCTTGGACACTGTACATTTGTTAAGTCTGATACGAATTTCAGAATTAAGGAAAAACTAAAAAAGGTCAGTTTAATTGTAGCATTATTAAAGAACATTTCCAATAAACAGAGTTTCAATTTCAGTCATATTTAGATGTCTAAGATAGTGCATATATTGCCTGAAGAGCTGTAGATGCAGGTGAAGACAACGTCATTTTCTCCTCTTTTTCTAAATTTGACAAAATCTCTTATGTCATTTACAGTTTTTCATACCATAATATTGTATTACTCCAGTCAAGTGGTTGATTGGATCTGTTCTTCATATATAAACTAATTGCCAATCACAGAACACCCAGATGCATTTCTTAAACAACCTACTTATTTGTCCTTTGTTGATTCTGAAATATATGCATTTTAAATTCATTCTCTCACTTCTGCTTTCCTCCTCTTTAAACATCTGATAATCAATGCATAGTAATCTATCATCATAGTAATCTTTAACAAAGTAGTGTATTACCATAATAATGGCATAATACCTTTCCTCTGTATCTCTTATCCTTCTCTGGTTAGCCACTATTTTTTAACTTTTTCAAGCCTAGCACATCAATTCTCCATGTTAAAAAGTCACCTAATTCCTTCATTTATCTTTAGTTTTATGAATGATTTCTTAAGTATAATTGGCCAGCCTTCGCATAACAACATTACAGAAATTATTTAAACTTCAGTGCCAATCTCCATCATGACTGTCTTCTTTTTAAGGAAGTGAAGTCTGAAAAAATGTTGCTATGTATGCAAACATTAGAAATGCTTTGTGACTTGGCTGTACGTACTATGAACTTTTATCTATCCGTAAGCTCTATGAGAGATAGCAAATCCCAAAGACAATCCACAACGTTAGTAGATGATAGGACTTTTATTCCCTCCTCTGTTTTTTTTCTCTGTGAATTTCTGCAGACTCAGGAACCGGAATGACACAAAACTTTTAGACTATAGATAAAATATCAGAGAATATATTCCACTCCAAAATTGGTTCCATTTTGTGTTTTTACAAATCATTCCTGACTGACATTTCTCCCAACATATTTTGAAAAAAGCTGTTACCTGTCAGGCTATGTTCTTGGCTACCATCTTCATTAAGACAGTAGGGAATAAACTGATACTTGGAAACCCAAGACAAGAAAAGACAGAGAAACATATTTTGTCTCAATCATCTCCAGTAACTATGTCATATAATCATGCTTTCTTAAACAAGGCAGTTTCTATTCTCCAGCCTCAGCAATTAAGAGCATGATTTGCTAGTTGCATGTTTGTACTACTCCTGTCAAGGAACGTTTAACAGCAGCTTCAATGTACGCCGCCTATCTTCAGTGTCGCTATACTCCTTCAATATTTTTGATAATGAAAAAATACATACATGAAAAGCATCTACGGTGTTAGAATTTCATTTTTTGTGCATATTAAATATAGGCAATTTATTTCTCTCCAGTCTCTATGTTATTAGTTACTCTTTCCCTATATACCATAAAAAAAGCCATTCAGTGCTTAGCTTCATTAACCATCTTTGACAAAAAAAGGTATCTCCAGAAGAAATAGTTTGTCTTGCTATAGCCATGAACTTAAGGGAAAAGTACTCATTCAAGCTACACAAACCAGGCTAAGCCAAGCAGTTACAATCACACGGTTCCTCTTTCATAAGAATAATAGAGGACTTGATCCACTGAAACTCTGAACAGATGCATGCATTATGAACCATGTTCATAATGTTGCAGGCTGAGAACAAATTATGTGGCTCTTCAGGCAACCTGTAATTAAGCTGTGGAAATTTTGCTACAAAAGCTGTAAGAAAGGCACTCCTAACTAGACACTGTACTTATTAATATTGGTCACTGCCTTTACAGCAGGAATAGAGTGTCTGTTTTCCAAAGACCAGGTAAGGTGCACAGATTAGTTTTACACTATCTATTCATTTTTGTATTGTTATTAGATAGCACTAATACACTGGTTAACAATTGGCTTCCCCACAGCCTGTTCAAACTTCATCAAGGAAAAGGCGCATACATCCTATTTTAACTCAGAACTTTTCTTCTTATATATTTTAGGTACTTGTGGTGCAGATTTCTCACTATGTTTTTTAATTTGATTTCTGAATTCTTTTAAAACCCTTTTTGCACTTTTAAACTCCTCTGTCAAGCTCACCATTGATTTTGGGACAAGAGTATCTGACAAAAGAGTATTTACACTGCCATACTAGCAGATCCAACAATTTTAAGAATTCTTGCAAGATCCTCATGATCTTTGTTAAAGAAAGTTACAGACCTAATGAAATACTGCAGTGCGAAAGAACTCCAGTTGTTGTCATCCTAGCTTTCTATAGAAAATGAATTTTTTGGAAAGTGTTCCTGGTGGATGCTCATTATTAAGTTGACAGTCGAATCACTTCTAGTAATTTAAGTCAAAACCCCTTACTTCAGTAGTATAACAAAAGAAAATCCACAGTATAGCCTTCATCCAGCATTAGGCAGTACATCCACTAACATGCTTTTCCACAGGTAAGAACACAGCAGGGAAAATAACAGTAGTTATTTATTCTGCATTCAGCTGTGTTAATTGCCTTCAAGTACCTTACTTTACTTACCGAACAATTTCTGATTCTGCTCTGTTCTTCACAGAACATTTCACTGTTAAACATCTTCACGCTGAACAACTATCATAAACTCCTTCTCCCTTGTAACTCTTCTCCCCATACCTTCTAGCCTCCATTGAGGTCTAAATACTGTCATCATATTAAGCAATATTAAATGTTTCTAATTACTATTGGTTAAACAAGTAGAAATGAGTAGAAAATATTCATACTGTTATGTGCACCTCACCAGTGACATGATTTAAATAATTTGTATCTACAAAACAACAGTTTTGTAACAGCAAATATATTTAATGTATAAGAGAATCAAGTGATGCTTGCCAATACCTACTGCTTGACCTTGCACTCTGTCATCAATGGTAGTTTGCAACCTCAGTCATGAACAGGGTTTCTGGGTGTTATTGGAATTTAAGTAGTAAATAATAGTATTAGAATTTACTTCAGTGAGACCAAAATTTTCCCTACTTTTCACTAACAATTCAAAAGATAGTTAAAAACAATGAAGTTTAAAGTATTAGCTTCTTTAATTAATACTCCTGCAATTCTCATTCAATCTAAGTGTCCATAAAAAGTCAGTATTTGGTCCACTTACTAAAGTTCCTTTGTTTCACAAAACAGCAGTTACTGAATGTCATATTAAACAAGCGTTATAAACAGGTGTTCCCAGTTAAATGTACCAGAAAAAATAATTAAAAAACAGATTGCTATATGAAAAATATATACTATAATTGCTCACTGAAAAGAACAATAGCATGAAATAATTTTCTCCCATTATGTATCAGAAACTGTCATTTTGAAATTCATTCTGGCTCCCACAGTATAAATACTCTTCAGTATTTCTCTAAGCAATGCCAAAAAATCAGCAAGCGCTCACTCACTGACTTTTGCCAACAAAAGCATGACTCTTTGCACAAGAATTTTCTTGCCATTTATAAACAAAGACATTTAGAAAGTCCACACTGGTGACTGGCTATATATTCCACCGTAAGATAAAGCAAACAGCAAGATACTAATTTATTAAAAAAGCAGCAAACATGATATAATACCTCAATTTAAACACGCAAAATTTATGTCAAACAAAAAAAATTTTTTTGAATTATATTTAAAATAATACACTGTACTAAATATTATGTAGCATATGCAGGAATTCATTTAAATTATAAGAAAACAATTATCAAACAATTATTGTTAGACTACAAAAACTGTAAATCAGACATTAAAGAAGAACATTTTACCAAGAAACAACCTTAGAGTTGAGCTTCACTTTGATACGCAATAACCTCAGTCATTTCTGTTAAGATTTTTTTTTACTACTACTTCCTCTTCAACCTTGTGACTACTCACAGTGTCAGCCCACATGAAGGTCCATCTAACTTGCACAGATAACTGGAAAATATCTCAACCAACTGCTCTGGCACTGTGCCTTACCAGACCAGGGAAGAGCTTGACCGCTTCACCTTTCCCCCCCTGCCCTCACTATGGTGACCATCATGGTAGAAACGCCACAGAAAGGAGGAATGCTCCTGGATCTAGCTGAATCAGAAGCCAGACTCTCCTCTAGCTAAGTACCAGACACACTGGGGAAATGCGACTAATATTTTCTAAAACACAGTAACTAGAGTTAATTCAAATGATTTTAAGGTTCTGTCTAAAAATTAATTCCCAATTTTTATATATATTTACATAATAGAATTAAGTAAGAGAAGTCAATATACTTACCATATTTTAATTCCTGTACCTTGGAAACATGCAAAAAACAGAAACATACTAAATACTCAGTCCCTAATTCTTATTTGCATAAGACCAGGAAGTTCACTTGCAGTTAATACAGATTCTGATCTGTCCAGTTAATTTTGTGCTGCTTTTTTGGATACCCACCCAATTATAATCTGCTATTAAAGAAAAAGCATGCACTGAAAAATAAACTAAAAGAAATCAAGAGTATCTTCATTTTATTCTACTTTTATAAATTTGAGAACCATATTGTACATGGTTTACACACACACACAAAAAAGGGGAAGAAAGAAATCGTTCCATTTTTCTGTAGCTGAAACCTGAGGTCTTTATTGGTTTTTGTTTGTTTGTTTGTTTGTTTTTTAATGTTCAATTCTTCCTTGATCAATTTTCTGTTAAACTCATTAGGAGATCACGTGAGTAAAAATTAAGGAAAATCTTACAAAAACCTCAGGATTTGACTGATGGAAATACATCCTGCCAAATGACACTTCTTGTATAACAACATTCAAGAAGCACAAAGTGATTAAATAAATACATAAACAGTCCGGATTAGTTATATTATACAGAAACTTCTAGCTAGTAACGCTTCTGTGCTGACTCCTAAGAGCATGCTTAGTCTATAAAACCTAAAGCAAAAAAAGAAACCTTCATTTCCTGAACAAAAAAATGACTGAAAGTATACTCTATACTATCAATAAAAATATGAAGAAATACAATTTTCTTCTTCCTGTTTACTTTGCAATGTGCAAGAAAAACTTAGGTTGCAAATTTCCAAACTCACTGAGCAAATCCACCACACAACTCTCATTAAACTCTGTGTCAAAAATTCAAGAAGTTATTTAGCTAAGTCCCTCAGTCATCATAGTGTTTAGAGTTAAATTCTGCTTTCAGAGATAAAGAAAATATCTAACCTGCAAATTGCATCAAATAGCTAATAATCTTCAAAAAAGTAAATAAATGTTTTGTCTCACCTCATTAAATCTTGTCACAAGATCTTCTACAGCATTATGTTCATCATTCTGAGAAGAAAGAATAGTAGCAGATATGGAAGCTTGAATACTCGGAAGCTTGCTTTGACATTCAGCGTTACCCAAGTCCCTGGTTAAAAAGCAGAGGTAGTCAATAGGTAGGACTTTCCGGTACAGCTCCTGCTCCTGCTCGGTCAGTATGCTGGCAACCTCCTCTGGGAACTGAATGAGGTGCTGTAGTTCAATCAGCTCTTTACTGATACCAGCCACATTGGAAGGAAGGACACTGGAACCAGCCATAGATGTACACACCTGACGTTCTAAAATGAAACAAATAAAAAATTTATTAGGCTTCTCCTTTAACCCATGGACTGGGCTATGCAAAATTAAGACAATTTCTTTTTTGTTCTTTTGTACTGTTTATTCACTTATCCAGCAGTACAGTATTTCATACTTATTTTGTATTTCAAAATCAAATACCTTCTTTCAGTTGGGAACTTTCCACATACGTCCATAAAACAACATCTGTTATTAGTTATGTAGCTGGTAACTGGGGCTTTTGAGACTGTTAAGCTACCCAGCAAAAAGTGCTGGCTCCTTGACTTTTCCGAACACCTGCTTTAACCACCAGTCTTGTTATAACCCTGAATAAAATGATCTTTTGGGCAGGATGTTAACTCAGTCTCCATGTAGAATCCATGGTGCAAAAGAGTTTGCGACCTTGATTGGGCCATCAGGACTCTACTGCCACAAAAAGTTATGTATAATGAGCAAGAAAAGATTGCTAGACTGTAAGATTCATCTGAGCTCACTGCATTTTGAAAATAAATATCCAAAGATACAAAATATTTTCCATTCCTCTGGGAAAATGCATATATTTGGAAATATACATGTTTTATCCATTATTACAAAAGAGATTCAGGGTAGTTTTGTAATATCCTAGCAGGATATCCCTTGAAAACTTAAACTTTTCCTAAGAAGGAAGAAGCCAAGCTTTGTAAGACCATGTGGGAAGCCTGAAATATCAACACAATGATTCCAAAATAGTGAGTATGAGTCTTCTGACTAGATAAGTTTAGAATGGGTACTGTGAACAATAATTTTACAAGAATATAAACATTCACAGTAGTGTATTTTGTACTCTTCTCCTTTCCCAGGAAAAGGAGCTTGTACACACACATACACTTTTCTTCACAAAATATCTTTGGAGTTCTTTGTACACATAACGGAGTTGCACTCCAGACCTATCTTTCATTTCATTTTTTTTTTCCTATCGAACTCTCATTTCATACAGTGGGCAAATATCCTTTCTAGTCTCTAGAAAAAAACAAGTTCATTATGACTGATTCATTCAATTATAACAAGCAAAAAATATGCTACATGAGGTTTCCCTTGTTATATTCCTTATATGCAAACTCTATTATCAATTAGTGGGAAGTTAAAAAGACTGAAAATTACCTTTTCTTAATATATTCCATTAAAAGTCAAAACATAAATTTCAGAAGCTCTAAATAAAGCTATTAGGCTTTAAGAGGAACTGTTAACAGAAGCGCCTGAGATTATATAAAAGGCTTCCGAAAGAGAAAAGGAATAATATGTTTTCCGTGACTCAAGTAGCTAGAAAAAAAGTGAAGGACTTATCTTGCAACACACAATATTTGGGTTACATAGTAGGGAACAGGTGCAACTTCAAGGACAGTGAAATACTGCTATGTATTATCTGCAGATATCAAGAAATCTCTATCACTGAAACGCTTTTAAGAAAGATTACAGAAAAGATCAGTTAAGAATAAAATAAAATCAATAAACTGATTTTAGGCAATAGGTGAAACGCAATGAGTTTTTGGGCTTCCTTCCAGTCTTGTTTCCAATTTCCAATTCCAATTGGAATTCCAGTTCTGTTTTCAGTTTGTGTTGAACAGTTCTGAAAGGTTCAGAGGTTGGGTAAGAAAAAGTTTTCAGAAGTCGATTTGGAGTGCTTTTGACTTTAAAACAAAACATAAGCATATGCCAAAATAAAAACAATATGAAACACAACGTTTATTTTATATTACAGGTGTGGTGCTTAATGTTGTTTGCACAATGCTTTGCATATATAGGCAAAATTGCTACTATCGCAACCAGTATAAGTTCAGAAAAAAAGTAGAAAGAGGATATGGAACACACGACACAAACATCCACTACCACTCATTTGCTTCCTAGGATTTACAGTGCCTCACTGACCTGCATGACAGAACAGTTCAGTCAAGCACTTCACTGCGACATACAAGGAGCTCTATCAGCAAGGAGAAGACAGGAAAAGCACAGCCTGTCTCCAGCCCCATCACACCTTGCGGCTGAAATAGAAGGTGCTCAGGGCATGCCTACACCAGCATTTTACTTTGGACCAGGAATGTACTTTTGAAACAAATCTCCCAAACGTCCCCGCTTACAGTGCTTTAGTTCACAGTCTTAAGAGTACACAACAGGATCCCTTTCACACAAAAGGGCAACAGAAGATGTGCTCCAGGAGAGCAGCTAGTGTATTATGACCACTGATGAGCTTCAGCCCTTAGCAGCATTCTAGCTCTGGAGGGGACACTGAGGTCAGAAGCAGCAGCACAGAGGGACCAGAGAGTGCAGGACGTACTTGGCTGCCCGAGGTCATGGAAAGCAGGGGACAAAGCACCAAGTAGCATGGGTGACACAATACCACAGAAATACTGATACTTTGCAAATTCAGTATTATTTGGTAATTACAGTTATAATCATCTGATTATTATGTATTAATATAGAAGGAAAGGAAGGTATAACTCTTAATGAAGTGTCAAGTCAAGTAGTGGTTGATAGAAGAAAGTTAAAAATATGCGGGAAGATGAGCTCTTCTCTGACAACTGATTCCCAGTCAGATTTAGGGATGCTGGTCAAGGAATTCTGAAGACTTTACCGTCTCCATTATAGTAACTACAAAAGTTATCCACATTCAAACTTTTGACAGGCCCACATTTCATGCTTGTCTAAGAATTTCAGTTTTTCATACACACCTGAATGAACTGGCAAAAACTGACACTGAATTCACAACAGGCTCAAACACTGTTTGTAATCCTACTGGACTTCACTTTGCCTAAGCGTAGTTAGTCTTCAGACTCCACTGCTGCAGTCTCTTATATCTAAGAACAAGGTCCAACACACTGAAACAACTAGAGATAACAGGGTTGCTCCACAGTGTATCTGCTGACTACCAGAGAGGAACAGAGGAGAGGAACTTCGTGAAGTTCAGCAAGGGCAAGTGCAAGGTGCTGCACCTAGGGAGGAACAACCCTGGGCACCAGTACAGGCTGGAGGCTGACCTGCTGGAAAGCAGCTCTGTAAAGGACCTAGGAGTCCTGGTGGAAAAGAAGTTAACCATGACCCAGCAATGTGCCCTTACGGCCAAGAAGGCCAATGGTCTCCTGGGGTGCATTAGGAAGACTGTCGCCAGCAGGCTGAGGGAGGTGATCCAAAGCCACATCTGGAGTACAGTGCCCAGTTCTGGGCTCCCCAGTACGAGAGAGACATGGAACTACAGAGAGAGGCCAGCATAGAGCTACGAAGATGATTTGGGGACTGGAGCATTCCTGTAATGAGGAAAGACTGTGAGAGCTGGGCCTGTTCAGCCTGGAGAAGAGAAGACAGAGAGGGGATCTTATCAATGTCTACAAATACCTTATGGGAAGGTGTCAAGAGGATGAGGCCAGACTCTTCAGCAGTGTCAACAATATGGCAAGAGGCTTTGGGCACAAAGTGAAACACAGGAAGTTCCATCTGAATATGAGGAAAAACTTCTTTACTGAGAGAGTGACAAGAACACTGGAGTAGGTTGCCCAGAGAGGTTGTAGAGTCTCCTTCTCTGGAGATGTTCAAAACCCACTGGACACAATCCTGTGCAATGTGCTCTAGGTGACCCTGCTTGAGCGGGGGGTGGACTAGATGATCTCCAGAGGCCCCTTCCAACCTTGACCATTCTGTGATTCAGAGACTAACAGAAATGTATCATTTGAATTTCATTTCACTATATTGGTCACCCACTGAATAAAGCTCAGTGAAAGGCTAATGCAGTTATTTTCAAAGCTCTTAATGAAACTACCTGACAGAGATCCTCATCTTCCATAACAAAGATTTTACAAATCAGGTTCATTCTCAAGAGAAAAGTCTTTTTAAAGAAGCTAAGCCAGTGTTTCAGAGGCTAAAGAAAATCTGATACCATTCTTACTGTATTTGTAAAGAACAGACAAAATAAATAAAACTGTTTCTGATTCAAAAACTGAATTTCAGATTCGCATTTCTAAACTCTTAAACTTGTTAAACTGAAAGAACTACAAAAATGTCTTTTAAGTGTAATAATCCATAGAGCAAGATGCTGCAAGAGTGCAGCTGACATTCAATAAGAGCAGCACAGGCCAAACAGAACTAAAAAGGCTTACAGCCCATGGCTAAAATCTGGATATAACTGCTAAAGAAGACGAAATCTTTCTTCTTTTTTGTTGACTGTTTTTATACCTATAATTTTTTTTCATTCAAAATTCACATCTTTGAATGCCCTGATTGTTGATACATTTTACCTCTCTGGATTCTGATTTTTCTTTTTAACCTTTCCTACTCCCCAGCTATCTATGTTCTATAACAGATAATTCAGATTCTTCATTCTCAACTTCACCACCCTCCGTGATTTACACTCTGCACAGAAGTCTCCTCCTACTTCTTTGTTCTTCTCTCTCTCATTTTTTAAATTGCCTTTACTAACCCAGTCCTTTTTCTGGACTATCTCCTTGTTTCTTATGCCAGATTTGATTCTGATTCTTACCATTTTTCATGTCAGGAACCAATCTTCACTTCTCTGCTAATTTCTTCTCTAACGCTTCCTAACTAGTCTCACCTGTAGGTCTCTAGCTCTGTGTTGTTTGACAGTTTATGTTCTTCAAGAAATAGATTGCATCTTTCTGTCCTTCAAAAAAAGACTAGTTCTTCAGAATAACTTGTCAAATGGAGCTCCTTTCAGGCTCAAACTAGAATGGATTTTGTTGTTAGAGATACAGTCCCACCTAATCACTAAAATCAGCAGCTGCTGCAGTAAATTGTTTTATTCATTTGCACTCTAAGATACCAAGTTAATGCTAGAACTACTAAAAGAGAATGAGAAGGTCTTTGACTATTCATATGCAAGTTTTTCAGTGCTGGAATAGATAGTTTTGTACTCCTTTTGATAAACAGCCAAAGAAGATAATCTTTTAAATAGCAAGTACTGCTTCTATTAATCAACTCAAGATAACCTCTGCCAAGCTTTAGACTCATGGGTAGACTTAATCTCTGCTGATATATATGGGAACAAAAACATATCATCCTTTCTTTTCTACTAAAAGAATAATCTATTTAAGAATGTGAGAAAAATACAGAATGTCTGCTTAGGATATTCTTCAGCCTAGGCTTGTCATAAAGTCCTGAAAAACATTCACTTATTCAGTGATTGGTTTTGATTTAAAACTTTCTGCAAGAAGATCAACAGATTATCTTCAGATTAACTCAACTTTTCTTACCACAATACTTAAAATTTCCGTACATCTTGTACATGTACAAGCTTACTAAAAGACATATTGAAATATATGTGTGCATGTGTATGAGTTTATGCACATTCAAACAGAAGTTTTAAACCTTGAAAACCTAGATATTTCACTGATGGTTTTTCCTCTATTGAAATTACTATATTTGTGTTGATATATTAGCAGGGAATTTAGGGAGTTCACGTTAAAGAAAAATGCAAAGATACTTCCATAAAAAAAAAATACAAAAAATATCACTATAATGCTAGTGTTAACTATCTGTAATCATTCATAATTTTTTTCCACATTGCTACCAAATACTTCCTAAAAATAAAAGCAAATTATCTGGTAATTTATTATATTACTTGTAAAGTTAAAATTAAAAGCTGCTTATTTATGAAATTTTATTTCATCATTCTCACAGACAACTTATTACTGTATAGTATCTTATAAATGTTATTTATGAAATTTTATTTCATCATTCCCATAGACAACTTATTACTGTATAGTATCTTATAAATGCTGGGCTACTGTCATCAGTTTTCTAGAACAAAAAATCCAGGACTAGTTTTGAACAATGCATTTTCTAAGTGGAATCTGTACAAAGACAGAAGAAAAATAAATACAGCCCTTATTGTAATCATACCAATGTCAAAAGTACTAATCCTACTTAAAATTACAGTTTCCAACCCTGTAATTTGTACTTTGACTAAATCACATCAATTTCCATGTGAAATCCAACAAAGGACAGACAGTGGTACAGACCTGTTTCCATCCAAACTCAAAAACAAAAATTCTTAAATTTGATATTTGTAGAAATGTGCTGTGCATAGTCACGAGAGGGTATGCCTAGAGGAAAAATGTGAAAAGAGTAAACCTGCCATAAAAATAGAAATTGATTTTCAACAAGGTAGACTAATTTTCAAACAAGATTATACGACGTGTGTCTTAGCTTTATTACCTACGTTGCTTTTCTTTCTAAACTCACTTTCGCAAAAAAGTATTCTCTCTATATCTTCAGTAATTAGAAATTGAAAACAATAAAACAATGTGAAATTTATAATCTCTTAAAAGTGCTTGCTCACTAGAAGGCTGCTGGGGGAATATCCTGTGATTAGGACAAACTGTGTGTTCTAAAGCGAAAAAGAGATTTCAGTAGGTTGAAGAAAAAAAGTAATTATTCATCCTATTACAACACCTTGTAACTGATACCCTTTCCCTTTTTAATGACAGACTTTGCTTCCATGAGATTATATTCACGTGACTGACTCCAAATCCTTAGATGGTTATTCCCCTCAGATGGCATCAAGATGTAACATGTAACATAAACATCAAATTCATTTAAAAAACAATTCCCATGGCATCACTTAACATATTGTAATAAATGGGACATCGTAATCAAAGCCTTTTTAACAAGCTATGTTACAGACATCATCCAAACTGTTGATATGGTTTAATGCATGCATTCTGATTGCTATGAAAAAACAAAAGCAGACTATGGCAAAATCAAAAAAGCCAAAGGGGAGAAAGTGTCAGTAAAGATAATACAGAAATGTTCTGTTCAGAAAAGAGGAAACATAATCAAACACTTGCATTTGTAATGTGTGACAGTATGTGAACAGGAGCTTTAGACAGAGATCAGCATAACCAGGATCGCTTTTTTTTTTTTTTTTTTTTTTTTTTTTTGCTGTCCCCGGGATGTGACATCTCAGTACCATCCTACCCAAACCAATAATCTTTATGTTAATTTCCTGTTCCTTTTCTGTATAATTAAAAACATCCCCCTCTCTATTTTAATAACATGAGTTCACTGTTATCAATTTTGACTGCAAACAACTGACTTCATTATTAAAGGATATTAAACTCAGCTGGAAGCTTGCCAAAGAACAGGATCAAATTCAAGTTTAATTTCACTGTGGAAACAACTGAAATTAGTAGATCTTGTTTCTTCTTCAAACTTACTTATTACTAAAATAATCAAAGACTCAGAAGACCAACATGTTTTTTCTCCATATCCCTAAATCTGGAAATCTGAGTTATCTTTTACAACTGTGTATCAGCGTCCATTATAAATTATTAGAAGGGGAGCTCTGAAACAGGAGTTTAGTCTGACCTGCCAATCAGTAAGATGATACTCTGAGCAAAGGGAGATTCTCAGATTAGGATTTAAAGGAAAGTAAATGAATTTAACCAGGATCTGTAGAAAGAAATAATATCTTAATTTTTAGACGAAGTAATATTACCTATACCGTGCGGGTGTACAAGACCTTTTCAGGTTTGGAATAGAAACAGCAAACTTCACAGCTAGTCTGAGGATACCTGTACTGAGATTAATTTTATCGTGGTAACAAGACAGCTGGAGAAGATGTTTTGCTGTGGTACAGCAGCAGGGAGTGATCACAACGGACCAGGTAAAAAGGACATTAGCTCCTATAGTACAAAGGAGAAAAGACAAAGGTAAAAATAACCTCTAGAACACAGAGTTTTGCTGTGAATCAGGTATTAGGAAACTATAAAGCACATATATCTCCATGCAGGCTAAGATTTTATTGTTGAATAGAGTTATGAAACCTCTGCAGAGGATTGACAAAAGGCAGCAATCACGTTGAAGTATAATTGAATTAAATTACAATTATATACCACAAAATACTGACTCATGAACTGACCAGCATAGTGTATTTTAGCAGGCAGAAAAATATGGAGTGCTTGTAACCATGACATTAAATTACAAACAAATACTCATTCTTAAATCATTACTTGCTTTAGGAAATGGCAAAGGGTTCAGTTTTAAAAACTAGACTCTGTACTGTGTTCTCTTCTTACATCTTTTGCAATTATATCATCAGTCAAACAAAATTCTGACAAAAAAAATAAGAAGAATTCTATAATAAGAGAGATAGGCTGCCTTTATCACTTCTGACTTAAAACAAATTTGACTAAACAAATGATGTACATAGCATGATTTGAGTAGGTCAAAGAAAACAGGCATTTTCCTCAACCATAAAAGGTGGGCATAACCAATCTTACAGGGTAAAACCTATGCACACAGAAACATCAATTAAAATTTTAAAGTTGGGTTAAAGAAAAACAACATCAAGGCTTTATTATTATATTAACTTTAAATTAACCATTATGTAGGAATCCTCTTTTTTTTTTTGCTGTCCCTGGGATGTGACATCCTTAAGTTTTTCAGAAGTTGCAGAGCAACAACTATAGCAAGCCTGAGTTGCTAAATTTCTAGTTTAATAAAAGACCTCCCAAACACTCCGAAGAGAGCACATACAACTATGCAACACTCTATCACAAGCATCATCTTTCAATAATGTCAGTAAACTCATTAATAAAATTTCTAAGTTAGAATTTTCCTGATGTAATATCATCTAATCAGTGAGAGTGAAAAATTTCTTAAATAGGTGACTTTAAAAATTTTTTATAAATTGTTTTTATAGACTACTCCTAAGTAGAGTGGTAGCAATTATTCTGAAACCATTTTAAAATTTAAATTCTATGTTCTTTCAATCAGTTTTTAATTTAAAATATAATTTACACTTATGCAACTAGACCTTCACTTTCTTTCCATTTTTAAGCTGTTACATTTTATACTTTTAAAATACTTCTTAGTTTCCCAGATGTTACCAGTTTCACATTTGCAAAAATAGTTTTCTATATTTGCACTTCATAATTAAAAGCTGATCTATGACAAGAAAGACAACATCCATAAATTGTTATAATTCTTAATCCAAAATACAGAAATAGACAGTTACCTTTGCAAATTTGCTTCTAGTATATTTAAGTTCACCTTGCAAGAATGCTAGAATTACTAAGCTAGGTTGTAATCCTTCAATAGATCCCACAATTTGAAGAAGATGGGATGTGTGCTTCTCAGAGAAGATCCAAGCCAAACACTCCAACAAGGCAACAAGTCTTTTGAATATGAAGTTCTTACCCGTAAGTAAAATCCATTTAAATTGTGTTTGTGCTTGGATTCAGAAGATCCTGGCAATAACCTTACAAATTGACATAATATACAGAGGAGTTTAGATTGAAGTATATCATCACAATGTATCTTCATTACATCTGAGACTGCAGTGTTTGCTTCCAATCACCCAGAGTGTACAGCTGCGCATTACCTTGTGTAACTGCATCCACACTGCTGTCCAGATTTCTGCCAAGTGTATCTGTGGACTTTTATCACTCCATCAGCCTGAGTCATTCAAAAAATATTTTGCACGTACAAAAGAAGAATTTATCTCTTCATTTCTGAATTACCACGTACTGCCAATACATTTAACCAACCATTTCCAATCCCATATGCTGTTTGGTTGGTACTGGCTGGAGCTGATAGAAACAATCACAGACCTGTTCTTAATAAGGAAATGAGTTGTTACTACTTCTGGCTGTATTCTCATTGGAAAAAAGTTGCAGATAGAGGCATTTTAACAGCAACTGCAAATCTACAAATATGGTAGCAGATCTCCAAGCAAGATTTATCCCATTTAGTGTTAACACGGTTGACAGGATTCCCTATATTCTTCCCAGTTCAGGATATGAAGCAGAGTGCTGAGACTGAAGACACAAGATGAGTAGCAATGCCTCCGCCATTTCTGCACGACGATCAGTGTGATATTGTGACTTAACCCCAGCCAGTATACATGTCCACTGTGCCCAAAATAATAGATTTTGAAGGTACTGCCTTAACAAATGACCCTGGGGCTATCACTGAAGCAAATGGATATTTCAGCTATAAAGGGCACTTAGTGTTATGCAAGGTTTGGCTGAACACAATGGCATGTTCATAAACATTAAGGAGAGATGAATTCAGCACAGTGTGTATTGCCAAAAGTCTGAAGAGATCCACCATCTACGTGTTTAGTCAGAAGGGAACCTTACTGCTTCAGTCTACGTGCTTGGCAATGTGCCACTAGGGCCCTGCTATTTTGGGGGACCGTCACCTATTGCCATAGCTTATGAAACTATATCCTGATTTCAGGACACTTGCCAGAAGAAGGTTTAATTATAAATTTGGCAGATGGCCAATGACTGTGAAATTGACTAGCTGAAAATCAGACTCTACATGCTGTTTGAGATCAGTATAGTACCCGTGTTACTGCGGCATCCTGCACCATCCATTGTACAAAAGCAAACTTAAAACTGTATTACTTCAGAGGCTTCTAGGCAACAGAAAGTGCAAGTATCATCACGGGGTCTGCTCGAAGTGATCAAGGGAGACCACAGATGACTTGTGAATCTACATCTTTATATCACAGCGTAACAGATAAACAGAAATGTAAAGATGTTAAGAGGTAACATAATGGTATGTGGAGCCCTAATACGCTGACTGTATTCATAGTTACTTTCATACAGGTCTAAGATATTTTGAAATTTTAACACAAGATTTGATTTCAATTTCCTTAATCCTTCTTTAAAAGTACCCATATATTAATACACTCTTCAACCAAATCAATTCATTATCCAACAACATCAAAATTACTTAGTAACATTTGACAATTACTACAGCCTGCAAGATGTTTCTTGTACAAAATTAGGCAGCAAAGTGCAAGCTATTGATCTTGCTGGTTGTGGAAGGAGTTGTCCAAAGTGCATCTATTCTCCTGATGCAGATGGTCTCAGCAGAAGAACATGAACAGGATACATTCACCCACTCCACATGACAGAGCAGTTCGCTATCCACATGACCTCTGAACATTTATCATCACGATGAGCCTGTAGCACCTAGATGAAGCCTGAACTAATGTAAGAGCAAGCAGCTGAAGCCTTCAAGTTAACAGAGGTTAATAGCCATCCAAACCGTTCAGCTGTTCTTTCTGCTGCTCTCAAGTCTTGCTCTTTCACCCGCACACATACATACATACCATTGCATTCACATTCTTTCTTCTTTATTGGCTTCTTCCATTTCCTAGTATTTATTTTCCCTTTGGTTGTCCAGGTACTTATACCATGTGCACCCAAGACTGCCATCCACGGCACAGAGGAGATCGCTCTAGAACAATTCACTGCTGGTTCAAGATCCCTTCCTATGCTTCACTGTCTACCTCAATCTAGTTGTGAGGAAACATCCTGCTATCCACAAAGGACATCGCACTGTTTCTGCCCATGTGAAAAGGAAAGAAATCCCCTTTTAAATTCAATGTCATGACAACCCACAACTTGACATACCTTCATTTCAATTCTACCTATTCCAAAGCAACTTCCAGCCAGATTCAAAATACAACCTTACTGTGGCAAAGATTTCAGACTGCACTAACTTGAAATAAACATTTTTGAAGGAGCTTTGAGGCCTAGATGGAAAATTAGAGAACTTAAATCCCTCATCAGACAATGTATAGAATTTTAATTTTATTTTAGACCAATAGACTCCCCAGCAATATTACCATATTGTACATCCCCAACTTAAAGAAAGATGAGGAATTACATCTGTTTATGAGCAAAGCAGATCATATCCTGAGAGCATACTAAATAATGGCAAGGACAATAAGCTTCAACAGCAGCTGATGGAAGTCTGAGTTCTTCCTCTATGAAAAATTCTCAAGCAGTGCCAGCCAGGAGACAACAGAGCAGTAAGATGCTAAACAACAGGAAAAGGCTGGCTGACAGTTTCAATTGGTTCCTAACTTTCTCATTCTTCCATCAGCGTACAAACAGAAAACACAAGGAAGCCATATATTCCTGTCTGGAAAAGCTATTTTCCTTCAACATTTGCTCTGCGAAACTCACAATTCACGCTGTCTGGGGCACTATTTGAATGGTAGTAACAAAGTAATCCTGTAGCAATCTTAGTGAAATGGGTTATAAAAACAAGCAGTATATGCTGAAATACAGATTCATGTTTTGCTAGACGTTAATGTTCCAACAAATAAATGTCCTGCAACTTCATTTAAAACTTAATAAAAATGAAACGTGAGTTGTATGTTGAAACACCTTTTCAATATTAAAAATGAAGTTATTCTACTACAAATTAGTGAGAGCAAGGGAAAAGTTAAGCAAAAAATAATCTGAGTATACGTATACACCTATGAAGAACAAGGAGGTTAAAGAGACCGCGTATATGTAAGCTAGGTACTCACTGAAGTGGAGGCTCATGAACTTCATTTTTAGTATTTTTTTGCATCAGACATTTTAAAAATGTAAAAGAATATACCAATTGTAGTTGTGATGTAATATTGTAATGTAAACACATAATGTAAATAATAGGAAAACTACCATAACGAACATTGTCAATGTTTCAAAGCCTCACCTGTTATAAATTCCCTTGATTTAAATCATTTCTTTCTAGCATAAGGGTACTGTTCTTTCACATCCGCAATCCTTGCATTTATGCTAATGACCTGCTGCAGTTTGTTCTTCAGCTGCACAACTTTTACAGATTATCACAAGCATAACCCCGAACTGTATTCTTGGCTTTCATACTTTCAGAAGCTTATTTTGTAACAAACAGCACCTTCCTTCCTTAGTATGGTCTCACCCTGAAAGTTAAATTACACGTGGCAACAGACCCATCCGGGATATCATGAAAGAGGAATGTCTTGTTCATTATTCATCTTGTTCAGTGCCCCAGAATCGCACAGAATAGGAATACCTAAACTTAAAGATCAATTTCAGTGAAAATTATTTCATTGTGGCAAACAATAATTAAGAGAGTCCTTTAAGATAAAAATAATGATGATAATACTTCAGTGTCATACTGACTGAAGCAAATAGCAAAACTGTCATTGACTTCAGTGGTACAAGATGATGACCAAATACCAACCTGAGAAAATAATTTTAAGGACAGTTATATCAAGGAGTAACACTAGAATTAATTAAGAGTTGGTAAATGTACTGCCTTTGTAAATAATGAATCTTGCCTTTTGAAATCTAGTATAAAAGATAATCCTGTATGTGAAACATGCTACTGGAGTTTCCACAGAAGCCAAAGGAGGCAAATCTACTGCATAAGGTATTTCAGTTGTTACTGTTGATTGGAATAGAATGAATCCAAGTTGCACCCAGTAAAAACAGCAACACTTGATTAAATGTTCCTGATTTAAGCCCTGAAGCTTAGCAATGAAAGAATTTTGAAGGAATGCAGTACACTTGAAAAAGGTTTGATCAATTCAAAGGTTTCATCCTTCTAGCTTGCTTTCAGCAACTATCTAAACAGAATCCAACAATAACACTTTTGTTTTGAGACCAATCCTCTACACAATTACCTCACAGAAAAGGACAGAGAATAGATTCACTGACAAAATACACTGTTGGTCACGTACTGGTGCTCAAAAACAATACTTGTAAACAATCTGCTAAGGAACCTTGCTCAATTTTCTGTATTACACTTTGTCCAATAAAAATTCAAATCATTATCCCCATAACTGCTACACGTAGCAGAAAAACTTTAATCTATACCTCAACACTTAGTTGTTACTTTACTGTTTGCTCTGTTTCATGATGAGAATATTTTTTTAGAGAGGAGAACTATTTTACAGTGTATCAACTGTAACTTAATTTGACATCTAAGATTTTTAGATGTCAAATTTAAAGAAAAACCAGGAAATAGATATATTTAAACAAAAATATAAATAAATTTAATATATGGAAAGGAATGCCATGAAACACAACAGAAAAGGCAGCACAGTGTACTAAGGTATCAGTCAAAGAAGTATTAGAGTATATCTAAATTGTTGTGAAAATAATTTTACATTACTCATGCCATGTGCAGCAGGAATCATAGAATCAGTAAGGTTGGAAGGGACCTCTGGAGATCATCTAGTCCAACCTCACTGCTCAGCAGGGTCACCTAGAGCCTGTTACACAGGGTTGCATCCAGGTGGGCCTTCAAGATCTCCTGGGAAGGAGACTCCACAACCTCTCTGGGCAGCCTGTGCCAGGGCTCCGTCACTCTCACAGTGAAGAAATTCCCCCTCACGTTCAAGCAGAACTGCCTGTGCTTCAATTTCTGCCCATTGCCTCTTGTCCTGTCACACGGGGCAACTGAAGAGAGTTTGGCCCCATCCCCTTGACACCCTCCCTTCAGGTACTTAGACACATTGATAAAATCCCCCCCTCAGGCTTCTCTTCCCCAGGCTGAAGAGGCCCAGCTCTCGCAGCCGTTCCTCATAGGGCAGGTGCTCCAGCCCTCTATTCCAAGAACAATATAGTCTTTCAGCTGCTGTTATAAACTAAACAAAGAGTTCATAAGAACAATGAATCCTGTGCTGCTATAAAGAATTATTTCTTACAATGCACAATGAGGAAAATATGGGAAGACTCTCTCATACAAAAGCAAACAAATGAACCTGACACATACATATAAGCAAAATGCCAAAAAATGGAGAGGACTGATGAACAGTGTGAAAGGGCAAAGATACTACTCTTAAGTAAGAACTAACAATCATTCAGCATTTGCACTTCATTGTTAAAGAAAGAGCATACAAGTATTTTATCAAAGATTAAAAGAATATTCACTGGAACTGGTCAGGAAGATGGAGGAGGGGACATTTTAGATGCTACAAGTGAACATAAACTTACTTGACAAGAAAACCTCCACAGACTTCAGTCTTATATAGTGACCCAATAAGCTGATCACAGCCACAATATTCCTAGGAAAGCTGGGCAGCAGAGGAGCAGCTCTTCTCACACATCCTAGCATGGGCTGTTAACGGTGACCAGCAACCTAATCCCCACTACCCCCACAACTCCAGAGCTATGCTGCCTCAGGTTTAATTTCTGCCTTCACAATGTCATTTTGTCCATGTCCTACCTGCAAAACACACAGAAGCAAAACCAGAGACCATGTCAGTGCTGGGATCCTTCCATTTATTCCTAGGTAAGCACAGATCAAATTTTTAAAATTTGGATTAAAAGAAATTAAGGCTGGATATACACTTTTTACCCTTTTTTTCCCCCGAAGTTGGAGTTAATTATGAACTATCTTCACAGCTAGAGTTAATGCAGTTATAAGCTACTGTAAAAGCAATTTTGAATTATACAAGTACAGTCTCAATGAGGTAAGCGTGCTTATCTTAAAGGACTACATTTGGAGGAATTAAAAAGATACTTTGAGTTTAAAATGATTTTAACAACTGACATTTACTGGCTGAGAAGGAGAGGTATAATGAAAACAAAAAAGGATATAAAGTGAAAGCAAAATCAGAAATACATTTTACTCTTCCTCTAAGAAATACTGTATCATGGGCTAAATTCCACAAGTATTCTCAGGTCAAAAAGTCTGTAATTACTTTACTGTAACTTTTTAAAATTTTCTTGTCATGTAACATGTTTATTCCACACATATTCTGCACTAGCAAAGATGCAAGTAGTTGGAAATGCACAGAGATGAAAGCTGAGGGAACCCTGAAGAGCATCTGCCAGTCTAGCAGCCAAAGGGAGCTTGCCAGCATCTCACATATATATAACTACAACATGCAACATGAAAAGGGATCAGTGAAGGAAAAGAACAGGCGTCATTCCTAATAAAAGTTTATTGTTTATTTTGGGGGTTTATGTTCTCTCCCTCCTCCTCCCCCCTTGAGGAGGCTGCTTTTCCCAGCTCACTGGTGAATATGTAATGCTTATTAAAACTAGATTATTGTAAATTTATAAAGCATGTCCAGGTAGGGTTTTTCCTGTAGGATTAAACCATAACCCAGGAATCCAGCCTGCAAAAGGGTAACCACGTAACTACAGAGGACTACGATCTGTTTTTTACCATAGTGTTGCTTCTGAAGGGAAATGATCAAGCTCTTTTGCTTATGCAGATTACTTCTCTCTTTAACTTGGGAAAAGTAGAGCCAGTCTCTCTGTCTAGAATAGCATGTTTCTTCCTGTCCCATGTTTCTTCCAAAGGTGCAATTTCAATGCAAGTTTCCAGTGTGCTAGAATAACAATTGGTAAAGACCAACTGCTGTAGTTGAATTTACTAAGTAAAGAACACGACTGCTTAGAGCCCACACAAATTAAAGAAGCTTTTAAATAATTTCTTCATTACAGAATGCAATTTTCAAATTTTAAAAGGTGTCTTTTAATGTGAACATCTAATTACATCAATTACCAGAAAACTTGCAAATGATTTTTAACAGTGGGCATTCTTAGCAAGTTAGGTTTGCCATGTGAGGAGGATGATGGGAAGCTAAAGGAAATTCATACACTATTTTTATAAAAGATTAACATGCTTTCACAACTTCCCATGATAGTAAGTCATGCCTGTGATGTTATAAAAGTATTATGTCATGCCAGGATTTCTTTTAAGAAAGTACTGCCACTATCCAGCTATTCTTAGCAAGCCTTGTGGAATCACAAAGACTGCGCCAGTTTAGTTTAAAAGACACCGGAAGGCACTTTAAAGGGAAAAAGAGAAATAAAATTCTCTTGTGAGAAACAAAACTTGTGTTCTGATCAGGTCAATATAACTTAGCAGTCCACTGAGCCCATCCACTGAGAGACACAACATATTAAATGCAAGGGCACTAGATTTCAATGTTTATGCCAATAATCACAGGATCTAGCTGTGAAAAGCTCCCTCTTCACGACTGGCAGAGCCATGACCGCAGAGCAGGGCAGCTGCAGCAGGGCAAGTTTGCCAGCGAGCCATGCACCTTACTGAGGGCAATCCAGAATTTAGTGCAAATTACAAAACTGAGTACAAGAAGTAGTGTAGCTGCGTTAAGGTGTAAATCATCATTAGCTAGTTACCTGTTGGGTAAAATGCAGCTAGTCAATTACTGCTAGTTGGATATTAGCTCAATAAATACACATTATATAGATGTTACTAATATCAGAGTAATGCAAGATAGCTGTTGGTCGTGAAACAGATGACAAAGAGGATAGCAGAAAGCAAATTATGATTTTAGGTAATTTAATTTAACTTAGATAAACATTTGTCAAGGATGGTTAGATGTAGTGAAATCAATCCTGATATGATACAGATGTAAGAAATAGTTCTTAAAATTTTGTTAGTTCAAATATAGAAAGATATTGCGTGAAATCCTGACTCCACTGATGTCATTGGCAATTTGGCCACCAACTGACGGTCTTTAAATTTTTCTGCTCATTTTTCTTGATAAACTAGTAAAATGGTTTTCTCATAAGTACTATCAGGAAAAAGTCAGCAAATATGCACCGTCCACGTGCAAGTAAAACTTCATAAAATATACACATGAAATGATTATAGGCAAAGGGAAAATTCATTTCTATCCAAGGTCAGCAAATGGTAGGGGATCTCTTAAATTCCATGGAAACAACTGTAAGACCTAAAATGCATCTTACTTGACATTTAAGTAGCATGCGTATGTTTCACCAGTCCAGTAGAAAAAGGTAAATTTCACTAAATGGAAAACACAGCTTACAAACAAACCGAAACACTTAAAAATTATCCACAAATATACTAGAAAGAACTAACTTAGTTTCAGTGAACGAAAAGCTCAATTTGATGTAGTTGAATATCTCACTAGATTCAAAAAAACATGTACAAGATTCTCAGCTGCTCCAGATATATACTTAAGTCCATAAGTTCACACATGCACTCAGAGAGCAGAACAAGAACCACTGATGAACTGTTTCAGTACTGCTTCAGTGATTACTTACCATTCAGATGCAATAAATTTTTTTCTTTTCTTAAGTTACTTCCAGAGCTAAATACCAGTAAGTGAAAGTGAAAGTTTATTTGCAAATTTATTAGGAAATCAGCAATAATATACACAACCTGAATCCTCTGTTGAAAGGTAAAGAATCTTTTAGTAAATGTCATAGCCTTGATCTCAAGAGAATCTAACAGATTTCCTGAAAAAATAGCATCAAATATCTTAATCTCTCAATATGCTAGTTCTTCATTTTTAAAATAAGACTAATAATTTCTAATTCTGATCTAACGGCTAGGTATACTGCAGTTCTTTTACTATTTGCTAATAATCTATTTGGTTTATGAAATTTCTAGTTACTATCAACTCAATCTATTCTGATAGTCACAGTTTAAGTAGGCTAACAGTTACAAAAGAAACTGGTATGTTGCTTGCTCAGATTTGGTGACATCCTCAGAAATTGGTTCTAGTTCTAAAGTGTGCATCTGATCTCAATGCATATTCTGGTATGCTTCATGCATTGTGCAGTCTGAGAAAGAACCTACACATCTGAGACAAAAAAGGTATGATGTAGCAAAGTGAACAGCACTCAGCACAATCACAACTGATGAGAAGTCAAAGCTGAGAATATCAGACTATTTCTATAAATGTTTTAAAAGCAACCATGTTCAGATCTCTCACACCTGAGTAACGGCAGAACGTTCTCTTGCTGATTTTGTAATCTGGAAAAAAATCTGGGAAAATTCTAGGAGATTGAAAAAACAGTAATATTGTGCCAATATTTATGAACAGGCAAGCAAATGGTCTAATATCAATGCCAGGTAACATACCGAAAAATCTTATATAGGGTCTATTTCATGAAGAATTACAGGAAAATCTAACTAATGCCAGTCTGTATACTTGCAAGCCAAACAGGTCTTCAACAGATTTCACTAGCTGATGGAATTCTACATTTGGTTGATAAAAAGATGAACATACTGCCAATAAACTTTCATAAGGAAATTTATTAGTACCACTTGACACTGACTTTTTTAAAATCAGATCAAATATAAAACTAACATAACCTACACCTTAAGTGGATTAAGAACTGGATAACTGACAGATCCGTAAATATAACTGCCACTGGAGAAACATAAAATGGAGGTTCTTATAAAAAGCCTTGACACGTATCAGTACTACTAGGTTTATCCCATTCAAAATTTTTGTCAATATATGGAAATAAAAATAAAACAACTTCTGACAAAATTTACCTATCAGACAAAGACTTATTAGGAGACATATGACGAGAACAGGGCAGTTTCCTCTTGCCAAACCAGTACTGTTCAAACACTTTTTTTTTTCTTTTAAGCTAGGCATTCTGATGTAGGAGCTATTTGGAAAGAAAAACTACAGACTGTATCAATGGAATGGAGGTCTGCTTCTCAAAGAGCTGTAGTTCTGAAAAAAAATGCCAAAGGATGCTAAAAGCAAATGTTTTTTATAAGCTTTTAGAAAGACAAAGTGGCAAGAAAGGAGGTGGCAAAAAAGAAATCTTCTGCATATATCACTGATAATACCAATAATGCTGCATCTTTTCTGTGTTTTTAAAGATACAGACAAACCACAGAACATGCAGAAGAATACCATAATGTCATCCCAAGGTTGAATAAAAAGACTTGGAGGGACAGATTTAGATCAGAAATATGTAGCTTTAGCTCAACATAGTGAGAATTGAGAGACGACTTGACTGGAATATGCATGTAAATGTCTCCAACAGGAAAAAAACACCAGTTTTTAAAGACTTCAGTCCAGCAAAAAAGGTGTAACAAGAATAAACAGTTGGTACTTGATGACAGACAAACTGGAACTAGAAATAAGTCACATCCCTTTGACTGTGTCATTGACCACTGAAAAAAGCTATGCACATGGATGATCGTTCTAAGGCATCCTCTGAAGGCTTTAAATTAACCGTGCTGTCTTTCAACTAGTGAGCTTAAAATAGAGACAACTGGGTTAAGTAAATGACCTCTTACAAAGGAAGACAGTTGATAGCTAGAGATCTCTATTACTATCAGGCTTTACAATTCCCTAAGCAGTTTTATTTTCCCAAACAATGTCCTGCTATTGCCCTCTGGTCTTAAAATTTGTTGCACTATCATCCTTACAATCACCAAACATTTTTTTTTTTTTTTTTTTTTGCCTCTCCTGCCTTTTTTTTCTGTAAATTCTTTCTGAGATTAGTAATTCTGTATTCAGCCTTATACATTTCCTTTCTCGCCACCTTTGCTGCTTTTGTTCCGCTAGTTTGCCAACCGATGTTGCCTGTGGCCATTTTCTTCAGTGCCATTCGCATAGAGAATGATTGATTTAATTTGACTGAAATCCCTCCTCCCTCAAATCTCCTTTCTATCATGACACCTATGGTGAACTGTTGCAGTTCAGATTCATTATTTTTTGTCCTGTTCCCAGCAGACACAAAGAACAGCCTGCTTTTCCCTTACTGCAATTATCATCTATCTGAAGACTATCACGCATGTCCTGACTTTTCTGTATATAGCAATCACTTTTTTTTCAATCTTTTTTCATATTTAGTATTTTCTAGACCTTTTCTTTCAGCTGCCATTTGCTGCCTCTCTAGTTGTTTCACATCATTTTTGAAATAAATGCTCAAAACTGGACAGTGATGACAAGATTGAGGATTGCTACACTGCTTTTATATGACACATTTGCTTCTGCATCCCAGTAAAATAGTGAACTATCACAATATGACATACTTAACTAAGAGACTGCTTGTGATGCACTGCAATCAAGTTCTTTTCTTGCAGACTGTTTTTCACTAGTCCTTCCACCCTCACGTACAGTGATATAATTTTCTGCAAAGTAGAATGAGGAAATAATACTTTCACTGCTCAGGAAATTATTTCATTATTGTATTTCATCACATAGAAATAAAATGTTTTAACACTAACCATATTCTACCATCAAATAAATGGCTGTAACTTCCATTCATTGTTGTGGCCAAAAGTAATGGAAAACAGTAATTTTGTTTGCTTTTAAAAAATGCAATCAATTTCCAAATTACGCAAATATTGAGTTTGCTGAGGACAAAATTTTGTATCAATGAGTATGTGATGCCCAATGTGTTTACTGTTCTTTAACTTCCAATCACATGAGAGAGAGAGTTCAAATATGCAGGAACATAGTCCACAAAAACTTTCTGTAAGTCAAATAAGACATGAATACAGAACAACTACTTTCAGGCTTTTTATGTGACTTTTGGAAAATAAAGAAAGAGATTATGTTTTTTCACAGATGTAGCATTTTATAAGTAAAAATAAGTATTTGTTAAAAAGAAAATATTTTTGAAGAAGTTAACATATTAAACCCCAAAATGCTGCACAAAACTTTTGGAAAAAATGATTTCCATTGAAAGTTTCATATTTAAGTGACTGAAATGTTTACGAATTTGTTGAATTTATCCAGTATTTTAGCCAATTAGTTCATAGATTTTATAAAAAAAACAGGACTTAATATTTTCTGAAACTGATGTATATTTCTTCTTTTTAAAATGATAGGATTCCACAAAAATGACAAAAGACTATCCTTCCTTTCAAGATTCAAAGTAAGATTTAGGTTGAGGATTGGTTGTTTTTGCTCACATAAAAGTCTAGTATTTTTTGGTTTATGTAGGAAACAGAAATCTTAGGTATTTACGGAGTTCTAGTTGAATCTCTGCATACTCTACCTTTTAATATGTCTTCATTTTTCCCTGTCATCTTTTATAAAACAATTCAATCTACATATGGCTATGAAAAAATTCTGAAGTTTTTCTCCTGAAGACTAAGTTCATATGCAAAATCCAACTGCTGATACCATCATCAAGACAACCAACTCCCCGAAGTCATCACCTATTTCCCTTCTGTGTTCAGTGAACCTATTTAGATAATCTGTTGACAGCTTTTAGGTTTTAAATTCACAAATCCCTTACTTAAGCAGCAGAGGATAACTATGGGTTTAATTTTAACCACTTAAAATTTAAATTTGACCACTTCATGGCCATTTCAGGACAATGCACTACAAAGACCTAAAACCTAGAAAAAAAAATCTGCTTTGCTTTCTTTTTCTCTCTAAAATTGAGGATAATAGTAAGCTGAAATTATAACTGAATTATTTCATAGCCCTTTAGTGGACGATACCACAAAAAAGTTTCTAAAAAACAAATTACAAGTATATTTTCTCAGTCAAGAAAGTATCTGTGCCTACACTGACACAAAACCACAACTGATGACTGTTAAATAACTCTTCTCAGGAAATACAGCAAAAGCATACTGACCAGTCTATTTCTTCATCCTTTAAACTTCAAATTAGTTATTGCACTGGTTTCGTAGTTAGAATTATTAATGTCATAATGGCCTGTTATGGTTTTTGTTATGATTTTTTAATTCATTCACCAACAAAAATGACTTTTTAAAGACTTCTAAAAGACGAAGTTCTTAGCCTTAATACATAAGGAGATTGAAGGGCTCAAGATAGTTAAGTACATGTAAGTAAACTGGATATTTGGCATGTTACGCTGTTCTGAAATTTGTTGGTCTCACTACTGTCCCAGTGGCTGCTGCTCCATAGGTGGAAGTGGCAGGAAATCGTGTCCCGGCAAAAAAAGTCTAAAGTCAAAAAATCATATATAGTTCAAGGGCTTTAGGCACAGGTATTTTCAGAACTGGGGCCCAAAGACAAACACCGTCACCAATCTGAATTCTACTTCTGAAAACTCTGCAGAGGAACAAGTTATGAGAAAAAAAATCTTAAATGCTTAAAAAGGTCATGTTACTCTTGACAAGTAAATACAGGTGGGCAACTTCTCTAAATCTAACAGCAACATATTAAAAGGCATTCCAAACTTTAATTAACTTCCAGATTAAATTTCCTATTTTCTCCAATGAATAATGCTCTCAGAAGACACCACTTCTTGTTGTGGCAATATAGGAAGTCAGAAGACATGTACTTTACTCCACAATATCACATAGAAGAGGAACTGAAACAATGATGTGGATGAGGGAGAGAAGAGAGGAAAGCTAATGAAAGAGAATCGGATCCACCCCACTCCTAGGAGATTTAAATATTTGATTTCACAAAGAAAGCCAAAAATATGCATGTAACTTGTTGTTGCCGGTTCATGAGAAATAAAGTATAAAAGCATTTAATTACTGTAAGAGCATGCAAAGTGCTTATAATTAACCTCAAGAAAATTTTGAAGGTACTTTCAGCCTCAACTTGTGTTTCCAGTTCTTTTGTTACTGCTCTGATACTTTGTAAGTAAATTATTTGCACTTTTGTGGGTTTAGGTTTTTGAGTTTGATAATCTCATTGACAATTTACTCATTTCAGAACTGTTAAAAGATGTGGCAAGGCATTTTTATATATACAACTAATTCCAAAGAAAATACTTAGGTATTAGAAAAGCATGTCAATATAGAAGTCATTTAAATAAAAAAACAAACAATGCAAACTATCAGAACTTCTTATATCAGCTACTATTCTAGAAAATGAATTCCTAATTCTATCTGAATTCAAAACCAGAAAAAACACAAATCAGTCTATCAAAGCCAAGGTTTGAGCTGAATTTGTAATTTTTACATTTCTTAAATTAACTAATAACATTTTCCGTCAATTTTTCTTAATCCTATTAGGTATCTCACACTGGTTATCGCTTACTGAATGAAGAGATTAAAATCCTATGATTTTGTAATTAATGCAGATATAAATGATGTATAGGTTTTCTTTCGCGTTCCAAATCACTAAAATGAAAATAAAGGTGTAGGGATAAGGGTAAAGGGATATTTTCTTTTTGAAAGGTAAATGTTTATCTAATAACCAGTTTAGAGAAGTGTGAGGGTTAGTCTAAAACATACTAGAATATAATAATATAACTACGTATTTTCCATGCATATGGAAGACAAATGATGTTCCATATATAAAGACATAATTAACACTGACTCAAGTTATACATATCAGATTAAGCAATGTAAATATAGGTGTTTCTTTATGATTTGTTAGTTACAATATATTTCCTTTACATGTTGCTATGCACTTACATCATTCAAAAAGGAAAAAAATTAAGCTGCCTTAAGCATCCACAAAACACAAATTCATTACAAATTATAAACATATACTGAGGATACTCAAACAATGGCTTCTATAAGAACAAAAGCAGAAGTGAATTTACATACAAAAATATGTTGCTAACTTGCAACATTTGAGTAAACTATAAACTTATAAAATAATCAATTACCTTACTCTAGCACTTATATTTAGTCCAGTGTTTTTCATACGTCACTTATTTTTGTAGAACAAGAAGCAAAGGAATATCTCAGAATAATATTTAAGTTGTCATTGAAATGGTTGCAGTAAGAATCAAATAAATGCAAAATATGTATTTTGTGTTTCAACTTGTTTGACATGGAAAATGATATAAATACTTACAAGTAATTTAGATATAATTTGCAACACAAAATACACACTTAAGTGAGAGATCCTTACATTTCATAATGTTTATATGAAATCTCTACTTCATTTTCCACATAGAAATAGTTTTAAGTGTCCTTAAAGCATTATTATTAAATGTATACATTATAGATCCAACATTAGAGCAAAAAATTCTACCTTATCTACATCTAACTCTGCAAATAAAACTATCACTTTAAAGTCTTAAACATAGCAGGACCCTGTATTTTAGGAAAAAGAAAAAAAAAAGAAAAAAAAAAAAAAAACAAAACACACTTACCAGTAAAAGTGTCTTCCATTGAATCTTAGATTCCCCCTAAAATGCCAGAAGAGCAGGTACTTTCAGTATCACAAAAAGAGTGTGCACTGCACTTGCCCAAGCTAACAGTCAGGCAACAGCTGCTCAGTTTAAAGCTACAAACTGCGGCAAAACGCATAACTGACATGCCTTGCGTAAGCCGCGAGGAAGACTTGCGTTTGGCTCGCTCACAGAAAGGTCAGGTTACCCACCTCCCCAGATAAAAGTTGAAACATTATGATTCAGATGGAAGGAAGTTTAGAAATTAAGGACTAGCACAACATCCTGCTAAGACTAAAAGCATTTGATTCCGACAGTACCATTATAAATAAAAGCCATTTTAATTTTGCTGGACTTCTGTCTTTAAACATCATATATGAAGAAGTAAGTTAGCCTACACCCAAGCTTTTGCACAAGTTTTATCAGTGTTGTTTAAACAGGCCAAAAGTAATAAACTGAGTTAGTTTTGTTTTAGGAAACTTTACTCGAAGCATTACAAAAACTGCAGCATGGGTTTCTGTATTAGCAAATGCTCTACCTTTACAGCTATTATGTATTCTGCACTAGTTTCTCTAATAAAATGAAATTGCATTAGCACTAATGGGACAAAGGGCTACGGCTTAGGCAACAATGCAAAAAACTTCCTTTGAGAAGCAAAGGAGAAAACCTCCCCAAGGCTCCAAGAGTATGATTAACTGTAAAAAATTACAATTTAAGGGACTTGAAAAGACAACATAGTCTTTTAGGCTGCATTTATGTTAGTAAACTATACAGACTCCAAAATTCTGCTTTGGTCCTTGCAGCAATTCCTATCAGGATCTGGCATTTTTATCACTCTCTCTCTTCATTCTAACCTTAGCTCTGTCTACATACGGTTTACATCACTTTAACAAGCAGCAGGACGGCATCAGTGGAAAATTAGTTATGAAATTTGCTAGAGTACACAAGGTTTGAAAAGAGTACACTACCACAAGAAACCTTTCTCCATTTCCCCAGGAAGTCTGAGAGAGTGATCTGTGCAGAACTGGAATGCAAGTAATACACTTAGAGCCACTTTGTTTATATGGTGAATATACGTCTTTTCTGAAAAAACTCTACTGAAAGAACTGTCATGGAACACATCCAACACACCACCATGTTTTCTTTTCATTGATAACACTAGCATATTCTTAATCGGAAAAATGGCAATTCAGCGTTTTTTCCAACTTCCTGTTGAAAACTATTCCATTTATGTTTCTGAAGAACTCATATTAAATATGATAATAAGAACCATCATGGAAATACAGTATAGGATATTAAAATCAACTTTATTCATTAATTTTATTAATGCTAACTATCTATAAAATGCAAAATAAACAATTAAACATTTCTCACCATTATAGAGTCAATACTAAAGAATTTCCACACAATTTATAAAAGCAAATATCTGAAAATCTAAAGAAAAAAAATCTTTAGTTCTAATAAGAAAACTGTACAGTATATCTTAGAATTTAATCAAAAGATTTGTCGCTGATTTTAAATAAAATAACATCATACTATATATGTGTTGGTCTTCTAATTTGTTTCCTAGAAACAAAACTTCAAGGGAATCTTTAGTGATGACTCAATGGTTTGAGGTCCTTGGGGTTTTTTGCTTTTGATTGACATGCTAACATAAACATACCAAAGAAGTCCTGTTCAACACTTTAAAAAGTTCCCATGGACATTACTTTTACAAGGCCCATTCAAATAGATGTTCAGACTTTAAAAACAATAAAATGCAATTTAGAGATTAACGATCTGCATTTAGAATTCCACTTCATTTTTTCTGAAGACTAACTACTCTTCTTCGCACATGTGTGAAATTTGGTTTTGAAACTAACACTATTGGTTTGCACAAACTTCTGATCTCTTAGATATCACCCACAGACATATTAGCAAATCCTTTGCTCCCTACCTCAAAACAAAGCTCCAACAGCAGGGTCAGACTCATGGAGTGCATTTACAGTCTTTTCTGCTGGTGGAAACAGCAGCTATAGACTATCAACAGAAAAAATGCTGGAAGTAGAGACTCAGCTACACGGATTAAAGGTTCATCTGCTTACAAACTGCCAAAAGATATAACTGGAACTAAAATCTACTATAAAATTATCACAAATTCAGTTCTGTTTCTTAGCTGCTTAGCTCTTATATTTGTTAGTATTTCCAGATTCATATAAAAATGTACCTTCCTGTACCTTTTTATAGATGGTCTTTTGGGAGTTGTTTTTATGGGTATTTGAAGGGGGGGAGTTGCTACTTATTGTTTATATGCTACTATTAGTTAACTTCTTAGATCTACTGCCTTTCTTGAATCTACTGCCTGATTCAACTATGTATCTTTGCATCTGACAGTAATATATGTCACCGTAACCACAAAGAAAACTGTAAGGGCAGGAAGAGCTATGCTGGAGGAGCTTAATTGTTTGTGCCCACAATGTATTACGCATGCTGAATTAAAAAAAAAGTTTTTGCTAAATTAATGTTGGAAAGGGTCTACTTCTCTTGCTCTTGCCATGGCCCAACTTGGCTGCATGTAGGGCCTGACAGGCCTATGAGACTGTTTGCAGGTCATCTGCCCATCTGTCAAGTTATGAAGACAAGCCTAGTAGCTGGCTTCTGTAACTCCTCCAAGCATCACTTGGCTACAGCTACACTCCCAAACCCTTTTTGCTTTCGCCAGCTCAGCCTTCACCTGTGCTTCCTGTCACTGCATTCCTAACTCACCAGATAACCTGAGCTTGTTGCTGGTCTTCCTCCTCTACATCCTGGAGCCTACCTGGTAGCACGAAACCCCTGGTTTCCTGACCCGCACACATGCCTTAGGCCACATTATCTACTTACCATCTGGTCTGCCACTTCTCATGGATTTGATTTCCTCTCCTATAGCACGTCACCTGACCATGTCACGTCATC
Source organism: Rhea pennata (assembly GCF_028389875.1). Classification (NCBI taxonomy): domain Eukaryota; kingdom Metazoa; phylum Chordata; class Aves; order Rheiformes; family Rheidae; genus Rhea; species Rhea pennata. The sequence goes on along the minus strand of NC_084669.1, from coordinate 18,473,761 downwards.
TATGGCATAGATTTGCATCTATGCCATAGATGCATAGATGGCACGTCATCTTGCCATAGATTCTCTCTTTTCAAGTTACAATCGGCTCATTCTGACAATACTTAGGCTCTGCCACCCACTCAAGCTGGCCATAGCTTTGGAGCCCAAACACACATACATCCTAGCTAAATTGCTTTGGCCCTCCAAAATCTGTGCACATAAAGCTTACATAGCCCATGACTCTAGTATACAGCTGTTAGACAACTGCCTCAGCTTCAGAAATCCTGGAAACTCCTCAGTAACACTGAGCTTTAGTAGTGGGAAAAGCCATACAGCTTTGAGTCCTGTTTGCTACTCGATTTTTGCCTAATGACAAAGTCTGATTATAGAAAAAAAGTCATCTCTGAATACTGAGGAATGAATGAAAAAGGAGATTTTCCTAAAATCAACATATTCTCCCTGTATGTTCATGACAAATGAGTTTTCTTTTATTCTTGGCCAAAAATTGTTTTTGTATATCAAACAACTTCTGGCTGCCCTTTTTTCAGCAGATGAACACCAGTGATCAAGGTAAGTAGTTTAATATATATCATTTAAGAAAGTCATATCAAATTTAAATAGCTTTGAAAGATGCTAAACAAAAAAAATTTGATATATAATGTTTGTTGTGTGCTGAATCCGCAGAGATCACAGACACTTTTTACTCCCCGCCCCCCGACTTTTTTTTTTATTATAAAGCTACAGAAGTTATCTTCTAAATGGCAGTGAGGGAGGAAGGGTTCAAGTTTTTTGGTAATAACAGCTTTGGATACAGGTATCAAATACATATCACAAACGTTTTCACATACTCTAATTCTTTGCTTAAGATAAAAAAAATCATTTTGTGTTAAAAAAAAAGTCAACAACACATGAACTATGACGACTGAATCTTCAGATAGGTTTCCCGTGAAAATTTTGGCTCATTAACAACTGTGAACAAACTTTCTCTAACAATCGCTCTGTAAGCGGCAGAAAAGGCTGAGAATGTTGGATTTCCTTTCTCTGGGAAGAAATTTGTTCTCAATCCTATTGAAACACATTCTCAAAAGCTCTTACTAACCAGAAATTCTAAATTACATTACACAGACAATGTCTTCAGGACTGTTGAGAAAAAATTATGATCTCCACAGTAAGAAAAATGATGACAAGAATGTGAAATTTCACCAACCAGCTGTGGGAACTCCAGGCATCGGTAGTTCCCGAGCACAGACCCGAGATTGGACTCTCAAACTATTCCTAGACTATCAAGGATCTGAGCTGCAGCTCCTCAGTTGGGAGCCTGAAAGCTCTGAGAGCACCCGAGAGCAGGGCTTCCAGGCCCAAGAGGTAAGTGTCTTATGGAGCAGGGCCTTCAAGGCTATTTAAACTCCTGTTTCCATGACATAAGTCCAGCAGCTCTGCTTCAGTTGTCAGTCTCAAATCCACTTGACTCGATCCACTTCAGGCTTCTGAGGTTTGGTATACTTGGAAGCCTTCACATGAATTGACAAAGAGTTGGGGCAAATCTTCCAGCAACGCTACAAGCCACCATATTAGTGACTCAGAGCATTTAGGGAACTTAGCTATTGAATAAACCCTCATAACAGTATTTCCAGGAGCTGGAATACTCATGACTGTAAGGTTCATTGCTCTGGTCCCCAAGTGAACTCTTAAAGCACTGAGCGTAAGAACTTGCAACTTTCTCAGTACTAAGGAAGCATAAGGTGAGGGGACTATTGCAAAATCAGGGACTCTGTGTTTGCAGAATCCCCATGTCCAGCGCAGATACCACATAAATTGCTTAATTACAGAGCCTATAAAGGTTTTGACAACTCTTCCTTTTGAATCATAAAAAGACACTTATTAAAGTAATGGGCTTCTCTTTAAATACATTGTGCAAGAGAGATTTTATTGTTCCTAGAAATTGCAAACTTATTGGAAGAAAACTAGTGGAACATTATCTGGTTCAAAAGAGGTTCTCCAAGCATAAAACCAACAGACCTTGATATCTTTTCAAGATTGACTGATAAAGACTAGTTTTAATTGCAACAATAAAAGAAATAGTTAATTTTTTTACTCTAGATTTGCAACTATTTCAAAATTGTGTCCACAGTTTCAGGTCTGTATTGAAACTTAACTTGTGGTAGCAAAGCTGAGGACTGGTTTTATCTGGTAGAAGATACACATCTACTTGACAGAGACATTGGTATCATGCTACATGTCTTCAGCACAAGACTGGATTTGCTGCAGTGAAGTCTGTACGTGGCTATACCTTCAGAAATCTTGAAGTGTGGAATTCAGCAGTCCACTCACTAAGATCTGTCCTGTATATCCCATGTGCATTGGCTTTCTACTTGTTTCAGTTTGAACTTAAGTTATCCACCGTATAATGTTCTAAATGGCTTGTGATCTTTTTAACAGAAAAAAGTTCATTCTCCTTCATATTTGTGTCCCAGAGACCAGCACAGGAGCACAAGCTAGATTTTTTTCATTAGTAAGAGAAAGGAAGAGAACAGACCGCTCTCCAAGCAAGCCTCTCATCTCTGAAAAAAGCATCTATTCCTGGTCTGAACAGCACAGGTCCAGCCCATGTTGGATGTGCTCCTGTGAGTGTTTCTGTGAACACAGGAGAGCAAAAAAGAGTTTTGTGCTCTGCTGACTGTTTTAACTATCTCAGTAATGTATGGTGGGAACTCATATGTTCTAGACACAAAACAGGTACACCTTTGTGTTTTTTCACAACTCTAGAAAACATAAGTAAAAAGGCTGGCAGCAATTCTGAATACCACAGAATTTTAAAATGGCACTAAAAATGCAGTGCCCACAAAACCAAAAGGCATACAGGGAAGCAATCAGGTTCTATACCTGCTGTCTAGCCATATGCCCTGTAAATAGTGACATTTTACAGTTTACAGTTGTACAGTGAGCTGTATGAATACACTGAACCTGTAAATCAACTTAGTAAAACACTACAATATTAGCGAACTTGTTTAAGATTATTATTTTTACAAGCAGAATAAAATCCTTTCCTTTCAGGTTTAGATGGAAACTTTTTCTCATCAGAGAGCTATCACCATCACTGAACAAATTGCATAGGTGGATTACTCAAATTTCCCTTTCAGTACAGTCACACATTTGTCACTCTCTACTTCCTCCAGCATGTAACATTTCTCCAACAGCACAAAAAAAAAGAGCTTCCAAAAAAACACAGTCTGTATACAATATTCCCCAGCCCTGTAAAAAGAGTCTGTCTAAGCTGTTTCCTAGTTTGGAAGACAAGGAACTATGCTGAATTAAAAAAAAAAAGAAAAAAAAAAAAAACTAGCCAATAAACTGAAACCAACCATTTGTTATCTTTACGTGCAAGATACCTCATTTAAACTAAATCTCCTTTCACACAATTATTAAAATACCTTTTTCTTCAGTATCATTTCTCACTGGTAATTTTAAACAAATACACAACCTTCCTTGTCCCAAACCTTTTTACAAAACAAATTTAGAGTTACCCAAACAATCCATATTCTTCAATCAAATAAAAACAGAATCCTCTTGTACTTAAGAATATGTTTGCACAATGCCTTCACAAAGGTAATGATATGTTTAAATAAAATGTATGACAATGTATACAGGCATTAAAACTGAAAACATTTATCATAGCATCTTCTAAACATAATAGAATTTTGCCTATGTTGTACATAAACATTTTGACAAAGTCCTATTAACAAACTGAAATGCACAGTATGTATTCAAATAGCTAAGGCTTTTTAGAGATCTTTAACTCAGGATATGATTTGACAAAACGAAGCACTCCATAGCTGTAATAGTTTAAGCTGACTTTGCCCCTTACTATTTCCCCCTTTCACAGAATTCTTTTATGCAAAAGAACAAGAACCCAGGAAGAAGAGGAGAGGCAAAGAACAGTTTACACAGGAATTGTCATTTAACATTAGTTCACAATCTCAGATGTTTAAGCTTTTACTCTAGCACACACGAATACTTTTTGGTGTCTAATACTGTATGTAAAGTGCAATATAGCAAATCTTCAATAGTGTAAAGCTTTTAGCTTTTAAAATGGCTTTATGCAGTGTATCTTTACAAGTAAAATATCTGTTGAACTGGATTCACCACACAAATATTTTACTATAATTACTTAATAATTCATCACTTCTTTTAGCTTTTATTTACAATGTCTGTAGGTATCAAAATGTAAATAGGATCTATAACATAAAGGAATCTTGACTGCAAAGTTTTTTTTCTGAGTGGCAGAATCGCAACTAGATAATTCAGAAATTCCTTTATTTATTTCTATGTAAAATAGCAAATTACTTTTGAAGGCACTTTAAAATAAATGTATATAATCTTTTGTTTTCATAATGTATTCCAGTTCCATCTATGTCAATGTTATTGCTGTTCACATTTTCATTTGCTAGTGCTTCCTTTTATTTTATTCAAGTAATTGCACAATACCAATTGAATTTGGGCATGCCTACTCTGTGCAATGAACTATGGTGCAATGATGCTGAACTATCACTATCTCAGCTAGTGCCACAACCAGAAATACTAATATTTTGAAGGATTTTTAACTGGGACTGCCTATATTGCTTTCACGCCAATTTCCAGAGGGGATTTCCCTGCCTCATGAGAACACTCCAGTTCAGGTCTGAATGAGTCAGCCACAGGTCAAGTGCCTGTCCTTTCACTGCCTGAGAAAAACAGTAACAAGAAACTCTTGCGATTCCTGACCAGAACAAGGATGACAAAATCAGAGAGGGGTCTTCCCTCCGTTCTTCCACAGGCTGAGCAATATGCATCTAAAAAGATGCAATGCTAAATTTCCTGTTACTGATACTAATTCAGGCTAGCACACAGCACTGAAATTACTACACTGGCACCCAAAACCTCTGACTGTCAAAGCAGGCACTTGTTTTCCATCTGCTGGATCTCTCTACAACATACAACACTTATGTATAGAGCTATCTTGCCAGAGAAAAACTGGCAGAGTCTTCAGTTGCACAATAGTTTGGAGCGTTACAGTCCATAAACGCTGATGGAAGTATCACCTTCACTATTAAACCATGCTAGTAGTTTATTTCCCTTTCAGTGTATTTCCCTTTCTACAACTCCAGACAAGTGAACTTGTCAGATGACACACTGTATCCTATGATAAATACTCCACTGCATTTGACAACAGAGCTGTTATTAACGTCAATTAAAAGTTCTCAGGTCTGGATGATGGCAAACCATAATTGTAGTTAAATCCAAGAATAAGAGAGGATTCTGGACAGATGAAAATAACCCTTTTACAAATCTGCGTGGACAGTGCAATTTTCTTTCTTGAAAGGTACACCCACGTATGATCAATGTGGCTCTGACTTCAGAATACTCTTGGATTCCTTACTGAAGGCTAATAACACCTCCAAGTAACACTCTCCCTAAGTGATTTTAGAGAGGAGTCTGTCTCATTCTGAGGAAAAATAACTGTTGTTGATATCTTTGTCATTTCTTGGCTATATTATATCACTGTGACATACCTGAAAATGAATGTTCAACATTCAGAAGACTATAGAACATTTCCTCATTAACAGAGACTGCTAGAGTAAATCAAATCTGATCTCTGCTCTCTACACAGACTTCCCATGGAATTTCAAATCAAGTTCAAGATCTTGGTGTTTTTTTTCAAGTACTCAGTTGCTTGAACTCAGAATATAACAAAGCAAGTGTATATATAATATAGGGCACTTTTGAGATCCCCAGACTAGTGCAAAGTGTGCTAGTACACAGTGCAAACACAAGCACCTACTAACTCAGGCTCTAAAAAAAGATATGGCCATATTACACATCAGTGAGATACTGCTCAGGGTGACTAAGTTGCTTCCAGTTTCAGACCTCAGTCAGTTCTGCCTATAGTTCTCAGATGACAAGTTGAGCTTTTTGGTCCCCTTGACACACTGCCCTTGGAAGGCAGATCTTTGTACTGAGGGGACAGAACATCCTTAGGGTCTCATCCAAGACTGGGACATCAGATCCTCTGTACTCTCTTCTCTCACTCTGTAGGCAGGAAGTCCACTACTCTGCATCACCAAGTTCAGGTCTTTAACCTTGCTCTCCATAGATGCCACAGGAACACATATGCTTGTTTTTGTAAATCAATCATCTCCTCACCCCCAGAACAAATTAAAAAACAAACGAAAGATAAAGAAAAAACAATAGGACATAGCATTGTACATACCTCTGTTTCCCAGAGGACATTCAAAACAGATACGTGAAGGTTAGTCATGCTGCTCATCATGCTACTGAAATTCACTCAGATGTTAGCTTCCCACCTGTACCTGCTGTTCTTATACCATTTTAGTGCCTTTCTCTGTAACTTGACTGACCTAAAGAGAAACTAATTAAAACCAGAAAGGTCCACTCATAGGGACTATATCTTGATCTGAGTACAAACTATACCATTAGTTGTCTGTAAAAATAAGGTCAATGTCTGCATTAAGAAACTATACTGAGAATTCTGCAATGATTTTGTCATATTCCTGCACAACTTCTGGGCAAGCCATGATACCTATGTGCTTCATTTCTACAATTGTGCAACAGAAATATTACTTCCTTTGGTTAAAAGATAACATGGTGATAATCCCCAAAAGGTTGATCATCTTGGGAAATACTATAGGCATTAATTTAAAATACATTTTTTCTTTATAAAACCCTGCTTTTATGCAATGAATTTATACCGAGAATGCCTTTTTCTTATTTAATTTCCAAAATTTACCAAACTAAACCACAGAATGGTATTCTTACTGCAGACTATGACTATCGACACGGAAAGTTAGAATCTAATAACCATTCTCCAATAGATACTTTCCATACAGACAATCCCTAAGGTATCTGAAGTGATCAGATATTAGAAAGATGACAGATCCAGAAGACGACCAGCAGAAAATAAGCAATGAATTGTACATACTTATCATATACTGCCATGTAAATAACAATAGCTGCAACAAATACAGTACCTACTCCTTTCTGAAATCCTGAACGAACTAAGTCAGCCCATGAACAGAAGCGCTTGTATAAATACTTGACATACTACACAAAGGAGCACCCCAACAACATCTTAGGCATTAATTATTGGATGCAGATAAGAATATTTCTATCAAAAACAAAGAAAATTTGTCTAGTTTTGTAATGACTCTAAGTTTTACAACTTTTACTTTCGTACAGCTAGTTATTACGAGACAGTGCATTGCAAAGAAAAATTCTGAGAACAGAAAAATCTTTTTATCTGCTAATTTCACACATGTGTACATAAAGTATTATTACATATTATTATGTTTTTTCAATACTCTCTATACTTAGGTGAACAGGGTTCAAAAATTAAATCTTTATTACCTTTAAGCATTGTTCTTCCAGTTGATCCTCCAAAGATGTTTAGAAGACCACTTCTTGCTCCTAATGATGTCGTCGCTTCCAGCAAAGCACCAGTTATATAGTTAGAGAGAGCAGTCCTCTGTAAAGTGGCACGATATTGACAGTAAGCATCTGTTACGCATGGTTTTACACAAAAACCAACACCTTTGCATATACAGTCTGCATCTAAAGTTGGGAGCTTCCTCAGAAGACGAGGAAAATATTCAAAAACATCTTCTGCTCCTTCTTCTTCTCTCACTGTACTGAAGATCTGTGAAGAATACAAAAACATGAAGTGTTAGTTCCTTTGCTTAGGATAATCACTCAACATCAAAACTAGCGTGACTTGCTGTAAAGTTCAGCAGCCTCTGCAAGAAAGCACTGTGTTAGAACACTGCATTTATGTATCAAGCCTGAAAATTTTACCAATCCAAAATTGATCTGTAAAGATTTGGCATGGGGCTCCCAAACTGGCTATTTAAATAATGCTGCATTCTAGCATTAGAACTAAGCATTCTAATCAAAAACAGTTTTTCAAGGCTCACCATAATATAAAGATGTGCCACATCAATAAATCTGATCAACATTTAAAATAAAGAATATACTTTTTTGTATTCTCAGTAAAATCTTACAGATCTTAGTAGCAGAAACACATGCCCATTCAAACATCATGCTTTTTCTTGCTTTGTGAGGAGGGTTTTGTGAACAGAAATGGTTTTAATCACTGTGAACAATCTTTCAGAATGTTCTGGTGTCATGTTTATTGCATTAATTCCAGCCTACACATAGGTACTCTATCTAATATTGGTTTAGTACTCTTTTTTTTTCCAGTATTTATGCTCACACACTAATGAACTTCAGGCTGTGGCTTAGCAACTAAGTAACATTTGCTTATTTAAAAGAGCCTAAAGATGAAAGCAAGAATCCGAAAAAAATCTTTTCATTTATTATACAAGGAAAGACTTGATTCTTTGCATTCTCGTAGGCTGACTTCCTGATTAACATTAAAAATTTGTTTCAATCATCTGTCTGTATTTTGTAATTAAACAGTGTAAACTACCAAACTAAAAATTAATACAGGAAAAGGTGATTTTAACAGTTGCCAGCATAGCTGCTCAGACAATTTTCACAAGGTTGTCAGTTTTACGTATGACAGAGCATTCGGGGGACATCCTATCAGTTAAATCAGTAGCATCACGTAAGTCAGTAAACCAACTTTACCTTAGTTATTTTAAAACTCAGTATTTATTCAGTTTCACAAATAACAGATGTTAATGTAGGAAATAAAAATATACAAATTTTGCTCTTACCAGTCCTTACATGTGGGCCAGAAACAAGCTTTATGAAACAAGAAACAAGCTTTCCTGATGAATGTTTTGCTCCTTGTTGCTGTCCTTCCCTTCATATGAACAAATGCAGCTACCCCTTGACATGGCAGAAAGCGCATCCAGAAACCATCTGCACAGCCTGTGCATGTCACACGCCAGGGCACCTGCACTCTCACCACAGCACAGATGCATGTCCAGCCGCATGATCAAACAGGCTAGCAGTTCCCAGACACGTCGATCTGCACTTCTGCCATATGACTTGCACTGACTCTGTCATGTAACTGAGGAGGCATGAAATGTCCTACTCCCACCAAGTGTCTGGCCCGCTATAAACAGAAGTTCGTTGTGAACAACGATGTAGTTCTTTCACTCAGGCAAAGACACTCAAAGTAGTGGAAGCAACTGGTCAAAATTTTGCAAATTCTGATATTTTTGGCACTTACTACTTGCCATAACATTGAGAATTAAATATCATGCAGCATTTATTAAAAACGTATTTCTTTTCTTAGCTTAACTTTGTATTAATAATTTATTGGGGTGACGAGTCAAATTTTACTTAAAATATAATAATGTATTAAATGGTAATGTAATTCAATGACTTCAGAAGAACACTGATGTACTTATTAATGTATTTATTAAAATAGAATATAATAAAAAATCCCTTCTCTTTGCATTGTGACTATGACTTGTGGAACTCAATTCTGTTAGAAATATATCTTCTGTGATTCATTACTCAATATAGTGCTATCTTTTTTTTTTCTGCAGGTTCTCCAAAATTTATTTTGTATCTCAGGGATTTTTTCCCCCCCCAACAGGCTTTCTGAAATATTAAGCATTATATTTCAGCCTTTCTTTTTCTTTTTTGGTATATAACTATTTTGTGGACTCTTAACTCTCAGTAAGAACACTGCTTATTTTCACCTTTAGGCTCTCTACATTATTAGAGTGTGCATTAGCAGCATAGGGTACATGCAGACCATAGCCCATCTATCTTTGAATTCAGTAAGAGTCTGCAGGGCACAGTGGGATGAGCATATAACATACCTTTCCAAAAGGTGTACTGTAAAATAGTGAATCTGTCTCATACATAGATTATGAGTATGTCACACATAGCAGACATAATTAGTCTTTTTAGCATGTTAAAAAATATTTAGTTTATAAAAATAATTTAACTTCTCAAAACTGCAGTTACCTTCCAAAATATTTTTAAATTTGTGTTCTGCAACTTATTAAAGGCATGTTCTGTTGCCTACACTGAACTAAAATTTCTTTCAGCTACCAAAGCAAAGAAATCATTTGTTGACAGAAATAGGCGACAGTGTTTTGCTGGAGAGATTATATACAGAATAATGGTGTTAATCTCTATTGTATAAAGTAGACTTCAGGGCACTAGCTGTCTCCAAAGATGCTACGCTTCATATAATATTTTCAAATACTGTCTGTTTTGATGTGTTAAATCTCTGATGTGTTACTTTTTCTGCACATAGATGAAGTTACACACACACACACAAAAAAAGATTCAAAATGTTTATTCTTATAAACCAGTGAAACAAAAATGAAACCATCAGAATAGGAGCATAGCCATCAGGTAACTGATATAGAAAATCACCTTTCAGTGAGAATGCACCAGACAATAGGAAAGATTAATCCTGCCTGGGAGACAAAAAGGTAGATTCCAAATGAGGGCTTACAGTTCATCCTGATAGATGTAGTTATATTCACCTAGATCATCCCTTTTCTCTACTAAAGCATGACTGCTGCAATTAAAAAGGTGAACCAAAAAGAGTAAAACACAGCATTAAACAGACAGTCTACCTGTCAAATAACAATGATTCAGAAAGGTGCATCACTCTCTATTCACTTTTGCCTTTCATAGCAAATTAAAGATTTCAAAGTCCTCTGCAGTCTGATGCTGAGGTATCTTGCATACCACATACCCACCAGGCAGTAATCTTCAAGAAAACAGACCGCAGTATGTACATCAAACACTGCTGAAATACTTCAAATTTCTTTTTAGGTAGTCAGCACAGTGGTACTTACTGATTTGACTACAATGAGGAATCTACAGTGAATTTCTTACCTGCACCACTGTAATGAGCATATAAGTAAATGTAAATTATGTGCAACCACAGGATCTCAATATTTACTTTAGAAAATAAAAAGCATACATTCTAATATACTTTTTTCTTTTTTATTTGATACTCGAAAATAAGAAATGAGCTAAACCAATAACTTCATCTACTAATATGGCAATTAAATGAGTATCTCTGGCTTTAAGACATTTTTACTTTCTTCTGCTTTTTAAAGTCTGAGAAGAGTTTCTGGCGGTAAGTAAAGAGACTATAAAAAAAATACTTCTAACAGAAAATTTTCCAGGAGACTGCAGAAGAAAAACACACTTTCCAAATCAAAAATGAAAATTAATATTGAAATAAAAATTAAATTCAGGCAGAATTCCCTCCTTATAGCCTTACAAACAAGTCCATATTTGAGAAATAAATGGAAACAAAATATATCTTTCAGTAGTTATGTATAATGTATCTAATAAATCATAAAAACTTTAAAATATTCAGTTTTGCTTCTAGTAACTTAAAATGGTATCTGCAAGTTAACTTATTGATAACCTTCAGGCAATAAAACTTCTTTACTGTGATAACAGAAATATGCTGTTAAGATATTTGTTAAAAGTAACGGTAAGAACAATTCAGTGAAGTTGGTCTTCAAGTTACTTATAATTTTTTTATCTTGTTTTTCTATTTAATCATCTCCACAACTATAGGTTGTGTTACGTCCTTTTTTCCAGGAATGCTATTGTAGATTTACTATGTAAAAAGCAGCAGAAACCTAAATATTGTGGCCATTCTTATAATTAAATATATGACTGATATTCCTCCCAAATGAAGCTGGAGTTCACAAGTGCTGACGTACTGGAAATACTGGATATAGAAGTTCACAAAAAATACTTCTTTCTGATTTCTTCCTTGGGCTTACATGTCTTTCTGCTTATTATAGTGTTTTAGCTATTTCTCTTTTCATTTTTTTTCCTGCTTCAGGTATTTAGCTTAGAACCTCAGGGCTGTCATCATTTTGCCAAACACCTACAAGCTGCTCATTGCATATAAACTCCAGAAAACGGACTTAAGAACAGATCAAAGATCCCCTTGAGTTAGTATAAAAGCTTAATTTCTCTAAATTTTATTATTATAATAGAAGATATGTGTACTCAAGAAGTTCAAAGTAAAGATGAGCCATGCAAAAGCACGCTTATAACTACTAGAAATAATAGAAAGTAAGCCATAAAGAGACCTCAACAAATAAATGCATCATTTCCGGCAGGTACCTGATCAAACTGTTTTTAAAAAGCCTCCATCAATATATGAAGGCTCAAAATAAAACACTGAAATATAAGAGGTATATACATGCTCAATTTGTACTATGCATTCTAGTCTGAATTCTTGTTTGCTTACTAACAAATTGATCTTGAAATTACTACCTAGAGAATATGTCTATTACAAAGTGCTGTATACAGCACTTGTGCAGCATTCCTGCTACGCACCACCTTGAATTGTTACATGTTTTTAAAGCCATTTTAAATGCCTGTAAAGTACAACAGTAGATTATTGAGTAGTAACTCTCAGGATGGTGTCTGGAAGACCACTTAAATGTCTCATTTGAAAGCACAGGTTTTACAGAAATAAGAACCTAGTCACAATTCATAATATCAAAGGAAATACTGCTTTTTCAAAATTTGTTCTGTTTCAAGAAGATTTTTTTCTGTTTTGGCAAAGAAAACTCTTCCCTCAGACACTTTAATCAGATCAAGTTAACAGTAGTAATATCTTGGAAATCATGTCCAAGAATCTTTCCATAAGCTTTTACACATATTTATTCCACAACCATTTAATCAAATATCTCAAATATTAAACATTCTGAATTCTGTTATGTCCACTATGTCTAGTATACTACATCATTCCAGTATACTGTTATTACTATGTATTTCTTCCTATCAATGTTTATGTCTTCAAAAAGCCATGCCAGAGCCCCACACTTCAAATCGTTACGAAGACTGTTCAGAGCTAAAGGAGGATGCTGAGTTTGATGGAGATAATGCTGGGAACAGCAAAACACCTCTGCTCTGTCAGATTTGGTTCTGAGCTCTGTTCACTGACCTGTCTTGTTCATATTAGTGATAAAATAGGTAAGGGCCTCAGAAATCCTTCTGAAAAACTGAACTCACTTGAGTTTTTTGTTTTTTGGGGTTTTTTTATTTTATTTTTCAGCATTTAGAGTACAAAAGCTAAGACATAAACACTGTTTATACATAATTGTCTTGGTGGCACTCTGCTATCCATAGCTCACAACCAAATGAGCACATACCACAATAGCCAAATTTTTTGCTAAGTGTCTTACTAAATGCAAATATTTTACAAGACATTAGTAAGGTAAGGGATAAAAGCTGTAGTCAATTAAATTCCATTCCTAATTCACCATTAAAGAGGAACTGGGTGATGACAGTCATCTACAACCTGTAGTAAACTATACTGCAACTCAAATTTGCATGAGATTCACTTTTAATTTCTTTTAGTATAAAGAAGCTTTTATTATACAGAATGGTGTTAGAGTTGAAAGTCCTTCACAATTCATGCCTAAAGTGAGTTACTTCTGGAAACCCAAATCTTGTCTCCAGAAGAAACTGGATTGATAGAAAATTTATGACATAAGCAAGAGGCAGTCTTGTCTGGTTGTTCATAGAGGTCATCATAAATTCAACAAACTGGTCCAAAGTCCACTCCATAAAATTATCATATTTTAATACCAAAGCATTATGCCTACCAACTGTGCCATAAAATTACAAAGAGAAGACTCTAGCAAAGAATGATTTGGCAGCAAATTTTTATACAAGTTTTCTCAGGGGGCAGAACACACTTAACTGTAACATTTGTGAATGAGATGGTGCGTGCAGCGTTTTCACAAGCCCAGTTGTTTGCAGCATAATCTTATTTTCACAGAATAGAGACTTCTTCTTTACATAACACTAAGTATTGCATATGGGTACTCCAAGATTTTTTAACTTCTTGCTTGGCATGGTACCCTGTTGGAGGGTTTCTCCCTAGGTACGCTGTGGAAAATAATAAAAAAAGCCAGCTGGAAGAAACTGCAGTTCAGCAAATTGGAGTCAAGCTCACAAATTCCCATGAAACCTCTCCCAGCATCTCATGATCCATCCTTTTTTGGCTAACAGACATCATTTTAAAACTATTAACAACCATCCTAGATCATCCATATCACGATGCTGTTCATATACAACAGTTTTTGGAGAGGTATTTGAATTTCACCCTTGAGTTTTGGCTGTGCTAGCCAAAATCTGCCCTGCTAAGCCCAAGAGACAGCAATTTCAGCAATGACACTTGCCACCTAGTCTGTCTGCTGCTTTACCAAAAGAGAATTGCCATCTCCTGAAGGAACTTCTAGTGAAATATAGCCATTCAGCACAGTGATGCATCTGTGTTCAAGAAACTGTAGTAAAGGACTGTTTATGCACAGTGTGACATGCCCAGGATCTGGTACAGCATGTCAGAATGACAAAGATAGCCTCTGGAAATCTGAATGAAGGTAATCTCATAGCCGCAGTAACAGTTTATTAGCCAAAAAGCTAAAGCTATGAACACGTATATATGCAGTGAAGTACAAGCAACTGTGCAAAGACTGTTCAGAATGTAAGGGTTAACCGTGTCCTCTACATCTTAATTTGCATCTAAGCATTTTCACATGGTGCTTAAATAGAATATCCTAACTGCTGGGATGCTAATTTTTGTAATGGAAAAATGCCTTAAAATAGCTCCAGATCACTGAAATGCTGTTTTGTACTTGAAAAAATGCCTAGGAAATAAGAGAGTACAGTGCAATAGTATAATCTGAATGTACTTCATAACATACTCAGAACGGTGTTGTCTCATCTGGGAGACAAAATAAATAAATAAATAAATAAATATCCTTGCTCAAAATGTCAGATACACACACTAATCAATACTGCTACAACAGTTCTGACAAATGTATTATTATAAGGTGGCTCAGGCATTTTTAGGATGATGTGTCTGTAGGTGGTTTTTGCATTTACTCTGCAACACTATAAAGAAAAAAACCAGGTACCACTTCGAGAATGCCAGAGACATGCTCTTTACTGCAGCAGCAGACCAGCATGGAAGCACCAGGAAAGATAAAAGGGAAGATTTTAGAGTAGATAGCTGAGGTAGAAAGAACTTGAATATGATTGCACTGATGATGCTTTGAATCGATGCCAATGTAGTCACCAGAATGAGTACGTAAAAGAGAAAAGCAAGTTTAGTAACATTTGTGACTTTTTAAAATACTTTTAACAAGACTATGGTTTTCAAAAAAGATCTTTGGCATCATTTGCAGTTGCAGGTAGCGTGTAAAAGCAAATTTGCCATATATTGGGGCCTCCCTGCTGGCAAAGCTGGGCAAAACAAAAAACTCGCCACGCACAATGTCAGGATACAGTCTAGGATAGATATACTATCACTTTTTTTCTTACAATAGGAATAAATCTTCTGAGTCAAAAGGAAGTTACCCTCCTCGGGGTAGGGTGTGCTCTTCTGGCAGATGAGGTGTCTACAGAAGTATCTCACTCTCATCATACATCTAAAGGAAAGAATACATCACAGGAGAGGAATAATGGTTTTCAGGCACCTCTTCATGAAAATCAATGCTGGCTCCAGAATACTCAAAAGCTACATGAATCACATTGTCTCAGCATGAGTCACAAATTCTACTTCACTTGTGGCACATGGCAAAATTCTGCTATTGTAATAATGACAAGTGTTACAGGCACTGTTCAAGGCCCACATGTTTGCCTTTGCTGTCCTATAAATGTGGTTTACGTTTTAACAATCTAGAACAAATATTGCAGTGACTCGCCCTCTTTGGTCATGCATGCTTCAATATACTTGTTGCAACATTTGCTGTCAATGGCTTTTCAAACTTTCTCTCTCATTAATAATTACGATCTTAGCAGAGCATCAGGAGAGAGCACAAAACAAGTGTGCCATGTCACAGAGCAATAATGCTCACTTATTCAACAGCAATTTTTGCTTTGTTTCAAATTTTACACAGTACATTGTAACTGGACAAATAGGACAGAGCAGTAGAGGACATGCAGCGAAACAGTTAGTTACAGTCATCTCAGTAAGACAGAAAGCAGTATGGATGGCAGCTGGAATATTGCCAAAACACTGAAAAAGCACAGATGTGCCCAAATATTAATATTCATTAACTGATGTTCTGTGAACTTTCTACAGCTTCAATTCCACTTACAGAATGTACATTACCTCACCAGTCAATATTTATTACGAATTGCATCCTGTTAAGGATGAGATCATTTCAAGGAGAAGAAACTGAATTTAATGAGGAACAAACTGTCTTACAGAGGCAAACTTTAAATGTAACTCAACATTTTTGAGAAATGATATCAGCCATCCTCATTCAGTTCTGGTACATCACCAATGTTTTTAATAGGGAAAACTTTTCTCTCCTAATCTAAAGGAAATTATAATACAGTTTTAAAAGATAGAGACAAAGTATGCCTCTCTAAAGAATCTGAGAGTTGAATTTACTCATGACCAGAAATCATAACAGCTCACACTTGTAACAAGTCATCAGTTTCACTTCTGATAAAACTTTGCTGGTATTACTACCTTCTTATTTCTGTCAGACAATACTACTTATTTTTTAAAAAGTCACTATAGAAGGAAGGATAGACTTCTTAGATGACCTCCTTAACAGTAAGAGGAATAATGTTAACAGTAAATGACCATGTCATGGGCAGCTGTTAGGTCACGCAGTAATTAAAGATCTTCAAGAAATTATCGTAAAAGCAGTAGTTTTCCTTGTAATATATTAAAAAGGACAAAATAAAGTAATACAAATACTTTACAAATTAATTTCACAGGTTTGGAAGTTAGAAGAAATAGTCTGATATAAAAGAGGTGCAGAATTATCAAAGCACCTCCACTCTCAGAAAGTGCCACTTACATGAAGAATTGTCCATCCTTATGCAGAAGTAATTGTAATATAATACTTGTCACTTCTCATGACAGGTAACAGACGTTAGTCTCAACTAAGAATCAGTTTCAGATATCAAACAGAGGCTCACAAAAGACATATCAACTAACCGACATTTGAATAGTTGTCCTTAAGTATTTAAAATTTCTACTCGAAGTAAGAGAAAGTGAAAGGATGACACTAAAGAAAAAAAAACATAGGAGCTCTTCATATCTTCACATTACTTTTCATCAACATGAAAAAACGCCCATTTCAAAGACAGATAAAATAGTGGAAGTAGCCAAAATTTCTGAACTCTGATCCAGATAAGGTACCATAAAGATCAATATCTGGTTAGCCTTCCTATTTCTATTTTTTTTGGACATGAAAGTACACATGAAAATATACACTTTCTTAATAGTTATAAATTAATTACTAAGTTTTCTTGCTAGCTTTTCCTTCAGTCTAAACTGTATTTTTTTATTTTTTTACTACTTCTCAACTTAGTTCTCTGGGTTAATTTCTGTTAACTGTTTGCTCTTGTTAATTCTTCTTGCAGCCACTTGTCTTTTCATTTTGAAAATGAGTGCTTATTTATTTGCAAAAAAAATTATCAACAGATTGCACTTACAAACAATATGTTGTCTTAGAAACTTATTAAATTAAATACACTGTATATAAACAACGGTGCTATTTCAACCTTACTCTAAAAATAACTCCAGACTAATATTCTTCATATATTCTTTGCTGAGATGACGACAGTTTCACTAGATGGATGTGGTCCACTTTTTACAATAGTTGATCATATGGACTAAAATTTCTTGAGTTACCGGTTTTTAAAACTATCTACTGAGTTTTTAACAAGAAGTATAAATACTGCACATATTTTGTTCTAAAATCAACTACACTTGTTCATATTTCATGACTTTCATGACCTTTTACTGATTATCTTGCAACTGAATGCAGTAAAACAAAGTTATTCTGTTCATTTAAAATTTCTGAGATGTGCTATAAAAAGTATTTAAAGCAAGAAAGGGGCTAGTAGATTGACTTTTTCAAAGAACAGGTGTTTTACTGTAACTAAGTATAGTAACTAAAATGAACAGTAATTAAGATTAAAACTCCATGTCAGAAAGGTGACTGACATCATTCACAGTTAAACTATTTAGATGCTAGAATATTGCACGTGCCATGATTAATTTCAATTCAAGAAAGATGCAATTCTACACATTAAATTCCGCCCTTCATTCTCTGCATTTGCAACTCCAAACTATAATGTGGAACCACTATTCAAATGAGATCTTAGAACTTTTCCAATGCAAGAAATACTAATAGAAACTACGAAAAAATATGTACATCTGTAAGTGCTTGTTTTCTTCACAAGTCAACATAAATTAGCTATTTTAATTAGGTCAACAAAGTTTCCAAACAACTACAATGTTCATCTTTTTCCTTTCCCAAGCCCCAAGTGTGTGATAGGTGCTTTCAAGACAGATGAATGCCAAGCCTTTCCCCAGAGAAATCTGCTGCCATCCCCATTAGAGTTAAACAACCTATTTTCTCTGCTTCTTTTCATTCATTTCAACTATTATCCTATGTGTGTAGCACCAGTGAGTCTAGCTGTCCTTTAAAATTAAAAAAGCACATCAGATAGAAATCTCTATGTGTTTTCACATTACTAAAAGTAATTCTCCTCTTTGAAAAAAGGCCTCCGCAAAACTTACATATTCAAAAATAATTGCAAACATACATGTGCACTGATTATTTAAACAACTTTGAAGCACAAACTTAGTTCTATGTTTCTAAATTATAAATTGATAGCAAGTTTGAGGAACAAGTGACAGAACGGGAAAAAACTAAAACATCTCTTGTCAACAAGATGCTCTTGTAATTGAAGAAACAAACAGAAAGCGTAAATGATGCCCACTGAGGCCTCACAAGCTGTTTCCCTATTTGAATGCTCAAGACTTCAGCATTCTGGGCCAGCCTAGCAAGAATAAGGTGCCCTACCTTCCTTGGGGCCTCTCTCTTCCCCATTTTAATAGTTTTAAAGTTCTATTTTTTTTTCTGCTTGCTAAAATCTTATCTATTTAGCTATAGCTATTTCTGCAGAACTCTGGCTTTAATAGTTCTTTGCAAAAATACTATTACTTTATGTGTACACATACAATCGATTCAGAAAGCACACAGACTTAGATGTTTGTGTCTGGCATTAAAAGTCAAAAAACAATTAAGGATAAAGTTCACAGAATTGAATTATTCTGATTTTAAACTGTGAAACATCGCATCCTTGTGGCCTACAATTTCTTATGAAGGGCCTCAAGTTCAAAGCAAATGTGAGAAATATCTTATACAAGCTTTATTAAATGCCCATGAATAAAAAACAATCAAAATCCTTGAGAAGATCTCCAGTTCCTCAATGTACTGGGCCTTGGTATACAAAAACTGTATTACTTCGAATATTAATACTGCAATTATTAGAAAGATACGTGTGTGTATATATATATATATATATATATATATACACATAAATTTCTCTTACACTTTAATAATTAACACTGAAATGATTATAATGTTAAAAAAGCAAATAGAATAAAACTGTCTTTATATTTATATTGTCACTATTATTATTTATATCCAAGGAACATCCATATTAGGATTTTACTGTACTATACACTGGACATGCATTGAAAGGTAGATCTCCCCAAAGCTGTATTCTAAAATCAGAAACATTGCTATTATGTATATGTGAAACATCACATAACCTAGATGTACCCCTAAATATTTTCATTTATTACAAATCATAATCATATTGATGTAAAGACCAGTTGGTGTATTACTACTTCTGTAAAAACTCCTGCATCTTGCCCATAGCGTAGAGCTAATAACAGAACAACTTGGAGCATTTTCCTTAGCACAGGAAATCTAGTTCTCATTTTCTAATTCTGTAGATACTGAATCCATGCCTATTTGTTTGCTTGTACTTCAGCTGTTGAGTTCTTACGGTCACATGAATAATTATAAGATTATTTTGGATAGTACTCAGGGGCCAGGAAATTCTCAGAGTTTTCATGACTGAATTGTTTAATAGACTTTCAGGTCAGGCTACAGAACATGGTTTCATAGAACAAAATAACTTTGTTCTATTAAGAGACATTTTCCACTCTAAGGGTTTTTTTCAATTACCTAGAAATAGAAAATGCATCATTCCTTGCCCAAAGTAACAGAATATTAGTAAACTGATTTTAATTTTAAAACGACATATTTAATCTTAATTTACCAATAAAAAGTAATTGCGAGTTTTCATTAATCCCTATCCTTCATATCCAACAGATTTTATTCACAATGAACATTTAGTAAAAATCCTAAAAAAATATTGTGAATTTTTAGATTTTTTTTGGCTAAAAATAAGCAATTGCAATAAACCAGCATGGCAGAGCGAAGCAATTTTACTCGTGTTCATATCTTCAATCAAGAGTATAGTGCCTTCAACTCTAGTCACTGTTCCTCATCATTAATCTCCGAAAAAGGTTGTTTTCTACCTATAGGAAGCGTCACAAATACTGGAGAGTTTTGGTTGAAAGACAGCAGCTGGGAAGAGGCAAACCAGTGACCTAAAAAAATAATCTCATTTCCTTGTTTTCACTTGCTCTGTTCAAATGTTGCCGTATACTTAACAGGATAGCAACTGTCCTGCAGAACACAGTATGCTATGACCCATAAATTTGATGGTGGATAGGTGCCTGAACGTGAGGGGGAATTTCTTCACTGTGAGAGTGACGGAGCACTGGAACAGGTTGCACAGAGAGGTGGTGGAGTCTCCTTCTCTGGAGATCTTCAAGGCCTGCCTGGCTGGACCCAACCCTCTCTAACATACGCGAGGGGACCCTGCTGAGCAGGGAGGCTGGACTAGATGATCTCCAGAGGTCCCTTCCAGCCTTACTGATTCTATGATGCACACTAATTGCCATTTTCATATTAAGACAACTGTATTCTAGAATAAAACTGTATTAACAGAAATAATTATTTCTGGAAGAGTTTTGAAGGCCTTCATCCAAATCTGCTGAAAGGATGAAACAATGGCAACACTACTGGATAAGGTTAAAACTGATTGGTTTATTTTGTCCTATCTCCAAACAGAGTTCAGAAGCCAATTCCAAGATCAAAATCAGGGAAGACGATTCATTAACTGTATTTCCAGTTCAATTCTTGCTGCCCAAAATACACAGAAGAGCTAATCTCATGTCCTGCAATATTCAAAAGTTCTAATTCCTTCATCAGAGCAAAAGGTATTTTTAAAGTAATTGTGTGGGTCAGAAGAAAGAAAGACAGACAGGGGAGCAGAGTCGGGGAGAGGGTGGGAGAGAGAGAAAAAGCAGGGGAGAGAGCAAGGGCGAAGGAGGGAGAGATGGAAAGGGGACAGGAGATGGGGAGGGAGAGAGTAAGGAGCGGGAGGAGGGAGAAGAGCAGGAGATAGGAAAAGGGGGAGGAGGGGAAAAGGGGGAGTTAGGTCAACATTTAAATTATGATTTTTAACCATTAATAAAGCAAATGTGATTCTGAAGGACCAGAGTGTATGTTCTCCTGCCTTTTCCCACTGGAGTGGAATGTCAGTTGAGGCTCAATTTTTTAGAATTTAAAGCATCTGGCTTAAGACCAGAAAGAAAAATATTTTAAATTAACTTTCCTTATTCTCTGGGGATTGTTACAGATTCAGGGACTACAGTTTAGGCATCCATGAGATTTATTTTGCTTTAGTGTTAGCTTTAACTAACCTTTGTATATATAAATGGCTTCCTTAGCAAAACTCATAGCCATCCTACTCAGTGCAATCATTTTTACAAACTGCAATTACATTACAATGAATTATATGCATAAAGTGACCTATATATTAATGATTATGTTCTCAAAATGAAGGACAAAGCTTAGTTTCCTATTACAAGCTTTCCTTTCATATCTTCCCACCAGTTTAAAAAAAAAATTTTTTTTGACTCATTTATCTACAATTGCACATGCCCAATTTAGGATTTTTTTAAAACTTTTTTAAAAGATTCATCCAAGTGAGAAATAGTGACAGTGAATGGCTTTGAGATAGCCAAGCACAGATTTGTTTTGAATTAACTGCACCAAATTTTCACGCACATAATAAAGTATGCATGTACTTGAAGGAAGAGAATTTGTATTGGATGTTTCAATGAATTCCCAAGCAGAAGTGCTTGTTTGCCCTATAGTTTGAAATAAATCATTATCATAGGAGGACAGAAAACCTTCCGCTTTGAAAACACAGTATGTCTTCACGAAGCTCCAGTAGTGTATTTTACTAAAACCTCAAACACACTAAATGACAAATGCACTGTTACAAGGCTTTTTGATCACTGTAGCATGATTCTGAGTGTAAACAGCAATCTTATTCTTGCTCAAATGGCACTATGGTAAGAATCTGAGTCACCATCACTGACGAAAACAGAAAAAAAAATACCTTACAAAGGTTATATAGATCTAATTGATCTTTAGTACAGAATAAAGACCATAACTGATCTTTAGTACAGAATAAAGTAGAGAAAAGATCATTTTCAGTCCCTTAAATTCTCAGTAGCATAGCAAAGACAATCCACACCCATGGAAAAAAAAATCATGTGCATTTAGTAATAGAAGTCTCATCAGACCCCAGGTATTTTACATACATAAAGAAACTCTACAAACACATTACCATACTAGCATGGTATGCTAAGCAGGTCTAAAAGCAGGTCTTTACATTCCTCCTTTTCAAAAGTTAACTCTGCAAACTGTAGTAATTCAGTCTTCTAAAATAAAATCTCCCTATGAAGATGTATCTGTCAAAGACCTTACGAAAACAGAAAACGAAGCAATAACCGAAGTTTAGTAAAAGAGCTGCTTTTAAAAATTTAAGGTGGAAAATGCGGGGTACTAGTTCAGTATTATTAAAATAACTGACGCATAAAAGAACACGTAGAATCAAACACAATACTCCTTACTTTTCTATTAATTTTGAGAAAGAAAGATGGAAACCAATACTTTTCTGTAAACTGATTTAAGGAGGTTTAGATAACCTTGTACCCTCATTATTTACTTGACAAACTTTTATGACTGTAATTTAACATTTTATATATATATATATATATATATATATATATATATATATATATATATATATATATATATTTTAATCTCTTGATTGGCTGCCTGTGCTGTACTTTCCCCACAGGACGTTACTCTTCTGGACTTACTAACACATCCAGCAAAAATTCATATTCCTATATATGCCACTTACCATTATGATCCTTTAATAGTAAGCTGTATCTGTATATCCCATGGCTCACCTGCTTCATGTCTGTGTATACAGTAGAAATTTTATCTTCCTATACATTTATACAGCTCCTGGTAAAATAAGTCCCAAGGCCTAATGCACCAGACATTATCACAGCATAAATGACTTTTAATAATAATCATAATATATCAAGCCCCAGTTATCTAACTGCCTTTTGTTATATAATTACACAGTAGCACAAAGAAAAAAATAGGTATTTGAACCCTTTAGTGAAGACCTCAAAGCTTTATTGTCATATTCCCAACCTGTTTGATTTTAACATATGTAAAGCTACAACACTAAACTACCTAAGCATTAGAAATGCCAAATGCCTCCCACTATACAAGCGAAAATGAGAAAAGTGGTCACAAAGATATAGTTTATGTTCATTAAGTATAATCATCACAACTTACTCTTGATAATCATCACAGCTTACAGAATAAAAAGAACATTATTACATTCTTTTAACAAGTAGACACTTGTGTTCCTCATTATCCAACCTACACACCGTATTACTTGGGCCAACTCAAAAGCACTGCTAGTAGTTCAAATACCTGAAATACAGCACTTTATTGGAAGACTAGCCCAGTACACTCAAACATTACACAATTTCCAAGTTTATTCAACTACTTAAAGTACAACATACAGTTGAGAAAAGGAAACAATTCTCTCACTATGACCACCAGTGTGTACTGAGCTGCCTGTAATTTTAGTTTCAAAGGCATATGATGGGAGAGTAAGACAAAATTATATTTTTTGTATTTATAAAAATATACACAATAATCCAATGTCATCCTGGTTGTATTTCTACTGAAATCTTTTCCATCGATTACACTGGGCAAAATGTTAGCTGCATAATTTGCCTTTATATTTTATTTTCAAAAAAAAATCTATATATTCACTGGATGATTCCAATATACTTCACTAGTGAATAAGTAAGTCAAACATTTGTATAAATCCCTCATTACATATGTAATATTTCTTCAACAATTTACAGTAACATACTAAGATAACAGGGGAGTATTCATTGGGGTGGTTTAATGCCAACATCATTAAATGTATCTAAGTAGAAGAATTTTGCTTACTAAAACAAAAAAGTATGAAAAAGCAAAGCCAGTAACTATAGTATACTTATAGAATTAGACCAAATACTAACCAACCAATACAAGTAGTCAGAAGTTTGTCCAAGTTTTGTAACTTTAAATACTAAAATTCTGTAAGTGGCTTTCAAATCAATTAACCACAGCAAGCTCATAAACATTCATGCAAAACTATGCACAATTTAAATAAAAGGCAAATAACATACTTTTACTAATTGTTTACATCTGCAGAATAAGTCTTGAATAAAAAAGCACGTTCCAATAAGAAACATTCTGTTTTATATACCAAGAATATATTCTTCTGCAGCACTACATTCTTCTTCCTGAACAAGAAAAGCCTTCCTGTTATTCCTGTAGTAAAAAAAGCTTTTTTATATTTTATATTTTATCAACCATACCTTCTTCCCTTGTGTTTCACCATTTCTATATCCGTATCATATCAACTGGTAGTAAAAATGACAAAGTTGTATAGAAATTTAAACAAGCAGACACGAGCAGAAACTGCGAGACAGCTTTCAGCAACACAAAATGACAGTCTGTTGTCGTCTACAGAGACTGCTTAAGAGCCTGGAGGGAAAAGAAGTGTATTGCCAAATCTTAATCCCTTCGCTGCTTTTCACATGGTGCAGCCTCACCTCTGCAGCTCCTACAACTGTACTTTTCCAACAGTCAGTTGAAATCTGTTCATTATAAAAATTCCTTGCATTTTAGTTTACCTACAGCAAACAAAATCTGAAATATTTGATGTTTAATTCTGCTGACATACTGGAGTTTGCATTTGCATTATTGCAAATGAAATGCTTAATTTATCTGAAAATACTGCTTTAGATCTACGATATTGTAGGAATTTATACAACTAAAACATTTTACAACATTAGCAATTAAGCAATTTCTAAAAATTGTTTACAAATACCAACTATGTCATTGTCAGGAAGTAAATTCATTGTAAGTAAAAGTAAAATTATTCTTCCCACATTAGATTTCTCATCTCTAAACTCCTAATAGAATTATATTTCTGCAGAAAATGTACAGATTAATAGCTACAAACTTTGAGCCAAATTATATAAACAGAAGACCATGATTTCTAATTACTGTCATCCTGAAACAGTTCCCAAGCATATTTCTGATGTTGATGTACACTGCCCTACTGCAAAGTTGCAGATGTCCCTTACTATTGACCCACCACATTTCTTCACAAGGGGGCATAATTTAGAAAGGAAAAGCTTATTTCACATGTAATTTTTGTAAGTCTAAAGATTACATGGGTGATTGTATGCTACTTTAAGAATATATCAGGGTCACAGAGGAACACAAAGTGTACAGAAGAGAATTCTTCCCAGTGTAGAAACTGAAATAACCATTTATGTACCACTTTCTTACACAGTACAGATGAAGGATCCAACATTCAAGTACTGCAGCACAGTGGATATTCTGTGGTTTCATAATCTTACACTCCTCAGAAAGACTCCTGAAAGGTGAGCTTATGAACTTCTCCAATTTCACTACAAATTATGTCTAACTTCATTGAAGTTTAGAATATAAATGAGTAAAAACAGTATACACAATGACCTCCTACCCATTTTGGCTGATTTCAGTACTGCTTCTGTCAGAAGATACTGAGCACAAGCTACTAGCATACTATTACAAATGACCTTGAAAAGAGCTTTGCAAATATATCAGGTGTGGATTTACTATGAAAATAGAGATATGTGCAGAGAAACTAAATTTCTACATCAAAAACAATTGCATAAAAGGACAGCACAAAGCACTGCTACTCTCCTGTTCCTCCTTTTCTGTGCTATTCCTACTCTTCTGCATTTTTATGCTCAGGTTACAGTAGAAGTTTCTCAAGATACACTTGCCTAGGTGAATCAAAGTTAGTGTTATCTTCATATAGTAAAAAAGATGCAAAAATCCAAATTAAGGCATGTCTAAACTCAGAACTACTCTTTGGCTGCTATAAAATCCAGAGATCCAGAAATTGTGTTGTCAACCTGCTGTCAGTTACAACATGCACAACCAAGATGACAGGAACATTTTCTAAAGCCATCAGACCTTCTCTTACTAGCCAAGTAATAGTTGTTCTTTGGAAATTTGCATGTTCACAAGCAGCTTATTTGCTTGAAGATCATCAGACCACTATCTAGAACAGCCACTCCCTCAGGTTACTAGAGGTCAAGTCTCCTTGCAGTACAACAAAAACTACAATATGTTATGAAAATAGGAATATAGGATTCCACATGAAGGCTTTTCTGATTCAAATACCATTTCTGTCATAGACTCAACATATGGATTTGGAGAAATTTACTATATCTCTGTCACCACTGTTTTATTTTCAAATTGAAGAAAAAGTATTTATCAATTCACATGAGAGATGTAAAGATTTATAAATATTATTACACTTTAAATTATAAAAACATTACATAAACGATAACTATGACTATGATCCTCACTTTTTTAATGGATGGACTGGTCAAGAAAGGAGTACGACCACAAGAGTCTCAGAGAGAGATTTAGAAAGATTTTAACATCAGACAGATGGAATATCAAATTTCCACCTGCACACTGAAGTATCAAACTTGTCACCCAACGAACCATCATAATTCAGCTCTGTACTACTAGGCCATTCCAAGTATGTGCATCAGCAGAAAAGTTCACATAATCTAAATAAGCTAAAGTCAAAAATCATTGCTGACAACAACAGCAATAATAGAATTATCAAATCAAGAACAACCAAGATGGTTACATTTATCTATTATAATCTAAAAATACCAATCTGCAGAGAAAAAAAATCTAATTAGTTTATGTTGCATATAGTAATATAAAATTCAGGTTTCATAACTTGCTCAACAATGCAGTTAGTCTTATTTATTTTTTACTTAAATAACAAAAGCAGTTAGTTTTTTCTAAGGTTGGAGATGAAAGCAGTAATTGCAGTTTTTACTTTTAAGCATTTAGTCTGTGGAACTTGAGAATTTAGGTTCTATGCAGACAGTGGCAAAGGCAGGTTCCTAATTTGGTACTCTGGCTCCATCTCTCCATTGAGCACACTGAAGATGTTTCTGATCAGATGCCTAAATTAGGTGATGTGAATACCTCTCTATATATCAATAACTTCATCTCAGCAGGTCATTATAGGCTCTGTCACTAAGAATATGCAGTCAAATTTCTCCAAAAATTCTTTCAAAATAACTGATATTCACAAAGTATTCCAAAATTTAGGCTAATTTAAGTCAAGGTGGCATGCAGTTGAACAATTCTAGTGCCTCCAGGTCACATATTACCTACAAAAATAGAGACTCTTCATCTTTAAGATATTATCATAAAAAGCCTACACTTTAAATAAATTTCTTGAACAAATCCAGTATCAGCTAACCTGCATAATTTTATTTCAAAAATGGGCCTTGTTATTACTTAGTTTATTTGTATTTACTGTTCTTAAGTAAGTTCATCTGACTGAAAAGCAATAGTAAGTGAGAATAATGAACCATGGAAAAAAGTACGATAAAGGTAATGAGACGATAAACGTTAAAGTAGGAAAGTCATCAAGAAGCAGAGGCTATGCGCACTAACTGTGATTACTGCAAATCTTCTGAAAATATTTTTGAATAATATGACTCGCTCCTCACTTTCTTTAAACAATCTTCCTTTACGCAGAATCACTGAAGTATGATTAGGGAAAAAACAACGCAGAAGAAAAACAATGAAAAAATACACTACTGTTGCACACTGCTGTGTCAGGAAAGTAAAAAATAGGCAAAACACCCATATATCAGTAAAACCAGGAAGCTTCCTTCAGTGTTCTGTAAGAATAATTAATCACTAACAACAATTGTAGAAAAATGTATATGGCAGCAAAGATCATCGTCCATGACTTGTGTTATCCATATAAGACAGAATGATTTCTGAGAAAAATTATTAACAATTTTTAATATTGTATTAATAGTAATAAGTACTAATAATACTACTAAGTGTTATTAAATATAACAAGTCATCTAGCAAATAGGGAAAGTGTGAAATACCTGAGATCATTAAAAACATAAAAACAACTGAATCCACAAAACCTTTATCAGTTGATGGAAACTGTAATATTTTTATTTCTTTATCTAGATTCTAAGCCTATAAATTCAATTCTCATACTTATTCAATCTAATGTCATACAGGTATTCAACCACAGGTCACAGTCATGAAAGCTTATGAAAGTGGAAAGATGAGGAAGGAAATCTTCTCTCCGTATTCAATTAATTTGGTATTACATATTTGCAAAATGAATATATTTGATGCTAGATATGAAAAGTCATACATCTGATACATCTTTTGCTAAGGTTTACTGTCCAGTAAACAGAACTATGGATTTCTAATGCTCTTCTTCTAAATATATTTTGAATGTTCATTATTGAAGAATAAATTCTATCTTGTTTGTTGTGTTTTAACTTTAAACATAATACACAATTTATTACTTATACATAACATTCATTTGTTGCAAAATTTTTAAACAAGGAAAGAACTATGATAAGACAAATCCTAAAAAACTATCTCGCCTCACTAGTTCAGAATTTGGGAGTCAAAAAAAATCAGAGTACTTTTTTTCTTTTCCATATTAAACTTCTTTCAGCATTTCAAAACTTACATAGTAGTCCATTTTCACTGTTGTGTTTGACAAGAAAGACAAGATATTGCCTATGTTAGAGAAAATTTTAAAATCTTTCTAAATAAAAGTATTTATATTCCTAACTACCAGTGTTTTTACTACACATCATTCCAATAAACTTTTCTGCAAAGTTTTGTCATTAAATACTACAAAGATTAGTGCATTATAGCCTTTCTGTACTGTTAGCTCTGGCATTAAAACTGATACGACAATACAATTTGCTTGCTGCTCCAGAATTGAAGCAAAGACAATTTCACATGCACGTTTTCACTGAACAAGACTTTCTAAAATAGTTGTATCCATCTTTCCACAGAATCCTTAATTTTACTAAAAATTATGAAATACAAATTCATCATAGACTAGCTAGCTATCCATGGAAAAAGATTCTTTTGAGAAAATATTTTCTCCACCTCTAATCACCGATTTGCTGGTATTTCCTTGACATTAAACCACACGCTTTACTACCCAAAACTCCCTGATACCAAGTTGCAGTTTGTTTTCTCAAGCGTAGCAACTCAAAGGAGATTTCCTGTCTGGGAAAATGCATTTTGTGCAAGACAAGTGTGAGACAAGGTGTGACTACAGGACATTCTAAAATTTGGCTTTTTTTTCTGTAAGGATTTTTGTCTAATACATGTATCATTTTAACGGCATCCACACTGATTAAAATCTTTTCATGGAACTCTTGAGCAAGAAAAGACAAGGTAAACACATCTCCTCCACAGGTAGAAATTTCATTATATTATTGGGAAATATGGATGAGTTAATGACGTTAGAGCAGAAGGCAACAGGACCAGTAGAGTGGAAAGAGATCCTATAAGGAAAATTGAAGGAGAAGGCGGTAGTCCTATTTCTTTTTCATCTAATTCTTGTCCAACAGTGACTGTGTTTCCAGGTAGAAAGACAACACGTGGTAGGTGCATATACACTGCTTTGTTTTCTAGCTACTGATTTATTCTATGGAAGAACAACAGTCAAAATCTGGTATCTCTGATAGGGATGTATCTCATAAGTATCTTGAGATACCTCTCCCACAGGAAACATGTTGGATATACTCCTAATCAAGCTGAGGTTTGCAATACAGATTAGCTCTTCAAAGGAATCCCCTATAATTACACGTCTTACAACTATTCATACTTAGCCAGCCTGCCTGAAGTTCACTGGAAACAGATAAAGAAAGTGGCTACAAACAGTTTTGTTACTAGATCTAACACTTAGAAAATGGGTATCTCACAGGACAAACCTGTTCCTTCATTTTACCAAAACCACCTTCTCTATAAAGGGTAGCCCCATTTTTGCATATGAGATCTTAATGAAAAGATGCCCATCTTTTCTATAACCCCTCCAATCCCAGTGACAGTTTTTATTCGACTGCGAAGTAGGGCAAGAGCAGTCCTTCTGAATTAAACAAACTAGTGAACATAATAAAGTTAGGATAAAGTAATTTTAATCACTTTTCTTAATTACAACAGAATTTATGCAAAGATATATTTGAAGCTTGTTGGCCGATGGGCATTTTAAAGGATCTATTAGCAAAATGACTTTGAAAAAAGTGAGGTGACAAGAAAAACTACTAAAATAAATAAAAAGGAGAAACTTAAAAACTAATGAACAGATTAGAAGCTGTAGAATTTGGAACTTTACCTATATATTATAGGCTGCAAAGATCCATGTTCTTTTCATAACCATTGCTCTACAATGGTTGCAATAGCATTCTTCGAAAATTCAGAACAAGGTACCTGATCAAAAGACATAATCTGAACTGAAAATTCCAAACTCCTGGAGTCCACAATAAAACCTTCACTCTAAGTGCCTATGACTACATCAGTACCTGAATAGTACTAACCTTGACACTATCTAGTACAGAAACTCTTTTACTTTTTTAACCATGATCCAAAGAAGTATTTCAAGACAACCAATCTGTTTTTGGCAGTTCCAACAAAACAAAAATCTAAGAAATTTGTTCAAATACAATTTAAGTGCATTCCTCACAGATAAACAATGAAATTCTCTTTCCTCTTTGGGGACTTATGGCTTGTGCAGAAGAAAGGAACAGTATCTAAATTCCAAGCATAGTTTGGTAATGCTATCAATTGCATTTAAGATCACCATATCCCCAAGGCCCTAAACGTATTATCCACTACACAAACAAGTTTGTCTAAATTCACAATGCCCTGAAGTGCCTCCCTGCACAAAAAAAGGACTGGGAGAAGAAGGTTGACATATATCAATTCTTCAAGCTTTCAGGACTGAGCTGATTCTAAGATCTTACCAGGAAGTATCACATGCAGCACAAGATGTAAGTGATGGCATACCTGAAGTAGCCAGGAGGCAAGCACTAGTCAGACGACATTGCTCTCACTGTCTTAGCATAGGGTTAGCAAGAAAACCAAGTAATTTTCCTGTCAAATAGTCTTTCTTTGTTCTTTCAGTGCCAACATAGTAATCTAATGATATGAGAAGATTTACAACAGATCCCCCTCATCTGTGTCCAACAATTCAACAACGTTGTTCTCTCCTTCCTACACCAACAGCTTTTTTGTTATTTGTTATTATTCCAATCCTCAGAAGAAAAGCTATGTTTTCCAATCCTCAGAAGAAAAGCTATGTTTTCTCACTAATGTCAAGGAATTTTAGGTAAACAAACCATTGCAGAATGTCTGAAGAATGACAGTTACGAGTTTATTTTGCCAACGCACGAGAAACCGCTGGTGCAACTTGCTTTAGCAGAAGATGACATTCTCCCCAGCTGCAGGCTTTTCTTTACAAAAAGCTGAAGGTGCTCTGACCCGCACTACTATTTGGCTTTGTTCTTTTTCCAAGGAGAACAAACCATCCCTGTAGAAGATCGACTATACTGACTCTTGCTTTAATAGTCTGTCTGTTACGACATAGCTTTAATTGCAGTACTATTGGCCTGCTTTGACACCACAAAGAGCAGAGAATTTGTGTTATAGTACGGAAGAAATGCACATTTCCTACAAACTATTAAATACACATCATTAGCTTTCTACTTCTGAATAGAAATGAAGGAGGGCATAAATCTGCAAGAAATGGTATTGCAGTATACAGAAGTAGCTGGGGGGGGGGGGAATCAAAACAACATCCAACATACCCGCTTCAGTTTGCTTGCCAAGCTTGTCCTGAAGCAGAAAAATCCAGATGCAGAAATCTAGTGTTACAAGTTCTCCTACATATATTTCATGAAATTTGCTTGTGTAAGTTTTTCCCAAAGGGCTTTATCTTCTTAGACTCTATGGAACCTGGGTCTGCACCAAGTCATGCATTTACAGCATGCTAAGTAGTCCAGTCCTCTCAATGAGAAGGAGTGAGCTATATTTTGAGCTCCAGTAACTTAAGCTTTTCATCACAAATATGATTTGATCCAAACTGTCCCTGGAAAGTTTCTCCTCAGTGAAAGGAAAAAAACATTCCCATGAAAAATTATTTCCTCTAAGAACATAAATGGGAACTCTCCAACTCATAAAATTACTGGTAACAAGGAAGACAAAAATCCAGGAGGCCATTTTAGAGGAATTCATAAAAACAGACTGAAGTTTAGCCCAAGCTTTTTATACCTGACAAACAGCAACTGGAAAAACTGTGCTAAAAGCCTTGCCAGAAATGGCTGTTACTAATAACTTCAATATTTTCTTTCATCTCCTAATTTCTAAAGTTTTTTTGAAAATTATTACTTCTACTAATTAGGTGAATTTTCTCTTATTTTTTAAAAGGCTCAGAAGATGGGACAACTATACCACAAAGTCACTAAGTAATACTAGTATAGTTTTACAACTGCACAGAAAGGATGAAAACAAGTATGTAAATAACATCTCCAAAGTAAGAACTACTCAGAGGAAGAGTCTGAAGTAAAATCTGTAACTTCTAGCCTCCAGTATCCCTCTCATCACTGAGTAACACTCCCTCATCTGCCACAATTACAAGGTTTGGTGAACCTTTCCTTACTACATGACCTTTCCAAGGGATTACATTTCTCTTTCTATCAGTTGAGTCTGACCAGTCTACTGGTCAGTTATGGATTTTCTTTCACTGAGGTAATGCCCACAGTCAACAGAAAGAAATTCTAGAAAATATTTGAACAAGGCTGTAAGAAGACAGACATCCAGAACAATGTTTTACAATCTGAAAATGGTAAACATAATATAATATGTGCACTCCGGCATGTAGATAACCAGATAACAAAGCTATACTATTTGTAAATATGATATAAATATATATTCTGAACTAAATGGTATTTATAACCTGCTATTGAGAACTGCAAACTGGAACTACTCTGATTATTTGTTTTGGCCAGACCAGATAATACAGCAACATACTGTGTTTAATTGTTAAGATTTTCATCTGATTCCACCTACTGGTAGGAAAATTATTTTCTACAGCCATGACAATGGTACAAACATATGCAAAAAAAGCTTTGCCCAAAATCTTATTCCAACAATAGAAAGTCAAACTGGTAATTAGTTTTTTTCCAACACTGGATCTGATATCCCACATTTAATAAGCTGTGAATAAAGACTTTAATGAGCAATGTTATGATATTTTTGAAATTACTGCGCAGTATCTTTGGTTAGCAGGTCAAAATACAGGTCAAAATCCCTTTTTTTCTTGCCGATTTATGCAGTTGGGAAATATTCACTATTTTTGTTTTATCGTTACTTCCTACTCTTACGCTTTAGAGGAAAAGTAATTCCTTTTTTATATGCAAAAATCTATCACCTCAGAATTTCCAGATATCAGTATCTCAATGAATAGCTTACTTTTCCGAATTTCTATGCGTTAATATCTTCAATTATAGAATTAAGAAAAAACCCAGCTCTGGTTTTGAAGAAATTATTTAATTCCTAGGGATAATAATGAAAAAAAATCATCAAGCTACATTCTCCCTCTCTACCGTTCTCTCTAATCTTCTAAAATACAAACATATTATTCATAGTTTGCATCAGGGCTTGATCGAGCTTTTGTAAAAGTTGTTAATTTAAAACCTAAACTTGCTCAAAATACATAGTAGTATAGATTGAAAAATTAAACTCCATTTTTAAATTTGCACTTACAGTCTGATCCATTTCCTTCACCATTTGCACTGTACTTGAAAACCGTTTCATTTTGTAGTTTTGCCAAGAACAAAGCTACATAAGTACATATATATAACTACATATATGTGTGTATATATATACACACATGTATGTAACTATAACTAGCATTTAAAAAAATGTTTTTCAAATATATATGTGAACACAGATAACATTTTAAAAACAAAGTAAACTGAATAAATCTTTTTTTTCATATTCATATAATTCGCCTGGAGTTAATCATCTTTTGTTTATATTCATAAAAACATAACCAACATGACACAGGACCCTAACCAAAATAAAATATCACCTCTGTCCAAGCCAAATAATCACAGAAAGCCTTGGATGTCAGGTCCATGACTGGCAAATTCACCTCAGGGAAAGAGTATTTTGTCTGATTTGTAGAAGAAAGGCAGTAAAATACTAAGTCCCTAATCCTAAACCACTTTATGAAGATTCTCAACCTGGTAAAAGGAGACAAGATCTAAGAAACATAACTTCTGTCATTTACAACATGGAATTCTCCATTTTGGACCTCATTCTTCTCAATAAAATTTGGGATTCAAATTAATTTATTTACAGGCCATCATAAAGCCTTTAAAGAAATCAGTGGGACTGACGTAACTTTTCTGGTTGGTCTTGTAGGGTGAAAGAAGATCTACCTCCCTAACTCTGCCTCTCAAGTTGCAAATGAAAACAAAAAAAAAAAACCTTCTGCTCAACTCTTCAATGAAAGTGGAGGAAGGCTTCACCATAAATTGCATGAAGGAATCCTTAAGAATTCCTTTTAAGTACCTTAAAAAAACTTTTTTCCCAAGAATGTTAGGAAAACAAATCTAACCTTTTTCTTTTCTTTTCTTTTTTATAATTGAATCCTGTTTCAGGCCAGATTTACGTTCTATTTCTTTCATCTGGCCACTGTTCAATCAGATTGGAGGAAAATGTGATTTTTTTAAAAAATATAATATGAAAGGACTCATCCAGCTTTTCACGGAAAGAAGACAACAGCAAGTTGAAAGTGCTTACAAAATTGAAGGAAAGGATCTTTTCAAACCAACTTTAGATCTCACTGTTTTTTGAATCCTCTGCAATCCCATGGGATTTTGAGGCTAAATAACCAAGTAAAACATTTCAGGCATAGTAAGACTGAAGAACTAGATCCCAATATAGCGTAAGTATTTGTTTGAAAGAATACAAGACCATGCAAAGAAGCACAAGCCTGCAGCCATTTTAGCAATGCTCTACTGAACATTGCACTGAACATGTGCTTCTCAACCAATGAAACAGTTAAGAGGGGTGTGAGCTTGTACATGCTGTTCCTTCATAAAATACTTGACACAAAGTGCCAAAGCAGCTTAGATCAGAAATAAGCTCAGTTATACGGAGGTGCTAAAACATTTAACATAATGTGAACACTTGTTCTTCTATATTTTAAATGTTATTTTTCTTTGAATGTTAAGAAATAAATTAGTTGCAAGAAGAATAACAGAGCCATGAAATTTGAATCACATTATAAATCTAAGTCTACTAAAAGTAAATTTAGTGTCAAAATGTATCATTTAAAATACTTCTAAAGAAGCCAGCTACTTCCAGTATTAAAACAAACTGTAAATGTTTCCATGTGCAATTAAACCTCCATTTTGTGTATGTGCCATGACTGAACTAATAAACCTTCAGAGCTGGGAACATTGTGCAGCACAGGGCAGACACCTGAACTACCCGTGTGAGATCAAGACTATGCAGAAGCAACAGCATTACCTGCTTTTTCCATTGTGTCCTATTTCAGCTCTCTCCTCATCATTACCTTAGATAATGGAAAGATAATATACATGACCTGGTGGTGATAATTCCAATTCACACATGCATTGACTACAATATATTTGAATAATTAATTCCTTTTCAGACCATAAGAACGAACTTGCTTTCATATGATTGAATCTGTAGTAAATCACAGTATGAAAGACACATGAAGCAATTTTTCAATTATTTTCTGAAATGGCAAGTTTAGAAAAATAATAAGATGAATAAATTAGGTCTATTCAATCTAAAGAAAAAAAAAAAAAAGGGAATCACAGTAACATTCTTCCAAAATGTAACAGAAAGTTAGCTTCCTCCCTGTCTACTAACACAGTAAAGAAATATTCCCCAACACAGACAAGTTCTCTATCAGAATCAATATAGTTTGACTGCATGTTGCCACACTCTGTCTATTCAGTAAACAACCCTGAAGCATAAATCCTAACATCATGCACATGTTTGTGTGAAAAGCACAGTATTCGAATACTGGCAACACTCTCTACTTGATCTTCCTAATCTAGGTTTTTAAAATACCTAAGCGATGACAACATTCACACCTACTAGCAGTCTAACATTTTTAAAAGCACAGCCTTTACCACAAAACTTACTTGACGAATCTGTGCCCCAAACTGTGGATAAAAGCACTTCTGAGCTGTAGGCAATGGAATCCGGGGCCACTGCATGCCATGACCCTGGCAGCTCTGAAAGGCTACTCCAGGCTCACCTGCTATGTCAGTGCAGACGCAATCTCCAGTCTTTTTGCAAAGACTATGCAAAACAGACCATAATTTGCAACAAAGCAGGGGCTTGAGCAAGACAATTCTGAGATCTCTGGCTAACTAGCCATTTTAAAACCTTTAAAATTAGTATTTAAAGTGTGGTAAAAATGGTTATTTTCCATTTTGTTTTTTGTATTTTTTTCCTAAAAACAATGTGATACATACAGGGACCAAGTTTGAAATTTCATTTTGTCTTTGAAATAATAGATAATTCAGCTTTCAGGGTTTTTTTCCCTTTACTTTTGACTACAGAAATATCCACTACTGTCAATTTAAAGAGATACTGCCACACAGAACAGAAATTGATTAAAATGTTAATAGAAACTGCTTGTTAAATATAACAAGATTTCCAATAAAACTGTAAAAATATTTTTATCCACTAGATGGCATATGCCTCACATTTTACTTGGAATACTATCAGAGTTCAGCGACATCGATGAGAAAGATCAAACATCTGTTTTTCTTCTAACTTTATACATTTCAACAGTAGTTTAGAAATTATATACTGTTTCAACACAACATATAAAAAGATATGTGTTGCAATCAAGGTACAGAATAAGCAACACATTTTCAAAATTAAAATCAACATAGACTATGAAGTGTTTTGAAACCCTGGCCTTTTCTGTCCTAGTAACAAGATGCTAATACACTTCTACAAGTAAAGTTATACCAATAGAACTATTCTTGTAGAGACACAGTCTGGAGATAAAGATAGCATAAGAATTATTCTACCACTATGACAGTTACACACATACTGTAGTCAAACATAAAGAGGTCTTGTCAATATTTTCAAACACTGTTTCAGAGCAATTTAGGCCCAAATTTTCAGATTGACCTGTAAATCCATAACAAGACTTTGAAATGTAGCTGGTCTGATTATGTGAAATATTAGACACCTAACATCTCTAAAATCATGATAATTTTATCCAGTAGACTCATCATGATTTATAGGTATTTAATTTAAATGTCTATATTTAAAAATGTTGATCATAATGCTTTTGAATAGTATTAAAATGTGAATTCTACCTTCAAAGAAGTAGTATAACAGAAATTACTGTACAAATAAAGGTTTCTCACATCATCTCCTTCCTGTTTTGGAAGGATCAGCTCTGAAAAAGTACAGTTCAAACCTCCATGCCTTCTGGATTGATGGGAGTCAGATCATTTGTATTGTCCATGGTATTACACCAATACAGAGCAACCATTTTAGATATAATATCACCAGCTAATTAGACAGTAGCAACTTATACCCAGCAGCAAACAGGCCAGTCTTTGAACCAATGACCTTGGTTTAGAAAGTTTTGTGATCCTAGCATTAAACTTGACAGAGGCAGCAAATAAAAAGTAGCATTTCTTTTGTAACTCTCATTCATACTTAGATCATTTGTTAATAAATGTGGAGGATCAACAGCCAGATCACTTCTGTTAATATACATATTAATAAAGAGAAACTCTCTATCACCAAAAGGCCAGATAATAGGGAAAAATGGGCAAACAGTTTGCGGTAGGGACAAATTGATTTGAATGACTTGCTTATCATCATAAAATGCATAAATTAAAAATTAGGAAAGGATAAAAAAATTAAAATCTCAGAACGTTCAACAGCAACAACATTCTACCACATTACCTAAACACTGCAGTTTCAAATTTCCTGTTAATAATTGCTTAGTGTGTAATCCATTTTTAAACTTATGGATCCTTCTCCTTACAAAAAAACAATTTCAGAGAGAGAAAAATATCTAGAAGAAAAAAGAATACAGCTTTCAATGTTACACAAAAATGATTAATTCACATATGCCCTTAACAATTACTCCTTGTTATATGTCAGTTGTTATAAACTACTTATTTTCTCAGAAATTATAATCTTGACCAATTCATTAGTAAGCTGTTTCCCAGTCTTGAGGAGTCTTGAAGAGTTTAACATCTTAATATTTTGGCCTGGACATAAGGCAAAGGTTTTTTCAAAAAGAAGTATCTGGAAAAATTGAACTTGTTTTATTACCATGCAGGCATACTGAACCACCCAGCCCCTACTCTACACGTTGCAAGATAAAGAAAAGGGAAGAAAAGACACAGGACTACCTGGACATGTGCTGGGGGATGACAGGTAAGTTAGACTACAGGATAATAATACAAGGCTTACAGGAATCTTTTGAGATTTTATATTTTCACTTCTCAAAAATTTATATTTATTTTTTTCTTTTATTTCCCAAAGAAGATCACATTATGGTCTAGCCTGTCTTAGATTTGGCTTAGTATAATATTTATTTATTAACTGAATGTGCAGAAAATAATTTTGGCTCAGTCAAAAACTACAAACTTACCAATTTGATTCAGCCAAATTGTACAGCATGGTCTCCAAGCTGTGGTGCGTACACAAATGTCACCTAAGCAATCAAATACTTCTTCTTGCATGTGCACACAGTTAAATGCTGCTGCTACCATGATGATACTAATACGTGAGCAAGCTGAATTTGGAAGCCGTGCTCCTCTTTATGCGCAAGAGGTGGTAGTCTTTAAGAATCTGGGAAGCAAGGAGACACACTCAGGTATCAATAGCCACATTAAATTTTCTGATATGCCACATCTCAGTCTTTTAAGAAACTTTGTAATTTCAGCCTTTCCAAAATTAAGTTTAACTGCACTGTATACAGGGATTTCATTCACTTCTCAGATAAGAACTTTAATTTTTTCTCACACTTCAGACTTTGAAATTCGTTTTCTCAACAAGTTTTCTCAACTTGTAGATGTGATTTTTTTAAACATCCATTATTATGAATTATGTTATTTTAATCAGATACCGTCTATAGTAGAAAATATTCCTAGGAAAAGAAAAAAAAACCTAGAAAACATCATCTAATTAAAAACCCAACAAAGTAGCAAAACAACTCAACTGACCCTTGCTGCATATGCTCACCCTTGTTCCTCCAAGCTTTGCCAGAGTGCCTCTGTTCATAATGGTTTAGAAATTAAACAATGACCAACAATCTCTCTCCAAATTCTTTTTAATTTTCCTAATAGTTCTGCTTGAAAATGCAAGCTTCATACAGATTGAGTACGATAGTTCTAGCACTGGTTTAGATGTGTCTTATTTCCACAAAAAAGGTGCAAAATATTTACTTCTTGTTACGTTTGAAAGTAAAATTTTTTTTTTTCTCTACATTTTTAAAGTTGCAAAATTCAAAAGACTCTTTGTCAACTATCTCTTTTATTTTCCTTCCAAGCTTTTCATAGTTCACTGGCTCCTTTTCACTACTTCTTTCAGTTAACCTTTTATATCTCATTAGGAAATTCTGCCCAGTATTTTAAATGAATTTCCACTTCTTTTACTTAATAAAGTTTTCTTTCTTTTTTCTTTTTGGTCCCCTCAGATCCAACTGAGTCACAACCAGATGGATATTTCCTGTGAAATCTGCTTTCATCTTGGCTGCTGTTTTCCTTGTGTTCTTGGCAGACTAGAGAAAATAAAGAAGGATCAGACAAATCTGGTCATTAACTCCTAATGTAAAGATTAACATCTTTACATTAAGAACACATCTTTTCTACTGGTGAAGAAAAAAGCAAAAAAAAAAAAATGTTACAAATGTAATAATGTGATACTCTGCATGACACTGTGTTGAAATGGACATTTAACTTCAGCCAAAATACTAGCTCTTTTTGAAAGCCAATTCCAGTCTGAAAGTGTAATACCACCACCATGTGCATATCAATCATCTAATGTGAAGTTTAAATGCTGTTTACTGAACTTTCTGCGAAAAAAAAATCTGAGAAGAACATGGAAAGGAGCAGGTAAGAAAATGCTCAAATCCAAATACAATACTTGAAATAGTACAGATGCCATATGCAAAGAGGTATGAGATCAACACAGCTAAAAACCTAGTAAGAGCGGGACTGTCACACAGGCTACAAAATTGCATGAAAAATGAGCTATAGCCTTAACTATGAGACTCAGCTAAACAGTCAATCACGATAGTGGACAGTGAACAGTGTGAAAAACACTATCCAGTAGTACATAACTGAAGGGAAATACATTGGAAAGTTTTTCTCTAATCAGAAGACTGAGGGGTAAAGAAGGCTCCATGATGAGCAGCAGTGTAGGAATAGTAAGCAAGCTAAAGCCTATTAACAGAACATCGAAGTTAAGTTCAAGAAAGACACTGGTGAGCAAGAACAAGACTGCTGTTGAAAGACTTGAAGTAAAAAGAGCAAAGTTAGTTAGGAAGAGATACAAAAAGCTAGATTTTCAAAAGAAAGGAAAAAAAAAGGGAAAAAAAGAATAAAAAACCCACCAACATTCCCCCCTCCCTTCCCAGAATTCAGTGAGAAGTCCCATGGAGATTTCCAGGTTCAGGAAGCCTAGAAAGGGAGAGCAGATCTTTCAGCCATCTTCCAAAAGAACCCTGGGAGAAGCCCGAAAAGACCGTGACAAAGCAAAGGCATTGCAAGCTGTAGGACTGTCAAGAGAAATAGCACCCCGTCCAGGGGAGCAAATACCTGCTTTACAGTTCTGGGGCTAAGACCTTCATCAGACAAGGTCCCAGTTCTTCCTCTGCTACTCACTGATACAAAATTCAACAACGTAACAGGTATAAAAGATTTAAAGCCTTCAGTCAAGACACTGAGGATTACTAGCCATTGGAGTTGGTGTGATACCAACCACCTCTTGCTTGTTCTATTATGTCAGAGGGTGCAAACTAAGTAAGATCTCACCACAGAGGTCACAAGGACAAAAGCACTGCAAGAGACAAGCGATGCTAGATGCTACAGGACAGCCTTCTACGTTAGGCCAAACAAGAAGGTGCAACAAGCGATCCTTCCATAATCCTACACAGAGACAACCTCAGTCTGGAAGGCAGAGGGCAAGGCAGTAGTGCCCTTATTATCTGTATCGACCCCTTCCTGGTTAGTAAATAACTCATTTAAAGGTCCTGAAGATAGATGTCTGAAGCCAGGAAAAAATACAGCTGCTATCTGAATATGGAGAACTCCACTATTAAAAAACTTGAAAGAAAAAACAACTATCTTGGGTTATGCTGCAAAAATACATGTACAAACTCAGTTCTAAAATTCTGAAATAGCTTTTACGATTACAAAAACAACATATCCACCATCCAAATTAGGCCAAATCCTGAAAAAATAACCTGACCAGTGCATTCATAAGTTTCTGTAGATCACAGATCAGATAAACCAATACATTCCCAAAGGTATATGAAAATATTGCACTGGAACTGCTTGAAAAAATTCAGTCACACATACTCAAATCCCCCACACAAAGCTTAATCACTCTAGTGTTTCCGATGATGGATTTATTTTCCTGTATCAAAAGAGCTCCTTGTGTAGCAAAAGCTTTTTAATCTATGAAAAATCTAGGTACAGCAAGCCCAACTTCCTCTTCTGAATTTTGCCATACCTTTACTTTTAATGGTATTCAATTTATTAGTTTTAATTTTCCATCATTTTATAACAGTAATATTAATTCTGAAATAAACCATTGATGTATTTGTCTCCTCAACAGCTGAACCACTGTAAGGAAAAACAGGAAACAGCTGGTCTAAGCTAAACTGCAATGAAAAACGTGTTCAAAACTAAAAAATGACTCAGAAGTGATCTACCATTTGCAAAGGTTGGATTCAGAGTCTTTCCAAGCCAACAGCACAAAAACACTGGGCAAGGTAAATTAAATATGAAATGATTCACAAATGCCTAAATGCTGAAGATGAAAGCTTTAGGAACTTTGTTGCTCAAGGGAAGCATTCAAATTACTGTGAAAGTCCACTTCCACCTATTGGTTTAAAAAAAAATAAAATAAAAATAAAAAAGCCCAGTTGTACTCCTAGACTGCCAGAGAATAGGAAAATTAATACACTGATGGTTTATGTAAGACCCC
Organism: Rhea pennata; assembly: GCF_028389875.1. Lineage (NCBI taxonomy): Eukaryota > Metazoa > Chordata > Aves > Rheiformes > Rheidae > Rhea > Rhea pennata. The sequence continues at coordinate 18,431,342 of NC_084669.1, read as the reverse complement.
GCCTTTACTCCCAGTTTGTTGTTGATAACCTCTACCAACCTTCTATGTAGTCACAACCTATCACGAGATAGAATTAACAGAAACGCCAAAGCCTCCTTCACGCTGTTGGATAGGAAGACCAATATTACGGGTCCCATGGCAACTGTACTGTGCTTATATAAGTAAAATACATCACACATGCACAAGGCAGAATTATAATTGCATCCAGTTTGTAGCACGATGCTCTAAGTCTGCAAAGTTACTCAAGACAACAAAGTCCAAATTTAAAATGGAGGAGACTGAAGACAGTCGCTTCTCAGAGGTCTTTTCTTGGACAAGGGACAGTATCATTTAAAACGATTCTCCATGGCTCAGATACTTTCTTACGGTTTTGTCAAGAGACAAACTACACAGAATTATTATTAAGGCCTTATTTCAAACTAATAGTATTTTACTATTGATTTGCATACATACACACACACACATATATATATATTTACATACAAATATATAAGTTACCTTAACCTGAGATCATTATTTGTTTGTAAAACAGCCAGGACAACAGGTTCAAGCCCAGAAGTAGGGCTTCTAAAAGGGGTGGTAATATGAAAAGTAACAACCTGTGGATCTGAAGGGTACTACTACCTGCAGCTAATAGTGCAAGGAGGTTTTAAGCATCAAGTTAACCCTGCCAGAACGACTGTTTCTTCAGTGCATTATACATATTTATATAGACAATTTTAGTTTAGAACTATAGTTTCAAAACTGTTTAATATAACAGTTTTGGAATTCATTTATTTATTAAAAGATTTGACATAAAATTCTGGATCCCATGAAGTCCGTTTTGTACATACTTCTTTTTTTCCTTCCAAGTCACACTGCCCAGTAGGATATTTTAAACAGATTTTAATATGACCAGAATTTCACTCATTCTTTAATACCTGAGGAGAATTCCAGAACACTTTAAGAACCAAGACTGTTGCAATATCAGACCAGTGCAGCTATCATACATACTTTGTTTTGCTCATTTTACTAATGAAGTTCTATATCTGCTGTGATTTTTTGAAAATAATTTAAAATGTCAGGAGAATAAAATCAAGAGAGTCATAGAGAGTATAAGAATCACCTTTAATCATCTCAAAAGAAGTTCACATTAATCTTACTATGAAATTTAAGTCCAAATGCTGCAAATAGTCAACAGGCATTAGAGTTACTGGAAAAAATAAGAAGAAAAATCTCCAGTTTTCACAACAGTTAATTAAATTGCTCAGAGTCCTATAGCAGGTGCATGTACCGATTTCAAAATTCAAACAAACTTTGTTACTGTTACATGTTCCCACACTGTCACAGCACCCTTATTTGTAGAATAATAAATACTCAAAGACAGATACTAAGAAAACCATAACTTTTTACAGTGTTATAATTCCATGAAGATTCTTGAACTTTCTATAAATGTGAGCACAAGAATACCATCTAAATATAAGAATGATCACAGATTTTTCCTCTCTCCTGCTCATCTAGAGGATTGATGAGCACATTTCAGACATGAAGCTTCAATTTCATTTTAAAAATGACTGTATCTGGTTATGGTTTTTAAAATGGTGACAAAACGGATTCTCGTACATAATTTTGCATCTCAGTATAAGAACTGTATGACACGTGTGTTTTGTAGCTAAAGACTAGCTTCTAATTTTGTAATTTTCTAGTGAAGTTACTAGGACAGTAAGAAAAGGGAAAAAAGTTAGGAGTGCCAGGACTGAATGTTTATGTTCTCAGCGTTGCCCATTTCCGACATTCCTAATGAAAGCTGCAAGCTGTCACACTGCCCTGAGTCACCGTGCTTCCAATTGCTGGACTGATGTAATTAGCTTTCCTTGGTGTGGGAGCACTCTCAGAGCTTTCCTGTCTCTTGATGACCCAGTTCATACTTATTTGGATAGTACAGGACAACTGCATTATGTTTGATTTTTACTCCTGTTTTTAAGCTGTCACTACTATATCCAAAAATAAACTACTGACTTTTTTTTAATAAGGCATTGGCACACTGGTCAATATTTTCAGTACCAAAATTATTTGTAATCGGATGCTCATAACTATATGATATCAAATCACTTTTCATAAACAAAGAAGCTGAATAGCTTTCTATCTCATGAAGGATGCCTTAAATATTGTGGCCTTTTTCCTGCAGGCATCATTTTACAAAAACAGCGATTTTCCAACAAGTCTTTGTTTAAAATTTCATACCAAAAAAATATATATCTATTGATTCTTGTAATTTTTTTTAAACATGCCAAAAGACTGTAGAAAAGCAAGCTTAAAGTAAATATGTATGAAACTTCTGAAGTTCGGATTTTAATTACCCACTCCCCAACAGAGCGATCTTTATACAGCATAGATTTTATTCATACAGAGTGAACAGTCAAAATTTTTCAGTAATTCCTACAGGTAATTGAGTTAAAATAGTTTTTAAAAAAAAATAGAAGAGGGGATAACTTTATAACACTCTAAAATAAACTCTTCAGTGTGCTACAGGGAGATTTTTCTAAAACAGACCTTCATGCTCCTTTACAGTTAATGAACAGTCACTAGAAGGAAAGTCAGAAAAAGTGGAAAAACTGAAGACATAATGTATTGCTCTTGCCAAGACTCCCACACTATTGGCTCTAAATACATAAGTGTGCTCACAGCTAAAACTCATTGTTCATAATTTGGCCCCAAATCATTGCTGTAAGCCAACTACAAAATAACACAAAAAGTAGACAAGATTTATCTCTATCACACAATAAAATTGACTACTCATACAGACAAGGTAGAAGTTCTATTTTTAAAGGTTACCTATAAAACTGGAGTAACTCAACTGAAAGTAAATATAACTATAGAGCTTCATTTAACAAAGTTCAAGTTATTTTTACAGCACTCACTGAAAGGAAAACATAATTTCAGCCCTATTTGGCTCCTCTTTTGCTTCCCTGATTTTTTTTTCCAACTAGTCAATTTTATTCGTGAACTTTTTTCTTTAAATAAAAGGCTGTAACTGTTATGCAAATAAACAAGCAACACAGAATCAAGATAGAACAAAGCAGAGCTCATCCATTCCTTCAAACTACTTTAACTTATGAATATAAACCTTTTTGTTTCAAAAAATGACAACACTATTAACAAATAAGATACTCATGAGTAGTCAGGAAAAAAACCTAATTGTTAGATGAGAAGAGAACCAGGTCATTTTTATTCACTTTATTCACATCACATCGTTTTTTTCCTGTAAATTCATTTCAGATTGTCAGACCACGAAATTTTATTTCCAAATGGAAAAACAAAGGATTCTCAAATCCTAAATCTCTCTCTCATGCACAGTAATACCCATATAGAGAACTGCAAACTACCTTTTTTATTATTAAAAAACGTAACAAACTTTAGCATAAAGAGCAGTGTAACATTTCAGGTATGTATGCAAAAGTGCGAGGGAGACATGCAGAAGTCCGTTTAAATACTTTCATCTTTTTAAATATGGAGCAAGAGGAAAGTGTGGAAAAAACATATTATCTTATCAAGGTGATGTTCTCAACACAGTAAATCTAGACCTGAAACTCCTACAGAAACAATTTAAAAGGAACTGACAAGAGAAGACCAAAGAGAATTTAATTTCTTAGGCTGCTTTGTGGCTTGGGAACCTCACAAAGCTTGGCAGAGTGACTTCACTAGTAATACTCCTATTGCCAAGTGATTCCATGTGGCCACTCCACTGAGCTGTGCATCTGCTTCACCAAATCGTATTACTCATCCGAGTGAAACAAAACACGTACTCAAAAGACTCTTATGCTTCTTCATACTGTCTTTAGTACACAGGGTAAAACAGATGCTTCCAAGTTTTTTTTTTTCCTTTACTTCTTAAGAATTTGAATACATCTTGTAATTATATAAATTATATGTTTTGTACTGGAAAATGTGTCTTCCAAGATACTGTCAAGTAAAGGAGGGGTACACTATTCATCCTGACAAAATATTAACAATAAAAAGTTACTAGTAAATCCTACACCTGACAAAAATAACACTCCACAACAAAATCTCCTCCTCTGAACAAACAGCACTACTAACATTTCTTTTGATGATAAACATACATGTTTTCATGTAATGTAAAGTGCTCCTGTATTTAGTTAGTGTGATCAGATGTGAGAACAGTCAAAGTAGACATTAATTCCATGACTGACAATGATATACCCAATCTATCTGGAAAGTCATTTTTGTAATCCAAACAGCTCCAGTATAATGATGTCAAAAATTCTGGAATCAATTCGAGTTACTAAATTGTATTTTCAGAGATGTCAGAAAGCATACAATGTAAAGACACACTGATTAGAGTTGCTTGGACATTCCCGGGGGAGAAGGGAGGGATGTGCGGGGGAAAGAGGGAAGAGGGGCAAAAGGGAATTGGGAGTTAACCTCTTCCTAGGCTCAGAATTAAAATATGTATTCTAATTCTGAAGAATTTAAATTAAAATTTTTGAAGACATACTATATATTAAGGGGAAAACTGGCCTGGCTGTGTTTCCTTTAAAAGTATTTTCCAAGAAGACTACTTCAGATATCACATTCATTAAACAAGGCAGTAAAATTCATAGCTTCCAATCTTTTTTCCTCTCTTCAACTATTAGTTAAAAGATGCCACTAACTGATTATTGGTCAACTACATGGGAAGCAAGAATTCTTACCACAAGAATTCTTGCATTAAATCACCTGAATCATAAAAACACTGAAATTAATTTAACCCACATGAAGAAACGTACAATGATCATAGATGCTGAAGTATTATATCAATTAATGATGAACACTCCTTTATAAGAAAAAAAATAAGATTCTATCTGTAAACATGTAGTGATAATAATTAAGAGGTTTTTTTAATTACTATTGCATTTGTATTTAGTATGTCAATAAAGCTTAATCAGCTATAGAGAACAAAAGATACATTAGTGCACTAACTTGCTGGATTAAGCAAGCCAGTATAATTCTTGCTTCTTAAAGCTTCAACTGGGGGTATCAGGAATGTAATAACACAGTAAAGATGGTGCTGACACCTACAAAAAAAAATTTAAGTAGGAAATTCAATTGTTAATGCATTGCAACTATGCCGCTGCACAATTATGCTGTATCTGGAGATTGCCAGATCACTCACCCAGTTTGAGAAAATCACCCAATGGTAGCCTAGTGAGTTGCTCATATTTTATGCCTTAGTCAATAGTGCACCTGGATACTTTTGTCATTCTATAACATTATCGCAGAAACACCACCCTATCAGGGGAAGGAGAAGGGGAAGGGGAAGAAAAGAGGTGAGCTTCAGCACAATGAATCTAACATGTCACAGGCACAGAAGGTTCAATGATTCTAGAAACTATGACTTTTACAACTCTACAGATTGCTAATGTTATGCAGCTGAGTTAGACGAAAAAAGTGGACACACTGCATCAGTAAAAGCAAAGCTAACAACAAAGCTTGCACTCTCAGTATTTTCTTCCACGGCAGAGCTTCAAAGGTATTTGGAGCAGCTTTAAATCAGACTGACATGAGGGGCTTGCTCTCATTCATTGTTCTGACACTTACAAATTTCTCACAAACATATACAATAGCCATGTTAAACACATGCACAGCACAACGCTTATCAGGTGGTCAGAGCTACAAATACATGAAAAAGTAGAAAAAAAATAATTCAGTATAAAAGTCTTCTCTGTCAATACACACTAACTACACAGTGGAGAAGTCTAAATTTGTAATAAAACATGTAAAAACAGTAATCACACGCTACATTTGGGAAGTATTACTTCTTGTATTTCCTATATAATTCAAAGCCTCAGTCCTACGTTCCTATGCTGTGAACAGCTAAAAACTAAAAAATAATTTTTTTTAATTTATTTAAAAGACAACAATTCAGTACCTTTTCTATATTATCGCTAAAATTATGTTAGAGATACGTACCAATGGGACCCACATTTTCCCCATTTAAAACATAAAGGTCTTTATTGTTCTCAGTTACACCAGTACCGTTAGGAAAACTGAATTTCTGACTTTTTTGCCCTGAAAAACAGAGCTACTGTTCACTTAGCTGTTCCAAACATATGCATACTCAAAGGGTGAGATAAGGGGAAAGAAAGAACAAATTACCACATTCATTTGCTACTTTCTCCTCCTTCATCTATGAACTTGAACACTTCCTACAAATGCTCATCATTTATTAGACTATTTTAACTCAGTACATATGTTTAATAAGTATTTGAAGAGCCCACAGTATGAATTTCATGTTTGTATAAAAGCATCTGTAAGGCTAATAAAATAAACCATAAATATATAGAAATTACAGAAATTATCTTTGATACTAAACATAACAAAACTAATGCTAAGAATGCTTGTCTATTGTACATTATACATTATGTATGTCTATTATACATTAAAAGATTAAATACAAAAGTTGGTATGAAAAAAGATTTCAGAAGTGTCCAACTGGAAGAAGGCAGACTTAAAACATACAGTTTTAAGCCTGTTTTCAACATCAGAAAACACTCTCTGCATTGTAGTTACATAGATTGTTTTAATGTACTTGTTAATCTTTTGTTCACTCAAAGACAGAATTTATTACAGTTATTTCTGTGTTTGTAGATGTACTACAAAAGTGTTCAAATTAAACCTTTTACACTCAAAAATGTTAAAAACTCTGTTTTATGGGGCAGTGGTGGAAAGACACAGCAGGCATGTTGAAAGCTAAGGAACTCAACTGAGTTAAATTAGAAATGCCTGAAGAAGAATCCTGCATACATCCTTACCTTTTCATACTGGTGTAAGTGAAAGTTATCCTACATCTCAGCAATGCAACATTCTCCTTTCCCATTCTACATATGTAGTTCTAAAAAAAAGCAGTGTTCAACACAAGGCTGAGGTTCAATACAGTTAGCTGAAATATTCTATTAGATGGAACTAAACGTTTGGTGGTCAAAGGCATTTTGTTGAATGAAAGGTCAGATTAGCAAAAAACAAACAAACAAACAAAAACTATGGAAAGCTTACCTCATACCATAAAGACTTCTGAAGAAAGGAATTAAATTCCGATTTTATTAAGGACTGAATTATAGTTAGTTGTTGTGTTGTAATCCTACAATGCTTCAAGCCACTGCTGTTTCTCTTTTGCTCAACATAATTCCAAGACACAGTTCCTATGTGCCCTGAAGGTAAAGCCCTAACAATTGCTCTCGTTCCAGCATAAACTGATTTTTTAACCTCCTTATCATTTTTACAAAAGCGTCTTATTAATAAAGTGGAACGTTCCTTTTTGTTTCTAAAAAAATCTTCCTCCAGCTCTTCCTCATAGTTATCACTGCAGTCTTCAAAATGGCTCAGAAAGAGCTTTGAGGGCATTCTTCCAGTAAAGTTATTTCCACAGAAGCTGTGACCTGAGCATGCCACTTTAACCTTTCTTGCTGCTCTTTCCAGACATAAATACTTATCCCTTAAAGTGTCACAACCATCATACAATTGTTGCCCATTTCCATTCTCACAGTTATTTGTCAACTCCATTAATCTGCAAGTGCAGGCTGTAGAACCAGTGGTGGTTCCATCATTAGTACTTACTGGCTGCAAGCAGTTATCCAAAATGAAGCTGTTGTGTAAATTGCACAAAGTCTTTGATATATTTCTTTCACTAGCACAATGAAAGTGAAAAAGGGCTACCTTATCAGTCTCCTTAGCTTCATTCTTATTTACTGCTGACTGGCTTCTTAATGAAGGTCCATCCATTTTCAACTGAATTTCAGCAAGCATGGCTCTTTCCAGTGAAACAGGAATTCCAGTTTTCAGGCATGTATCTCCCCCTACTAAAGAATCACATGATTTATATAACTGGCTGCACGGAATACTGCTTTTATAGTTTTTCTGTACAACGTTATAGTTAATATTAACAAATTCCATTGAATCAGGGATGGAACTGTTTTTCTTCCAGAAGTTCTCATTACTGTTGTCATCAGTCATTTCTTCATTTGCCAGAGAGAATATTTTGGGCAGAGCACCCTGAAGATTTTCTTCTTCAAGTCTATGCAAGTATGAAAGTGTGTGTGCAGTTTGCCTTCTTGGACTGGCAGTATGTCTTTTTATAACACTGGTGTTCAAAGCATTTTCACTATTTTCATCTCCAGCTGACTGAGCAGGTATCACTTTACCCTGTACCATAGACACAAGAACAGAAGCTGTCATTTCCTCAGAGGTCATCTTGACACACAGTCTTCAGTTGTTGGATGTTTGCTAGGGGGAGATTCTACCACTCATCACATCATGATTTCAGTATAAAAAAAGATTCAATGCTGAATAATCAGGAAACAGACAGCAAATATATGTTTGTTACTTGTTCTTTTTGAACAAGGGGGAAAAAAATTCTGTTTGACTACTGGGCTACTAATCTTTCCCAGCTGTGGATTATTGGCATGAAATACAAACATTCTTAAATCAGCTTCTTAAAGTGACATAGCCATTTGATTTTTTCCACAATTAATTCTTCTATCAGACGTAGCACACATTGTTGCCTTAGGTTGTAGAAAAAGAAAAAAAAAGTGAATGTATAATCCATGCCAAAGCTTTCTCTCTCCACAGGACATCCAAGAAGTTGGATTTCTGTAAAGAAAAAAAATATATACATATATTTTATATGTATGTATTTAATAGAATCCATGGCACAATGTCCAAAATCACAATTACAACATAAAGAAATGGCTTCTATTTAAGGAGAAGGGACATAAAACATCATAAGATAATTACATTGAAACCTAGAAAATTTCAAAATACAAGTTTAAGTGTGTCTTTACAAGTGTCACGCTCCAATTTGGGGAAATTACAATCAATTTTACATATTTAAATAGTGTCTTCACTACGCTCAGAAAGCTACATGACTGAATAGAACTAATTTTACTGAAGCTGTAACACTGAAATTGAACATACAAGATATATAAGTAAACTGAAAAAAGAAAAATTTCTTTCTACAATTTCACAATTTCTAACTTAAAGCCAGGATAAGTTAAAATTTTGAAGAAAAAATATTAAATTTACTTAAAAAAAAAAAAAAAAAAAAAGACAGCTAATTCTTTTCCTGTTCAAAACTGAAGTCTATCATGACAACAACTGCTTTGGTGTTTTGAGTTTTGTTTTGTTTTCCAGTAACCCTTATGCTCTGTTTTGTACTTTGATATCATGAAGAAAACACAATTTTTTGCCTGAAGTTCATCACTGAAAAAGACAAGCACGAAAGTGTAGCAGGACAAGAGACTAAAATGTTATCAATAATCATCTTGATCCCTTTACTTAAATACCTTACTTAGACAAAAAAATTAACCCTTCCACCTCACCATGAATTTTCAATTTCTTTCCTGTAGATAGTACAGTAGAAGTAAATCTTCGAATCAGAAGAATTTATCATTAGTTCAGTAAAGGAACCAGAATTACAGATATGCCCAGAAAAAACATGGTAAATGAAAATTATATAAATATATGCTTATATTACAGTTTACAGTATTTAAGCTTAAGCACCAAAAAGAGAAATATCAGTAATAATCTTCTACCATTTCCCATTACTCTTCCCTGCTATTTCTTCCCCTTCCAATCCCTAGATAACAGCTTACATAACCTTTTTCCACAACACACTTGGAGAAACGTGAGAAATGTAGAAATGTTCCAATCTCATTTCTTTTGATAATCATTCTTGTGCCTTCAAGTCCAAATCTATATATGATGATGCTTATCATAGGAGAAAGTGATAGAGAACTAGAAAGAGAAGCAGCTGTTTTTCCTTGATCTTATTTTTACTCTTAAGTCTCTTTGTTGCTATATCAAGTAAAAATAATTGTAAAAAAAGAATTCTTGGAGGATTTCTTTTACCTATCAAAACACTTCAGTCTACTGATTCATCTTGTCTGTTTGCACCAGAAAATATCCAGACAATCCAGCAAAAACACACACTACTGTAATATCTTCATAAATGTACTCTCTGTAATACTGCTAAACCAGGAATAAAATTAATGGAATCACTGCAAAGAATACACAGTTTATTACTCTGGTTGTTGAATGAAATTCTTACAAAAGAACAACATTATGCATGGCAGGAAAAGCCAGCAACTCCATTCTACAATATTAACACTACACAAAGATTTAAAAAAACAGAAAAGCTTACCATACACATTAAGTTTCTTTACATCATTCTATATGGACAGCGGGGGGAGGGGGGGGAGGGGGTGGTAACCAGCCCTATCACTGATGCACTTGTGTGAACTGGAAGTTGCTATAACCGCAAGTCCACTTCTTTCCCAGATTCTGTCAATAAAACTCATTCAGGGACCAGAATTGCTCTTCACAGTCTTCCCAGGAGTTTCTTTCAGTATCATTCTCCCACCTCTCTCTTATGCCAAAGAGTCTGCAAGTATGCTCTCCAAACTGCCTCTCTCAGGATTTGCCTTCTCTTTTCTCTAGAACTTTATCTTAATCTTCCCTACCCGAGGTCACACTTCCCGTCAGCTCCACAAGCTACATGTCTGCCTGATTTCTCTCTAACAGCGTCACTTTCCTCTTTTTATCTGGGCCTATGTTTGAAATATGTATCTTCAAGAATAATGTCTGCTTAAGAAGCTCCCTACCCACGTTCAGCTCTTCCCATCCTCTCACAATCACCACAATGTGATAGGAAACCGATCCAGTTCAAAAAAAAATTTTTTTTGCTTGAGTTACTTCACAGATATTAAATTCAGATCATCATGATTGTACTTACAGGTGTCCTACAACATCACACAAGAAGAAATGAGCAGCAAACAGAAGGGATGGAAAAGCTGCTTAAGTTGACTTAGACATCACTGCAATTTGTAAATGCAATTTGATGTTTCAGCTATGCTAATCTAACAGTTAGCTGCCACCAAAACTGGCAGTCTCACTCCTCCCTTTTGACCTTGAGTTGCCACTTCCCTCACACAGTTAAGTTGATTTAACTAGTTTACTTGTCAGGAAACTCTCCTTTTCTTCTAAATGAGTTGATTCACCTCGTCACCACACGATCACTACATACCAGGAAAAGGAAATATCAGGAATGCCCAGAAGGGAAAATGGGACCGCACTACTCAGTAGTAGCTTGACTTTAGATCATCTTTGCTATGACATCTAAATGTATCCTGAACATAAAAATCATGACAAAAGCTATCTAGCATAGTAGTACAGTAAAATCTCATGAAATAACAAGCATAATAAAAACCACATTACAGTAGAAGGCACTAATAAGGGTCATCAACAAGGCTCTGATCTGCAGACAGCTGTAAAATACCTGAAGCCACAGCCCCGCTGAATAGACAAGGGTTTCCTGTGTCCCTCATTACACTGTTTTCAGCCTCCGCTTTCCACGCTAATCAACAGATTTCAATTCACTGTGCCCAGCAAATTCCTTCAACTGCTGGAATTCATTAAGCATGGCATGAAGAACTGTTAACACAGTGCCATAAATGCTGTTAAGCACAAAACTCATAAGCTCAGCCAATAAAACAGTATTTTGTAACTTACTATAAAACAGCAGAACTTTCACTTCCTGTGGCTTTCCTGACTTACATACCTGCACATGTAATGCCGAAGCTTAGCTCTTATTACTGAAAACCTCATGGAAACATATGCAAGCATTCACATACAAAAACAGTGCTGAAGTTATTCAAAATCATATTCTGCCTGTTGCATATTCACCCAAAACACTGTGATTCACAGTTAAATCTGAATATAAAAGTGCATAAAGTAAACTATTAAGCCTGCATTGTACTGAACACATGCTGACATTTTCTAAAGCTACTAGATTAGCTGATGAAATCCATTAATAATTACACTAGTTCACTTTACAAGGCTTCAGTTATGTCAGAAATGTAAAGTGCTCCTTCTAACAGTACAGGAAAGTAAAAATATAAGAAATTAGATCCAGCATTAGTGAATCATCCTGGAAGCACAGGTCAGCCAACAAAGACAACTGAATAATGAAAATAAACAACTTGGCAACCTTTTAACACACACGCACACAAATGCGCGCGCAAAATGTGTCACATGCTTTCTGACTTGAGAAACTGATTTGTCTATTTTTTTTTGTGTGTTCCATACACCTTAGGACTTAAAGCACAATGCAGTTCTAGTCATTATTAACATATAATAATTCATTATTTAACAAAAAGTCTACCTAGGATTAAAGTCTAAAACTGTCTAGATAAAACACACAGCCTACAAAATCAAACACAAAAAAGTTGAATTAATTTAGTATCAGTTAAATTTTTAATTCATTAAGTAATTTTATACCTTTTGAAGACCATAGGAATTCTGTTTCAGTGGAAAAAAAGAATCAGGGAATATTAAGACTTACACCGTTATTTAGGCCAAGGAAAAGCACCTGAAGGCTCGTATTAGTCACATGATCAATGAGAATTTTAGAGTTTTTTAACATTAGGCTATCATTAGAAAAATACATGAGGGTGCTTGTTAGACAGATATATTTTCATTTAGTCAAATTAAAAGTGTTATTTAGAAAAGCTTTAGCCATCCCCCACCCACCATTATCTATAATCACTGGAACCACCAGGATTAGAGAGCATTGTATTAAGAAATAGGTGGGTTTTTTGTGTTCTACACAGCCTGCTGAAAAATTTTCACCTTGAAGCCAAATGTAAGGTCAAGTAACTGAACAGCAGCTGAAACTTGTCTCAGACACTCAAGAAGACAGACAAGATGCAGGAGATATGGTTTAATTAGGCAGCAACTTTATTAACTTTTTCATCTGGCAACTACTGGCAATAAATTGCATGATGCATGTTGTGATTTTTCCTTAATCACTTCCATGTGGTGGAGATCTGCCATCAGTCCTCCACTTCTCGACAGCTGATCCCCAGACCTATTAACTGTTCTCACTGCCTTGCTTCGTTGCATGAGGATTAAGTCTAAGGAAAGGGGGTTGTCTTTTTCTATGTGAAAACATCAGAAATCCATCCTTCTTTTAGCTTTTCCTAAATTTGTTCCAACTTTGGTTTAGCCAGGAACTGAACTAGCAGGAATACATGAACTAGATGTAGTAGGAAGAGACAAGTGCAAGCAACAGGTTTGTCTCCTTCTACTCCAAGCACATTTTCTGATAATTAGCTCAGTATTTAACACTATTAGCTTAACCTAACAATACATCCTTCTCACCATGAGATCAGAACTGCCAGGGATCTTCAACGGATCTTGAGCAAACAGCAAATAACATATTGACAGCACTGACCCATGCGTGCTCTGAGTACTAACAACCGATCACTCAAATCCTTTGAAACTTCTACAGCTTCAAACTGGAAAATAATTTAGTCATTATCTCATTTCAAGGCTTTGATCCACTTTTAAAGATTTTGGTATCCCCTGGATTCAACACCAACATTCGTATTTTGACTTATGCTTTAGCAAGTTCCCAAGTTCTCCGCAGCTATTAAAGTGGCTTCTTCTCAGTCAATAAATAAGTTCCTTCACTCCTGCCAGCCAGTGTTAAGTATTCTGGCAAATACTCAAAGATCCTCTTACTGAGATGATCCTGAGAAGTCCTGCTTACATGTGAGCATTATTGCTCCAAGAACTTGGTTAGCACATTCAAAATCTGCCACCTGGAAGCATAACCTGGTTACGTCTCTAAAAGGTCAACAGTAACCTAGGACTGCATCAAAATTTCATTTGAAAAGAAGGTATACTCCCTCCATTTTTTTCTGTCGAAGTCGCTACTCAGAATCATTACCGCAAATAAACTCAGTATGCACACCAGGAAAATGTACATTATTTGAATGGCAGCAGAACTCCTGAATGCTAAGGAAAAGAAATACAAATAAGAGACTGATGGCAGGCCCTCACTTGCAAAATAACACCACAGAATCACAATGGTACAGCAGTGCGGATTTTGGTATTTCATGCTCAGATCCCATTCTCTTGCTAGTTCATTTTGGTACAATGATCCTTTCACGGACGCTAGCTTGACCAAAGGATATTGTTTGTCCAAGTCAGCTGGCTCAAGCCTTCAGAAGGCAGTCCTTCAGCTAGCCAACCACTAGCCCAGGACTACAGCAGGTTACACCCTTCAGATTTGTGGACAGTGTTCAGATATCACAGCACACCAACCGCACTCCATGACTTGCCTGGAGCACTACCCATGCCCCCAAGCAAGGCTCTTCCCTGCACTGGTATCTAAGCCATGGCAGCAAAACAGACAGGCAAATCAGTTTCTACAACAGTAAGACAGTGCAAGAACAGGTACTATTTTTGAGGATCTACAAGCCTTGATTCAGCAGCTTATAACTGAATGTCAGTTCACCTTCAAGGTAAAGAGTCATTTCCCAAATATCCTATCAACCCCATTTTCTCTTATCCTCCCCTTTCCTAAAAGAAGGCCACAGAATTTGGGATCACAAGGCCAAAATCCCTGCCACATTGACGCATACCCCATCCCTCAGCAGGAATCTCCAGCCTTGGCAGTCCCCTTTCTTACCTAACCCTAGTTAACAACGAAGTGTCACTGGCAAGTAGCCTTCCTGTTTGAGCTAGTTTAGCAATTCTGCCCAGTGTGAAACCATGCCCTTATGAGACTTAAAGCAGCAAACTGTCATATATTTTAATAAACAGCAACTGCACCTTGCCCATAAAGACCATTACCTTATCTGAATTTTAAAATTACTCAAAACTAAGCAACGCAACGAGTGACAAGAACTCCTTAGACTCCTCTTCTTGTTCCTTTATCCTTATTTTTTTGTACAAGCTCATTTCCATTCCTCTCACTGTCCTGCCTATATGATATTAGTTGTAATTCTTGCCATGGTGATGAAAACAGAACAAATCCGTAATAAAAATATTTTTAACTAATAAAATATGCCTGATGGTATGTTAGAAGCATATACATCATCATAGTTTATCTTCCGTAAATCCAAATTAACACTTTGGTTCACATTATGCTAAACCAGAGTGGTGCTATTAAAAACATTACTTGAGTAATCAGTTATATATCATTACTAAACTGTCTTAACTGTTACAAGAGTAAATCTACTAAAAGTGGAACCTTAATATATATTTCAAGTAAACATGAACAACCTAATCTGTATGTGAAGAGGCGTTCAAAGAGTCATTATCATGCCTTATACAGAACGCAGGAGAAAAAAAGCTGTTTTGCTGCTTACAGGATAACTAATAATCTACTTAGGACACACATGATTTTCATAACACTATTTATTAATCATCTCCAAAAGTACACAAAATAATCTTGTAATACTACCTCAGTTCTAATACTTCTAAAGCACTGTGAGCCTGAAAATAACACTGCTCAAACAGCAAACAATATTTGTTCACCAAATCAAGACTACGTTCATTTTTTGCCTACAACGGCTTTATCAACTGCATCATTCTCTGAGAAAAAGCCCACCCTGACATCTGACTCATTCAAGTCATGAAGTATTCTCCCAGATGTTGGCTTTTATTAGAACTGTATGTGCAAGGAGCAAACTACACTGAACCAGAAATTATTTTTAGCAATATTTACAATGTTAACATCAGAGATCATTATCAACATAATCAATTTCCTGTTATTTCTGTTGTTGCCAATTTTCAATTAGCAACATCATCATCAGCTTTTATATTTAAAAACTACTGCAGGCATCATTTTAATCCACACTGCAAACATTAATAATTCAATTTTAATCAATAAATACATAGGACTTAAATATACCCATGGTCACAATTAGAAGTTTTCTTTATAATATCCTGTCATGTCTTCCAAGATAAATGGAACCAGACACTGAGAAGAATGTATGTTTACATCAATTTCCATTTTCCTTAAGTTCCACTTTATCTTTTTTTTTTTTCCTTAAACAATTTAGCCTATTTGAAAGAGACAAATGCCTGAAGGTTAATGTACCATATCTCCATGCATCATTCTGATGCTCGTATTTAGGCCATCCGTTATATGAGGATCTTTAAAATAATTCCAATGAATGTCTGTATACTTGCTGAGCAAATGCAGACTTATTTTTCTTGGTTATCTTCTAAAGTCTTTATGGAAATAGTCTGCAGACTACAATCCCTAGGACTACAGCTCTCACACTTACTACAGAGCTTTTAGTCTGTCAAGGACTTTGATGTGCTTAATATAGTCAATTAGGCTTGAACATGCATACAAAGGTACAAGGTTGATTGTTTCTCTTTCTGTGCTACAGATCCAGAACTTTTGCTCTATGGTCTTCCATTTTACGTTGAAAATTATACTGGTAAGTGTAAATTACAAATTTACACTATAACTAGGTCCCTGAAATTCTTTCCAAAGTTGCAAAAAAAAGGCAATTTCCTTCAGTTCCTGACATTGTAGAAGTCTTCCATTATTGTTATCTTTTCATGTCATACCTTTCATGCCAGTAACCAAGCTAACATTTCTGTTATGCCAGTACAAAGATGCACGGAGGTTTGACTTTCATCCTGTTGATGCTTTCAGAAGTAATACAAGGGAACAATAATAATGTCTTCCACTTTCTTGTTCTGAACGCAACAAAGGAATTCCTGAAAAATGATGAGAAGTTCTGACACTTGAAAAGGATGACAAGAAAAGCCTATCACAAAAAATGAACTTCATACAACTCATGTCAAAATCCATTCACAGATTTGGAGGAACTACAAGAGTTCTTAACTTTAGCCTAAGCATTTTTGTGCACTTACAGATTCTTCTTCAGGATTTTATTCAGCCTCCAGTTAACATGTTATAACTGGGTATGTGGACTTCACCCTTTCTTTTGGAAGAAAAAGATAACCTTCAGCAAGTGTTTAACAAGTGTAATTCACTCAGTTGCTAGAAGCTAGTTGCTTCATGCATAATAAGAATTAAGAACTCTAAAAATTAAAATCTGCTGTCTTGGTAAGATGGGACTTTATCTCAGATTTTTTCAGTTTACTTTAGTCAATTGAGGTAAGAATGTGTGGCAAAAGCTAATTCTAGACTTATCTGATCTAAACAATCACTTGTACTAAGTTTGTTACATTTCTTAAAAATCTTGTCATTTCACCTGAATAGATGGAATGCAACATAACTACAGATGCAGTTGTTGATGAAAGTAAGCAACAGACATTTCAGAGGATACTTAGTATGTGAGAGGAGTATGCAGTAGGTAGAAGTATACTGAAAAACATAGGAAAAAAACAAAACATAGAACAATCATGTATTATATATCTCATTTACTCCCAGAAACAGTGAATCTTGGCTTTCTGCATATTTATCTCAGAGTTGAATAATTTTGATGTCTAAGGGGATGCCCACTCCAACTGAAACTTTTCTTAGGATTAGGGTATTACTAAGGACTTTCTCCTATACAGATCGTCTGTCACCTAACAATGTGCAAACTCACAGAGCAACTTCTTCACAGCCAGGATCATTTATAGAACATCTCTCCTGTCTTTGAATAATATTTTCATGAAATCTGTTGAATCTTATGTTTTTGAGCTCTGTACCTTTGTGCTAAACCTGATGCTATAGGATAAGTTCAAGAGTTGGCAGAAAAGAAATACAGAGATATGCAGTGTGACTCTGTAAAGTCCTTTCCATAAGAAGGCAGGCTAAAAATACAGTCATCATTTGAAAAAGGACACTTCCTTCTCTAGAACACCCTCTTCTTTGACAAAAGCAGTACGATGTGCCAAACTGCCAGTATCCAAACAACAACGATTCATTAAAATCTGGAAATGATAGCAAGAGATTTTTTTCCAAACTAGATACACATGTATTCTCACATTCAAATATACAGCTAATAAGATATTATGTCTAAACATTATATATATAGGCTACACTTTCTCAGTCAAACAGAAAGACTAGCTTATAATACCTATATGATTGTGCAGCTGTACTGCTAACAGTCTGTTGCTTAATATTGTTCTTAGGACCTCCTAAAAGGTCCTAGCAGAAAAGAGACACCAACATATGCCTGATGCATCTCCCACCATTCAGCAAAGGAGAAGGGAAAGGACAGAAAAAAAAACAGCTGGTGTCACAGCTAAACAAGCCAAAGAACCAACCACAGTAGCACTGTAAAAGATAATGAACTGACCAATGAATGCTGAAATGCTCAAGGTTATTTCTGCTGCAACACTTAAAGGATATGAAGCTACTCTGTGTTCTGTAACATGTTCAGGCTTGATAACAACAGACCAACATTGCAACTAGCGTAAGAATCAGTGATATTAACCAGGATCATCACAGATCTCTTTCAGAGAGAGTATTAGGGCCCCGAGTGCATCAACAGTCCTCAATCGCCATAAGCAGCCTTGCCCAGGACACCTATTCATGGGCACAGGGGCCATTTCAGCTCAGGATTGTAACCCCTGCTCCTGGACTGGGCCATGTCACAGGTAGACCTGTGCCCAGACCTGTCCCTGCTGCCCCTAATCTTTAGGCTGGACTTCTAGACTGACATTGCACCTGACTGGTCAGCTCATGCCAGTCCCATGATCACCAGGCTGGTGACAGACCCTCAGCTCCTGGCTCATCCTCACACAGGTAGTAGCCCAAGTCTGCTGCTCTTGACAAGCAGCTGTTTGACTTTACAGTGAGTAAGGGCTACATTTTTCTTATAAATGATAAGAGGAAGTTGAAGTTTTATGACCATATTAAGTGATGCCTGAATGATACACTGAATAGAGACATTTATATGTCACCAGCAACTGGAATGACAAGAATAGTGATGAAGAGATTATTCTGAAATACTGAATCAAATATTATCAGGCCTTTATTTAGGTGGCAAACTGAAAGATAAGGAGATGTAAACCCTTGTAATCAGGTTTCCCTTGGGCAAGAGGACAATAAGGACTCTACGATTCTGCCCAGCTGAGGGAAAAAAAATGAAAACCAGATACTCTAGACTTACCTGCTATTCTAGACTCATAAGCTCCTATTGCCTATCTTGCCAAAAGACAGTTTCATCAATACCTCCAGGCAAAAGGCAAACTTTCTACAATAACACCTTTACTAGTACTCAAAAGGTACAACAGCTAGTCTGAAGCTCTCCATTTTCTTGACTAATACCTGACATACAATGTGGTGTTATTTGTTTAAATAATAGTATCTATTATTCTAGTTGCTCTTGACTGCTGAAAAAAATTGCTCATGGGTTTATAGAACCTGCAGAGTTTCTTCACTATGTTATGTACGTGGAAAAAAGATTACATTTATCTGCATTGTATTTCATCATTTATCTTCCAGTCCCTTAGCACAATCAGGCAGTCTTTCTCTCTATCCTTGGTTTTACTGCCTTGCATACACATCTAAATGAAGATTTCAGAGGTTCCTTGACTTGACTTGAATTCCTTGACTTGAATGACAAGTTTCATTACATCAGGAATATTTGCAAAATTTGAAAATTAAATCTGCATTACAATTATTCACAGGTAATGTTCTAAACAAAAGCAGGTCTCTGTATCCACCCAAGCAGAAGCAAGACCACGCAAGTTTCAGATCTGAATTTTCAGCTACTGTACTACTTACAGTCCTCCCTACCTTTCTCCAATTAAAAAAAGGAAAAAAAATCCTTCTTTTATAAGGGAAAAAACCCAAAAGTATCTACAGACCGACTTGAAAGGACAGGCTCTAGAAAGACA
Source organism: Rhea pennata (assembly GCF_028389875.1). NCBI lineage: Eukaryota > Metazoa > Chordata > Aves > Rheiformes > Rheidae > Rhea > Rhea pennata. The sequence goes on along the minus strand of NC_084669.1, from coordinate 18,411,704 downwards.
GAATTGAGCCATGGAAAATGAGTTTATAGAATTTACTGCTACTGTACATACTCACCCCTGTGAAGTCAACTTTATGTAATCTATAAAACAGGCTGTATGCAACCTACAGAATGAAAAAAAAAAGACGACAAAACAAAAGGTAACCCAATATGGTACACAGAAGAGTTTCTTGAGAAAACGAGCAGAAGAAATAATTACACATAAAAGAAAATAGGTTGAAGTAAGAAGACTAGATTACATAGCACCAGTGAAAAGTTAAAAAGCAGAGATAAAAACTAAAATGTACAATCAAATAGTACTGGCCAACATAGTTAGGAAAATACATTAGAAATTCAGAACAGAGGATAAGAAGGAAAACATCACTCTTCAATAACTAGAGCCTACTGAAGGTTCTGAAACAATTCAGAATTTACTTGCAGAAATAATTAAAAATATAAAATATTGAAAGTATTTGACAATAACCCTTCAAAAAATCAGAGTAAGGAAACAAAATTGGTCTAGAGATTTAAAACTAAGATACAAGCCTGCATTACGGATGGCATTGCTTCCCCTTATGTTATTTTCTGGTTGTTAGGAAGCCAACAAGGAAGAAGCAGATCGTATGTGAGAACTGAGGTCAGTCAAACCCCTCCTCCCCCCCAAAAAAAACCCAGCATCTACAAAGAACCTATGCATAAAACCAGCATACATAAATCAAAGCAGTCCAACCAGTCCTTTGAAATTTCAAGTTACCTTTTGTTCATCTGTTGTTTTAGGCATTCTACTGCCACATTTCAAAATAGTTAATCTTTTCAAACAGATTTTTTTTGTTGTCTTCTTTTCCAAATCAATAGACATCCCTCAAGTTCTAGGATCTTTTTAAGTATGTTTTTAAGAAAATCAGTAATGAAATTTTTATGAAGGAATTAATCTTGCAAATGGTTAAATGCCCCCTCACACCTGCTCTTTTACGCCTGTTAATTTAACAGGATTCATTTAGCAGTACAACTGCTAAATACAGTTAACACCTTTTTATTAATCATCTTGTTATTAATGATTTCTAGAGTAATCTAAAATTATTTAAGATATATTTCTTTCACTTTTTACCTAATTTTAAGAAAAATAAAATCAGTAGAATGAAATTTAGTTTAGAAAGAGTAAGCTCTCTCTTCAAAGCCAAAATCTACCATAGACCTCTCCAAGTATTTCACAAACTGGGAACAGCTCCTGAGAGTAACCTAAGAAGAGGTTAAATTAGAAACATACAGTGCTTCCCAAGCTCTTTAGTCGGATCTCTATAGTTTTCTGGCTTTATTAACAGCTCATTAATGCTAAGTTTTTATTTTAGCAATCTAATGTTATTATATAAGAGGAAACAGCAATGGAAGTAATAATGCTAGTAGTGCTATACTGCTTCAACAAATTTTATTGAAAACGCAATATATGCATTTCATCACTTATTTTGCATGCAACTTCTCTATGAAAAATAAAGACTATGCACATTATGGAAAAATATCATAACTATAGATAAAAAGTTGATTTTCAATTCCACATGATTTATATAACTGTGCATTATAGCTGTACACAATTCCCCTGTACATAAATATTCCTTAGAATTATGATTCACAGTCCACAAAGAAAAAAAAATGCTTGTTTTTCATGATTCATTGGCCAGAAAAAAAATATAGGAACCTCAATACACACTTACGTACATTTATGTTAACAATAAACAAAAGGTATCATCCAGATTGCTTCTTGTGCATAGTCAAAATGGCAGTTATTTATTCAGCAAAAGCAGTAAGTTTATGCTTCTGTTCATTGTTACTCATGCTGCAGCCACAAAACAATTAGAAAAAAGTGTAATATCAATTAATTGTTGGCATGTTTATTACTGTATTTGTTAAGGCTGCAGCATCACTGTTAACAATGATAAAAACCATGGCAGAAATAAAGCAGCCCAAGTTTCACATCCCTGAGTTTACAGGGCTGAAAATTAGGAACACAAAATAAATTTTTTCACCTGAGTCATGTTTTAAACCGTATTTTAAATTCTTCAGAAGAGGAATCAAACAAAATTGAGCAGCACAGAGCCTTTACGCTGACACTCAGCATGCTGAAAGCACCACATGCATCTCAGCACTATCAACAATATGTTTTATATCAGTTCACAGAATTAATAGAAATCTTCACGTCACTGTTTTAGTTACTTTTCAGCATGTAATTAACATATGTGGACAAAATAGTTTTAGGTTATCTGTCAATCACATTTAGCAATACATACCAGTAGCTATTATTACTGTACTACTTTTAAACTCAATTTTACTCGATAACTTAAAATATGCTGATTTCATTATTGTCAAATCTTAAAAGTTTTCATTATTGTCAAATCTTAAAAGTTACATTTAGTACTAAAATTAAAACTGTATCAGCATATATTAAAAATAAGCCTCAATTTCTCTAATAACTTCCTTCTTTACTATATTTATTTAATATAAAGTCATTCTAATCACACATAGAATCATAGGATCAGTAAGATTGGAAGGGACCTCTGTAGATCACCTAGTCCAACCTCCCACTCAGCAGGGTCACCTAGAGCCTGTTACACAGGGTTGCATCCAGGTGGGCCTTCAAGATCTCCTGGGAAGGAGACTCCACAACCTCTCTGGGCAACATGTGCCAGGGCCCCGTCACTCTCACAGTGAAGAAATTCCCCCTCACGTTCAAGCAGAACTGCCTGTGCTTCAATTTCTGCCCATTGCCTCTTGTCCTGTCACACAGGGCAACTGAAAAGAGTTTGTCCCCGTCCCCTTGACACCCTCCCTTCAGGTATTTAGACACATTGATAAGATCCCCCCTCAGGCTTCTCTTCCCCAGGCTAAACAGGCCCAGCTCTCGCAGCTGTTCCTCATAGGGCAAGGTGCTCCAGCCTCCTGATCATCTTCATAGCCCTATGCTGGACTCTTTCCAGTAGCTCCATGTCTCTCTTGTCCTGCAGAGCCCAGAACTGGACTCAGTACTCAAGATGAGGCCTCCCCAGGGCTGAGTAGAGGGGCAGGATCACCTCCCTCGACCTGCTGGCAACACTCTTCCTGATGCACCCCAGGAGACCATTGGCCTTCTTGGCAGAAGGGCACATTGCTGGTTCATGGTCAACTTGTCACCCACCAGCACTCTCAGGTCCTTCTCTGCAAAGCTGCTCTCCAGAAGGTCAGCCCCCAGCTTTTACTGGTGCCCAGGGTTATTCTTCCCTAGGTGCAGGACCCTGCACTTGCCCTTGTTGAACCTCATGAGGTTCCTCTCTGCCCAACTCTCCAGCCTGTCCAGGTCTCTCTGAATGGCAGCCCAGCCCTCTGGTGTATCAGCCTCTCCTCCCAGCTTGGTATCATCATGATTTAATGGATTGTCAGATACCTGACTATTGAAAGCATAAAAGCTCTCTATGGTACTGAAAGCTCTCTATGGCAGAGGACCAGCTATTTAAAGTGCCTACACTCAGACCTACAATAGTTGGATACTAGTTGACAAGATGATCTATGCTGTTTTCATTATATATGTATATCAAATACTAAAAAATTAAGCTAGTAGGTCTTTACATCTGGTAGAAAGGTACTAACAGAAATGAGCAACATGCATAAAAATCATAATGTAAATGCAGAGATGGTGTTTTTGTACTGATATGCAGGACAGTAACTAGAGAGAAAAAAGCCTCAGATTCATCCAGACGAGATCTTTCTTCCTGGCGGCTGTGGGCCACATCCAGCAAAAAAGGGATAGACAAGTCCTACCAAGAGCAGGTCAGGGACTCAATACTTGTAAAATCCACATGGAGAAAGATCAGAACTCCCTTTTTGACTTCAGTGGAGGAAGGGCCTCAGCCTTCTTGATTTTCTGGCAAGTAAAGGGAACACGGCCAACTTCCTTTGCATTCATCAGTCAAGAGCCGAGACTGTCTCTGTCTCAACTCAGACTTCAAAACCTTCATTTGGATACATAGTTGCTAACAGAACAGTGCCTTATTGTAAGCTAGATGGGTATTGTAGGAAAACTAGGAGTCAAATGCCATTTTGTGAAGCATCCACTGTCTTCACTGAGTCAAATGCACCTAAAATGTTTAAGAGTATTTCAAACAACAACAGCAAAAGAAGGTTTTTCTTTTACTGTTCCGTTTGAGGCTTTTTTTCTCTCTTCAGTGTGGGGGTGGGGTGTCAGAGTTGGGGCGAACAGAGAAAAGCTGGTAAAGGACTGAAAATGGCATCATACCGCAAAATAAAAATCATCTGAGAGCACCATGTCAAGTCAGAGGAAGGCACATAGAGTTTAAAGCAGAGAATGAGTCACATACAAAATATCTAATGAGTATTAGATATTTTATTGGCCATGATTGCTCAACTGCTGTTATATCAAAAAATTTGTTTTAAATCTGTACACACCTTCCCCATACACCTTTAAAGCGCTGCCATTAACTCACAAGTCAACCCTAAACAGCAGTCATTTCAGGCAAAGTTCGGGGGTACACAGAAGCTCTTGTACAGTATAAAATTGTACTGCACCACTGTAACTGCCACACATTACCTTCTGCTCTCAGAAATGTCAGCCTCAAGAACAGTCTTTACGTACCTATACAACTTTGGACAACTGCCTGCTAAGGGTAAATACTTTCATCATCAACTTGCACAACAGAATAAAGAACATATGGAATGAAATGAGTGAATTACACGAACACGGAGGTAAGCTTTTGGCAACGTAGAATGACATTCTCAGTTTTTAAGAGAACACACTGAAGAACGATCTGCCAGAACAAACTCGCCTCTTCTGGAGGGGTGGACACGAACACCTCCTGACAACCCTTTACTGTCCAAACATCTGTACGATTCCTATGCTCATCAGGTAACAAAACTCCAAACAGATATTATGATCTGGATCTTGAAAAAGAATTCAGGCAAGCACTGAAGTCTATATGGCCATACTATATGTATACTATATGGTCATTCGAAACATTTTACTGCATATTTTAACACTGACCTGTTTTATAGACTGCTGTCTAGAAAACTGCTTATTTCTACAAACCACTACGGAACCTGGCTTGCAAATCACAGTTCAAATACTATGTAAAAATGATTTCTAAACAGGCTTCATAGTGTTGTAATACTTACAGTCTGAGAAAATGCGTTTTTTCTAGAAGACCCTAGTCCTACTCTTACATAATTACTCAAAATCACAGCTTTAATTAAAAACATAAGTTCAGTTATAAAAACAATAGGAAAATGGAAACCATAATGACTTAAGAATTTTAAGACAAAAATGAAGGCTCCATACTTAACATTTTTAAGCCAAACTAATGATACAGGGGGAGACAGAGGATTTGAAAAAATTATGTATGGAACAGCTGTTGCTGACAACAGTTTTCGCAATAGAATCAGCTTGCCAGCAAGCCCCTAGAATAGAATTTGATTGGGTTGAGTAAAAACATAATTGAGCAAATAAAATTTTAATTGTAGATGTTACCCATTTACCTTTCTTTTTTTTGGTTTTACAAAAGAAATCCAAAATTCTGGTATTTCTTTGTATTAGAAAAGTAGGAAAGACCATTTGCATCTAACACTGTTGCTCACGTATAAGTCACTCCTATTCTGTTACAGGAAAGAATCTACAAAAATTTAATGAAGGGCAGAGAAACCTCAGATTTCATATTTTCCTCCAGTCTTCCCAGGTCATTATTTCCTCTTACACAGAAATAAGAAGGGTTAAGCTATCAGAGAGTTCTACAATTGTCTGCACAATGGTAATCTCAACAAGGAGGAAAGTATTTTTCCAAAAAAAAAATGTTCATAATTGAGTGATACATAGAATTTCAGTTAAAAATAAAACATTTGCTAACTCAGAATTTGTTGGAACAAGAAACATCTCAGCAGACCACTAAAAAATGCATTAAAAAATGCATTGAAGACTGGTAATCCCCTTACCCAGAGTCGTAAACTAACATTTAAAAAAGAGTATTCCCTCTCTATGAAAAATCCCCAAACGTTTCAATAACCATATTTAAGCAATATTAAATTTCATCTTCACAACTAGATTTAAGTAGATTTTGTCAACTACTAAACAAAAAATAACAAAATTATTACTATAGTGTTGCTATATAGCAAAACTGGCCTCTAAAGCTTGATTTTAAATTAAATGATCATAACATTTTGACTTCTGCTTACTATATATATTCTAATATTCATTTGCTTAAAGGAAAGTTTCATGAGAATGGAAACAATTGATTAATACACTTCAAGATTCATCTGTTTTCTCAAACGAGTTTAAACTCTAGATCTTCATCCGCAAATGTTTTCTGGATAAGTACTAAGAAAGAGGTTTGGCTTAGATTGATTTTTTAAGATGAAGGAGAACAGAGTTTTTAATTAACATATCTATCTATCTATGTATTTCAGAATGCAAGTTAGTTCAATTCTGTAGTGGAATTCTGCAATACAATCTCTGAAATCTGTTTTAATAGAGGACTAAAAGATGGCTGAATAGTAAAAACTGTTTTTATACACCCCATATTTCTGCCAACACGGAGTCAATAATGCAATAAAAACAACAACATCCAACGTTACATGAATTTGGGCTAAGCTAATATAATTCTCTATAGAGACAAGAAGAATCCATCCAGAAATACACTGACAGATACAGTACAGACCCAGATGTTTACTGTTGCTTGAAAGAGAAGAAATGTGTAAGGCCAATATTATGACATTTCCAAAATTGTAAGTCTCTCAACTTTTCATTATGAGTTAACATCATACAAGCAATTGGTATTTTTAATTTGTTTCTTGAATATTTGACTGGTAGCATCTTTATGTTAATTACTGCATAATATTACCTGTAACAGAGGCACATGACATAACCTATATATCCAAAATGTAGGAAGGGTAGTGGGTTTCTATGGCATGGTATATTCAACAGAAGAGTCCCTATTTTCAAAGCTAAAGTATACAAAGAATTGTTTTAGATATGAGTCAGGAGTACAGACAGGGAAGTTTTAATGCTTAGGGAAGAAAAAGCTGTTCCCTTTCCCCTTCTCAGTAAATTACATCATTAATTCTGCTTTGTGAGAAACCCCATGGAATTCATTCAACACTGGGGCATGGCGGAGCAGGTCTACTAGACACCAGCTCACTGAGAGATCCTGTGCAGAGAAAAGTAACAGTGTCACTAATTGATATGCTTGCTAGAGGAGTAGACTTTGATGTGTGTAAAAACCACAGTCAGCCTTTTATTATATTCGACCCTTTTAGCTGATGGACAGTTTCAGCAGGTGCTCCATCTGCTTGAATACGACAGAGACACTGAAACACACCCTGAAAACAGAAATGGAATTCCTGGATTCCAGGTACAGGAAGTCACACTACATGGAAATGAAAGCATGAAACCATTGCTGCCCACAACAGAAAATTCAATCTGCAATAATACAATATCAGGTAATGACTGGCAATCCTAATCAATAATTATACACTAATTTATACATATTGCTTATATTGTGGTTCTGTCAAATGAAAAGTACCGATGATATGAAAGAATTAAACAGTATCACTCCCTCCTAGCATCAGTCATTCCCTCTTAGAATCTGACTCTTGAGTAACAAGAAACAAAATTTGACATGATGGGAAAGGTGAAACTGGGAAACATCCAGAACAAGAACAAAATTTGATATTGGGTAAATTATTGGTGGGCAGGAGGCAATAAGCAGTTATTACCAGAATTGCCCTCCAACTGTATCTCACAAGGAGAACAGATCATTTTGGAAACAAACAAAACAAAAAAAGAAAGCACAAAGTTTTGAAACTGAAGTGCTAAGTCTATCAATTACATAATCTGAGGCTATATCATGACTACTCAAAGGAGTAATATATCTAGCTCAGATGATAATCCTTCTTCTAATTGTTACACAGTGACAGATGCCAAAACAGTGATAGATGCTTTCCAAATTCACTCTACAAAAATGAAGTAAAAAGCTGTTTAATTGGACTTATATATTTAAACTATCAAGGCTAATATAATTGGGAATATCTTTAAATGGGACAGCCAAACAGACTTTAGTTTATGGCATCCACCTTTAAAATGCATAAATGAAATACAGAAAAACAATGTATGTACATTGTATGTACTCAGTACATACTGAGTATGGGTATGTATATATACATACTGAGTACAACACCTAAGTGGAACTTCTTGTTTATGCTTTGCTGAATAAATCATAGAATAAGAACAGATGCATACTCAAGTCAGTTATAATGTCAACATTCTGAGTGGTTATTAAGATTAAAATATTTGTAGTATAAGCAGCTGCCTAACTGATTTTATAGTTCCTATTTTTGCTTTCTCTTCCACAAGCTTACTGTTAAGAGAAGCATAAATGGGGGGGAGAGGGGAGTAACGGTGCTATCACAGCAGAGCAAAGGTTCTCTCTTTTTCTTTAATGCAAGATTCACTCTTTTCTGTATGCCCACTTTGTCCTTCGGGGGAAAAATGAAAACATCAGACTACTCACAAAAATAACAACTACACTGAAAATTTTCAAGGGCTCTGAAGAAGACCCATTAAGAAATACAATTCATCTATAAATTGCAGATGTATCATGATACAAAAGACTTCAAGAAGCATTATCTGTCTAGCACTCTTTGACACCTCCACCACTCAATTTGTCACAGAAGAGCAGCCCAAGGCATAGCTAAATAGTAAATACGAATTACCAGACCAAATGGGGAAGGAGGGGTGTGTTTGTCAGCTTTCCCCGCAGTCAAAAATCTACAGAGTTGCTGCCTATGATATTCCTCTACTGTTATTACTTCCTATAAGCATGTTGAACCAAAACAGGTATACACAGAGTGAGCAGCAAATACAATGACTTGAAGCTTTCACAAGAAATTCCCATAGTTAGAACTTTTTTCCCATAGTTTCCAGTAGAACTGATGTAGTTGGTCGCAGAACAATATATAATGTACTCGAAAGTCATGAGAAGGGTGAATTTTAGTTGATAAAAGTATAAATACTAAAAAATTCTCAGGAATCTCCGATCACTAATGCAACAATCTGATTATAAAAACATTTTAATTGACTTGTCTAAACTGAATAGTAACTAACTAGTTGAAAATATTCCTTTGAAAAATGGCAGAGTATGAAAGTTACCTAAAATCAGATGAGAAACAGAATATTGCCCACCGAAGGCAATTCAGCCTGGATATTAAAACACTATTTTTTTCCTCTCTTTCCAACATAGTAAGTAGCTGCAATCCACAACAATCATAGTAACATTGAAGAAACTAAAATGGAAGCATTCAAATTAAGAGAGCTCTTCAGCTGAAAATCTACAAGTTGTTCTTTAATGGGAACTGGTGATAGGGGAGAAAGCTGTAGCTACTCTGCTACACAATCCCTTTATATCTTGCTAAATTCCGAAGGGAAACCTAGCTGGGTATTAATGCTGCTGAAAGATACTTGCACCACCACAGAAAGAAATTAGCCTAATCCAAGCAACAGCATTTTGTACTTGGAATAAAGGAATGCATTATAAAAATGTTGGGGGGGAGCAGTGTAACAAAAACCTCAAATACCAGACATCACTGCAGCAGCATTCTTGCTGTATGCTGTAGCACAGATGAAGAAAAACACTGTGGGAGGAGAGGTCCCACATCAGAGCATTGTCTGAAACAACAGACAGCAAGGTCCTACTACACAAGGCAAGGTCAATGCAACTGGAGAATCATCTGTTTAACAAAACATACTATTATTAGATGCAAGTTATGCAGCACTTGTGCATACTAATAGAGTAAAACCATTATCCTAAAAATAAATGTTTTTAAATGTAGCTTTCACTTTGCACTCAATGTTTCCACCTTTTCTGTCTCACTTCAAACATCTGAATATGAGTAACATCAAAAACGAAATATTCAGGTATTTTCACTATTCTTTAGTTATTTATGAAATGGTATAGCAATTGAAAAATATGACTCATTTACTTTTTTAAATGAACAACTCCACTGTAAATGTCCTACCACATTATTAAATATTACATAGCAATGTAGAATAAAAAGTATCAAGGAGTTGACAGTCTATTTAATCTAAGATACGCCTCAGACTGCTGTGAGTAGAATTGTTCAGTGAATGTATTCGCTCACAGAATTCTTGTCCTTGCATAAAATTCAAGCTTGAACTGTCTCCACAGTCAAAAGTTATACTGAGCTACCTAAGAGCTCCAGACCTAAGTAACACAGAAGGCAATTCTCTGTAGCACAACACATACTCCACAAGGTTTGAGTCCTTGCTAATTTCAATCACTCACCGAAAGAGGTGTTATCACCTGAGACACCTTCACCAACATCTTGTTGACAGAGAAGATGCCATGCAGAAGGATAGTTTTGGTGGACAGAGCTTAATGCTAAGCTCATTTTTAATGTTAAATTCAATACAATTTTCAGAAACAAATGGCAGGCATATCAGCGTTCTATCATGTTGGATTATTTATGAGTGAGTAGGTAGTTAAGAAGAGAGTATTGTAGATGCCTTGATTTAAAATTTAATATGAATAATGTTTTGTACAAAAATATCAGTGTGATAGAGTATACGACGCCAGGGTCAGATTTTCATCCCACAGTGACATATCCACCAATTAACTCCATTGTTTCAAGTAGATCCAAGTTCTGTATCACAAGGGCAAAATTTTGAAGAGACTCCCATACAGAAAATTCAGGGAAAAATATCACTGTCACTGCTTCATCTTCAACTCTTCAAGGCAATTTTTATTCTGGTAAATGAAATTTTTCTCCAAAAATGAAAGGAGTGAAGTATGACCAATATCTGGCAGAATCATGATTATGGAAACCCCACCCACAAGCAGATATATCTGTAGGCTCGCCAAGACAAACAAAGCTGTATGCAGAGCAAGCTGTCCTGCTCTCATATACTGCATATTCAGTCATGTAGGCCCTCAAGTATACACATGGAACAACTCTCTTTTAAATTAGATTAAGAAGGTTCAAGAAGGGACAGAACTAATATAAGGAAAAACATGGGTTTCACTTTAGCACGCTAATAGCTTTCTAAAATAAAGCCATGATGAAAAGCCTTATTTAAAAATTAATCAGACTGTATATTAAAGATACAGACACAACTGCATAGCCTTTACTCAAATGACACTATCAATAACTGTGTTGTGAACAGATGTGAGAATAAGCCATTCCATGCTGCAGTTACATGACTCATTCCAATGCTTCAGCTATTGGTATTTTCAAAAGGTACATACAACAAATAAGATATGAATTGCGGTTAGTAAAACTATCATTATCATTTATAAAGTTCAGGACTCACAGTTGTGAACCAGTATCCATTTTGGGGCAGGCGCTGTACAAACAGAAAGCAAAGTGACAGTCCCTGTTCCACAGCTTCGGGGTTTTTTAAAAAACAGTAAAGAAACACTTTTATAGGTATGCAGATAAATTAAGCTGATCGCTGAAATATCTTAAGGTTTAATGGAAAATCTCTATGCAAAGCATGAACTTTTAATAAACTAATAGATTAATTACTTTTTATTTCCTTTTATAACACCACCTTTTCTTTAACTAATTCTTGACTTAAACCCAAGAACTACTCCCAAATTACAACAGCTCTTCTCCAAAAAGAAGAGCTCGTATCTTGAGCTAAAAATTTCCAGTGATTATAAATCTACTGCAATCCTTCATATATAGTTAGAATTGTAATTTTGCAATGTGCTTTGCTTTTATTCTGGATCTTCGTGCAGCTTCTTGTCACTGGATCTTATTATTTATATTTCTCTTAAATCAAATGGTCCATTGATACAAGAAACACACTGTTCTACAGGTAGTCACAAAGCTTGTTCAAATTGTTACACAACCTTTTTTGGATAAACTATGGGGAATTTTCCCTCATTTTACAAGTTTCCCAAACCTCAAATTACTTACCAACTTTTTAATGAACTTATTTCACAATTTCCAATAGATAAAGCTTTCAGTAGGCTTTTTTAAATTATTTTGCAGTTTAGTTTTCATGTTTCTTAAACTTTGACGTCTCTCTTATTCAGCTGTTGGAACTCTAGCTTGACCAATACACTTTTATTGGTTTGAAGTGCATCACATTAAGTCAATGTAAGTTGAGAGGATGTTGCACTCTGGCACAAAGATTCTTAGTAACAAACATTTCCCAAATATGTGAAGATAAGAATGAAATCATTTTAATATATTGGATTAATATCTCAAAATGGCAGAATATGAATAAATTTTATTTGGATGACTAAGAAAAAAAAGCAGATCTTTTACTAATTCATGCACAGACTAGACTCTTTCATGACTTGGACACTTCCCTGTGTGGTTTTTACCGGTGGTACAAAATATGAAGCATTTCCTAAAACACAAAGTGCTTGTTTCTGTTTTGATCCCAGGTTTACTTAGGTGTTCAAAGATCAAAGGTGATTATCAGTAGTTGGAAATACATGATTTCTTAAACTACATAACAGTCACTGCTTTGCAGTAATTCCTAAAGATCTTTGTAATTGGCAGGTTCTCTAATACCCCTTCAAATACACAAATATATTAAAACGTGCAGGATTAAAATTTAGCAAGGCTTTGTCCTCTAAGAGCAAGCCTAACTACTCCTCACTCAAGTGCCTTACTATGAAACACTCTAAGTTCCTTGCAGCATAGTTGACCCTTTATCCATTTCTGTACCATTCTAGTCAGCTCTTACACTTCCTTTATAAGAAGCCTGGTTTGCAGCCACCTCTATAGGCTCTTCTCCATATCATCTATGGTAGTGGCATCCCAAGAGCGTGCAGTAGAACTGATAAGCACTGCATCTCAACAACTTTGGTCCTGATCCTACAAACACTTCAGTGAGACTACTTTGTAAGTGTTTGCAGATTTTGAGCCTTTGTAACGCAACTGCACTTTACCAAGCATGTCAAAGAGCAGTCTGGAACTAGGAAAGAATGTATTCGCCCTGCATGGCCTGGACGCAGGGGCCTGCAGCGCCTGCAAGGGATGTTTATAGACTGCAAGAAGAGGGGCTCATTGTGAGCCACACAGAGAAAGGAGGCAGGGGAGGGGAGAAAGTTTCACTCCAGTAACTTAAAACTTTACAGGCTCTTTCCAACACCAAATCTCATTTGAACTACATCACTTCTGTCAGAATACAATCAGCTATTTTTAAAAGTAAATGTAACTGTAAAAAAACTAAAACCTGTTTGCACAGTCACAACAGTAAGAATGTGAGACCTAACATGGATTGGAGAGGTAATCATACTGATCCGTAGCGCGTAGAAAGAGCGCGACCCGCCTCAAACTGCCTTCGGGATCTGCGTGACCCCTCCTGGAAAAAAAGGGGGAAATCCGCCAGGAGCGCGGGCGCGGCGTGTCAGCGGGCCCCGCTGACGCGGAGGGGCTGGGCTTCCCCGCCGCGGGGGGCAGCACGGCCGAGCAGCAGCACGCACCTTTCAGCCTCTCGCCGGCATCTTCCTCCTCCTCCTCCTCCTCCTCCTCCCTCTGCGGGCGGGCGGCGGCGGCCCGAGCAGCTGTGGGACGGAACCGCCCGCGCCGCGCGGCCAGCGCCCAACGGCCGCCGCTGCGCGAGGCGCCCCCCAGGGCGGGCCGGGCCGGGCGCGCAACACCCCGCGGCGCCGCAGGAGGGAGGTGCCGCGAGGGCAGCGCCGGCGCCTGACTCAGCCGCAGCGCGAGGGCGGCCGGGCTCCCCCGAGCTGCCCGCGTCGCCCGCCGCCGCCGCAGGCTCCTCCTCGGCAGGAGGCGGCTGCGCGGCACCTCTGGCCGGCGCGGGGCGGGGGGCGCCGGGGGGCTGCTCCCCTCCGCAGGGCGGCGCATCGGCGGCAGCCCCGGTGCCGCCAGGTTAGGCGGGACGGGCCCCCCCATGCACCAGAGTCAGAAACAGCACTCGCGGACGCACATATGCACATATGCCTTTTGCTGGCAGGTCTTCCTGCCCCGGAGAGAGCCCCCCGCTCTCACATGCGCCGTTACAAAGTTTGTGCGTGCTAGCTGAGCTACATATTCAGTCTGTGAAGCTCTAACACTCAGCGCGCTTTGCTCTGCACCCCGGTGGGTACATCTAGCACAGCTCCTTGCAGCAGCGCTGAATTTGCTTTTCGGGCAGAGGCGTGTTCTGTAGCTGTTCCGCAGCCTTCCCCCTCCCTCAGGGCTGCGCTTGAACGTCTTCAAAGTTTGGCGGGCAACCGCTGCAGCATCGATAACCCTGCGAACACCGCAACCTGTGGCTTCCTCCCCTACCCCGCCCTGTGCGTTTACCCATAAAATAGCACCAGAGCGCGGACACAGATGGATTTGAGAGAAAAGTAAGCCCCCAAATTTCCCTCCGCGGCGGAGAGCGCGCACGTCCCGCATTTTCCTGTTCCCCCGCAGAAGAGCGAGCGCGCTCCTACCTCTGGCGAAGGGACGGGACTGCTCACGGCGCCAGGCGCAGACCGCCGAGGGACGACGCCTGCCCCGACACCCCGCGCAGCGGGACCCGCTCCGGGGCCATCGCGCGGTGAATGAAGGGGCGGGCCGGCCGGGGGCGGAGGCGGGCTGAGCCGGGCCCGGGGGGCCGAGCCGGGGCCGCGCCGCGGCTGCCTCACCGCATCGGAATGCGGGCGCGCGCCCCGCGCCCCGCCCTCGCGCGGGTGTAACGGTCGCCGGGCGCCCGGCCGTTACACGCGAGGCGGATTCTGTTGTTTTAAATCGCCCTCCTCGCGGCGCGGGGAGCGGCGCCGTGGAAACAACGGCTCGATTGAGGAGTTGGCTGAGCGGCGCGGCGCTCTGCCTCGGCTCTGTGCTCCGCTGCCAGCCGCGATCCGCGGGAAGAAAGGCTGGAGCCGGTGGAAGTGGGAGGGGGTAAAATACCGCCCTGCTTCCAGCTACATGATGGAAAAACACAGGGCCGGGGGACGCGGCTGGGCACCTTCGCGTGCGAGCTGCTCCAGGCGGAGTAAAACGAGGAGAAAAACAGCCTCATAAAATAACGCGTTGTGAACGCGCATTTTAAAGGAAACGTTTTTTTTCTTTAAGAGGTGAAAGTTGGCTATAGATGACACACAATTTTACTGTGGGCAGTCATGTATGAAGGACACCAGTTCTCATAACTAAGGTATGTGGAGACTGTGTCCCAGTACAGAGTTGTAAAACTTACAGTTAATTTACTTCATTCCCTTCCAATGTAATGAACTTGTACTATTTTCTAAGGGGAGAACAAATTTGAAAGCTTGAAACTCGGGTTTACTACTGTACGTCACATACTCTATTCACTTCAGAAATCATGCTGTAGCTCATTATAGTAATTGTCCTGCAAGGCTAATAGAAATGCAATAAGGTGTATTTATACCATATAGAGAATAATCACAATGGAGAAAGTCAACAATTCAAGTGTGTGACAAAAGTCAATGAATTTTCCCACTAAAAGCCTACAGAAGTTAAAGATTTTCAAAAAAGTTGCATTAATTTTTAACACAACTAAACGCGGACATAGTACTACATTTTTTATTCACTTATGACTTCCTAACTTTACATTTATTATTTAGTTTGAATCTTTCAGTGGCTTAAAGAGTCTAATTATTAGAACAAAGAGTTAAAATATGCCTGGTGTCACCAACCACCTCGATCTTTTTAGCAGCATATAGTCAAAATCGTTTAGTGCTTAGGAGACATGAGAATGGTCAGTCTAAACTAAATTTTTATTTGATTTTAATTAATTAAAATTATCTTGACTGAAGATATTAACCATTCTATGCTGAAATAAATATATTGGATGAAATACGGGTTCAAAAGAAAATGCAATATTCACTTTGCCTGCAGTGTGGCCCAGAATTCACTCGTTGCATACAGTATTGTCAAAAGCAAAAAAAAAAAAAAAAAAGTTATGCCATTGTTAAGAGTAAAACTTGAACAGTAAATCTTTGCATTAACTTTCCAATATATGTTCTGTTTTCAATTTGCATGCCTATAATTTGTATATTTTTGAATACGTCCATATACTCTTTCAGTATGCTGAACGCTGACCCAAAATACATTAATTTAATAATAATTATACTTTTTTTAGTGTCAGAGCATAACTTCATAACAAATCATGCACATATTTTCAGCACTACAACAGCAGCAATATATTATCCTCTAAACATAAAGGCAGCAGGAACATTTCCATGGAAGCTTTTCGCAGCTTCTTTCTGCTTTTTCATTTGTTTAAAAAAGTGCAGGAAAATTACTATCACACTTTTCCAGTGGAAAATATATATATAAATTTTCCCTTCACAACTCGTTAGGATTTGATTTTTTTTCCACTTGCAAAAGTACAACAAAAAGTGTATTATACTGAAAAGAAAATGACACACATTACAGAATGGAAAATCTTTATAAGTCATTGTATCCTTGATTCAAAAAAACATATTAAGACATCTGTCTAACTTCAAGTACATAAGACATCAGTAGACAACATACCAGGGATCAATAACATGCTCAAGCAATTTGTTGTATTAAGGATCTCTTCCTCAGATCCAGCTCCTCACCTGTAAATTGTAGATTTGGATGCCTAAGAGAGACATTGGAAGATTATTTAGCAAGATTTTAAAATACTGTGATAACAGGAGATACTAATATACCTCTAGATGAAAAACTATGAAAATTACAAGTCAGATACAATGATGACATGTACTCCCTGCAAAATAATTAGATGGTCATTTCATGTGGAATGCTCTCAATACTGTAGGAAAGAAGAAACCTTCAGGATTCTAAAGTGGGAGGACTGCTGTTTTCTGACTTAGATGCCCTCTTCCTAAATTGTTTTTAAGTGATAATTGTTTTTAAGTGTTTAAAAAATTGCATCCCTGAAAATGCAACTTAAGAACAAAAGTTAAATATGAAGGAATAACATGTCTAGGTGTATCTAAAATAAATAAGTTCCTGTCTAATGTTTTAAATACGATTTCTGTGTTTAAAAACAAATCAAAAGGCACTCATAGGTCATGATAAAGACTAACTTGCAGTTCAAATACATACACAAAAGCCATAGTCATTCACTTTCAACATAAGTAGATGGTGCTCTGGGATTCTGCAAGTAAATTTTCTTAGGAAGAACCTCCCTCCTAAATGTAATGGTCATTTCCTTGGTGATGTGTTGGAAAGGTGCCAACTGCAATATAGTTCCTTGGGTAATTTGCTTGCCTCCCTTACTTTGGTAGTCATACATTTTGGATCTCTTCTTTTCCTCTCTTCCTGGTTGCACACAATACAGAATTCCCTTGAACAACAGTCACTGACCATCTTCCTCAACCAGTTTGTCAATGAGGTGGAAGTCCTTTTAGGCACTCAGTAGCATCCCAGACTCCACTTCCTCCGTGCTGCACACCCGTACCGGAATCTTGCAGGGGTAAATTTTGAGCTGCTTCACCTCAGCACTGTACGGACAAAAAAAAAGTTTTCTGCTGGACTGGACTTGACTTGTAGATCATAGTTTCTTTTAAACGTTGATACCTTGAAGTTTTACTAATCTACGATTATATATAGTATTTAAAGATAGAGAAAAATACAGGAATTTGAGAAAACACTGGTATGTCTTTTAGTTCTCACCAGCAACAATCTTCTGGCTACCATGTATTTTGGAGTTTGGGTTACACAATTTATTTAGAGATGATCTTCAAAGTGATGCATAAATATTAAATCACACATATCTCTGCAAGATGGTATTATTCATATTATACGGCTGGGTAAACTAAAGCAATATGAGTTTACTTAGGCGATTTTCCCAAAATTACAGAGAAAAAGTAACTAGAGTGTTGGGATCAGAACTGTACAATACCTGAATTTTTCCTATGCTCAGTGTGAACACTGATGGCTTGCCTAAAATCTGCATTGTAATATATAAACATTTTTTCTTTAATCATTGTACTTTATAATAATATTTTAAAACAATTTAACAGATTACATAAAACACTTAAAATGTGTTTTTAATTTTAAAAAAAATGTATAGCCAAAAGGTTTTTCCTCAGGCTTTCCTCCAAAATTCACCCTTCAGCTAGGACTAAAGAAAAGCACACACACGCACGCGAAGAAAAATCCTAAAAGAAAATTAGAAACACATGAAAATAAGGGCAGATAATATTTTCTCAACCGCATTCTGGTTCCAGTATAGCAAAAATTTCAGTGATTTTTCTAATGAATACAGACTTTTGAGGGGGAAGGAACACATAGGCCTTATCTATAACTAATTCCTTTCTTCCTTTAGACCAATTACCATTCTGCTCAGGTATAGCTACAAGATACATGACCTGCTGTGTCAGAGCCAACTCAGCTCTTTCTCAGCAGAATTATTTCAATCACAAGAGGATTCTACCCTATGAGAAGTTTTTATGGACAGACAAGTCTCAGCTATGACAACAACAGTCATAGTGAAGGCATGATTTTGAAACTATTTTATTGTAAATTGCTAAACCAGTAATATCAGTACCATTTCCATATCGATTCAAAATAATAAACACAAAGAAAACAAAATACTTGAGTTGCAGACTTGTCTTTTTTTTTACTATTATTAACACTGTACTGGAAGTTTCTAATCAAGCCTGTTATTTTACAAGTGTTCTAGTGGCCTTGTAGCTATATTAAAGATTTCATGCCACTTTACATGATGTGAAGTTTTATTTACCCATCTGATTATTATGGATCACAGCAGCAGTCCTGGGAGTGATTCTAAAAATCTAATGAACATGCTCAAAGACTTTTTGATATTTAAATTAGGAAGAAATAAGTAACTGCTGAAAAAGACTAATAAGCTTTTTTTTTTTTTTTTTAAAAAAAAAAAAAAAAAAAAAAAAGACCTTAGCTGCTTGGCTTTCAAATCATTAGTGCAGTTGCCAGTCTTTGGAAGGAATACCAATGTTTTTGAGGTAAGTTTTAAAGAATAATGTTGCTTTCAGATATCAATAGAAAATTTCTGATAAGAGTATTTATAAGTATGAAATCATTGCATTATGGCTTTAATTCTTTTCTTGTTCAGACAGGTTTTAATCTGATAAATTTCCTATTTCAGTGAAGTAACTCTTGATAAGAACCAAGTTAAAGAAAGCCTTTTATGCCTCAGTTGTATTATCATTTAACTTAGATGCATTTTTAGTATTAATTTTTACTACACCATTATTCCTTGAAAGTTTTGAAAGTTAGAAAACATATTTGAATACAAGTTCTTAAAACTTTGGAAGAATAATTTTTATTTACTTCACTCTACAGTTCAGGGTGTATTGCAAACTATGAAGGTCAAACAAAAATAATAAAGGTATTACACTATAATTTTCTGTTAAATCTCCCTGACAACAGAAGACAGAATATATTTGTCTATTAATGAATGATGATTTGGGGTCGAGAATAGTACATAAAAATTAATGATAGTAAAGTGGCAAGTGACACCACACATAAAGAAATGGTGACATTCCAGATCAAATTATAGAGCCATCTATGAAAATCTTGAGTATTGAGAAAACACCTTAATTACTTGATCAAGTTCCCAAACAGTTTCAGATTTAAAGTTCCTCAAATGGACATTAAAATCTTTTATAAATTAAAAATTATAGCATTTGTTGTTTCTTGAATAAAATTACATGATGCAACCTGGAAGGAATGCTATCCTGAGTTGCTGAACAATATAGCCTGATTTAGCTGAGCTAATTAGACGTATCTATCTTTATATAATCTCACTAAGTGTGAAGGATCACATTTTGAACAGCATTTTATTTTTAGTCTGTTTCTCCTAATCTACATTTTCAAAAAAGCTTTATCAAAGGTTGTGCTGCTATCATCTCTATAGCCTTTACTTTGAAGGCAAAACTATTATTTTACTCAGGGCTTCACTTCATCAGCAAACCAAGAAATGAGCTGACTGTTAGCCCTCTGTCATCTCTGCAAACAGGCAGCCAGGACAATGCGTTCATATAATAAATTATAAATCTTGTGTTGTCTTCAGTGCCTATGTCTGAACGATGGCCAGTCGGCAGGGCCAGTTCACAGTATACAGTTCCTTTTACTGGCAACCTGTGGCCAAATTCAAGAACCAACAGAAGACTTGGTTTAGGTAACCAACCAGAACGATTAATGCCGTGAGAAAATTAAAGAAAAATTTTGTATATTTTTCTTGTCATATATCTGAAAAGTCTAGGTGCCAGCATGATGGGCATATTATAAAGCACGTAGTTACAAACTACGTTAGTATTTTTGTTCTTAACATTAAGATGCTTCATTCTAGATGAGTCACAATATATTCTACATAAAAGAAAAAGTTTATCTCAAAATCTTGCAATATTTTCCTGTGAAATTTGGCAAAAGATGTTCCCTTACATAGATATATGTATGTACTTTTATTTATTAAAAACGTGAAGAGGGGAAGGGAATCCCCTAAAGTTCTCTCTTTTTTTTTTTTTTTTTTTTTTGCCTTTCCAATGGACTGCTGTTCTTTCATATCTTAATTCTGATATTTGCTATTAATATAATTTGTTACTTGTGCTACAGAAACACTTCTAACTACATTCAAATAAGACCATTTAACTTATACATACACAAAGTTTAATATTCACAGATTTTTGTCCTCAAAATGTTCTTAAAGGTTATGACTATAGGTGAAACATCATCAGCTCAAGGCTAATCTTTAATAAGTTTCTAGTGATTGAAATAGTTAATAATGAACCCACTTGCTAATATTACACAATCTTAGCATCAAAACCATGAGATTTTAGATGTCTACAATACCCATCCTTTTTTAAAACAATACCAAAATGAAAGTACCTTTTTCAGAAACTTACATGTTTTGAAGTGCTAACATGGTTATTACTTGGTTCTTCCCAGACTGCTTAAGAGTCTAATCTTATTAAAAAAAAAACAACAAAAAACCCACAAGCATCTCTAAGTTACTTCCAGTTTTCTAATAAAAACTGAAGTTGCTGGAATTACTAACATATAAAGACTGTAGAATGGAGCAAAGTCTTGTATAAAATGAAGATATATACAACTCAACTAAAAGTTTGTCTCATTCTGAAATTAAATATTTAGCTAGTCCTTTTTAGAGTCTGTTCTAATAGCAAAACAGGAATGTAAAATTTTATGTATAAAGTCTAAAGGTAAATGAGCTATCTTTTATATAAGCTTTTATTATATCATTTATATGAATTTATAAATAGAGTTTAAATAACTGGCAGCTTTTACTGCTCAGTCTAGTAAAAACACATCTTAAAAACACACTGAATCCAGAGTCTCTGAACATCTTCATCATGTGTTTGTTCATGTTCGCTATATTCTCCTACCCTGCGTAAGTAGTTGCAAGACAACAACTGCATTTACTTTTGGAAAACGAATGTCTCCAGGACCCCAAAATCA
Source organism: Rhea pennata (assembly GCF_028389875.1). Classification (NCBI taxonomy): domain Eukaryota; kingdom Metazoa; phylum Chordata; class Aves; order Rheiformes; family Rheidae; genus Rhea; species Rhea pennata. The sequence goes on along the minus strand of NC_084669.1, from coordinate 18,390,318 downwards.
GTCTGCACACAAAACTTTAATAAGTGCTTAAGTGCTTTTAGGAATCACTACTCTAGAAAAGAGATACTTACTACCACAGAGATTTATATAACTGAACAAAAGAGGGTTAGAACAGGAAAAAGGAAGCAGGTTAACAAAGTGAGTAGTTAGTGATTAAATTTAAAGAAGAATTCAAAGTCTAAGAGCCATCAAGCAGGCAAATTAATCTTAAGTCTCCATTGGGCAATTTGTGATCTACATCTTACAAGAAGTTAGGCCAGGAGAAGGCAAGGTCTCATGTCACATCATACAGAGGCAAATTCATCCTTATCATCCTTGCATTTTTGAATCCCTCAGTTCTATTGCATATAGATAGCTTCCAAATGGAAAGCATAATTTAGACATTGTTCACAAAACCAAGGTGGGTTTTATTATACAACAGAGTGTTTATTTAAAAAAGAAAGCATGCCCTCCCGTGTGTCTTTTTCAAATCTAGTTCTCAAATGAGAACTTAACACTACTCTCTGTTTTTCTCATTAAAAGCTATTGAACTGAGGTAGATTCCAGTATACATTTAAACTGGTAGCTTCTTGCAATCCAGCAAAAATAAATTTGAATCAATTTCATTAAGAAAACATATGATTGGACTACACCCGATATTCCAATTAGTAATCAATTATTTTCACCATCTTTGGTAAGCATTTGCTAGTGCATATGAATTCTGGAGACATAACCAAAGTTTTTTTTTTACACTACTTCAACATTTAATACTTTCAAAAAGACCGCAAGAAGAAAATTCTGCTAAGTGATATGTTGAAAGACCTACCTTGTCCAATGTTGAAAGACTGCATTCTGTAATTTTAAATTTAAAAGCAATCCACCGTTCAGATTAAGCTTCTTTATAGTTCTGTTAATAACATGACATCAGCTGTTGCTATCACTGTGCTCTTGTGTCTGGTGTTTCTCATACTAGCAGCAGCCTTTGACTGATACATTAACTCAACATTATTTCTTTGATAGCTAGGAACATAAAAGATGTATGTGAAAACCTATTCGTTGTCCATGTAGTTTTGCTATTCAGTGCTTGATGATTCCTCCTTCTTTTTAGAAGTGATGACAATAGAGAATGAAAATACAGAATGTATTGCTCTAAGCAGTAGATTTATGAAAGAGAGAAACAGGTCCGTTACCTCCCCAGATTATTCAGAAAGAAGGTCATGAATAGTAATTCACACCTTTTCTGCAATTCTAATGTAGCATTCCGCTAATGAATTAATTGGTAGAAAAATAAAGTGAAAAACATCTTTTAGTACTGTAATAGCATCCACAATTTCCTGGTAAGCACTTCAATGCTTTATTTACTTATTTTTATAGATTTCAATTTTTATACTTAATTTTTATAATTTGTTCTTTGCTTATAAAATTAAAAAAGACATGAACTTTGCACTATCTAGGATATCTTTCTCCCTCCAAAAGGAACATTATTAAATTTACTGTAATTTCTAAATATGTATTTCACAATCGTGAACTTTTACTACTAAATATTTAAAAAGCCCTTCTACTTGCATTGTCACATCAATGCATAAAATTTTGTATCTAGTCCTGAACAGTTTTGCATAATCTTAAATAGAACAGATCTTTAGTAAAGCATTCTTTCTTTTATAATAAAAACAAAACAAAGTATACTTCAGCTTCTGTTTTAACATGCCAGTTGAGATTCCTTGCAGTAATTCCTTCCACATCTGCTCTGCAGCTTTCAGCTTTATAAAAGCAACATCTCCCAATTTCCTTTCATCAAAATATCCATATGCTGTATTTTAGGGACATGTTGTTATATTTTAACACAGAGGCACCGATTATAACTTGGATCATATGCTAAGGTTAAGAAAACAAATACATGTGGTTATTAGGCATCTAATACCGAAAATGCCAAACCAATCAGAGAAAAATTCCTCCAAGTGTGATATCAAAATAAGCACACCTGAAATTTTCACCAAAATTGTAAAAATAAAATGAAGATGTAAACAAACCCCTGAAAACCAACAGATTCTAGTGACCTAAGATCATATGTAGTCCAGATTATTGCATTAAGAATGTTGTTATAGAATCAAATTGTTTCAGAAAGATATGGGAAGGGCTAAATAATTTGTTCACAATACAAAACATTAGCCTTTAGAAGATTTTATAGTGTTGGTTAGCCCCTTTAATTTAGCATGTGTAAGTTGCTAGTGTGTTGTAAAGCTGAGTTTCAAGTGAATAGTTCATAAAACAGGAGTGTTTGCAGGGACAGGGAGTACAAGATGCATGATTTCAATCATATTAGTCTTCATTATGTGAAGCTCATTCAGGATTAGAAGAGTTTTGCAGTGTCCTGACCAATCTGCCATGCTGTTTTCCTTTTTTGTGCCATCACTGACTCTTCTACAGACATAATACACCTTCCCTTTGAGGTGCAAGTAAAGTGACTATCCTCACTTGCACATCTAACAGAAGGCAGTAAGTACAACTGAGAAACTGTATGTGGCCAGCATTCTTTATACAAGATTGTACATAAGCATTGTATGATTAATACAAAAGTTAGGGGGCCTAAAAATATCAATTAGTCTCAAGAGAACTAGACACTGCTTAAAAAAAGATCCAGCTTATTCTTTCTTGCTTCTGCCTAGAAGTTCCTAGTGCACTGAGAACATTTACACAGGAGAAAGTAAATGTGAAGAATGTTTTTTTAAAAATTAATTATCTGCCTGTAGAGAGGAAATCTGTCCTCTCACAAAAATGGAATCAGTAAAGACTACAAATAAATGCTTTAAATCCTGAAATGAAGCTCTAAATATCCCATAAAAGGAGATGAAAGGTAAATTAGAAAAACATGTTACAAAATGTCTGTGGACACTACAAAACTTGGAAAGAAAACAGTGTCTTTAAAAAAATACAGAAGAGCTGAATCAAATTGCCAAGTATACTCCTCTTGAGGAAAACAGTACATAACAGTTTGTTGATCTAAACTTTGTCATCTAGAATGTTACCGTTTAATATAAAATAGCATCCATTACCTAGAAACTAGCGTTTCCTGGTTTCAAGACAAACATAAAAAAATTTGTAGGTTTAACACTGGTTCTCCTATTTTCTTCATTCTAATCCTGGGATAAGAGTTGTAAGCTGAAGTGAGCAACACTGTCAAGGGTATTCTCATATAATCAGAGAACAGAATGTTCTTTCTCTTCCTTAAATCTGTATGCACCCTGTCTGTGTGAATGCATCAGGAGACAGTGTCTTGCTAGAGAGAATTTGCCAATGAAAGACCAATCATTTTCCCCACACATGCTTTTCCTTTCCCTTTTCTTCCCTCCTTTCAAGTGAGCATGAGACACACAAGGCTATTCAATAGAACTGGGAAAAGCAAAATGATTTATGATAGAAGTTTTCATTAAAATTTGCCAGTTCCACTCATGAAGGAAATACAGTTTCTATGATATAAAATACAGTATCTATAAATTCTAAAGTCTGCACAGTAGAGAATCTATTTCACACCTTCCCTCCTTAAAAATACAAGGAGGCTGTATGAGGACTGATCACATCATAAACTGGAAATGGCTACCTTTTTTTTTTTTTTTTTTTTTTAGTACAGAATGGGAACTAATAAATTGCAGGGGAAATACAACTTTGATTCTGGCAAGCAAGGCAGAATAGCGAGATGAGTAACACAAGGAGAGAATTCTTCTGGGCTAGAAAGACTACCTTGCTATTTGTAGTCCTCCCAGAGGAGATTTCAGATTATGATGTTTTTCTTTAGCATTCTTCATCTTTAATAATGGAGAAGAACATTTTGCCATATGGCAAGAGCGAAAAGCATTGGCTATCAGTGCTCTCATATGGCTATTCTATGTCACTACTGCAAATAAGAGAAGGTAAAGCCTTATTCATATTATATAAAGATGTTTAATGAATAATTTAACTCATCTAAGGGATTGGCTGCCACAAAATACTTCTGGTAAAGTGAAAAAATAAAATCAGGATTAATTTTTTAAAATATCCTGATCACAGCCTGATAGACGCTGAACAGTTTTTATGATAAAACAAACATATTTGTCTAAAAAAAAGAAAAAGAGAACATATAAAATGCATATTAATGTATCTCATTCACAGTGCACTTTATATGAAAGGGAATTGCAACATAGCCTTTCCAAGCAATATTAAACAGATTTTTACTCTACTTCAATGTTTCTTAGCTTCTCAAAACTTTCCAGTATTTCTTATAAAACAGAGTCACACTTACTTAGTGCCAGCTAACACCAGCAAAAACCTTCCAGCTAACTTTCCAGTGAAAAACAGGCTGACAAAGTATCTAGCTCTCAGTATTTAAACATATCACCTCCCTCTCCCTACTATTTCCCACCCTTTAATTAAATTGAAGTTGAAACAGTTGTTCCCAAACTCTACTCTCCTTCAAGCCTGTGACTTCTGTGCTCAAAATCTTACTAAGTTTTCCATTTTTAGCTGGTTGGACTGAACAGACTCTCTTCCTGCACACCTGGCCCTGTCTGTACCCTTAAGCTATGGTGACCAGATCAACACTGCTACTGAAAAACCCTGGCATTAGAAACATTTGGCAATACTACCCTAGGGATTAGAGGCTAGAAGATCTACAGACACTGCCTGAGCACCAGCACCTAAGTAACACGCTCAAGAACTATTTAGACCTCCCCCCAAAAATTATAGCAGAACAGTCACTACACCTGTAACCCCCTTGACTTGAACAGGAGAAAAACAGGAGGCAGTAGTTACACGCTCATCAACTGCTCAGCCAGCACATGTACCCTATTTCTGTACAAAATTACAAGTGACTATTATCCTAAATTCATCCTAACTTGTCACAAACTACTCCAAAGAATTTCAAAAGATACTGCCTTTTTTTTAGAATACTTAGGACATATACTAGATATACAGACAGGATAGTGTTCAGCAAAATCATTACTAATGATGATACGCTGATTATATTACAACCTCCCTTCCAAACCCACTGAAGTTCATATGCAGATGGCAGGTCCCCTTCCCACTTCAACTGCATGTTTTGGGGCAAAACACAGCTTACAGAATTTCAGAGAACAGTGTCAAAATCCTCCTGTACTCATGTGAAATACAAGTGTTTTATTTTGAATGAAACAGAGTGCTGGTTGTAGATTAAAACATGAGAGAATGGAAAGCTTTGATTAGGATTTTAGTAAGTAGCTGAAAAGGACAAGCCCCGTATAGCCATGTAAGTGCTTTGATAGCATTTGGACTCTATTTAAACTTAGATATTTATATAATGCTGTATACACATTTGTATTGAAACTTGTCTAAAACTGCATTTTGAATTTTAACTTTACACAATGAGAAAACAGCCCCACCTACTGACAGAACAGCCACACTACAAAGTAGGAATTACAGTTTAAAGTCAGTTTGTTGTACTCACCGACATGAAAACATGAGAATGTCTTCTTTCTGCTGATCTGTTATACATCCCCAGAATCACTTTACACCAGCAGGCCTAAATCCAGTTTCTAGTCTTCCCTTTACTCAATAGGTAAGCTCAGATGACAAAGTAATTTCTCATTTTCAGACTCCTTTTCAGAATTTACTGCCACTTGACAGGATAAAATAGTGAGAAAATTTATTCCTTATTGTCAGAATATAAAATTCAATACAAAGTTAACTGATGACTCAAAAGAATCAATAGAAACCTATTAGAATGTTTAATCTGCAGATTATAGCTCTTGTATTGCCTCCAATTTGGAGGAGGCTAAGAATATTTTATTAAGGCAGTAATGATCAGTGTGAAGTACCCTCTAAATATTTTGTAACTTTGTTGAAGTTTGTTTTCCCAGTAGAAGCTGCGATATTGTTTTTCCTTTGAAAGGTTTTATATTTGCTTTATTTCGAGTGAGTAAGCATAGATCTACAATCTTGTTCTAAGAATCTTAATATTTATAATATCCACAGCCACCTATTCAGTATGTCACTAGCAGTCTGTAAGTAAGGAAGATTGTTGCCTATCCAAGTATCTATTTTCCCTTTCCTTTAACAGTTATTAAATCTCTATTATCCATAGCCACCTATTCAGTATGTCACTAGCAGTCTGTAAGTAAGGTTGTTGCCTATCCAAGTATATATTTTCCCTTTCCTTTAACAGTTACTAAATTTCTATCCTTATTATAAAGGGACTTTTTTTTAATAAAAATTCCAAAGAAACTATGGAAGAACTTTCCCAAGGGAAAGTTGTGAAGATTCTCCACAGAAATCCTTCACAATTAATTAGTTTTCTCCTGCCTGTCACAGCCCGAAAAACAGATGGCATCAAGTCAGCCTATGGTAAGTTAATTTGGGGGCATGTAAGGTAAAGAGGAGAGTAGTATGTAGACAGACTAACACTTCTAGTAACTCCCTATTATGTAACTAGTCTTCCCTCATTTTGTTTTCCTCTATAGTACCAAGTAAAGTTGCACATAAGTAAAGATTCATTATAAGCACGAATCTCTCAAGCAGGCTAACTCCCTTGCCTGTTTCGCTACCTCCTGGGTCTTACAAAGCCAGACAAAACAGCGGTCTGGGGAGAGGAGCACTTTTATAATGCTAATATAAACTACAGTCTTTCTGTGACATGTATCAAAGTGATGGTGGTTTTGCAAACAAGATAATCAATCTTTCTTCTGCTCTTTCTCTTTGATGAGAAGTTAATTGAATTGTTGAAGCAACTAGGTAATGAGAAGCACTGGGACAAGCCAAGAATCACCGTGTTGCATAAGCAAGACTACTCAAACCAAGACCATTCTCCTTGAGATGAAACATGGAAAGAAAAGACAAAACAAACAAACAAACAAAAAATCAAACTGCCACTTGGAAACAGGAAAGTTTAACTTTACTGACCTGTCAATGTGATACAGGTTTTCCAGTTAAGGCACTGCTGCATTGAGAAGGCTAATTGAGCTTCTTGCTGTCTTAAGCTTGTTGCAACGTATAAGAAGTGATATGATATATTAAAGAGTACCATAATTGGAGGCATATGCTCATATTTAACAGGGACTATGCTTGGTTAACAGTTCTTTCATAAAGCTTTTACAATCATTACATTCAAGTATGTTCTACTAATCAATGAAAAAAAGAAAACACAAAGATTAATTCTTCAGGTTCTTTTTATTATCAATTGTGAATATAAGCCTCTTATGAAAATATTCTTAACATTTCAAGATATAAGAATTGTCTATAAAAATATAATACTACGTAACAAAGCCAGTAATGCTACAAAACATATCATTCAACATATGTTCAACAATATAAAGGACATAATAAAAATCCTTTATTTAATGCTGAGGGTATCTTTACCCCATTTTTGTCATATAATAGCTCACATAACATATGAGATTACTCATTCTGATGCACAGAAGTGTTATCACCAACAATTTACAGAACTCTACGTTCTGTCGCAAGGTTACCTGCATCTGCAGGAATATGACGTTACAACATTCTTTTGAATAGGCAGTTACAATCAGAAAAACATTCCCTTGGTAACTGCAATGTCCTGCTGAAGTCAGTGTTACACATCTGCTGTTGGCATTACCGATCCTGAACACGTCTATGATCAGAGATCATACTTCTGTTACTCTCATGGGATCGATGCCAAGGGGCAGTCAGATTCTTCCCGACTACTGCCAGTTTGCAAAGGAACTTCTAAGGATGCTGCCCCTTTACAAGTTAGCTTTCCTCCAAGAGACACCTCCGGAACAAAGCTCATTAAGGAAAAAAAATGACGGGGAAGAGGTCTATATGATAAATAAAGGTATTAAAACCCATCTTGTCGTTAACAATTACACAAATACCCATCTTAAAAACACCTCTGGAACTGGGAAAGATCCCAGTTTAAGGTTTCAGGAAAAAAAATACAGCTTGAATTTGATATTTCACCAATGCTCTTATGCCGAGGTCACTCCCTTTCTGGTGTTAAGAGAAATGTAAGAAATCCATTTTAATTACATTGACTGCCTTGATCTACACAATGAGCTTCTTGAATTCCTAGTACAGGTGTATTTAGAGAGCTTTTAGAGCAGATTTTGACAATAAACTTAACCTAAAAGTAATTGGCTGCTGCACAGTGACAGTATATAGCTTTTTCAGCTTTACATAAAGGATTCAAGTACATAAGGCTTTAAGGCTACAAAGTCCTAATGAAGACGCAACAGCTAATCAGTGTTTTGCATAGTTTAAAAAAAAAAAAAAAAAAAGCTTAAATTGACACATCAACAACAATTAAATCTTTTTACCCTAGATTTATGGACAAAACAAACAATAATTATTTATTACTCTTTCTATTCAAGGCATATTGATATCAATATGTTGAAATTCAAGAGGAACATAAATAACTTCATAGCAATTGCAATGCAACAATATTCTGTAATACCACATGGAAAAATTTAGAAAATGAAAGTACATTAATCAAACTTTAAAATACTATAATCATCACTAGAGGACAATAGAGATGATGAACACTAATAATATGTTTGTGACTCAAAACTTAGAAAAAATAACATTTGAGACCCTGAGAATTTGTTATAAAACAAAAAAAGCTTTCAAAAGTAAGAATCAGAGGGAAAAATAAAAGGTATAAAGTTTTAGAATCATCACCTAGAAAAAAAAAATTCAAGGTTCAGCCAGTTTCACTTCGTAAACCCTGGGGGAAAAAGTGCAATTATCCTACTGGGAACTGCAGCAAAATATTTTCAATTACTATAAAATAGTATTTTTGGTAATTATGTTTTTGTGTAATGCAGAGTAAAATCTTAAAGGCTTTCAAGAAAAACTTAGTTTTCAATTTTTAAAGTTAAAATTAATTGATTGTCTTCTCAAATGTAGATTGAGGCCGTTAAAAAAAAGAAAAACTTAGGATTTAAATCTACACTTGCAAAATAACCTGGAAAAGCAAGTTCCAGAGGTCATGCTTTATGAAGAGAACATATGACTACAGAACCACTAATTAAAGCCCATCATTCTCACACTTAAGCAACTCTCTGAAAGATATTTTAAAGTCAGAAAAATGCTCCAAAAATACCATTCTACAACACAGGAACTTGTTTAGATAGTTACTTTAAGAACATATTAAATGTTCATATCTCATCTGAGATGCACTTGCTCAGCTCTTTATAGAGCTGAATATGAGAATACCTATGGAAACAGTTTCCTTTTCAAACAGATGCAAAAAACCTCCAGATTTATTCTGCTTTTCTCTCCATAAAGACAAAATTTTGAGACGGTTTAGGAACAGCAAAAGAGAATAACTAGATGGAGCCTCAGACAGCCATCTACATTAGGATGAAGCAAAAAAAATTTTTAAGTTTCCAATTTCAGCACCAAGTTATTGGTTTCAGGTCTGCTTACTTTTTGCACTTGCATACATATCTAGTGCCAAAAAAAGTCCTTTTTTCCATAGTCTGTATTTTTGTAAGTGTAAGCAAGACTTATAACCATTGCAATCATATGTGACTTAGATTTTTTCAACAAAAACTTGCACATTATTTTTATTTCGTACTGATGGAACAGCATCCATAAATTATAATTTTAATTATTATCTAATTCCCCTTCTTAATACTTTGACACTGTCATCAAGCTCAGGTTACTCTGTTTTTGCTACCTCCAAGAGTCATAGAAAAAGGTTTTTTAGCTAGATCAGCTCCTAGGACCAGCTCACCACATAATCAGACAAGCACTAGCACAAGGGGATGGACCAAGACCAGCTAACAAGCCAAATAAACATCAATATGACCTGCTGTGGGACTGTACCTTTATATGAGTGTCAGTTCAAACACAGTCATATTAAACTTGGGCAGAAGCAGTAAATAATGTGTCCTTCCCTCTCCTGGGAGCTGTTGCTCAATGCAAGAATGACTGAGCAATAGAAGAAACAGTCCCAGTTTACAACACCAAGAATTAATAGAAACAGGTGCCAAGCTGGAATTTCAGTATTACACTGCGCTGCAAAGAGATGTGGAAGCAGTTTCAAATCATTCTGGACCATGCTGGGAATAGCTGAACATCAGCTTTGAGGAGAAGCAGAGAATGGACAGCTATAGACAGGAACTGCTTCTGTCACAGAAACATAACCTGTTTGTGTCCCTAAACCAACATTGTGAATCTACATACATTTAAAAACAGAATCTTGCACAAAAACAGCTCCTACCATCTAGATGCATCTCAAAGCACTATACAGGTTCCAATCCTTCAGGAATCAACTACACTAGATCTACCCTGTTGGTGGGTTGCAGTGCTTACTGGCAAAAGAAGTTATGTGACTAGACATCTGTAAATCAAAATAATAGGTATTTTCTTTTCCAAAATCATCAGAAGTAGCGTATGAAGTATGGAGAATATGACATTACGCTCCTTTAAGAAAGTACTGGAGCAAGTGTAAATGACTAAAGAGAACCTCATGATACAAAGTAAAGGGCCAAATTAAGATACAAGTTAAATCATTCTTTAAACACTACTGAGATAAGACCCAAAAGTATGGAAGAATCCACTCGGGAAAATTACCCCACACGACACTGAAAATACATTCCTCCTCAAACATGAGGGGAACATCAACAGCAGGACTCAGTTTTTCCTTAGTGTTTGTTGTTATTAAGATACAGTCTATCAAAATAAGAAACCATGCAAGAGGCTAGCTGCAGATTTAGCAGCAGCAGCAGAAGTGGGGCTGAAGCTGCAAACTAGCCCCACCTGATATAGTGTGCATGCCTCCATATCATGAGTCAGGTATGCCTAACTCCGCTCTCCCATTCTTTAGTCTCTCTACTATAACCTTGGCTAACTCAGAATTTCCATGAAAATGCAATTAGTCTGGGCTCTCCAGTACATTCTCAGGAAACAGGATGGTTTACAATAAAGCATTTACCTAAGTAAGGTCAAGAGAACTTAAACTTGGTCTCATAAAGAAATTTTTGTACGAAAACTTTGAACAAAGCAGTCATAAGCAGCATTTAAATTAATTTATATTAAATAATTTAAAAAATCTTTTGCATAGACTAAAGAAGAGTGCAGCTACAGTGTAACATACCATAAGGAACAGCTAATTTACAAGTGGTATACAAATAACTACTGTCCCTCATCACCAAGACTGTAGCAACCAAAGAAACATTTACTGGGAACATTACATTACAGCAATGATAAGCTTTATCTGTCCTACAAAAGTTGAATGTTTATTGGGCTGTAATTCTTTACTGTAGTCTAATTTTTTTGGTACTGCAATCCCCCTGGAAATCAAGCACAGAATACCAGAATAGCCTGTTAGACCTTGATTCCCACTTCTCAGGAGACGGGGTTTAAGTGGAAAAATCAGAACGATTAAAAATTAAAGGAAAATAAAACTGTCTGCCCAATAACTATCATCCACTTTAGATGGGAGGCAAGCAACTTTTAAAGAAATTCCTGTTTCTCATACTTGCATGTCTAAATAAGAGACAAAAAGGTATATACCCAATCAGCTGTCTAGACAACTTTGATTTTGCTTTAAAAAGAAAAAAAAAATCAACTTTTATTGGGATAAACTGGATACTGTAATTTGATAAATGAAGTATTTTAAATACTGTGTTTCTCAAGATTTATGTTTCTGTAATGAAATAGTGTCTGAATTATTAGATTTCATTTTCTTTAGCTTTTTTCGAGCTTTGTTGCCACTTACGAATGGCAGTTCCAGAACTGCTAGCTATTACACAAAGGGCACCACCCACAGTCCACCAAGTTGGTAAGTGATTAAGAAAAAGAATCTGTAAAATGAAAGCAAACACCACATCCATCGTTTTCATTATGGCAACAGGTCCAGCCTTCTCTATCTGTAATGCTTTTGTGAGAAATATCTGACCCCCTAACCCTAGAACAGCTATTAATATTAGAAGAACTCTATCTTTACCACAATGTGGTAAACTCCATTCGTTCGTAAGAGACAATGTTATAACACATCCAGTTAAACCAATTACTGCATAATACCAAATGGATAAAAAATAATGCACAGATTTTCCCACCTTTCGTAGTATAACAAAAGTCAAAGCTGCAGATACTGCACTTGCAATTGCTGCTATAGTTCCTTTAAGATGATCTGTGTAATCTCCTTCAATCCCTGTAACGCTCGACCCAAAAAGAAATGGTGGTCTGGCAATAAGGACCACTCCAGCGATTGCAAAGAGGGTAAACAGAAGATCCCAAATACTGTATTTCTCTTTGAGAAAGATCCAAGCCAGCAATGATGTGAAAACAGGACTGCTAAAAGTTAGAACAGTGACATCAGCTAGAGGCATTACTTGGAAAGCATAGTAGAGAAGAACCATTGCACTAGAGCCAAAGAATCCTCGGAAGAAAAGAAAGATTCTTTTACCTTTTGGTCCCAAAAACCCTGTTCTGAAAATTGAGAGAAGAAGGGGGGGAAAAAAAAGACACATTAATGTCACCATCTTGCTTATTTTGTGATCAACATTCAATTACATTTAACTGCATAGACTTTCAAAATAAGAAACTTTCCATTTCACATGTCAAAATATTTCAAACTGTCTGATCACACAGACCTTTCATTCCCATAATCCTCAATCACGTTCAAAGTCATTCTTCTAGGCATTAGATTTGTGCTTGCAAAATAACCGAAGAATATATACAAATTACATTTTTTAAAAGAACAACACTCCATGAAAGATCAATACATCTGATATAATCCCTGTTGACTCTGAACTGTGGAAGTTCTAAAGATTTTCAGTTTGCTGAATTGTACTGAGAAACTATCAACTAGTCTAGTCAGATAGTAGATGCTGCTCCAAAACAATGCAATTTATTCAATTAAAGTCTGAATTAATATTGCAATGTGATTTGAATTCCAATCTGAGTGATAATTCTGGATATATTTTTATGAAATAACTCATAATTCAAACATTTGCTATACTTACTTGTAGTATATTAAACCAGGAAGAACAAATGCCATTTGGAAAACACATCGAAATGCACTCACTTCCACAGCATGCACATCTTCTATTTTTTTTAGAAGTAAAGCGGTCACCGAGAAAAAGAAGGCAGACAGTACAGTATAAAACAGACCAAGTCCTGGACAGGTGGCTTTCTTCTTTGTTCCTGCAACAGAAGAAAAAAAGCCCTCCAGTTAATAATGACCTATCTACCTACCTACCAGATTTCTCAGATGGCTTCATCTACCGTAGTGCTTTAAGAATTTATAGCTATTTTCAGGGTAGAGGAAGAGGAAAGTAAAAAACTAAACGCAAATACTATATTTATCAGATATACCTTAAGAATACGTTTCATTGACTGTCACTGGTCTCCTTTTTTTCCCCCTTAAACAGGAGATAAAACTAAAATCAAACACTTCTGATGCAAAATTATCCCCCACACTTCTCAGTTCTACAACAGTTAGTAGGCTTTACTTCTTGGAGTCATCACACACTCGTCTGAGAGATTCACTAATAAGATGTGTTATATCAATTTGCTTACCACCCAAGGACCAGTACATATAACTGACTGCAAAAAAGGGTCCATGAAATAATTATGAAACACTGAAACTTATTGTCTGGAAATCATTTGATTATTTAGCAAGACAAAGTTCCTAAGCAACAATTTAGTTCCCTTTCTCCTGTGGGTGCACATATACACAAATTTGTAAAAACAGTGAAAGCACCTCACATTAGCTTTAAGATAAACATCAGGTATAACAAAACACCCTAAATTTCACCTGGGCTAAACAAGTTTTATGAAACATTTTTATCTTGCTCTAAGAATATAAATACCTTCTTCTAATGAGCATCAAAAAATCTTCTGATTGAAAATCTAGTAAGTGCTTAGTTTTTAAAACATCATTTACTTGCTCTAAAGCACTGATACTCCTAAAAGTTCCATGAAGACCTACATTTCCCCTTAGTTTACACTCATCTATCAGACTCTCTTCCTGAGGTCAGTTCCTAAGCTTCCTCATGCCCTCAGGCACTCTTCAGTGACATACCCTTCCTAGTTCCACCCATCTTTTCCACCCTCAACTATGAAAAAATGAAAGCACAGAGGGTGAACTGTTGCTGACCTCACCACTGTCTCCAAAGAAAGCAGTCTTTTTAAGAACTTCCCTGCTGAAGATTAATAGTATTTTCACTCAAACTAGAGGGGAACACCATAGAAAACAGAACCCACCTGAGGAGCAGAGCAGGCTACTACCTCACCATCTTTTTTTTTTCCTGCATGCATAAAATACTGGGGGTTACTCTTTCTTCTACTACACCCTCTAAAGACAGGAGCAAGAACTCCATGTTCCTGAAGCAGTGTTTTGATAAAAGATGCCTCATGTTACACTGTGTGGGAGCCAGTGAGCTTTACAGATCCTCTACAGCATAATCAGCGGGGCACTGCTCAGAGTTGCTTAGCAACTCAATACGGTTTTGAGGCAGGGTGTTTTTTTTTTGTTGTTTTTTTTTTTTTTTTTTTTTTTTAATTAACAAACCTTGTCACAGCCTTTTTGATCCTCCCAGAGATCAGCATTTAAGGCTGAGAAATTGCTTCTTGCTATCTTAGAGCTGAGACAGTGGGTTGGTCCTTGTGTCACACTGGTTCCAGCTTTATTTGTTCTGAACACAGTAGGCTTAACTGCAACCTGAATTTAAAGTTTCTAGAAGGCAAAATAGTTTCAGAACTCCTACTGCTGAAAATGAATGGAAATTTCTACTAGATAGAAATATTTCTATTTAGCAACAGCCACTTACCTACAAGCAACTATTAAAATTGCCCCTAACCAGCACTGGTCTGGGACATCTACCAAGTGTGAAACATAGTGGACTTAAAAAGAAAGAAATACAACATCAATAATGTCTCTAATATTAAATCAAGAGGAATCAGAGTGGCCTATAAGTGAAAGGGGAAATTCAAACACAGGCTGGCTTATGGAAGAACACTGAACAAACAGAACTATTAAGTTTTATTTCAGCCATGATAGCATGTCTGATTGGCTTCCTTCTGCAGTAATCTAAATAACACAAGTGTTGAAATGGAAAAAATTAATCAAATTAAATCAAACTAAGCTAAAAGGATGTTACACCCAGAGGCTTCGTATTTGAAGGAACAAAAAAAAAATGCACTCATACTTTTGTAAACTACCTAATATATCAAGCATATCAGAAAAACTATCTTGTAACACTAGAATTTAAGCCATCAACATCTCATATTGCCAAAGCACATACTCCTTTTAAAAGCACGTATTTCCTTTTAAAAATAAAATGGTACAAGTTCTTCCACCAAAAACAAGAATTACAGTTCAAGAATACTTATTTCAAAGTATATATTAAGAAAAAGTTAGGTTAAGATAACATTCTCACCCAGCTAAGCATTAAGCCTCCAAACTAACCCATTACCATCAAGATGCTTAAAAACTTATGTTTTTGGTATTTAAAAAACAAAGCAGAACTACAGTCTAAAAATAAAAAAAGTCGAAGTACACAGTCTTTCATGACTGGCTACTAGATTTGAGGAAAAAGAAGTATTTCCACAGATCTTTGATTTTCCGAATTTATTATCTGGCCACCTCTATATATAAGGTTTTCAATCTTACATCTCTTAAGTCCTAGTCAAATACATCCTACTGCCCCGCCATGTGTAAATCCTTTTTATCTGCATTTTAATATCATGTTCTCCTATGAAGAGTTTTTATACTTAAAATATAAATACATTGGGAAAAAAGAAAACTAACACTTCTCATGTGCATGAAACTTGAGAAGAGTAGCAGAGGCAGAAGGGTACTGCATATGGGGAAAGAGGTCAGTGAGGTAATTCTCCCAAACCTTCAAGAAAGCCAGGAAAAAGTCATTTGTTCTTAACACCTTAAGAAGCACACCAGGGTGTGGATGAAGTAACTATGGTCATGTGGTCAAGACGTGGGCATGATTTATACAGCGTAGCCACTGACTCAACTAACATTTAGCCAAGCAGACTGCTAAAAATAAATAAATAAAAATAATAGAGGTGAATACCCGCAAATTCCACAGGGTTTCAAATACTGCTGGGTTTTTTTTTTTCCAAGCTTTGACTCAAAAGTGATACTAGTGCTCTTTACCAGTGAAATTAACACTCTCTTTTGGGCTCTCTACAGGTCACTTATTTACCAAAAACTGCTATGTTTTTTTCCATTCTCTGCTGAAGTATCAATTATATTCCATATTTACATGAGAAACACATTTTCAATAAGTTCAGTTAAAATTTTAAAATTTTGCATTTTACAGTACTTCAGAGCACAACTTCGAAAGTCAAGTATTTTCAGAGCACATCAATTAAAGTCACATTAAGCTTATGCAAACACATGGCAGCATACTTCTCTGTAAGTTAATAGCCTCACCAATTCAAAATAATCAAGTGTCAGGGTGAAACACGCAGATTAAGACTGCAGAGTATGCTCACACAGAGGTAAGAAAAAATTACCACGGAAGTCACACGTGGGGTATACGGCGTCCCACCACCCCCTACTGTCAGCACGCTGCTGCCACCCCTCTCAGAAAGCACCGAGCGCCGCGGGAGCGGCTCGCAGCGCTCGGCCCTTCCCCGGGGCGCCGGCGTTTTTCCCCAGCGACGGAAGCGAGCAGGAAGCCGCAAAAGCCCCGGGAAAACCCCCAGCCGCAGGCCGGCGGAGGTCCTGCCTGCAGCTCGCCGGCGCGCTGGGCGAGGCGGCGGCAGGAGGCGATCCGCACGGGCGAGGCCCAGCGCCCTGGCACGGACGCCGCGGGTCTCCCCCCCGCGGCAGGTGCGGCGAGCCGCCACCCCGGGACGGCCGCAGCCTGCCGCGGGCAGCCCAGGTGCCTGGCGCCCCCTGCGGCAGCGCGGCTGCGCTCCGTGCCCGTCACCGCGTGCGAGGAGCGCGGGTGCCTTCGGGGCCGCTTCCTCTTCCTCCGCCCCGCCGGCAATGTCACCCCGGGGGCGGGGAGCCCCAGCCGGGAGGGCACTGCCTCCCTGCCCCCCTTGCCAAACTCCCCCTCCTCACCGGGTGCGTTGCAGCAGCGCGGCCAGGACAAACCCGAGCAGCAGCCACAAACGCGGGTTTCCTCAGCGCCCGCCGCCTCCACGCCGGGCGCCGAGCACAGCTGCAGCTGCCCCGGCTCCGCATCGTCCTCTTGGCTCAGCGGCACCTCCGGCTTCTTCCCGCCGGCAGCCGAGACGGCGGCGGCAGCAGCCTCGCCGCGCTGACACAGCACCATGAGGACGCGCGGCTGCGTGCGATGTTACCGGCTCCTCGCAGCCGGCGGGCACCTGGCTTCCTGCGCATGCGGCGCCGCCGCCCCGCGCCGCCCGGCTCCCTCCCCTCGCCCGAGGCGGGCACAGCAGCGCGCCACGCCGCGGCGTGAAAGCCCCCGAGCCGGGGCAGCGATTGTAAATAGCTGCGGGGTTTCCGCTTTTCGCCCCCTTGCAGATACCTGCCCGAAAGCCGGGCAGGAGCCAAAGGCCCCCGCTGGGGGCAGGGCAGAGCGCCCTGACAGCTCCACCGCGGCGCCCTCTCGGGGCGCGCTGCCTCCCGCGCTCCCTGTGAGGGGCGCAGCGTGGCCGGCCGCTGCCGCCTCCCCAGGGAGCCCTGCTGGAGACCGGGGTCTGCGGAGCACCAGGTGCCGGCGAGACTTAGCGCGCCTCGGGAGGGGGAGCTCCCATCTCACGGGCGAGGCGAGAAGCGGCAGCGGGAGGAGCGGAGCCGCAGGGCCCCGCCCCGCGACGTGACCGTTGGGGCCGGCCGTTGCCGCCGGGGGGGGGGGGGGGCGCGCGGCTCGGCGGCCCTGCGAGGTGTCGGGTGGCGCCGCCCACGGGCTGCCGCTGATAGAGGAGCGGGCCGAGGCCGTGCGCTGGCGAAGAAATGAAACTGTGGAAAAGGATGACGGAAAGTTGTTTTAGGGGCGTTTTTGCGTCTTCTGAGCAACTGAATAAAAGCACGTAGTAACTTCTGTGCGTTAGTGAAATCTCAAGGTAGTGGGTCATCCTGCTTGTCATGGGGCGCTTGTGCACTGATGTCTAACCGAGCTAATCGAGCTTTTATTACAGTTTTTCTATGCTCTGTATGTCACAGTGTGAAATCCTCCTAATCCAATCTCTACACTGATTTAAATAGCTCGGCTTTCTTTTCAGTGGGCTCATTAAAATGTAATTGTCATGTCACTGAACAATAACATCTTCTGTACCTGCATCAGCCGCGTTTGTGGAGGTCAAAATGGGGATGCAGCGGAGATCTGCTGGGCAATTTATTGCTCCTACAGACATATGAAAATACCTTAAAGAATTGTCAGTAGGGTAGGAAAATCATTTAACTGCTTTCTTGTGGTAATCTGTTTTAAAAAACAATGCGGCCTATATGTTTAGGCAGGAGAATCAGGAAGTGGAGCTGGCCAGAAGAAATACGAAGCAGAGCAGCTCCAATTCTTTATCTACCAAAAAGTAAAGAGAGAAAGAACCAGAATAAATTGTTATCCGTAATTAAAGTAGGGAGGGATTTCATCCAAATAAAAGATTTAGTTTTTATCTGCAAAAATAATTTTTTTATTATTTCTTTATTGTAGTACAATACAAAAACAGTACCAAATAGTAAGTATAAGTTACTTCACACAAATTATTTCAAGCTTCTCCTCAAGCTGCTTCTTACTGGCTATTTCAAATTTTTTTTGTCTCTCATTTAGCACATTTTATAATCTGCGTTAACCCACCAGAGGCTTTAAGTATTCCGTTATCTAGGAGCTAGCAGCTGGTTGGTATGACCAGAGTTCTTTCACAGATAACTCTTAACTATAAAAGTTACATGTTATATTATTAAAAAAGAGAAAAATAAGAAATCCAATTAAAAATGCGTTAAAATCAGACTTTTAAAATGTTTATATTATCTAAGCTCCTCTTGCTGTAAACAAGAAAATAAGTGATCAGCTGCTGCATTAGATGCAATCTACTTTATTACAGTTCCTCAGTACAGTTCAGTACAAAGCCAGCTATACCAAATCAGCCTGCTGAGGAGCTGTGACAGCAGTTGCATATCCCACAAAGGTGAAAATCAGGCCAGCAAAGTTTCCCAAACAAACATCCTTGATTAAGAAGAGGCAGTTACTTTTGTGTAATGTACTTACCTGTTAGTCAGAGTTTGGTTTAGTACAGAGAAGGAAGTGCAAACACACATGAAAACACACTGCTTTCCCAAGAAGCTTATACTTCTTTGTAGCTCCCCCAGGCAGCCTTTATAGGTCACTGTCTTATGAATCACCAGCAGCAATTTAAAACTATCCTTCCCCAGATGTTCTAACAAAAGACAGCAGTGGAAATGCTGCTTCTCATCAGTCTTCCTGTGGACAGCAATCTCTCTGTCCTCTGGGAGGAAGATTTGGCACAAAATCCCTGGCCGGGGAGTGTGAACCAGACCTACATAAGGCAAGTGCCTGCAAAAGGGCCTGCCTCTGTAGTCATTAAGTAGGTTACCTCTATAGCCAGGGACAGCAGAAGCAGCCAGTTTACTGCTTCTGAGGCAGATGAGTAAATAAGAACAGAGCAAATATTTTTTATTCATAGTACAGACAATCACAGTACAAAATATAACGAGTTCTTATGGTTTCTGACCCCAAATATATATATATATATTTTTGAAATGCCACAATACCAAATTGTGCCCTATGGAAAGAGGTTGAAAGAGACACTGTAGCCTTTCCCCCTACATCTGTCTTTAAACAGGAACATCTAAGGGCAGTGTTTGTTTATGCCAAGATATATAAAGTGTTCTGTTTGCTCTTGGTCAAACTGCCAGTAGAACTGCCAGACTTGTCTCAGCTTGAAAGCTTCCAAGTTCTATTTGCAAAGTACAACTCTCTTTTTCTGAATAAGGAGAGCACTTCCAAAATGACAGAACAGCTGAGGCTGCCCAAACTAATGGTAGACAAATGTAATTTGTAGTCAGGCTGTACTGGATAGGAAAATTAAGTAGCTGTATAAATGTGACAAGTTAATTTTTTATGCAGCCCTTTCAAGTGCAGATTGAGCCTTGTATATGTAATACAGTTCTGAGAACTAGTTGTCCCTTTTTCTCAGCACATTGCTAGCTTTGTCACAAAAATCTTAAAGTATTGTGTTTAGTTCTTTAAAGTAGATGTTGATGGATGTGCAGAACTGAGTTACCATCCTCAGCTACTCAACTCCAACTACAAGAGTAAGCTTCTCCTGTAGCATCTTTCCTTGTGCAAAATCCACAAGAAAAAGATTTAGTAAACTTGGACAATTTGACCAAATACTCTGACCAATAGTGCTCCCATATACAAAATACAATTGCAACAGCAGCTAGCATGGGCTTGTTGATCTAAATTGTTTTTCATAATATCATAAACACAGAGGGAGCCACTTTCTCCTCCACAATCTCCTTTCCACACAGAGAGTTTTCTCAGGTTGCTCTTTTCAAAGGAGGAAGATTCTCATTCTCAGCTAGAATTTAGGCAGACATTTCTTGTCATCATAAATCCCAAGAACAAGTCAGTGTTACATCTCAGGTTGATATATAGCCCTGACAGGTACTTAGTCTGTAGAGAATCTTCTCAGAAGTACGATAATGAATCATCTGGGCTGGGTCTGGGTGCCTCGTGGGTGATCTTCTGGTGTTCAATTCCTACCTCTCTGCCTGCACATGCTGTTTCAAACTCCTCAGAGCAGCTTTTCAGAGACTGTAACAGAAAAAGACACAAATGACAAAGCAATTACATGAGTTTCATGGAGAACCGTGGGAGTTTTTTATGAGATTATAAGAACTTTATCCTCTATTACATTATTTCTTTTATCTAATGCTGAAGTATCTTAATAAGCTTTTTGAAACACCAATGTCTCTCAAAGGTTTAGTGAGAACTATAAAATGTGAACCCAGGGAGCACTGGAACTGAACTAGCTCTTCTTTACCTCAGGTAGGGGCAGCACTGTCTCTGCATAGCACCGGATAAAAAGATGGCAGGCTGCATTTCTGGTATTGCACACAGAGCACTGCTAGTTATGTGTATCCCGGTTTGATCTTAGCAAAGCTGCATCAGCACAGTTATGTTCTGTTAGGGCTCTAAAAATAGGGAGAGATTTGAATCAAAGCAGAAACTTGTATTGATGGTTTTTATGCTATGAAAATGCTACTACTGTAAAACCACTTTTAAGATCTTAATTTGGAATTTAAGTTGTCTGACAATAAATTCATTAAAACTAATATTGACCAGCACAAATAAAGTAACACAATAAATAGTAACCTTACATTTGTTTCTTTCCTTCTGAAAAGGTTTAACAACAAAAATAGATAAGAATTACTGTATCAGCTCCTGAAATGCATCCAACTCTTAAGTGCTTTGTAATAACCATTACCTCTGCACAGGAATGCTATAAAACAGATTATTATTGCAGAACCAAGGAAGTCCATTGCCCAGGTCATTCATTCAAACTTACAGTCAACCCAAAGTTGTTCGGCAATCACAGAATAGCTGATGTTGAAAGGCACCTCTGGAGATTGTATAGCCCACCCCTCACCCGTGCTTAAAGCAGGGCCAGCTAGAGCAGGTTGTTCAGGCCTAGGTACAGTCAGGTTTTGAGTATCACTATGAATGCAGACTCCATAACCTTTCTGGTAACCTGTTCCACTGTTCAATCACCCTCACAGCAAAGAGAAGTTTTATCTTATGCTTAAATGGAATTTCTTGTATTTAAATTTATGCCCATAGGCCTTTCTTTCTGTCACTGGATACAACTAAGAGTCTCACTCCATCTTCTTTACATCAGATATTTATACACACTGATTAGATTCTGCCCCCCCCAAACCAGCCTTCTCTTCTCCAGGCTGAATAGTCCCGGCTCTCTCAGCCTCTCCTTGTGTGACAGATGCTCTAACCCCTTCATGATCTTAGTGGCACTTGCTGGACTCGCTCCAGAATATCCATGCCTTTCTTGAACTGGGGAGCCCAGAACTGGACTCAGCACTCCAGATGTGTCTCACTAGTGCTGAATAGAGGGGAAGGGTCACTTCTCTAATCCTGCTACTAACGATCTTCCTAATGCAGCCCAGCGTTATCGCTGGCCTTCTTTGCCACAAGGGCACATTGCTGGCTCGTGTTCAACTTGTTGTCCACCAGGACCCCACGGCCTTTTCAGCAAAGCTGCTTTCCATCCAATTGTCCTCCAGCCTGTACTGGTGCATGATATTATTCCTCTGGAGGTGCAGGACTTTGCCCTTCCCTTTGCTGAATTTCATGAGACTTCTGTCAGCCCATTTCTCCAGAGAGACTCCAAGGTTCCTCTGAATGGTAGCACAAGTATCTGGCATATCAATTCCTCTTCCCATTTTTTTTATCATCTTCAAACTTTCTGAGGGAGCACATCTAAGTCATTAATGAAGATGCTAAAACAGTATGGGACCCATATGGACTCCTGGGTTACACCCCTGGTGGCTGCCCTCTGGCTGGACTTTGTGAAGCTGATCCTAACCCACATAACCCACATACTACATACAGTACTCAAATGCTGTAGATAAGCTTGCTTTCACATACTTCATTGGACAATCCTTTAGGCTTGCCTTGATCAACAGCTACTAACCAACCATATGTAGTGTTAGTATTTATATATTTACAGAAAATATGTGAATAAGAATATATGCTTATTTAAACATATATACTTTATTATAGATATTTTTTTCTAGGAAAGACGGACCCCAGCTTGCCAGGCAGTGATTACAAAAAAATAATTTCATTTACAATGGATTAACAGTTTGTTTGTAGTTAAGTACACAGGTGATCTTTAAAAAAATCGGTTTACTGTTTTATCGGGAAAGGGCTCTACCTTGCCACACCTAAGTAATGTCTAGGTTTCTAAAGTTAGGTATGGAGGTTAAGGCTTGCTCAGAGTATTGCTCAAATTGACCTCAGATTGAGTTATGAATCATAAGAAAATCTTGGGGGGGGGCTGTCCTGAATCTGCACAGAAGCCCAGGGAGCATTTGAGGATAGGAGTTTAAATATATGCCCAAACCAACATCCTCTCAAAGCGAAGCCAACAAGAAGCTGGCTTTGATGTCGCCTGATTTTACAACATATTTGTTCCAGGACTCTGTCAGTCTTCTCCATCTAGGGTTTTGTGTGGCCTTTGGAGGCTTGATAATCCTCAAAACCATGGGACTGTTGTGTTTTGGAAACTATTTGCAAGGCTCTTTTTTACACTTTTTTTTTGGGGGGGGGAGGGAGGGAGGCAGGCTCTTTCCAGGGATAAGCATGTATTTTTCTTTATATAGTCCTTAGGGAGAGGCCTTAATTCGCAATCCTGTCTTCCTTGGCCACCTTTCCATTGCCTACATGACTCCTAAACCATAAAAGGCTTTCTTTTTGCTTCTATTCAGTCCTCAATCCCTTGTCACACTGTACTATGTTCCTGTATGCTGTTGAACTCCCTTAGTATCCTTCTGGCCTCCTGAAGGATATCCCAGTGGCTCCCCCAGAGTCCATGCTTTTGATCAAATGCCTCCGAGATGAGAGATACCCACAGAGCGAGCCCTGGTTATGCTTTGGCCCCTGTGCTTTAGCAGAAACAGTTGGGATTTGCTTGTTCTCTGCAGCCGTTTGGACAGGCCAAGACATTTGGGTTATGTCTTGCCATATATACATCCAAGTATAGGCTCAGATAGGCATAGGAGAAAAAAAGGGAAACTACAAGACCGAAGGCCTGGTCTAGTGTTTCACTGTAGATGCATAAAGGTATAATTTGGGCAAGGTCCCTTGGGTGGGCAAAGACAAAGATTACAGTGTAGGTCTGGGTACACTGCTGTTGAGTTCAGGCTGAGCTGATGAGTTTGGGATAGTCCTGCTGGGAATGCCATGCGGGCACGTGGCGTAGGCACTGCCTGGAAAGCGTGCAGTGGGCAGTGTGGCTGAATTCAGGACATAGTGAAGGTGCTCTTAGAGCTGCCAAGTGGATGTAGACAAGGTGATTCATCTTAGTGGTCTCTCACTGGACTGTCGCCAGACAGTCACTTCCCTTGCAAGTAGCCTTGCTCCAGGGAAGATGTGGTCCATACAAGCTGTTGTTGCTCTGTGACACTTCCAGTGCACTTTTCAGCATCTATTATGTCCCCCTGAAGTGTGAGAAGAGACCCATCACACTGGTTTTGAGCTTAGCTATTGCGGGAAAGGTGAATGATACTCAGCTTTGCCATCTTCACAGAATTGCGGCCGCATGTATGCAAACATGACTGCTGTATACACACTGAATCTTGTGCCAAAGAGTATTGCCGTTTCATTTCTCCTGAGGTGGTGGTAGTACTGAATAGTATTATAATAATTGGAGATAGGGTAGAACATTACAGTAAGAGGGAGTCCCATGATTACAGTAAATATAATGGAGAGATCCTGGGGTTCTGTTTTAACTGCCTTTTGCAGAATGCACTATTAGCTGTTACTGTTCAGGAGACTGAATACATTGAGACAGGTACATTTAAGTCAGAAGTAAGGAGTCTGTTTAGCCAAAAACTTCTTTTATGATTTTCAAAATGAAAGATTTTTCTTTTTTTTACTCCTGAAGAACTGAAGAAATAATTAATAAACAGGAAAATACACAATTTTTACTCCTATAGCAGTTAGCCTGCTTTCGAGGCAGTGTTGAAGCTGTGCTGCTTGTCTGACTTTGATCATGTAAAGGTCATACGGCATTGCCTGTATCCTCTGATGAATTAAATACAGTGCTTACTAAGTAGTCAAGTTTCTCTAGCTAGTATTCATGGGAAGATAATATAAAAATACAAGAAAGAAAACGCTAAGCATACAGTGTTTAGTGCACATGAAAAGTTATTTGCAGAATGCACTATTAGCAGTTGCTGTTCAGGAGACTGAATGCAATGAGACAAGAAGTACACTTAAATCAGAAGGAGACTATTTAGCCAAAAACTTCTTTTATGGTTTTCAAAATGAAACATTTTTCTTTTTTTACCCCTGAAGAACTGAAGAAATAATTAATAAACAGGAAAATACTCAAATTTTACTCATTAATTTCTGGGGAATCTATGCAAATCTAGGTGGTGGTATTTAAATTTAAAATATTGTGTCATTTTCTTTTTTCTTTAAACACATGTAAAAGGCATGACTGAAAAAAGTTGCTATTCCAGTATTTCATGGTCAGCAAAAATCTCTTCCTTCAATCTCAAAATAAAAAAGATATTTGATTCTTCCTCATTCTTTCTTTAATTATCTTTTTTTGTACCCTGAAGAATACACCCAGCCAAGCAAACCAACAGAGTGAACTTTAGTAGCTCACTGTGAAACAAGAAAATGAACTGCAGTGCTGTTTTTATTGACCATAATTTTTTATACTAAATGCATGTAATTTTTTATACTTGAGGAACATAGATTTAGTATTACCCAGAAATACTCATCACTCCTTTTCCAGTTATTTATTAGTCATTCAAGGGGCCAAGAACTTGCAACCTTGGAACGTTCCCTTTCCCTCCCTGTCCTCTCTGATCTGGCCTCTCAGGGCTATTGCTAGGAAGGCAAACATGAGATTAGCTATAAAACCATAAACTTCTTTTCCCTTTCAATTACTCTTTACTCACACAGGGTAAAACCATCCAGGGCATACAGAAATGTATAGTGGGCTAAAAGAGAGGGGGGGGGGGGGGAAAGGAGAGGGAAAAAGAACAAGGAATCAAGAAAAAAAAAACATTGATGGTATGTAATCTGTGTAAGAGATTACACAGGCAGCATGTCTGTGTGCGTTCCCTGGTAGGTACTTCTGGAGTGTTTGAAAAGGACCACTGCTAATCTGAGAAAACAGTCTAATAAGCAAATAGTCAGTGATTAGGGAAAAACGAGCAGGAACAACACTTCCCATTAGCACAACTGCATTTAACTGGAAGAACTAACTGCAGACAAACATGGTATTTGGATTTAGTGCTGGGTAAGCAATAACTCCCCCCCCCAACCCGTAAAATACCCTGATCAAGAGCCAACTGAATCATTTCAAATGTTATAAATCTCATGAAGAGGGAAAAAAGTAGCTTCTTTTTTGGTTAATTTAAAGCATTTTGTTAGGCTCAAAATTAAATATTTCCTTTAATTTAGGAGGTACAAAAATATTTCTATATCTGATTTCACCTTTAACCCCTTTTTATTCATTTTTTTTGCCAAACATAGAGTTGAAAACTTTTTTTTAACTGAAAACAGTAAAAGTAAACAGTTTGACATTTCTGAAGTGAAATGCTCTGTTTTGGAAATATCTAAATTTAACATTTTGACATTTTCAGCCTCCAGCATCTTGTAAATTTAAAACTGTTTCCCAAATCCATCCCAACTTCTGGAACTTTCAAAAAAGCCATTTTTGGCAATTTTGATAACTTTAAATATTTGGGTTTTTTTCCGAGTGCTCTTTTGGAGGAGCTCTTGGAAATTGCCTAGGAATTCTGCCTATTACTTTGTGTAAATTGCCACTTAGGTGCAGCAGTGGTTATTATATCAGTTTGTTCAGTGTGACTGCTGCAACCAAAGTCCTTGGAAGAGGGAAGGGCAGATGTTCTCTGAACTCTGGGTATCGGAAGCAGCAGTAGGTAGCAGGTATCTGTTACCACGCTGCAAAATGCTTGAGCAGAAATAATGTAATTAAATACATCCTCTTTCTAAATTATTGTTTCTGAGAATTATTAGTAAACAAAGGATATTCTTTCTTCTTCACAGCAGTCGGTATTGTGTTGGAAATAATAAGGGTAACTAAAAAATGAATTGCATGATTTTAAAGTTGATGGTGATTTTCCAGATTTATTTTCTGACAGGCAGTACGGTACCTAAGTGTTAGCAGAATTTCAGGTGTTTTGGGTCACTGAGTGTTAGGAGCTCACAAGGAGGAGTAGAGGGGAATGGAAATTGCTCAGAATTGCTTCTGATCCTTTTGGCTTGTTTTTGTTATCTTCTACATTGGCATTTGTCTGTTAAAAGAAGACATTTTATTCAATTATGTTTTTTTCACTGTCACCTTAGCTGCTCTTGTTCAGCAACAGGAAGGACTAAAAGTATATTTTACCTTTGAGGAAGGAGAGGGAACGGTTTCAATCAGCTGCATTTCTTGCGCTGTCAAAGTGTATTTCCTATTCTGTAAGTGTCTGCCTGGGGCTGCTCTGCAGGGCAGAAACAAGGAAACTTTCTCAATTGCATCTGTTATGAATTATTAAGCATTAATTTATATGCTTCACTCAAAGGAAATTATTCTTTTTTGGCTTTTATTTTTCTCCAGAAAAATATAATTGCGTGCAGTGTTCAATGTTACCCTGTCACAGGTGATGGATCAGTATTAGCATGTTGGGATTTTATCACACATATCTAATTGCATTAAAAAATACTAACCCAGTTCAGCCAGTGCACCTCTCGTCTTGTTCTGACGTGCTAGTGCAATATCTGCTCCTCTCGATTTACTTGCACTAGTGTGTTCAAAGTGGGATGATCTGAAATGTGACTCTTAACAAGTGTTGTGGAAGCAAACCATTGCAACATTGGTTTTAAATTCTCTTCCATTTATTAATATTGGAGTCACAGATATTGGAGGGGTCTTTTTGTTTTCATTTCTTTAAAATAAAGTCACTACTCTTTTATTGCCTCCAGGAGCTGCATTCAGAACAGCAGTCTCTCTGTTACTCATATGAAAAAAAATGCAGGTTTCATGCATGCAGAAGGTACCTGGTTCCAGGGAGTTTTGCTCTCCAAGAGAGGAAGCATTCCTGAAGGCAGGAAGCATCATTTCTTTTCCTTCCTTGCTGGAAGCTCAGAGGGTATCCTGGGAAAATGCTGTGCTCTATTGCCCATACTCTTTTTTTACAAGTGTCACTTCTGGCCAAGAGAGTAGGATGCTGGATCAGATGGACCTTGGTCTAACCTAAATGACACGTTTATGTCCTTGTAACCCCGGCTAGCTCCAGTGCTGCTAACCATGCTGGTAGGGCAGCCCCTCAGGACTGGGCTGAGCAAGGTTTTGCAGGGCGTGCTGAGCTCTGCAATCTGTTTTTGGCTCCCCAGCACATGACCATGAAGTGAGCTTGGGGATGATGACACATCCCCACGCATGAGTTTCACAAGAAACTCCTGACTTCCTCTGAAGTATTAACAAAACAGGGAATGTTCTGAAATGAAGGAGCCGGTTTCCCCGTGGCCATGCCGTTTCCTTGGCTTCGAGAGGAGTGCCGGAGGACAGTAGGTGGCTGTGCATCCCGGCAACGGGCATGTGGAGCCGTGCAGGGAGCTTGTCCCCTCGCTGCAGGGGCAGCCGTGGGCTCCCGTCCCTGGGGCCACCACAGGGCAGGGTCCGGAGCTGCTCTCAGACACTGAAACAAAACTCTACGACTTACTGGCTGAAGACAGTTCCAGTTATACACAGTGATATCACCATAATATAGTTGATGCCAAATGCACTTTACAATTCAGGTAATTGAATTAACTCATTTTCATTTTTTTTCCCAAAGATTTTCAACTTTACTTACTTACAGTTATGCATACTGTTAGACAACAATAACCACCCCAATAGTAGGATTTTCTGAGAAGCAATTCAAATTAGCTTTCTTTTTTCTTCTTCTTAGATCCTTTGGTAGTGTCTCTCAAAATAACTTTACGGAAATTCAGAAATAACAAGTTGTAATTCTGGAACAAACATTCATTTCCTATTTGGTTCAAACTAATACAATGTGATTATCTTTCTCCTGTTAGAGTTTGATGTATTCCAGAGCTCTCTATAGAAAGGCAGAGCTTTCCTACTGGCTGCTGTACCACATCCTTTCCTTAATTTCAGCCTTGAAGTGAGTCTACGTTGAAGATGTTACAGTTATCTTAAACAATGCTTAAGAAAAAATTGAGATAAGGATTAAGGCTGGATTAATGCCAGCTCATATGGGTTATTTAAAAGCAGTGAGATTTTTTTTTATTGGTGTTTGCAGTTTATAATCCAAGTAACTGGTACCTTCAAACAGGTAACATTAAAATGATTTTATCCATTCATTAATTTCTATATATCAGAAAACTTAGACATTTTCAGGTGCAATTAAACTTTCTGAAAACAGATTTTCCTGACCCCAAACAATTGTTTCTGTTTCAGCTTTGTCCTTTTTCTTCATTTATGTTTGCCCACCAGATCAACGTATCTGCCAGTGTTTTCCCTTAATGGAGAATATCACTGTATTATTGTATACGGAAGAGAAAAGGGAGCAGGATGAGGCTTTCAGACTTCACTGCTGCTTGGAAAGTTACTGGGTTTCCGTTTACTTATTTTTTTAGTTTTCCCAAAATTGGTGAACCGCTCGTGTGTTCTAGAAATTATTCACACAGAAGACAATGTTGTTACCTGGTCAGTTATCAAGTATTCAGTTGATGATAAGTTATTTCTACCGTTCTACAATACAACTCTTAACAGTAGAATCAGAAGGGCTGGAAGGGGCCTCTGGAGATCATCTAGTCCAACGCCCTTGCTCAGCAGGGTCACCTCGAGCATGGTAGACAGGGTTGCATCCAGGCGGGCCTTGAAGATCTCCTGAGAAGGAGACTCCACAACCTCTCTGGGCAGCCTGTGCCAGGGCTCCGTCACTCTCACAGGGAAGAAATTCCCCCTCACGGTCAGGTGGAACTGCCTGTGCTTCAATTTCTGCCCGTTGCCTCTTGTCCTGTCACACGGGACAACTGAAAAGCGTTTGTCCCCGTAACTGTATAAAAAGTGTATAAAAAGAGTTCAGTTCTTCCCAAGGGACACTATGTCTGTCAAGACTTACATAGCTAAAACCAGACAAAGTTGTGCAATTACATTTTCAAGCATTTGCAAATAGTTTGCCAAAATTTTCTAACTGTTGGCATCCTTCAAACATATGTTTCTGATATCTCCCAGATTTTCCAGTGTTTCTGTTTTTAATAGTATAAATACTCTTGAAAGCTTGTGTGCTCAGTTCCTGATCTGGTAAATATAATTCCTATGTACATACTATATATTTTATTTTGAGAATCTCAGCAGCAAAGATAAGCTGATTTCTGAGCAATGTATCTCAAGGATTGTATATAGGAAATGTTGCGCTGAAGCAAACTCATTACGCAGCTGCTTGGCTACCCTTTTTTCAAATGGCTACAGCCAGATACTTCTGACAAAAGTGCAAAGAACCTCCTCCTCCCTATTAACTAGAAATTATTTTAAGAGCTAAAAAATGAGAATCAAAAATGTTATGTAATTTGTCCACTTAACTGTTTTTTCTGAATGTCATGTACTTGTTCTCAACAACTGCCTATTGCAATGAATGTCACAGTTTAATTTTGCGTGGGAAAGTATTTTCTTTTAAGGCTTGGTGTTTGCCAGAGTCAGATGCCATCTTGTTCTTGTACTGAGCCAGAGAGAACAAGATCTCCAATAACCTTTTCTTATGCTACAGGTTATTTTATATTTGTCCTCAGATCCCCTCTCTATCTCCCTTTTAAGCTAAATACAGTTCCAGTATTTTCACTCTTTCATTTTCTGATTATTTTTCCACTTCTTTGGTGAGTTTTACATTTCTCTGAGTCCCTAATAATTCTGCAGAGTGTTTTTGAGATGGAGAGGACAGTGCTATATACAGTGTCTTAGATAAGGCAACAGCACTGGTTTGCCGTAACATATAGTGTTGCATTCTCCGTACTGTTCTGTATGTGGTATCATGCTGTTTGCTTTTTGCTATAGCTGTTACTTGAGTTGTTCACAGCTATGTCAAGTTCTCTTTACTTAGGGCTAATTTAAAACCTTATGAGCATTTCTTTCCTGTATATTTTGCATTTATGAACCCTAAATTCCACTTGTCGGCCTGTCCCACTTGCTTAGTTATCTACTCTCTTCTGAAATTTTATACTTCTGTTTTCAATTATCATTTCAGATATTTGACCATGTATAAATGCAGTCTTACTGGTCTGAAACTCCCTTCATAGTCCCAGGAACTTTTTTTAAAAACAGAACCAATCTTTGTTATTTGCAGCTCTTTTGCACATAAATGATTTTTACTGCAGGATATTCTGTATAGCTCTGTTAGTAGATCAGCTGTTTATCCTTGAGCTCCATCAGCGTTCTTGGATATTCACCATCTGGGCAGGTTGACAACTTGTTAACATGCTGCTGTCGCTATCCAGGTTTTCAAACAGGAAGTGAGAATGGGTCAGAAAGTCCTTTTTCAATTGATATAATTCAATATGGGACATAAACTAAGGTTGAATTAAAATTAAAAATTGATTGGATGAATGGGAGATTGCGGTAGTAACATACAGAAAACCATCATCCACTTCAGTTTATTTGGAGAACAAATAAAAGATTGTGTTAGTACAAATATGCATACTTGGGATCAAATTACTCTCTGTCATAACAAATTTGAGGACAGAAGTGTTACATTAGCATAACTAATTGGAGAAATTCAGAGTCTCCAAGTACCAATATAGCAACGCTTGTCCATAGCACACTGGGAGTTCTTTGGAGTCCCACTTCATTTTGGGAAAACTCCCGCGCAGCGGGTTGGTGCCTGAGCACTTTGATACAGCGAACCCTAAACAGCAACGTGCCAGTAACACCAGCCCTTAGAAGCCAGAGTGACATGCGACGAAGAAAGCAATGTTAGCACAAAGTCAGGCCCTGTGCAGTAGCTCGGTTCTGTCATACTGAACTTTCCAAGACCCTCACACGTATGGGTTAGTTCCTGACCACAGAAACACGTTTAGTTAGCCATTGTAATCAATAAAAGCTTAAATCACAGCTTTACTATCATGTTCAGGTCTACAGATGTGTACAATGTATGTGCCAAAACCAGACGGAGAGCGTGCTAGACACCTGGGGACACAAGAGCCGAGTGAATTACAGCTGTGTTTGGTTTGGGACTTCCCTTCTGCTGACATGGTGCATGGAGGCCAGCAGCAGCTCACAGCCCCCCGGGCCTCCGGCGAGGAGCACAGCGCCTGCTACCGAGGCCCAGCCAGGTAGGAGGAAAAGGGTCTGTCACAAGTTGAGATCGTGGATGGAGCAGGATAAGTTCATGCATCTCTTGCTGTATTTTGCAAGAACTGGGTGATTGTGTGGACTTTGAGGGATCTTCAAGGAGGAGGAACGTTATGTGTCCAATGATCAGGAAAATATTTCCTTGAAATGGAAGAATCCAGGACTCTCTTGACACTCAGTGTGGATTTAGATTCTGCCCCTAGTTTTAACATTTTGAGCATGCTGGTTTCTCCAATTTTTCTTGATGCTGTTATCAGTAATGTTCATCAACAGTCTAAGGACTGTTTGTTATTTATATAGTTTATATATTCTTTATTTTCCATTGCATAGTAATACAATATATCGTAATGATCACATACATAAATAACAGTGTTAAACTGATGCTTAGCTTCCCACTAGAACATACCAAAACATACCACACATATTGTTAACTCTGCTAATAATTATTTCCCATCCTGAATTGTACTTTGAAGGCTGATACCAACCAAATATTTAAAAAAATGAATATAAAAGAATTCAGAAAAGTTGTAATAAAAATGCAACACGAAACAGAGTTCACCATATAATGCAATTTATCCCTATTTTTGTTTATTTTTTACTTTACAGAAACAAGATTTTTCTTTAGTGAATATATGTGGAAAGAGTGCATTTTGGATTATTTTTAGATGAAAATAAGTAGAAAGAGAGAGACCTGCAAATCCTAGACATTACATCAAACAACGAAGAAAGCTACACACAGTGTTCTGAATGTATTCTCTATATTACTTCCAGAGCAGAGAAGTGTATATTCTTTTATATTCATAGTCTGTTAAAAATTAAGTAGCTGTAGGAATACAACACAATTCCATTAACAATTGTTTCTGTCTTAAACATTAAAATGACTAAGCAGTATCAAGGATCAGCAGTATCCATTAATAACATTCAATATCCATAGTACTTTTAGTACTTCACATACTGTGTCAGTCATAAACAAAATTATTAGGGAGCTTAGAAAATCCATTACAACCAGAGATTACAACTAGTCAGCCTCAAGTAACAGTGTGCTGAAAGAAGTGGATTTTAAATTTTTCTTTTAAATGTGTAAATATATATATGATAAAAACTCCTATTCTAGTTTTTGCCTGGGACTTCCATTGATACCAGAAGGAATTCCGAGCAAAGAATGATATTGCATATGGCCTTATACCCAAAGGGGTTGTTAAAATGCCCAGTCTCTAAAATTAGGAAGAAACAACACAGGGAGTTACCTGAAGAGCCTTTACTCTCGTCTACATTAAGGATTGTTTGACTATCATGAGTTCTGTTCTAAAAATATCCTAGTTTCTTATGTAGTGCAATGAAATGCTACATTCGTACAATAATAAACTGATGTCCCTGTGAAACTCAGGCTGACATAAATTGACTATAGAAAGTGATTTTCCAAGGAGAAAAGATTTAGATTCAGCATTTTATACTGACTAGTTGGCCTTTCCAAAAACTACATAGAAATAAAGAATTTCCCAAAGTATTAGTGCCTGACTAGTGCCTGAAGGAACAGCCAAACTGATAACGCAGTTGCATACTTCAGTAGATTAACTCAAAAGACTAATCCCATACCACCCAAACTGTATCACAGCTAGTTTTACAGATACTGTGAATTGCAAATTCTAGTGAATTACACCCTTGCAGGCTTTTTTAGCTCTCCTTTTAAACCTAAGAGTAACAGTGAATTCCTGTAACTCAGAAAAAAGTTTAACGCAGGATAACAATTACAACGCTATAGCAGAGGAGATGGAGCTGCTGGCTCTGAAGTACAATGCCATGAAACATAACCTTCTGGAGGTAAGATTGTGAAGCAATATATTGGGGTGTAGTGTTTGAAAGATGCTGCATTTTAATAAATGTGGGTAATATATTAGCAAAAGTTACCCAACTCCACTTAAACTCAGGCCTGTGTCCCTAGTATATCCATAATGAGAAGGATACATATCCTTTATTTATATATTTTGATAGAAAATGCAGGCAGGCAAGTATAATGGGAGAAATCAGATCAAAATCAGTGTACATAATTTGATAGGATCTTGAATAAATGACTAAAACAAAACACAAGATGAAGTAGAAGACACTGCATGATGTACTGGTAGATCAGTTCATGATCTTCTATTTCATGTTTTTGCCATGTAAACTGGATTGAAGAAGAGATGGACAAATTGAGTTGGCAATCACAGTGGCGCAGCCAACATTCAGAAATGCCAGAAGAGATTAGTTGGAGTCATTTGGGGGTTGAAATCACACTGATATAAAAGCTAAAATTTACAAAGGAAACCTGTCAAGCTAATGATCATTTACCAAGATGATCTTTGGACAAATTGTTTGTTAAGAAAAATATCTGGAGGCCATTTTATCTCTAGTCACACTATAAGTTCTATATGGAATAGCTAGCTAAGTCAAATACTGAACAGAGCATAGGCAGCTGTGGAGAAAAAGGCACTAAAAATTAACATTTCCAGTGCATCCTAACTTATTAGAATAGCATTGTTCACATGGGGTGTTTTTTCTTATTTTTAAAATCAAATATAATGTAAAAAACTATATTCTTTACTATAGAGGCATACTATTTAGGATTAGCTTCTTAAAATATATATTACCTGTCACCTTTCTTAATGATGCTTTTGTGCTGCAATCAGAGATGCTCTCAGCAACACTAATAGACAAAAGAAAAATAAGTAAGACTGAAACTGCTCTGCTGTTTGGGGACTTCTGTGAATACAGGGGGCCCCAGCCACCTAGCTTGCAGGATCAGCTTGTGTGATTAGCTAAGACACTCACAGAATGAAAAGACTTTTTTGCCAATCAAAATCTTCCTACTGTGGATGTTAGAAATGCATATAAACATATACGGTATTCATGTGTGTAATTTAAAGATAGCATTGAAGGACAAGGTTTGATAACCTCCTGACAGAGGAAGTGCATAGGTGTCTAAAATCCATCTATGCTCTCTTCCTGAGCTGCACCAAATGATCTTCAGCAGCAAGTGTTGGTGTCTCAAGAGTGATACACTATATATATGTAAAAAGAGACTATTTTAACTTTGAGTTTTATGACAGATTTTCATGCCAAACTCAGAACTGCTGTAACTTAACAGATATAGGTAGCTTCCGTGGAGTTGCATATGCTACACCAGCTGAATTTGTCCTGCCACATTTAAAATTCCTTGAATTTCGAGAGTATCTATTACTGAACATCACTGCAGGATAATGGAAAAAATGACTTAACATTCAATAGCCACATTCAGAAGAATGGAGAAATTCAATGAAGATTAAATAATTGCACTTACAGTGGAAAGGCTTGACAGAGATACAAAGAATTCATGCAGGTGGTGTGTAACAGTTCAGCTATAGAAATGATGCTAGCTGAAACAAGCTATGCTTCTAGCTTTTAGCACAGTAATGGCCCAAGTGTCATACCAGACATTTGTTTTATGCAGCTTCAGCATGAGGTGGAGAAAGGCCTTTCTATCAGCTTTTATTCTGTTAATTCCTCCACAAATTTTTTAAAAAATACCAAGCACTTCCAACATCATACAAAAAAAGCCCCATCCTACAAGCAGATCTATATAACTGAACCCTTTTACTGGCTGGTGTCCTGTTTAAACCAGTGAAGCACCACCTAAATGCAACAATCTGTCCAGGTGATTGTTTATAGGACTGGCATTAAATGCTGTATTTTTTTTGAGAACTTCTGATTACATGTAAAAAACACCTGATCTTCAATATTGTGCATCTTCCATGCAGTACAACATTGCAATATGCCTGTTTGGGTTTATTTTATATGTGTATAATATATACACAAATAAAAAATATCATCTGCAAATAATATTTGGAATGTGAAAGACACAAAATGTAAACATTTTATTTGGCAGTTGTTTCAAACAGGTGAATAAATAAATGGAAAAGTACATCTTAATATTCTTTATAGCAACAGATGCAGTTGCACACATATTTACATATTGTGGATGCAAAGAACAGTTAATTTAATTTCTTTTTGTTAAAAAATGCAACTTCCAACACCACTAGACTTGACAATTAAAGATGAAGATACTAGTAATACTTTGTTCTAGCAATCTCAACTTTTTAAAGGCATTCATTTGGAAGTAAGATAAGAGAGTCATCATGCACTTAGTTCATTTTGTCCACTTATGGTAGAAAGTCTGATGTAATCAATCTCAGAATTATGAGTGTCATGCGCTTAAGTCAACTATAACATGTTTATAAATCAATGTAGTTCCCTTAAAACTTGAAGCAAAGAGAAAATCTCGTTTATCGATGGAGACATGTATGAAAGATCTTGGTGCCTGTATGTTTAATTCTTGAAACTTCACAAATTTTGCTTTTTCAGCATCCCAATAATAGACTTGAGTGAAAGAATAATCACTTCCAAGAATGGCATATTGATAATTACTTATCTGAAGCGGTTGGAATACCATTGACCCTCGAGATGGCATCCTTTGTAAATCCAGGAATGCTGAACCACCCCATTTCATTACTTTAGAGTCCCCAATAAATCTTGTTAAACAAATGTATACATCCTCTTTCACTTTGAAATGTTTCACTGCATATGCATCTTCCATATCTTGGATATCAAAACGCTTAACAAATTCATTTGTTCCTTTGTTCCATTGATATATTACAGGTCTTTGGGAACTACTTGACAGAATTAAATGTGGTTTGCCGGATATTTCAAGATACTCCACATCAGTATCTCTGTACCAGGCATGCAGAGACTGATGGGAATAAAATCCATTCCCATTCCATTTGTAAACAGTGGTGAAACCAGCTTTTGAACTGTCTGCAACAACAAAATACCAGTCTTCAGCAATCCTGAAAGTTTCAATGTCATTGGGTTTTCGGATTTTAAGAATTTCAATATCTTGAATTTTTATAAACTTATTAGCAAAAATATCTCTTTTATATATGTGGGAGCCTCCAAACAGCTGCGCGACAATGACATACAGCTGACTCTCAATAACTATAGGTTTACACACAACAGTTGAAGTACCTATAAAAAGAAAAATAAAAGACATGGTTAGCACCACTTGCTGGATCTTGTATCATAATGTTATTTGGCAAGCACTGTTCATACCTGTAATGTTGTCATAATTCCTGAACATCACTTCTACATGGTCCCATTCAAGAAAAATGCATTTTCCAGTAAAAGGCTGGGCAATAACCACATGCTCATCATTCATGTATGAAAAAGTGTCTACTGACAGAGATTGATATGGCAGGGACTGATAAACTTCAAATTCTGCAAAAGCGCACACACACACAACATATGATAATTGCAGAGATACTTTCCCTACTGTACTGAAAGAGCATCTACTTAACAGATACCAATCTACTACAAATTACATTATGTAATCACTAGTCAAATTTTCATATTGGTAAAGGAGCACTACAACCTGTTTTTCATTCTTGCTCACTTAAAGAGGTACCATTTAATGTCCCAGTTCTTGAAATCCACGTATAATATATTAAAGTTTGAGTACAAGCTGTAAGAACCCACTCCCAAATCATTGCTGTGTCAGACTTGCACCTACACAGAATTCATACTGATTTTAGCGAAAGGTCCATCTGATAGGCAGCCTTATTGCAAAAATGGACCCTACATTAAAAAAATAGATAGCTTTGATTTTAATTTAACAAGATTAAATAATTTGAAGCACATTACCTGTAATAATGCAATCAAATTCTTTTGGAGAGAGGGTATTGATTTTGCGCTTCTTATATTCTGGTGGGCTTTCACAGTAAATGTCTTCAACAGTTGCATTGGTGCTACCAAGCCATTCCACTAACCACTTCAGTTTGCAGTCACAATTAAATGCATTGCCTCTAAGATCCCTACAAAAAATAAATCATGTATTCAAAATATGGGGTTAGCTGTTGTATTTCTCCTTGCAGGACAACAACAAACTGGGCTCTTGTTAAATATGTGCCCTCTTGCTTTTTCATAATTGATACTTTCCTGGCTTAATTTGTCTTGACCATCAGAGATCCTACCATTAGTTAAGTCTACATACCAGAACCTAAACTGATTTAATTCCCTTAAGGGAATCAAAGAGAATGTAATTTGATAATCAGTAGGAAATTTCTGTTTACAGGTATACAAAGTCACAGAAATTGATTGCTGCATATTTGGGGAGGTGGTTTCTTTTAGCTAAGCTTTTCTCATTAGAATTAGATAACAAAACAGCAATTAATGTAAACTGTCAGCCAGTCAGTCAGTATTTGCTGTCTCCTTTAGGAGACAGCCTTTAAGGTTTTAGGGGACACAAGCAAAGGAGTTCTGTTAAGACTTTTACAGTTGCCTTCCGTCACATTTCAGAAAGCATGTACAGGAATAGGGAAGTGCCAGGACCCGACTGTGTGCCCAGCTGCCCGGGATCAGTCATGCCAAGCAATGCTAGTGGATACACTGGCCATCTCCCCAACCTCCTCCCGCAGCTCTGCGCTGTGAATTCAGCCCATCATGCTCATACAGGGAGCAGAGGGAGGATGTTCTGCACCTACCACACCATGGCAGGTGAACCAGAAACTGGTATCTTGTAAACAGGCCATATTTCAGTGAAACAACTGTAGGATTTATCTGTTAATCTATTTTTTTTTACTCTTATTTAAGTCATATATTTAAACAAGTTCATGCTTTGGGATGGTTGCAATTAGATTTAGTATCAGATGTGGTACTTATTAGGACACTTAAACTTTTGTGATAAAAAATAGCCTTCCCAGAAATATTTGGACATCAGAAATGTTACTTCCATGAAATATCTCCCCCCATCCCTCATATCATGCTCTCTCATGCATTTCCAAGGATGTTTCTTTCTTTTTTATTAAGTCTTAACAAACATGCAGATCTCTTACATAATTATTAACAATATTACTTATCTTTGTAACTAGTGAAATATTGCAAAACTAAAACAAATATGATTGACATTAGACAAGAATCAAGACTATATTTGCTTCTATAACCTCTACTCAGCACTAAGGAGGTCATATTACTGGCTGTTGGCTTGAATTGGCTATTGGTTCTCTAAAGATGTCTCTTTTGTATTTTTTGGTATAATTAATAATTTAAGAACTGAAGGTTAACAAAAATACAAAGCCAAAATATTTTGCAGTCTGTTCCAGTCATGAAAAGGGAATAGCCTGTTTTCTTTTCTAATTAGTGTTTGATAATAAGAAATCAATGATTTCTTACACATTTGTTAAAGAATCCAAGCCTTTGAAGATGTCTTTTGGAAGCGTTTGGAGATTATTATTTGCGAGACTCCTGTAAAAAAAGATACTTCAGTATCAGTGCTAGGTTATCAAATTACACATTTATGCGAGGTGTAATACTGAGTTTAGCTGGTTCTTTTGTTCATAAAATAAAGAACCCTAGTTTCCTCCAGTACTCAGTTCTAGAAGACTGCTTCAAGAATAGCTCATTTACTTTGTGACTCTTTCTTCCACTAAAATATCATGCCTCCTCCTGCTTTCTCGACTCTTCAGCAGCCTTATAGCATTTACAATATTTCACTTAGCGAGGTAAAAAGTGCAGTCACCTCTGGTGTTTTGCCAACACCATTATTTTAAAACAATTAGTGATGATTGGATCTACTAATGTTTTCTGTATGAGACACCAATGTGTAGCATTCGTATTACCGCAATCTTCTGTTTTCTTTTCTCTCTGCTGGAAGCAAAATCTTAGTACTGGGTTTCATTCTATTGATCTTAGGCTTCTTTAGCTCCTAGTTTTTGCAAATATGCAGGAATAGACAAGAAATTGCTGACCAGCATGAACTTCTTTGCTAGAATGTGCATGAGCATGTGTATGTGTAACCAGCAAAAACAGTTCTTAGTTCTCCATTTTTAAATATTAAGAAAACAATCTTAAACTCAACAAGTATTCCAGCTAGTAAGAATGAGGAGGAGATGTCAGCAGGCTTTAAACAAAATTAAAAAAATTATTAAATTTCATTCAGGAATGTCTTTGTAAGTCCACCAAAGATCCTGGGCTCTCCTAGATGTCACAGAGGACATTACGGGAAAAGAATAATGCTACAGGGTATAGTTTAGGCCTCCTTTGATTAACAAAATTATTTATTATTGATAAGAAGAAATGAAAATGGGACTAAATCCTCCTCATGTAAGATCCCAGTTAGCTAGTAAGACTTAAAAACTTCCATTTTTACTTGTAAACACAAAGTGTACTTAACTACAATTTCTCTACCCAAGTTAAACCACTTAGGCATATACTTAAATTCAAAAACAATTACAGACGTACTGAAGCCAGTGAGTCTACTGCATCATTTAAAATTAAGTACTCTTTGCCTTATCAGGAATAATATATTTGGGATTCCTTTATTCTATTCTTATTTCACTGCTTTCTATGTACATCTGAGTACAACATTGCTTGGTATATGTATCATGCGCTTCACTTACGCTCCATTTTACACACAAGAGCAATTCTCTAAAAGTCAGCTAAACTCAGGTGAACAAAGCTAAGCAGATTTGCAAGCATGGATAGCTTCCTCCACCTATACATTCTTTATGATCTGGTTTATATCAAACTGAAAGGGATGACAGACTTGGAAGTGCCAGTGGTTCACCACTTCCATGGGAATCTAGTTGAAAGATACATTTATGCAAGGTCTATATATTTGCCAATTTTTGAATTAAAATCTTGCATTTTGTGTTCCATGTAAAAAGCATACATATATGTTAGAAAACATACTGCCAGGTCTCAGTGGTGCTCTGCCTGTTATCTGCTTGATAATTATTAAGAGTAAAGGCTGTGTCAAACATGCAGTTATACTTATGGACATATATTTTGCAACCCTAAAAGAAATGCATAGAAATTATTTCCTAACCTAAATGTAACATTTTTACATTAAATTAGTAAATTAGCAGAAAAATGCAATTGTTATTTTTTTTCTTTAATCTAATCTAAATAGCAAATTAATTGTGTCACATAACAATAAATACTAAATGGCTCTACTTTATAATGACCAACGTAATTATCAAAATTAATTGCATAATAAAACTACAAATGTTTGACTAGTTCACTGCATTGCAAAAGTTATGTTGCAAGAAGGAAGTGAACAGACTAAATAGAACAAAGTTCATATTCTCCTCTAACTTTACG
This sequence comes from Rhea pennata, assembly GCF_028389875.1. Classification (NCBI taxonomy): domain Eukaryota; kingdom Metazoa; phylum Chordata; class Aves; order Rheiformes; family Rheidae; genus Rhea; species Rhea pennata. The sequence continues at coordinate 18,349,167 of NC_084669.1, read as the reverse complement.
GAACACATTATTATGCTTATTTACTATGATTCTTTTTAATCTATTTTAATGGATCAATAGTACTCTCCTGTTTCTCAAATGAGAAACGCCTCAGGAGGCTAAATGATTATTCTTAATTTGTATGTACAATCTGTCCCAAAGGGTGGGGAGCAGTTCTGCAAAGAGATTATCTAGTCACAGTCTGTTGTTTATGGACGTGCTTTTGCAGTTATTTTGTCTGAAAAATTCTCATTGTCCTCATGAATAGCCCTCCATGTGCAATAGCACCACAGTGCAAAAATCTATCTCCCCAAAATGTGTGTGCAACTGCATGCAAACCATAATGGCTTCTCCAATGTGATTCTATCTTTTGCATACTTTTTCTCTTACGAAACTGTTGAAGCATCCGCAGAAACCAACATAGCAGTCAAGACAAGATGTTACTCTTGGACTGCATGCTCGGTGGAGAATCAACTGTATCTTCCTCTGTGTTACAAAAGCAATTTGCTCACTGGCAGTAACAGCTACTAAATAAATAAATGGATATAATAAATAATGTACTGGAACCTTCTGTGAATATAAAGCTATTCATGTACACAAATATTTTGAAGATAAGGTCTCAGTACCCAACCTTATCCTATTATCTCCCTTTTCTAACAATACTATAATTATGCCAATAACATAATTATACCTATAATATGGATTTTTATAGGATGTGCACAACCAGTTTATATATCTTTTTCTCTCTCTTCCCTCTTTCCTCTTTGTCAGTCCTAGAGGCTTCCTATGAGTAACCTTATATATGTGAATAGTCACGGTAAACTCAGTTTCAGCCAGCTGAGAGGAAACAAAGAAAAGGAACAGTAAAACATTTTATGGAACAGTTATTAAGTGGTGCAAGATTTGGTGAACTGCAGTTCAACTGTTATACTTACGCATTAACTATTTAAAATTGAATCTGTGCTGTCTCCTGTGTCTAGATTTATTAAAGAAACAGCTAAATGATCCTGTTTCAAAACCCTCATGGAGGTTATTATGTTAAAGCAAAAAGGTCAGGATCCACTCCCCTGCCCATGACAAATACCCCAAGATATATGCCTGCAAATGCAAATGCTCAGAGCTGGGTATAAATCCATGTCAGGCACACCCCAAACGATTTAGCCTATGTATAGGAAGTGCATTATATAACCTAGCCTCCTTCTCTTACAGTATTTTTGTGTTTTTAGTGTTGTTTTAGAGTGTATATTGTATTTTTAATAAATTTACCAGTTGTTAGGATAAAATTGTTGAAACACAGACTTAACACAGAGACTGAAGCCTGTTTAAAAACTCCCTGGCTAGACCAGATCTTGAAGATGCTACTCTTGTGTTTGCAGTTAAATGTTACAGATCTTCATTGCCTGTGTGCATTTCACCTACTGAGCTCAGCGGGCGAGATGCCTCTGCTAAGCCGTGCATGGGAAGCGTTGTTTCTAACAGCCACGTTAGCACAGAGAGCTCCTGTGGTTAATTTAGCCTCCCCGCTACTGCAGCGAGGGGCCCGCGGCGTGTCCGAGGGTCTGGCCGTGTTTCTGCGGAGCCGAAAGGCTGCGCAGCGGCACGGGCAGTGCTAAGCGGGCCCTGGTGTTGGTGCTCGGGGGAAGTCACAGACGCCGGTCGTGGAGGTCTGTGCTCGCTGGTGCACGGGAGAGGACAGAGGCGGTGCAGGGCTCTGATGCTGATTCTCCTGAAGTCTGATGGCTGATTCTGCCATAAAGCTAGGCAGAAGAATTGGATCGGTAAGTTATAATAAACAGAGCGTTGGTGAAAAATTCTCGTATTTAAAATCACTAAGTGCAGGAATTTTCAAACTTGAGAGGGTTAGATTCTGCTGGATATGGGCAGTGGTTGAGGAGGACACAGCTACAGACGGTGGTAGCTGGTCCCAGCAATGGCAGTGATACACTCCTGGATCCACGCTAGACTATGATGTACTGGGGAGGAGACACACTTCCATCCTCAGCTCTCACCTTTTTCCTTGCCCAGTCCCAATCGGGGTCTCAAACCCATTCCCTCGCTCTCCTGTCTCACCTCATCAGTGCTGGCTTCCTGACCCATCCTGCTTTCTCCCCACTCCTCCATGCTCTGAGCAGGGAGCTATTGCCACACACTGCTTGCAAGCTGTTTAGGAACCATCCTTCTATACCTACCACTCTTTGGAAGACTTTGGTGGAGATACAGAGATTAACATTCAGATTAAATGAATATTAATATTTCTCAAACAAATGTGAATAGTGATATAGCAAAATGCTAAGTTAAACACTACAGTGGTTCAGTTACTATATTACATATACCAAGTAATATATTCAATCACTTTTACTTACAGGTGAATTAAAGATTTCAGTCCTCTGAAAGTATTTCTTGAAATTGACTTAATGCTGTTGTTCTCTATGAACCTGTAATGGGTCGTAAAGTCATTCTGGTCAAAGCAATGCCTGGAACTTGGAAGCCCACCCACTCTATTCAATAATGCCAGGAAATATCATTTTGTCCACTCACAAATATTCTAGATGAGGAAGGCCCATGAAAGCATCATCACTAATAACATCAAAAGTGTTTGATGTAAACAACCTGGGTAAAGAGATGCAAAACAAAACACCATTAAGTTATCAGCATGCTCAGTAAATGGTCCAGCAAGCTAGCATAGGCCAAACTTCTATTGACTGGTTTTATAGTTTTGTTTGTGTAAGCACTATAGGATCATAAGGATGCAAAACACTGCTGATACATTGCACCTTCAGTGTGTTGCAAATGGAAGATTTCCTAAGGACCCAACAACTCATTGCTTTGCAGACTGGGGACACCTGATAAAATTCCACTGACTTCTGTGGGATATAACTGTAGGTTTATCATGCCTTTAAAACAGCAGGATTGCACAAGAGTCAGTGAAGACAGACTCGACTGACAGTGAAATGTTCAAGCACCACAGAAGCCTAGACTGTGCTGAAGACCACTTACATTTGACAACAGCATAGGGCAACTATCCAGCTTGTTAAGCAGACATCAGGTTGAATTTGTACAGCTGGCAGGTAGGATAAACTATTAACCTACGAGTTATACTTGTGAGCTTATATGACCTGAGGGTACTGAAAAGATACTGAGAAAAAATGGAAAATCTCTTAACATCATTTAGTCAGTGTTCAAACCAGAACTATTTTTAAGACCATACTTTACCTACTGGAGATAGCTCTTAGTGTGCACATACATTTTTCATCTGTCTAGCTGTAAAAATACCAGCGACATGTTTAATTTTACGTAATCTTGTAACCATTAAAAATGGACTAGCGCTGATTTTCCCAGCCTTACTTATGATTCAGCCATGCTTGCATTTGTCCACTTGAATTCAGCTCCGGCTCACCACACCCTTAATATGGCGAGGCATTGCCAAGCTAGGCAAACTTGACTTTCCCCAGTGGAACAATAGATGCACAGATATATTTTATTCAGTTGGGCCTGATGGATACATAGACTTACACTACAATGTCCTTAGGCATTCAGGAATTCAAGATTTCAAAATATGAATGAATACACTTACTGAGTTAATCTCTTCTTTTGAAGTTTGCATTAAAAATAAATTCCACTTGATTTATTTTCTTGCTCGGTTATTGCGAACCACACTTTTTGTGTTTAAAATGTGTTCCTGTATCTTTTCAAAGATATAAGCAGGAAAGTCTTCCTCTTTGTCAGAAACAACAAATACTTCTCTTTCTCAGAGAAAATAAGTATTTCTGTAAAAACTCTGGACCACAAGACACTGCTGTCTTCAATTAATTTTACTTTTTTGATGAAGTTTTGCTGGGCAATTTTTATTTTTCTGCACTCTACCCTCATTGTAATTTAAAGAATAGGGTAGTATCTCTTTAACCAACACAGCAGTTTAAATAGTATAGTAGTTCCAGAGATCACCAGGCGTATAGCATAGGTCTTGCACTTAGTGAGCTTGTTTGCCTCCCATTTCGCACCCTCTCCCCCTTGCTCTGACGGCTGTATCACATTTATTTGATGCGCAGAGTAGGTTTTCTCCCACTCGGTGACCTCAATGGCCAGGTTTGCTCCATCTGTGATCCGCCAACTGGCTAATTCTGGGTCGGGAATAGAGGCTTGAGGTGCTGCCCTGCTGCTAGGGACTGCATGGCTTAGCAGGAACCGTGTGCTGTTAGGCAGTACAAATCCCAGTGCCACAATTACCTCCCCTCTTAAGTGTTTTCAGGTCACCGGTTTACAAGGCCCCCCTCAGCACATTGGATGATACACAGAGTTACATGTATTGGAGATGAAGGCAGGGAGATTTTGTCTACATTTTGTGAACACTGCTGCTTGGCACTTCACTGTATTTTTGTAGGTCGTTCATATTTTTGTTGTCACTTGAAGAGCACAAAACATACCATCCCTCAAAGAAGAAGGGCTCTCCTGTCCTGAATACTCTGTGCTAGTCTCTTGCACGGAGTGAAATGGGACTTCTGAATAGTGTTTAGCACAGTGAGATCGCGATTTTTCTACAGATCATTGCCAGTACTACAGTAAAAATCATATTAAATAATAATAGAGGCAGATACAGTCCACACTCAGAAATACACTGGAAATAGCAAGTTAACATTTGGACCTTAAAAATGTAATGCTGGAGACTATTACAGAAAAAATATGGATAGGCTGCTAAATCTTGCTATTGGCTAAAGTAAACCTACCAATAGAGTTATAACCGTGCCAAGTTAAAACTTAGTTTAATTTTTAATTACCCTGAGTTTTGCATACATATTCTTATTTTGCTTACTCTGTCTTCTTCCAAATGTGGGTCCGTCCGTGTCCCCCCCCCCCCCCCCCCCCGCTTACAAACTGGAGCGCTGGCCCCAGAGATACAATCCTATTTCTATGTGCTGTATTTGAAGAGAGCTCATTTGTCTTAGATCAGCAGCCTGACACTTTCCAAAGATGGCAAGCAGCTCAGCTACCATGTTAGAAATATATCTGGAAAAGTATTCAGCAATATTTTTAGAAATGCTAGGTAGCAGAAGCAAGTAATCTGTGGATTGTTTGGACCATTTCAACATATCACTTGTGAAAGCTCATCATGGAACAAGACCTGCTTTTCTGGGGTTGGAGCTTTTGTTGCAGCATTTTATTAACAGCAGCTTAGATCGTGCACTTCAGTGAAGTGAAAGGCAGACCATGCAAATAATTAGTTACCAAAATGCCAAAAGCCATTGTCAGAGACTAAGACCCCACTGTGCTGGGCACTAGATAAACTCAAAATAAAAAGAATGTGTCTGTTCTACTCCACCCTACCCCATCCAGCCTGCCCTAGCAGTGGGCTTGCTAAGCGTAGGTGGCATATCGTAGCCAAGAGCGATGGTTATGATGTCCTACTCGCTCTCTTCAGATACAAGCACAGTACATATGCTGCCATGTCTTTTCTCTTTCCTTTGAAAGGCACACAGCAGGAATTAAGTGCGCTTTGTCCCTTCCATGGTTTGTGACTACCTGGGAAAATCTTCTCAGGAATAAAGCACAACAGAAAAGCATTTAGGTTTCCATAGTAACTACATTTACCTATTTATCCTGTATCCAAAATTGTACAGTATGTCTGCACCTCCTTATCAGCTCCACTTGAGGTAGCAGAGTACAGCTAGGGTCAGGGCTTCAGCTATTGGTGCACCTACGGTTTAATGTGACAGCCGTAGGGCTCCGCTATAGCAACATTACGCTTCTGAGCAAATCGAGGGTGCATGTGAAGTCAGTCTGGGACAGATGTCTAATTTTGATTTTGATCATATCAGGGAGTCTTTCTTGCCAGATTTCTGAGACAAATCTGGATGTGTTTCAGCCTGGTAGCACATCCACTATAAACAGTTCAAGTTACACCCCCTCTACCTTTGTATAGCTAGCAATTATATAATCATATGCCCACATTTCTAGAAAGCCTGTGAACTGGTAAAAATCTGATATAAAAATGAATCTAAATTTAAACATGCAAAAATATTCTCATCTTGGGTATACCTCATCACAATATTTGATTCTGAAATAACTGCTTAAAATTATTATTGAATTAAAATTTTCTTTACTTTTGTGTATTTTCATAGAACACAATAAAACAAATAGGGTCAAACCCAGACCCTGTCCAGACAAAACTTCCGCTGAAGTGACTAAACTTCCATAGAAGTCAATGGTAATTTTACACGAAAAAGGACTGCAGGACCTGTCCCACTGAAATTAAGGGCCTGACCTGAGAGGTTCTGAGGTTGTATTCAGTGAGAGTGCAAACAGGCAGCATTTGATTGGGATCAGGCCTAGGACTGCAGAAAAGAAACTGGAATAGTTGTTGCAATGCTCAGATCCATACTGTAATATTAATTAAAGTATAATAAAGATAGCACATGTTCTGTCACAGAAAGCTTCAGGAGGTCATCATTCAAAGTAGCATTGACAACAAATATCCTTGCAAAATACTAAGTAAGTACATAGAGGCTGAAAAAATTAAGCATGCACTATCATTCAAATTACTTAAAACTCTTGTATGTTGTCATCTAATGAATATTCTCTTGCTATTTCTTATAAAATGAATACTGAGACCCTTTCTATAGTATTTATGGACACATTTACATTTCACAACAAAAATATATATATATATAAATATTTCTCACAGAAGCTGCAGAGATGGTGTGAGCAAAAAACTCCCTTCTGGGATTTTAGTAAAAGCAGATCTCACAAAGGATCTGGAAAGAAGAAAAAAACAACCTTATGTTAATGTAGTCTCATACACTCATGGTTATAATACTGATCTGGGCATCACAGAGAAATTTATTTACATAAGTACTGCAAATGAAAAAGAAAAAAGAAAAATGTTACAGGTTTCATGTAGTATAGAAAAAGGTTTAAAATGGTATGTGTGCACACACAGAGACAGACAGACAGATGAAAGAGATGTAAAAATCAGGATTCAAGGATGCAGCACAATTTTAACACATTAGCTGATGATTCTGAATGCTGGAGGTACTCCCTGCAGCAAGCATCTTTCAGTATGCACTGAAAACACCACACATCCGAGTTCATTTTAAATCATAAATTAAATAACCAAATGCTTACAGCCCTTACAGTGAGATAACATCAGGCGGAACGCTGCGAGGAATAGATCTGGCATTTTCACATAAAGCATTATCTTTGGTACAAGTACACCAGGCAGGACATTTTGGCTTCACTGGCTTCTTCCCTTCAGTCAGCAAAAGCACAAATAAAAGGCATAAGAAATAAGCAATTCTTCTAAAGGGTCTGCTGGCATTTCCCATTCTTTTGATCTGCTCTCGTTCCAGCCAGTTGAAAGAATATCCCAAAACATGAACAGGGGTTCTTTATTCAGCCATTGGATGTCTTTCCATAAGTCCAGGTCAGTATTTGTCTCTGCTTTCCCAACCCTTTTCTTTCTCTTTCACTCTGTTTTTGTAGACAGAAACCTGCAGCTGATCTGTATGTTTCCACTCACTCAGGCAACGTACTGCTCAGAGAAGAGACCTGCGAGGTGCTGTAAGATGGGGAAAATCCAACCAGCTGAAGGGAGGGAAAAAAAGAAAAAAAAAAAAGAAAAGAAAAAAAAAGAAAAAAGACTTGCATCACCACAAAAACACTGAGCACAACACAGCATTAGATTGCAAAGTGATGTAACTGAGAAATACACTGCTTTCTGTTTTCACAGGGAGGCCCTTTCCCTGTTACCAAAAATAGTACAGCATTATGTTTTGCTGGTGGGTGGGTGAGTGGGTGTGGGGTGGAGTATACGTGCGCGTGTGGGGAGAAATCAGTCATCTTTTACTGGATCCCTACAACCTCCTGAACCTCTGAGAATTGTGCTTTCCATACTGCAAGCAGCAGCAGAACTAAAGCCAGTATCTCCTGGAAAATGAATCGGGGGAAACCATCAAAAGCATTGCTGCAAAAGCTGTTAGATTAATTTTTATCCTTAGCCCTTATTGCACATATTTGTACCACTGAAAAATAAGCTGCCACACACGGAAAATATTACAATGTATGAGAGAATGCCTACAACTGTCATTCCTAAACAAAATATTTTGTCATGCAAAATAGCCTTCAAACTGCAATTTTAAGGAAAAAAACCCACTTATTTGGTGCATGTTTTCTGAGCTTGTTAAATAAAGTGGATCAAGCACTGTTCAGAACGGATGATACTAATTAAAAAATTCAAGTTCAAAAATTTATTTGCTTGGAGACTGGTTAGATCATTTTACATGAAAGAAAATGTTATTTAAACACTAGCTATATTACAGCTACAGTTAAGAATGGACCTTATTTGAAAAATGACAGGACAGGGACAAATCTTGATGGCAATAATGAGTCCTTACAACACTGCTGGAGGCTGCAACTGGGAGTAGCACTGGGTGCAAATGCTCTAAGTCGCAGTCCTCACCCTGAAGTCTTTACAGTAAACTGTATCAAATATTTTATAGGCACTTATAAAAGATAAGCAGCACCAAAGTGTTACAACATAAAGAATGGTAAGACAAAACTAATGAATGCCACCTAGCTGGAAATCCGTACAGGATATATATACATATATTTGATATAAGGTTCCCATTAGAAGAGTTTTGCAAACTTTAATAGGTCTTAACGCCTCCTCAGTGAGAGCGACAGCATTATACAAGCATCAACCTGATGGTACAGAAAGTTTAACGCTGTTTGTGTCTTTCTTCCTCAAAAGCGGTCCCAACAAAGCCCTAGCACATACCCAGACATGTGTGCCCAGCAGGAATTTCAGATACTACATGTGGAAGATGACGAAGAGGGACAGCAGCCTGCAAAACTGCAAGAAATTTGGTGTATGGATGCTGGGGAGGCCCCCACTGACAGTGCATCCTCGCGCGGCCTGCGGCTGAACTCCGTCTCGCCGGGGCGGAGAGGCGGCTCGGCACCCACCGAGCTCACGCCAAGCGGTGGGAACCGCGTCGTCCGAGGCGCTCGCGGTGCCTGGGAAGGTGCCCAAAGCTTTCGGAGGCTCTGCTGGGAGACGAGCCCAGCGCTCGGCATCAGCCCTGCGCCCTCCACGCACCCGGCCGGGGGCGAAAAGGCAGCTCTCGCCTCCGCAGAGCTCTCTCGCTCTCTCCAGGCTTTCGTTTTTTTAGAAAAAGCTCTTTATTAACTCGAGCGCGGGGCCCACGTTTTTGCTCCTGAGAAAATCTTCCGTGTCAGCTGCCTCTCCTGAAGCAGGGCTGACTTCGGCCAGGAGCGACGCGGAGCCGCTGTAACGCGGAGCCCCTCCACCCGCTAGAAGCAAACGGCACAGGATTACGGTAACCGAAGCACTGAAATCATTACCAGGCAAACGGTGCTGCCTTCCCATGGGCACGAAGGTTGCTCCTTGCTCTGGGAACGAGGTAAGGGCGGTACTGAGACGGCGGCGGGCCCGGCGGCGCTCGCCCTTCCCGCCTCGGGAGCTGGCCCCTCCGGGACGTCGCGCGGCGCAGACCTCTGCTGAGGTGAGGACAGCAAATTCGCTAAGGTTTTCGCTGCGAGAGAAAAGGCCTGCTGCTGCTTGTTTGTTTTCTTCTGGCAAAGCTACCCATTGCCATGGCAATACTTTGCCATTGATGGTGAAACCCCGTGTCTCAGTTTTTAAGCTCATTCACTGAAATCCACCATCAATTACCTAGGCATTTCTTTTTAGTTTATACTCCAGCAACACTGTGTACCTCCTGGAAACTTTGCGCCCTAGCAGTTTTTCAGTAACAAAAGCACATTCTGCAGCAGAACAGTAACCTGATTCTAATTTTATCCATGCAGAAAACTGCCTGAAAGTTAGTTTTCTATTCCAAACTACAATCCAAAACAACTATTTTTTCCCCCAAATTGCAGGTATTATGAATATTTACAACAGTTCTTGAAGACAGAGGCATAAATTACATTCTCCAGGCTCCTTTTATGCCCAGCTCAATACCTTAGTTCTTGCCATGACATAGATTAAAATCAAATTGGTTGATGGGTTTTCAGCGGCATCCGCGCTCGCGAGCCATTGCAGCGTTTGGCTTCCCCTTTTCCTGTGCCATCGCCGCTTGTTTTCTGGCTCAACAGAACAGGCAATTGCCTGCTGTGCCCACATCGGAGGGCCTGCTTCCAGGGCCTTGCTGGCTCGTTTTCTTTTTTGCTCGTGTTTCAGGTCCTGATAAGGCACAACATGAGTCAAAATTCAATTCCCTGTTTTCGGCGAGGCTTGAAGGATAGATGGAGGCGCTGTGGTTTGCTGTATTAGACAGACTTCTCGTTATTTGACGATTCAATTGAAATATCTTCACCTTGCAGTGCAATGGAGGTGCTTGCTGGCAGACGTGTCTCAGTATGGGCAGTGATAAGCTTGTACTGTGCTTCTGGCTCCCGGTATTAGCTCTAATTTGGCTTTGGCAAGGTATTAGTTAGCTAAAGCCAGCAGATCCTTTTTGGTAGAATTAGATATAGCGATACAGACATTACATGCATTTATTTTCAAGCAAATCATCCTTAAAACTAACTCAGTTTTCTCAGCTGTGACTGCTAATTCTGAATTACACTGTGTTCATTTCGTGTTGTGCTCTACTACCACTACTGCTCGGTGGCTACTGTAGCCTGGCAACACGGAGGACTGCAGTAATCTCTGTTCTCTACAACCTCTCAAGGCTTAACTACTAACTCCTACCAGTAGGTTTTCTTTTAGCATTTGCTCTACACTTTCCTTTACTTACCAGCTTGGCAGAGATGTCTACCAGTTACTTGTTTTCTTTTTCTCTTTTATTTTAGCTGCTTTCTTTTAGCTAAATCAGGTCTGAGAGGAAGCCCTCAAAAACAAAAAAACATGGAACGAGGCCAGTCTACTCCTTGGAGACATGACCCTGCTTGTCACAGTTTTTTTTCTTTTTAAAGCTCTTCTGGTGTGGGGAATCTTTGTAATTTTTACCCTCTTCTTTAATAGCTGAGAATTATTCAGCATTGCACTAAGCACAGCAGATTTTATTATTTCTTATACTTTCTTAATCAGCTATGATATTTACCCTTTTTAATTTTGACTAGAGACAAGCAAGCAATTCTTAGTAAATAATTATTTCCCACCTATTCTCTCTTTATGGCAGGAATCAAACAGCTGATTTCATCAAAGGTATCCAAATTGTTTGCTGAAAACTTCTGAAAATAATAAAACACCTAATAACAAGTTTGATGCAGGTATATGACATCCAAAGCTGCTTTAGCTAGTTGTCATAAGTAGTACTATTCACCACCTAGTACTACTCCTGTTTTCAGACCAGACTTAGCACAACTTTTGCAGCTTGGTTTCTAGTGCAAACAAATGCATTTACTATTATTATTTACTAAAAATATATTTTTAGCAAATATTCCTGAATATATGGTTAAAATATGAATACTTCTATGAGTAAACCTGTTTGCTAAATTCTTTGAGGAAAGTAAACACAAAAGGTCAGTACATAGATCCAAAAATTATTTTAAAATATATTTAATACATTTTTGAGGGATAAATTCTACTCCACTAACTATTCACATTAGTCCAATATGTTTTCATTACCAACATATGGCAAAGTTTTAATAAGCTTCCTGTGGTTTCATGCTGACTACATTTCCCTTTGCATATATGTATGCTACTACAGTTGTCATTTATTTCATCCTGCTCTTGTAAAACTCTGTTGTCTTTTCTGTGTTCAGTATGAGGTGCCGGCACATATGTGGCCTAATCCAAAATCGACTGAAGCTGATGGCTGGACTTCAGTAAAATTTACCATGCTTTGTGTTAGGCCTGTATTTTACCACACAGAGGTACAACAGTCAAAATCACACCCCAAAAATTCAGGAGTCTTCTAACAAACAGAATATTTTCACTGATACATTTGGATACTGTATTTGGAGCACAAGGATTTAGAGATCACAGACTCCTACAAATGTTTCATGACTCTTTTTACTCTGAGTGCCACCCTTTTCACAAATTCTGCAGCAAATGACAAATTTAAAGCAGCTGAGACTAATACTGCGCTTTCAGTAAACAAAACTAAGTCTTGAATTCTAAATAGTTGTGAAAAGACTATGCTTCCTGGTGGATCTGGCACCATGATCCTTTGCCAGGAAGAGGCCTTCTGCAGGTTAAATATAATAAAACTTGAAATGCCTTTACAACAGCTCATAGAACAGAACAGCTTGAGAATTATTAGAGAGATGCCTAGAACTTTTTATTTGGACAGGTCTTCTAACCTACTTTGTCATGTCCCATCCACAAGAGCGATTACAGATATCCTTCTTTATTATGCCATGAGAGTTTCATTAAATGTAGAACAATGAGGCCAATCTCTGTGTCAAAAGGCTGAGAAAACTGCTACTGTAATTGCTGCCAACTTTAAAGGAAAGAAAACCTCTGAGGGTGGCCTCCTCTCCCTTGCATAAAGTAGCCAGTTCACAGTTCACCATGGAGTTACATCAACATACAACTAATGCACCTCTAAAGAGAATCAGCTCTTAACAAAATTATATAATGATGCAGAATACGGGTAAGTGTACAGGTAGCTCCGTTTACTGGCTTAGGCATACAATAGTTTGACAGATGACAAAAAAAAAACACATCAGGAGAGAAGCACTGTAATCTGAATTATCATTCTTTAAGAAAAACAGATGTGCAATGTGTTTCATCCAAACAGAAGCTAGGCAAAATTCATCCATGCGTAGGTTTTGCTTTTTACAACTAAGGACATATTGACACTCTATTTTCAATTGCAGGTTTTTAAATAGTAGAGAATATTACAAACTACCTCAGATGAGACTCAAAAGCAATAGGATTTCTACTCCCTGTAGTTTCTGAAAGGCTTACAGCATCATTCAGGTTGGAAGGGACCAGGGAAGCAATCTAGGCCATCTAGAGGTAAATGACAGTGACAAAGGCTAAGAAGCTAGATATGAAGTATCTAAAATGTAGTCTTTTGATATTATATGATTTTTAAACCAAAAACACTTATTTTGAAGGATATAATCTATAATCTGTGTACAGCTGATACTGATAGTACTGCTAACGTTACATATATTTTTAAACATTCTGCTGGATGATTGTTCATGCTGGTCTGACCATCTTCCAGGCCAGGCCATAACATGCTATATGCTGCCATAGCAATAGCTTTATTTTATGTAAGTAAAGGAAAAGAACAGAGCTTACTATCAGACAGAAAAATCCAGTAACCATCCTTCAGGTCAGACATGATCATGACCTCAATTACTCCTGGATTAGCTCTTCAGTATGAGAAAGACCACACAAATCCTCTTGATCCTCTTATGTTTTCCACCTTCCACTTCCAGTTTCCGTACAGGCTGTCATTCTTGTGCCTCAGTATGGAACTGGATTCCAGTATAAATCCTAGAGCTGGGATTCCTCAGCTCTTCCCTAGCTCGCAGCTTCCATTTTCCAGCACACTGGGACCAGTTGTTTTCTCAGGTTTTTAAGAGGCTCATAAGCTCAGTTACAAAAACTAACTGCCTTTCTCCAGACCCATACAATGATTCCTACTCCATTTCTGTTGTCTGTGCTTTGCCTCAAAAATGCTGACAATGGATATCTAGAGATAGGGGAAAAATGAAAACAGCAAACAACAAACACACAAGCTCAAAAGCAAAAAAAAAAAAAAAAAAAAAAAAAAAAAAGCACAATTCAAGGATATGTGAAGCTGTGTTACTTCATCGTAATGGGAAACGGTCTTGTGACTTTCAAAGAAAATGTTTTGCAAGTCTTTTCAGGAAAAGCAAATAAAAGTGACATGATGATAACTAGAATGCAGCCCTGTGTTACACTTTTGTTAATGTGAACATTCCTCCCTTGCTCCCTCTTCCATGGCCTCCTGGTTCTGCCTTCACTACACAGTTCAATATTGCTGTTTCTATCTCTAATGCTGATCTCTAAACTGGATCAATGAAATTGTAAAAGAACAAAACCTAAATAAAACTCCAAACAAATCAAAATCTTGACAAACTAAACCAGGAATTGATAGGGCTAGAATGTGCAGTTGGGGATGGGAAAGGACAAGGATTTTGGCTTTGCTGTCAAAGAAAATGTATAGGGAGACACATATTTGAGGGGCACTTTCCTGTGACACCTAATCAGCTCCAAGTACAAGCTATCACCAAAACGGGCAGTTCTATTTCCCACATCTTGCTTAACTCTAATCAAGTAGTTTCTTAGTGCTTCTGTGAGCTGGCTGTTTTCCTAAGGTGATGCAATACTAGTATTTTTGTAAGCAGGTTAGTTTTCTATTAGATCAGCAAGCTGAATTGGGTCACCTTGCAGTAACATGATCACCAGACCTGATGCACAAGGAAGAGGGATTTTGGACCATCCCTTCTGGCAACACCTTGAAAAAGATTCGGCGCCATGAGGAACTGCACCTTCAAAGCTCATCTCACAGCCACCTCATGCGGAAAGCATCAGCCAAGAGGCTGCAGGCTCTTGCTGCTTCCTCTGCATCGCTACTGCAGCTCACTTTCCTGTCCTGGGAATAAGCTCCGGGAGGTAAACTGGCAGAAAACTCCTTGAACCACAATGAGTGCAAAAAGTTTTCTGAAGGGTGAACTGGCTCCCAGTGGAGTCCAGTGGTGATGTTCAGCAGGGAGAGATGGAAACCCCAGCTGGGCCAAAGGGGAAGAAAGGGCCATACCCTTTGGAAAGCTGTTAGCTATGTGAGTGAGATAGCTCCAACCTGGTAAACCAGACTGAGTTGCTAGTTGCAACCTCAGGACAAAGGTGTACTCCCACCTCAGCTGTCCTACCATAAGAGGCACCTTTAAACCTAGGGTGAAATAGCTAGCTGGTAATCAGATACACAGTTTGATAACTGAAAAAAGGCCAGATCTGCTAGAAAGTTTGTTAAGCTCCTGGAAACCACATCCAATCTGGCATGACCCTGGACAATGTATTGGTTTTCCAATGAAACAAGAAGCACTATTAATTTACTCAGGCTGGGGTTCCACAGAGTCTTCTCTATATATTATTTTTCATCTACAACTGTTTCTAGTGTTAGGATGGAAACAAGTGATGGGGGACAGGAACTACTAGACTGGTGTTGACTGCTGAGAGGTGTCTGTGGAACTGTGCCTCATTTTTGCAAACATAAAACTCACTGTAAAATAGCATCATGCCGGGATAATGTTCACAAATATTTAAATTGTGACATTTCAGTCAAGACCAAGCAGGACAAAATATGAACTTCATAAAATGCCTTAGTATTTAGATAGTCTTGTTTAAGTTACCCTCTAGCTAGAGGACAGACCCTCAGGAGGCTTATACTAACAGACACTTGGTAATTTTGATTGTCAGTCTGCCAGCCCTTCTGCTAACTATTCATGAATTTAGCAGTTGTTTATAGGAGGTATCTTTCATGCCTCCAGCAAAAATACAGAGCAATTGAAAATTCAGTCCAGTAAGAACCTCATATCGCAAACAGTAAGTCCAAAATTCCCTAGCACGATCAAGTGCTTTCCACAGACCTAGAACACCTAGCACTGTCATTGTAGCTAACCGCCATTTAATTGGCAGCAAGAAAAGTCTATAATACATTTCTTCATGGAAAAAAAAATTGAGCTCCTCCAGTTTGCCAAGATGCTAATTAAAAACAGACGGCATGTTATAAAATCCTTTCCTTGACATGTGCTATTTTACATTGACCTTCTATATTTTTTTCACGTCATTGAGTCCCTGCAACATTATTTCAACCTTTATACATTTGTATTGAATTTTATCATTTTGCAGACAAACTAACTTAAATATTATTTATTTAAATGTAAATATGAAATGTATTTGTTACATGGCAGAGGTAATTGGCTTCTAAGGAGAGAATCTTTAGTCATTAAAAACAAAAGGTTTCTGACTAAGCCCTGAATAATTCACAATGAAAGAAATCTTAGCCCCACTGAAGTCACTCAAATAGTTCAAGTAAAAGCCTTGTTGGAGTGCCACTGGTATAATAAATTACATTCGGAGAAGGATATGGCTCATCAAACACATATTCCTGTTTCATGATTGCTAATCAAAATGCTGGGATTTGGACTAGGACTGATGGACTTTAAGGGATCATTGCTGACAGCTCCACAAGTGTATTTTATTGCATTTATTGTTCTTAACACTTTAAGAAATTTGGAGAAATGCCTTATTTCCTTAAAAATTAATCCCTTTTACCCTTAGCAAAGATTAGATCTGCCAGAAACCCCACCCCACCAGATGAGTGGACGTATTCTTACTGTACAAAGCCCAACACAAATTCTACATAAAACATGATACAGCACCGACACGAATTCCGCTGTCCCTCTTCCTTACAAAACCATCCCCTCTAGAGGAGAATTCAGAGAGCTGATGACGTCTATCACATCTCTCTCAGTTTATGTGCCAACACGCTATTACTCAGTACAGCTTTAGGAAAGGATTTGCTCCTTTGGCTGTTTGGCTCTCTCCCTCTGCAGTGGCGGACCAAAACCAACACAATATCCTATCTAAGAACTGGCAATAATATTTAATGCAATTTTCATTCTCTAGCAGCAGGGAGATGCATGTTTTAGTTATGATTGCTCAGAAGCTAGGGGATTTTCCTATCTTGAGTATGATAATAGTTAAGACTTTCAGATTTTGGACTTGCAATGCTTCTTATGTATCACTTTTCTAAAATAATAATTCAAATTCCATACAGACAACTTTTTTTTGCTATTAGGCATCCATAAGTTTCCACTGTTGCTGCCCTTGTGATTTAGGCAAAGACTCATTAAACTGGAGAGCCTAACTCCCAGTCTCAACATAATATATCAGTGAGAATAACCTCTTTTATGAAGCAATACAGCTCCCCAGTTAAACCAATGACACATACTCCTGATTAAACAAAGGCATACATGGCTTTTTCCTAAGCATTTTTTGAAGCAAATGGATGAATATATGAAAGAAAGAGAGAAGAATGAAAAAAACAGAATTCACAGAGAGAGCAGTAGAAACATCAGAGAGCGCCTGGATGGGCATTGGAAGTAAGGTCCTGAGAAAAGCCTCTAGAGGGAACTTCTTAGAGCTGCAAATGGTCTCCTGCTATTTGACTTGCTCTTCAGTCAGAGAAATGAACGCTATACATTCCTTGTAAATAAAAACTGAATCAAAGATACCTGATTACATGAACAATTTACCTTCCTAAACAAAACGATCTGAAAGACAGATAACCACTCAGATTATCTGCAATAGTAGAAGTAGCAATAATGCTCTATTACATGTTTCTGATACTTCTGCCTCCCCTTCTGGGAGGCAGACTTCCCTTTATACCTTTATAAATAAATATATATGTATATATATGTATTTTTTTAGAGAGAGAGCGAGAGAGTGAAAGAGAGAGAGAGAGAGAAAGAGGGAGAGAGAGGGAGAGAGATATATATAGTTTCCATTCATAGGCTAGCACCACAACCGCTTATTCATTCCTCTCATGCTTTACCTGCTGCATTTCAAGGCTGCCCTGATGCTAAAAATAGCTTCACATATCGCAGGAGGGTTGCTATAGATTCAGAATGCGTGATGTTAGGAAGACAGCTAAACCCCTGCTTGTGGAGGACAGAGATCCACGCGGATGCGGCCCCGGGGCAGCTGTAGTACTATGTGACACCTGGGCTGTGATGCCCTTTCTGAAGGATTCTCAGGCTCCAACACGGGGGTATTTATGTTGCTCTAAGACTGCACTGAACTGCAAACCTGAAACAAAAATTGTGGATGTGGCCACAAGTTTGAGCCTTTGTTTTTTAAACTTTAATGTTAGATCACTGTACCACAATACCTTCCCGTATTAGTAGCCCACTAGCTTATCTTTGGCTGTGAAAGCAGTTTAACATTTTGTTGTAAGGACATATTTTTCTGGAGACATTGATGTCTCAAAGCAGGAAAATATAAAAATCCTTCCAATGGTTGTTCTTACTGTAGAGCTGAAAGGATAACTCATTGAGTGTTCAATTACCAGCAATGTTCATTGACAGCAGTGAAACTACATCTAAAAATTGCATTACGATCAGTTGGTCTGGACTTCTGGCAGTGTGTCCTCTGACACTGCTGACAAAGCTAATGGCAATTTTGGAAGTTACCTGCCTGTCACAAAGTAATGGATAATGTGAATGAATATATGCTTACATATAACTTTCCAACTAATATACTGCCTAAAACAGCAAAATGTGCTAGAGATAAGTATCATTTGATTTTTAAGGTTATCAAATCTGTTTTCATAATCTGTCTGCCAAAAACGTTTTGGAATTACAGGAAAGATTTTATTTTGCCAACATTGACAATATGGAAATTTCGAGGACTGTCTTTAAAACATAGTTATCTCTGTCCTCTATGGTTAGAAGCATCTTAAAATATTTTCCAACTTTTAGAAATTACTTTCATAAATTAGAATATCACAGGTTGCATCCTTTCAGGATAATGAAGATTAGATTAATGGAGATAAGAGCATCTGAGTAAGACTTGCTTCCAAGTAAGGACAGTCTGAGCTTGAATTTCATGGGAAAATACGTTGGTTGAAGGGTAAATTGCAAAAATGAATGGATGGCAAAATATAGCTCATTAAAGTAACTGCTACCAGAAACATGGCAAAACAAAAAACTGAAATGAGTTTCATTCCACAGTATACATAAGCTCCCAAATATCAGGTTAATTTCTGTATACTGAATACCTTAAGCTTACTCAGTTACTTTCATCTTCTCCAAAATTAGCTGATTTTTAGAAAATTACAATGAAAAGTAGAGACTTAATAGAAAACTGTTTGTATGAAAAAGATGATGTAATGAGAAATTCATTACTGTGCATGCATGCTTCCGGAGTCCTGTATAAGGAACTGATTTAATGTTTTCTCTCTAGATACAAATTCTCCTGATTTTTAAAATTTATGGATTTATGGATGTATTATGCCTAAGTTAAATGAGGTAATCAGAAGAATATTTTCCTTTTGTGAACAGACTCCGATTATCAAAATGTGCTGAATACTGAGTCTGTTAAGGCTGGGGTTCAAAAAAGTGAAAACGGTGGCACGGATTGACTAAAACAAGATTGCATTAAATATATTAAAACTGATGGTAATACAACTTTAAATAACACACTGCAACTTTTAAGGACTGTATGTCTGAGGACAGCGTAATGTAGATTTGAGAGACAATTCCATTATACGCTAAAGGAAATGGTGTTTCACTTAAATCCCACTTAAAGTCTTGACCCTTATCTTTCATGTGGTTATCTTTTATTTCTATTCAAGAGAGGCAGTCATCTAGATATGTAACTTAACATTTTAATATACTGCTTGCAAATTGAATGTGGTTTCAGCAAGTAGCAGATTCTCCCCGAAGCCTGAATATTTCTTTTTTCCTACTATAGACACTTTCCTCAGCAATTTTGTGAGTCTGTAATTTTTACTCTTAAAGTTGTGGATCTTGTGCAACTCTCTGTTGCTGGCTATAAAGAATGCAATTTGATATTTTTAATTAAGTTAGACTAATTGTTCTCATTTAGGGTAGTTATCTTTCCCTTTCCACTTAGGTGCCATAGAATGAATAGTGTCCTAGAAATACTTTCTATTATCCTAGATAATATTCCAGTATTTTATGTCTGAGTGACTTTTGTCATTAAATAACCCCAAATTGTATTTAATTTGAAATATAACCCCTATTATTTCCAAAATCTGGCAATACTCCTACTAACATAAGATCAGTTCTAGCCTAATGGATAGTATTAAATGAGGGCCCACAGTATAAGTGTGTTTGTAAAAAAGTGAAAAAAGAAATGTTTACTGATTCACTCCACTCCACTGCACTGAGCAGCCTCTTTATATCCCTGTGTCCTTCAGTTTCCAGGGGACGGTCAGCTACTGATAACTTCAACATGATACTCCGAGCCTCTAAACACTGTTACTGTACTACTTTACCATTTAAATTTTTACTGTTTTTTTTTTACTGCTACTCTTAGAATTACTCTTGGAATAACTGACTGAAATCCTAAGTGGAATAATGACTGATTCTGTCATCATTATGCCTTATTATGCTCTTACACATGTATGATTCCAAAGACTTGACCATCCCATGGTATATTGCCCATGGTTTCTGCTATGAAATATTTTAATATTTTCTTAAGACAATCGGCAGAAAACATTGTGATGAACATGCCTGACCAGCTGCATAGTACAGGCTGCAGAACTGACCTTTTCGATTCCTGGATTAAGACCTCAACTTTTGCTTAAGCTAAGGCACAACACATCTCGGAAAACAGAGGTGTTATCTGGAACAAATGCACATACAGGAATGAGACCTTATTTCTCTATTACATTCTATCTTAGACTGCAGAATCTGAGGCACCGTATCTTTTCAAGGTTTTTTATAGCACTAGGTGCACTATCAGTGTACCAGCTTAAGAAACAAATGGCATACATATTGACTTGCTACTACTGAGAAGACACTGATCTGTCACTCATCTGTTTATATATCATAGAATCATAGAATCAGTAAGGTTGGAAGGGACCTCTGGAGATCATCTAGTCCAAACCCCCTGCTCAGTAGGGTCACCTAGGCATGGTAGACAGGGTTGCATCCAGGCAGGCCTTGAAGATCTCCTGAGAAGGAGACTCCACAACCTCTCTGGGCAGCCTGTGCCAGGGCTCCATCACTCTCACAGGGAAGAAATTCCCCCTCACGTTCAGGCGGAACTGCCTGTGCTTCAATTTCTGCCCGTTGCCTCTTGTCCTGTCACACGGGACAACTGAAAAGAGTTTGTCCCCGTCCCCTTGACACCCTTCCTTCAGGTACTTGTACACATTGATAAGATCCCCCCCTCAGGCTTCTCTTCCCCAGGCTAAACAGGCCCAGCTCTCGCAGCCATTCCTTGTAGGGCAGGTGCTCCAGCCCTCTGATCATCTTTGTAGCCCTATGTTGGACTCTCTCCAGTAGCTCCATGTGTCTCTTGTCCTGGGGAGCCCAGAACTGGACATAGCACTCAAGATGAGGCCTCAGCAGGGCTGAGCAGAGGGGCAGGATCACCTCCCTCGACCTGCTGGCAACACTCTTCACAAGGCACCCCAGGAGACCATTGGCCTTCTTGGCCACAAAGGCACATTGCTGGTCATGGTCAATCTGCCATCCACCAGCACTCCCAGGTCTTTCTCTGCAGAGCTGCTCTCCAGCAGGTCAGCCCCTAGCTTGTACTGGTGCCTAGGGTTATTTTTCCCTAGGTGTAGGACTCTGCACTTGCCCTTGTTGAACCTCATGAAGTTTCTCCCCGCCCAGCTCTCCAGCCTGTCCAGGTCTCTCTGTATGGCAGCACAGCCCTCTGATGTGTCAGCCACTCCTTCCAGCTTGGTATCATCAGCAAACTTGCTGAGGAGGCACTCCGTCCCCTCATCCAGGTCATTGATGAAAAAGTTGAACAGGATGGGACCCAGTACTGAGCCCTGGGAGATGCCACTAGCCACAGGCCTCCAACTAGACTCCACGCCACTGATGACAACCCTCTGAGCTCTGCCTTTCAGCCAGTTCTCAATCCACTTCACTGTCCACTCATCTAACCCACACTTCCAGAGCTTCTCTAGGAGGATGTTATGGGAGACAGTGTCAAAAGCCTTGCTGAAGTCAAGGTACACAACGTACAATGCTCTCCCCTCATTTACCCAGCCAGTCATTCCATCATAGAAGGCTATCAGGTTGGTTAAGCAGGATTTCCCCATGCTGGCTACTCCTGATCACCTTCTTCTCTTCCGTGTCTGGAGATAACATCCAGAATGAGCTGTTCCATCACCTTTCCAGGGATGGAGATGAGGCTGACTGGCCTGCAGTTGCCTGGGTCCTCCTTCTCACCCTTCTTGAAGACTGGAGTGACACTGGCTTTCTTCCAGTCCTCAGGCACCTCTCCAGTTCTCCAGGACCTTTCAAAGATGATGGAGAGCGGCCTTGCAACAACATCCGCCAGCTCCCTCAGTACCCGTGGGTGCATCCCATCCGGGCCCATAGATTTGTGGATGTCTAGCCTGCCCAGAAGGTCTCTAATCCTGTCCTCCTCAATCAAAGGAAAGTCTTCCCTTCTCTGGACTTTCTCCCTCATGTCCAGGCTTCAGGATTCCTGTGGGCTGCCCTTAGCAGTGAAGACTGAAGCAAAGAAGGAATTCAGTAATTCTGCCTTCGCTGTATCCCGTCACCAGGCCCCCGTCCCATTCAGTAGCAGGCCCACATTTTCCCTAGCCCTCCTCTTGCTGCTGATGTATTTGAAGAAGCCCTTCCTATTGTCCTTGACATCCTGTGCCAGACTCAATTCCAAGTCCATATATATATTAAAGTCTTTAGATTCCATACATTCAACAGTAAATGATTTCTACCTTCCCTCAATTTTCATTTTAAGTAAATTATTAATAAATAAATACATAGTAGACAATGCACAAAATTGCGTATGTATCAAGAGACAAGGGAATAGATATATTTTTCACTATGATTTAAACATGCAATGGGCTGTAACCTTGCTCACATACTCATTTTACTTTCACAAAAGAAGTCTAGCAGGATACAATACAATTTAAAGAGAATAAATACTACAGTTACAGTGCTTGAGTTTTTTATATATTCCACCTCACCTTATTTTCCTTGTCTCTGTGCTAATTATGTTCTTTCATTTTTCCCTATTATATAACAACTCTGATATCAAACTGGAAAAGTAGATTTACTCTTCTCTTGGATTTATGTATGCAAATACCATCAGCCATTTCCACCTAACAGATTTAGACATAAAACTAGGATTAAGCATTCTTTGCTTTCTTAGGAAAATGTTCATACCTTGTGGATTTTAAGCATAATGCACTTCTAAAATCTTCTCAAATGAAAACTGGAACACTCTGGAGGGGCTACTTTCTGTATTCCACTGATTTCAATGCAGACTGATAAAACAAAGAAAAACTATTTTGTGCACATTGATAATTATATTTTAATTAAATTCTTGACAGCTTAAAACCATGACACTTGTTTATGCATGCCTTCATGTGTGCGTAATCTTTTAGTGGATTTTGTTCCAAGCATAGCTGCCAGACTGCAAGCTCTAGAGACCAAAATCACTTGCCACACAACAAATATGGCACAGACCATGGGAATTAAAGGACAACAGACAATATTCTACATCTTTAAATCTTTAGAATCTGTTGAATCTTTAGAATCTACCTCTTTAAATCTTTAGAAGACTTACTAGCTAAAATTCTTTACTTTTTTGCTGAAAAATATTGTAGCAATAATAGGGTAGGTTACTTCCAATAATTATTTTTGATGAAAGTCTGCTTTATTATTTCCATAGCTGAATCAGTTAGTCCTTATAGGGGTATACTGGCACTATTTATGGTATAAATATTAACAAGGACTGGCAGCCTAGTTTATTTTAACAATTTTTCTTGGTTCTGGAAAGTTCCCAAAACTTTTAGGATCCAGGTTATTGCTAGGAATGTTCCTTAAGTGCCACTGAATGAATGAATGAATGAGACAATCTGGTTTTCAAGATATTATGTTTAAAATTCTTACACAACTCTATATTCATAGTCAAGAAATCTCAAATAAATATTCGAAATTAAGACAGTCATAATTCTTAACATTTATGTGATTCATTAGCATATTAACAGGATAAGTAACACTACCATCAAAAAATATGCTGAGCATGATTTCAACTATCATCCAAAAGAATGAAGATTAAGGTTGTTACTCTGCCAACAACAACAAAAAATATATTTTGTGAATTGTGCTTGAAGTTGAGGTGTCTTAGCTCCATCAAAGTAAGTGGAGCTAATAGATTAATTCAGTTTAGGCCATATTTTTTAGAATGTGGTCTAAACTGGGATTCTATCTACCAAATCGACCAGCTAAGAATGACAGTGCAGATTGCTCATATTTTGCTTCTTAAAGATTTTCAGAGCAACTGAAAGTTCAGCTCCATTTTTAAAAAAAGTCTTTTATTTTTTGTCCTAATAGCTTAACATGGAACTTGAAATGTGGACAATTCTCTTCTTGAGTTTCGCATTACTGGTCACAAAACTAGTTCCCAAACTGTGGTCTGTAAGACCAAAGTTAAGTGCTCTGTAGCTGGCCACTGGAACCATTGCCTTCAGACAAAAGTCTGAAAGTGCATTAGCCCATAAGTAACTGTGATGTTTTGCAGTGATTTTTTACTCTAAATGCACAGGAGCCTGGAATAATGAAAGTATATGGGTCTGATTCTACTTTACATAACCTAAAATACCATCATTTTGCAGCCCTGCCTTTAGTTACACAAAACTGGGGCCAGATTTTCACAGGAACCAAGTTTGCCAAATTGTTTATCATTTTTGAACGGGTAGTGTTCTAAAAATCTGTCCCTATTTGGTGTTTTTGACATTGGTCTCCAATGGTGTTACCCAGGAATAACTGAGAGGAAAATTGGAATTTAGGAAATTTAATACTCTTGTAATAGGATTAGATATCATGTTATTATCACTGGTCTATCCTACTGATAAATAGAAGGCAATATAAATTATTTTGGTCACTTATGCAAGGATGTGGGATTCTCAAAGACAGAGAAAAACTTACAAACTGATGCCATTTTTTCAAAGACACTTTCCTAACAATAATTAGAAATGGTAACTGCAATTCCAAAATAGCATAAAATAGTACAGATATTATTGAAATAATGGATACAGTAGGAGGTTGTCTATGATTTTTTTGGTAACATCCTACATAGGAAAATTACTTTAATTGAGTAAATTACTTTATCAGCCAAACAAATAAGACTGCATTTGCCTTTCATCACAGCAACATTGACATCTAGTGGCTAGTTAAACTCCAGGTTTGATATCCTTTCCATGGCAAAGCACGGAACGTCACATTTCCTGAATTTGAAAGACAAAATAAATACGCTTTTCAACAGCCTGTTCTCTTTGCATAGTCCCTAGACAATCACTGAATTACAGTAGTCTTCAATAACTAGCTTGTGTGGGTTTATTCATGGGAAGGGGTGAGCATGAGCCATCACTCCTGAGCACAGCCCCTGATTTCCCTGACTCTCAGGAAGTCTGAGGGCTTCTTGTTATAGATGTCATAGAACTGGTAAGGTTGGAAGGAGAGATCATCTAGTCCAACCCTCAAACAAGTGGCCCATATGGGGATTGACCCACAACCTTGGTATTATTAACAGCATGCTCTAACCAACTGAGCTAAACCTCAGGAACAATTCTGCATCACCCCTGAGGATTTACTTTGCTCAGGGCTTGCTGGCAGGTGCAATTCATCTCTAAAACTGTGCACAGGTACATCTAAAAGAAGAACTACTACACTTACTGAGCATCATTTTACCAGCTTATATGAACTTACATTTTTAATTCTATTTGCTTTTATACTAATTATTAGTGAACTTGAAGGGGGGGGATGACAAATCAGGAAAATGACAGACCACAGGAGACTGTTATTCCTATGAGGATTTGAAAATAGATTCGGCAACCTACGTAATAGACATGTTGGATACAGGAAGGTGCCAAAATCAATTTATGTTAGGAAGTCTAGTTTCTTCATTTTTCAACAAAATACTGGCTTAATGGAGAAAGAGGAAAGAATAGACATAATAAATCTCAATTTTAGTAAGACTTTTGATGGTTCCATATTACTTTCTCATAATCAAATTTGAATGTAGTCTTAGATGCACTCCACAAACAAGTGTGATAATGGCTATAGTTGGCATTGGCCACCTTGCTCTCATTCTCCATACTGGTAGTAACTATCTTTCCTGGCCTGCTGGTAGGATCTGCTTCATTAAAGATCAGTGGGAATAACAAAGATCTAATTTTTTAACTGGCTAACCAGTTAGTCAGAGGCTACTGAATTAAACAATTTTACCAGCAGATCTGAGGAGAAAATAATGTCCTCCAGGAAAGCTGAGGTAATCATCCTTTCCATCTAAATACTGATGAGAGCTAAACAGCTGTGTTTAGTGTATCTTAAAAAAATTTAAAGAGAAACCTAGAAGTCTGAAGGCAATCAAGAAAAATAAAAAGAGAGTTATCAAAAATATAACCTATACCAAAATATACCAAAAGGTTGAAGTACTTAGATTCCTTTAGCCTCAAAAAGAGAAAACTTTGGGCATATGTCTTTCAGTATTGAAAGATTTGGTATGAAAAGGATGATTGATTCTTGTCTTCTGCATCAGTTTAGGGCATTAAGACAATGTCTCAAGTAGCAACACAGATTTATCTTACATATTGGGGGAAAAAAACCTTTATTATCTAAAAGGGTAATAGATTAAGCTATTCATGCTGCAAAATCTCCTATATTGGAGGCTTCTAGGAACAACTCAGTAAGTCAGGTACAGTCTTTTAAACTCTGCAGCTCTATGATTTAATACCTTCTTTAGGTGCATATGCATTGATAAAAGTGCCCTTCATAAAAATAAGGAGCATAAATTGAATAGTTTGCTTAAGTAATATATACCATTTCTCCTAAATGGTAAGAAAGGTCAGAGGTCTGTCCTCAGCACCGTAACGCCCATCACAGATGTTAAAATCGTCTCTCCAGCTCAAACAACACGAGTCAGTAAGTATACATAAATCTCTTGACGTCAGCAGACTTGTCATTGATTTAATGAATTTGAATGACTAAGAAGTGGCAAATTCAATCAAATAAATATGGCAATTTTTGTCTAGTTCTTTGCTTATTGAGTCTAACTCAGTGGTCTGCATAATATGGTTCGCGATTACATGGAAGACTGGAAGAAAAGAGAGTAGTAAATCTAGAAGCTGACAAACTCTTAGGAGTATTTCAGAATCATGGGCTTTACCTTGTATTATTAAGAATATTCCTTCTTTCCAAAACTTTCTCTGAAATTGTTATACATAGTCATCAGAAAATGGGATGATTGAAGTTACATAAAGAATGTGTCAATGACTTGAAAACAAAAAGAAAACATTTACTTCTTGAAGGCTTTAAAATTATGCCTGACTCAGGCTTTCTGGATACACTGGCTCTCAAAGTTGGCCCATTTTTAGATTTAGGGCAGCAGTAAAGGGAAAACTACAATGACTGTTAGTGTCCTTTGTGGGCCATGAAGTTCAGGGCTACTGTCATCTAAGAGTATAGTTTCACATTACTGCTAAGCCGATCTAATGGAGCGCTGCTGCTGAATGAAGAGCCCTTGTTTCCCACCTTCCCTTCCCTCTCCTGCTGTCTTAGCCCTTCCTTCTTTTTTTTGGCACTAGCACTGGTACTCATCGGATTGAAGAAGCTAGAACAGCAGACAAATAAATTCTGCAGCTGATCAGCAATGGTCAGATGAGCATTCATGCCAAATCAGAAGGAGGAATGCCCTTTTCAGCTGCAGTGAACCCATAGACTGGCTCACCTGTAGTAAAAAATGGGACTCATAAAGTTTGGTTACACAGTCATTGCAATCCAACTGCATAGATCCCCGCTCCCCCAAAGGGGCGATGCCAACCTCACCTCCTTTTTTCCCCAGAGCCACGTGAGACCCAGATGAGATAACCGCCCTTCTTCATATCAGAGCATACTGATCATGGATTAAACTATGGACATCTTCCCACAGGATAAAGTTATAATCCATATACTAAGGGCTAAGCACAGGTCTAGTTTCAACTTCCAGTTTACTTAGGCGGCCATTTCTAATCCATTTAGATAGCTATAGCATACTGTAACCTTTTTACACAAAGTAGTCAAGCTTGGGATATTTTCAAGCAGTACGGGCAGACACCAGAAAAAGCATAACATAGTAAGATGAAGTTATCTAGCTGTTATTCTTAGAAAACACTTTTTATAAAATAACTCAAGCATCTAAAACAGTTGCTAAATTTGGACTCGCTGACGAATTTTCTTCTCTCCTGGAAAGCTTTTTTCCTAAATGTGTTCTGTAGCCACAGCACACTGATGAGAGATTCCAGAACTGTAAATCTTCTACCTTTTCCCACTTTTCTTCAAAGTGCATAATCAATGATATGTTGGCCCAGTTTCCAGAATCATGTCAGGATTCATTCACACTAAAACAGTCTGCTATTTCCGTAAGAGAGGAACAACAGAAAGATGCTTGCTATTACGGTTTCTTGGGTATACATTATTTATTTTGAGATATTTAAATTATTAATTAGGATAATTCCATTTTTTGCAACACAGAGCCTGTGCCCTTTAGAAGAAATGGGCCACTTGCAATGGGACTTCCAACAGAATACTGTACACGCTCAAGGAAGCGTGCTGGAACACAACTCCTTTCCTCGGAAAGGAATCCGGCGTCACCGTTACATCCCCTCAGAGCTGTAGTAACAGGGCGACGGACACACCTCATGCCGCAACCTCCCACCAGGGGAGGTCGAGAGAAAGAACACTTTTGTTCTTAAAAATAACATTCGGTAGCCAGGATAAGGAGGTAGGCTGTCTGCTAAGGTGTGTGACAGTCTCCCTACGTAACAGCAACTAGCTATACGACTTATATCTTTAATAACAAAGCAGTAGTACTCTAATTTTGAACATTTCCTGTACTACGTGTGTCTTCGGTTTAAAGCTCCACAAAACTTTAGAAACTCTGATGTGTTCCAGAAGAAAATACGTATGACGGATTAGGCATTTTTGCCCTCAGGAGTCAAAGCGGCGGCGGGGGCATGGCGCGCCCCAAAGCCCGAGGCGCAGCAGCATCGCCTCCGCGGCACCTGAGGCGCGACCGCGGGCGGCTGCCGCCTCGCCCGCCACCGCGGCGGGCAGCGGCTCCTGAAACTCCTTTCCCACCCCCGCCCCCTCTCCGCGGGGCTCCCCCGCAATCCCCCACCTGCGGCCGGTCCTTCCTTCTCCTGCGAGAGGCGGGATCGCGGGCGGCGGCACCGCTCAGGCACCTCCGCGCCGGTGCGACACGCGGCACCGCGCGCTAACGCGACCGCCGCCGCGCTCGGCCTGCGGCGGAGGGACGAGAGCGGCCGCGTCCCGCTCCGCGCCGCCACCGCCGCCGCCAGGGGCGAGCAGGCACCGTCTCCGGCCGCCGCCGCCCCCCGCGGGCCTCCCTGCTGCGTCCTACCTTCCCCGAGGCGGAGACCGGCCGCAAGCGGCGTCTCGCGCCGGGCCGGGAGCCTCCCCGCGCCCCCTGAGCGCCTTTCCCCTCCCCTCGGCTCCCGGCTCGCCCTCCCCCGCCCGCCGCCGGGCTCCCCGCCGCTCTGCCCGGCTCCCCGCGGCCGCGCAGGCAGCGCCCGCCGCGTTCGCGCTCCGCCTCCGCGCCGCGTTTCCGGCAGCGCCTGCCGGGAGCAGGCCGCGGAGCCGCGCCCGCCGCCGCCGCCGGGCCCCGTCCGCCGCCGCCGCCATGGTGCCGAACCAGCTGCTGCTCTCCGCGGCGGTGAGTCGCGCCGGGGAGCAGGGCAGGGAAGGCGGGAGCGGGGCGGCAGGGCCCGCGCCGGCCTCCCCCCGCGGCCGGGCCCGGGCAGCGAGCAGCGGGCGGCGCCCCGGCGCCGAGCGGCGCCCGGGCCGCCGCCATCTCCGGCCGCGGCCG
This sequence comes from Rhea pennata, assembly GCF_028389875.1. Taxonomy (NCBI): domain Eukaryota; kingdom Metazoa; phylum Chordata; class Aves; order Rheiformes; family Rheidae; genus Rhea; species Rhea pennata. Next base: position 18,319,634 of record NC_084669.1, on the reverse strand, counting down.
GAGTCGCTCTGCAAGGGGTGACTGAGCAGCGCAGGCCATTTTCAGTGGGAGCTTTCTCCTCGTTTTAGACCTTTAATAAAACAGAAGGGGTTATTTTTTCTTTTTCCCCCCTCTTCTTTGTTGGGGATGTTAACAACTGTAATTCGTAATTCCTTTTCACAAGGAGCAGCAAGTTTAAGACTAATTGAACTTAACTGTGAAGTTTTGTTCCCCAGGTGGTGCTTACAAACTCCTTGTGAGGCCTCGGGTGTGACTTTGGGGTGGGAAGAGTATTTCGCACTGAAGTGTGCTAACCTGACTGCATCGCGCCCTTCCTTTTGGCTCCCGAAGCCCCAGGCTTTGTACCTGCCTGTGCTCTACTACAGTTAAATATTATGTATATTTTACGTGTCTTGGATATTTTTTCTTTTTTGGTAGGAAAGGGGAGAAATCAGTCTGGAGTAAGCTTCACAACACTAAGCATGTGTCTAGTTACACTGTCAAAAAAAAAAAAGCTACATTCACACATGGATGCGATCCTCTGATGGATAAGGAGTTCATTTTTTCTGTCTTACCTACAGTCAGCTCCTCTTGGTACCATCATGAGGCATTAGTTGAGCAGTTGTTTAGTCACAGTCCGTGAGTGCCTTCCAACAGTACTGGAACTGCTCATGTAAAAGCCCAGTTCAAGTGCAGTGTTTGCTTGCTCTGCTATTGCTTCTGCAGGAGGAGTGGTCTGCAAGGATCAGGACCTCTGTGGAGGGCTTCTTCTTTCTTCCTTCCTTCCCTTTTTTTTTTTTTTTTTTTTCCCTTCTCCAATCCTGAATGTGTTTTTGGGCTGTAGATCTGGAGGAATGCCTGAAGCTGTGGGGATTCTCCTGTCAAAAGAGCAGCCTCTCAGGACTGCTCAGTGTTTAGCCATACCTGCCCTTACATTTATAGTTACAGCTTTCCAAAAGGCAGTCATCAGCTCCTGAGAGCCTCTCACAGTATGCATCTGTTGGAGTGGCTTTCTTTTCACCGTTTTTTTTTAATTTGTTCCTAGAGAACTTAAACTATACCATTTGGGAGCTCATTACTGAACATATCTACTTCTTCCCTGGGGCTGATCATCCATGAGCAATCACTTCAGAAAAACCTCCCTCTTTTTATTCAAGATTTCCTCTGCTGATTCTTTCATCTGTCTCATGTTGACTTTTGTACATGTTATGTCAGTGAGGACTTTCCCCCTTTTTTTCAGTGTAAAGGAAGCACTCAGTGTTCAGCTGAGAAGCATTATTTTTGCTATTTAAAATGTTTCTTGGATTACTATGATATTCTTAAGATTCAGAAGCCAAGCATAAAAATACTTGCTGCATGTATATTTCATCAACCTCATAATGTATTCAGCTTGTTATAGAGATCACATAAGATTCATTAACAAAAATAGTGACAGATTTGCCGTTAGAAATACCTTAACTATGAAACCTGCTTCTGAAGTGTGGATAAACATGAGACTGTGCTGGAAAAACATAAGCACCATTGCTGCTCTTTTGGCAGTGCATGAGACCCACTTACGCCAGATCACTGCAGACATCTGCAGCACTTTTCTTTTTTTGACTGTTCTGATTGCTTTTATGAGTCTCTTGAAAAACAGAAAACATAAAGGCAAATTAGAAATATTTGCTTTGCTTTTGTTCAAATATATATTTCTATGAGAGCTGTGTCAACTTCGTGTCTGTCTTCAGGAGAGTTCAAGTAAAGAGCAGGATATTATTAAAGCAAGAAAAAAAGATAAAATGTCCTACAAATAAAAAGAATTAAAAATCATTCTTTGAGCATCAGAGAGGAAAAAAGTGTTTTACATAGTCTCTATGATGCACAAAAATTGTTGATGTCACTAGAGGACCTTTGCATCCAGAAGAGAAACCTCATCAAAATTGTCCATAAGAGATGCATCTTTTTTGTTTTTCAGCTACTATAGTTAGACTGTTGTAGCATTGTTTTTTTTCTGCTCTTATACAACCCTAAACTCCGAAATTAATTTTAGATGTACTCTGTCCAAAGCTTAATCTTGGAAGTAGCTTAGAAGTTAGTGGAAATGATGCCTTTTTGCTTTCTTTCAGATGCTGCTGTTTTTGTTGCTGTATTGTAGTAGCATGTAAATGCCTGTGCAAACAAAGTCGCAACAAAGAAGTTGCAGATTGGTAGAAGAGCTTTGATTTCATTATTTGATTGTCCTATATGTCTATTAGAAACCTCTTTTTCACTTTCAGGAGAAAGTTGGCAGATTTTTTCTCTTTTTTTGTCCAAGGAGGAATATGATTATAAGAAATGTACAAATAAACAACACTGAATAAAATACATTGGCTTCTAATCCATTTTATTTTCTTGCCCACAGCAGGAATTACCAAGATAATTACAGAGTATGTGCCAAATCATTCCACATGCAGATATGTAATAACCAACCCTCTCTTGTTAGCTCTAATTATGTTCGAGTTATGTAAATGCTTTTTTGGTGTCAGTGCCAGTTTAAGCATTCCTAGCTCTAATTGTTCTCCCCCTGTGCTATCCCTCCAGTTGGCTGACATAGCTGGGTTTGGGACTGTGGGTGAACTGTATCAGGGAACTTATCTGGTTAAAATAATTATCTTTGGGTAGGATCGTTTGTAACCTGGGTCAGTTGTTTGATCTGATTCACCTATAGTTTCTCAAATCTTTGCAGCTGAGCAAGGACGGTGTAGAGGTAGGAGGAAGGGTGAGGAAATCAGTTTACTTTAGTCACTACTACTGAAAGAACTGGACATAAAGCAGTGCTCTGAGAAACAGAGATAATAGATCGGGACTTCAACCAGTGCTTGATAATTTGATAACATTAAGATAGGCAATATTTTGTGTTTCTATGTATTCATTAGCTTGACATTGTAGTCCAAAAGCATGTGGAATAAAAGATTTATTTCTTGGTGTGAATGTTCTTTGCAAAAATAGTGCTGGTTAAACTTTATGTTTTTCCAGGAATCTTTTTGTTTTGTATTTTAATTATCATGTCAACCAACTTTCCAACTACCAATGTAATGATCTACAACGTTGTGCCACGGCCCACAAAACCTTTTTCTCTGTTTTGTTTGTTTTTAATGTGGGTACATCATTTGCTGTCTTCCAGCCCTCTGAAAGAACAGCTCTTAGGGGAAAATACTCACCTTTTTCCTGTACGAGGGGGATTGTTTGAAAAGAAGGGGTAAAGATGTTTATCCATCTATCAGTTATCTGTATTTACATGAAGATTAAATATGGGACTATCTGCATATAAATTATAAAGTGGGTTTTTTTGACTTATGAAGTCTATAAGAAACCATGGTTCTTTTTCCCTATGTTGGAAAATACTCTGCATGGTCCATTGTGTTTGGTTTGGACATGAGAGAATATTTGTGCTCACTAGCTCTCTTGCTAGTGAGAGATGCACAGTACTGATTTCTAGTTAAGTTTTGTCTAGCAAGTGTATTGATTGCATTATCTGTTACTGTCTTCAGGTACATGGCCATGGTGACTATGATTCTGATTTTAGTGATGAGGAAAATGGAGAAAAGTCTGTGCAAAAGACTAGAAGGTAATGTAACACAGAATCAACGCTTTGCATTATGTATTCCATGCCAAGGGCCTATAGTGTAGAAGATTATACCAAATGTGTTAAGTCTAGTGTTGTGAAAAGATTTATGAAAAATGAACCTATTTGCTTCCTGCATCTCCTTATGTCAGATTTACCAGGGCACATCTCCAAGGGGTAACTGAGAAGGATCAGTTCTGCCGTGTCCATCTGATGTCCCTTATGCTTTTCAGTTCACATGGCCGACTACTACATTTTTCCAAGCATTAGCATCAGCTGCTGGGGTTTGTCTGCTCTGTTCACTTTGCTCTAATCTGTCAGGAGATATGGAACTGCTAAGAGAGAGAAAAGAAAAAAAGGCCGCATGGCAACAGGCTTTTATGCAGAAATAAAACACCTGCTTGAAAGAAATGAAGAACTGTTTGTTTATTATTTGATTTATGAAGAGACCTGGGAATTGTATTGGTGAAGTTGTACTCAATCCTTAAAATGTAACTGCACATCTTTTATTTGAGACTGTCTTTACCAATTATTTTGGCGATTCGCACAATTAGTGGCCTTTTTTGGTCATCTGATCACATTCTTCTTATTAAGATTTTTTTAATGCATGTATTTTTTTGGCACTACTGCCTTTGCCATTCTGTACACAATACCAAACACTTCATGTAACACATCTATTTTTCCTTAACTTTTTTTTTTTCATTCTTGCTTTATTATTGGATTTTATTCAGGAAGGCTCTCTGGAAAGTTCCTAGGATACTTACATAATTTCCTCTGTAGTGGGATTGAAAGAATAGAGTTTGCAGTGTCTGAATGCATTATGGGGCAAAATCTTCCGTGTTACAGTTGCTGGGATGATGGAAAGCATTGTGCTATTCAATTTATCTTATAAATATAGTTGTTCTGCATTAAAACAGTGAAGATTTTTGTTCAGCTTTAGTTTGCAAATGCCATTACACATTTTAGTATTTCACTTCCTAGGAGGAAAAGGAACCTATTTCTAGATTGCTATTAACCATCAGGAGCCTTTCAAAATAGCATCTTTACTCTTGTTTTGGCACACTACTACTAATTCCCTATAGGACTCTGAGTTGGTTCACTGCATAGGTATATATCCTTTTTTTTGGCAATATGGGGATACTTATTTTCATTTTAAGGAAAGCGATAGTCTTCAGTCTTCTGCATATTGCTCTTTTTCAGAGTTTCCTTATGGGAATTTTGTTCCTACTGATCCTTTTGAGCATACTTCGTGCTAGTATCCCATATTCCATAAATTAAAATACAAATTCCCTGGCTTGCTTTATATAAGTTTCTGACTTCCTTTCTTTGTGTCAGCTAGTAATTATGGAAAGCTCTTCTTCACCTCTGATGATGACTGAAGCTGACTAAATATACCTCTGGCTAGTTAAGGTGCATTACTTTGTATTTAACTTTTCATTAATATGTCAATTTCTGGAAGTATTTTTAGCTGCCAAGTGACAAATACAGTTCACAAGACAGTATTTAAATGAGTTTTAAATTACAGTTCTTGTGACTACCCTAAGAGAAGCAACTTTGGTTAATGAGGTGTCAAGACATTATCATGAAAAGATGGGATATGATTACTAATATTCACTCCTCTTTTTAAGAACGTACTGTCCTTCCTTTTTCGACTTGGCTATGCAGCCTAGATTTGCAGGTGGCTTTAAAGGTAGAGTGAAATGAAGAAAATTTCAGTGTGGTTATAGAGTAATAATGTTCATAGAAATCAAGAAGTGCTACTATAGGCATTTTTCTCTAAATGCTAACTGTAAGCAGGTGCCTTTCTGGATTTGTCATGCAAATGAAGTAAATTCTAACCTGATGTTGATTTTGAGGCTTAGTTTTATTCACATAAAAACTAGTGATGTAACAGTTACTGCTATTCAAGTTAGTGCAAAGTTTGGTGTACAGAACTTGTATTACTTATGAAGAATTCTTGACTAACTTAATTCTCCCTTTTTCCCCCTACCTTCAGTATAAAAGAAGATGACCTTCTGATAAAGCCATTCCAAAAAGCAAAACAAAACAATGTGGCTCACAGACAAGTTGCAGCTGAAGAATGGGATAGGTATCTTTTATTATTGCTCTGTGAGATTTTCTTTCCATAATGTGAAGACAGCTTTTGTTCTAACATATTTGTCATTAACAGGGAAGAAGCAAGAAAAAGACGATTTCATTTGATAGCTATGGATGCTGTATCCTTTTATTTCATTTTTCTTCAAGTTTGAAATTGGAGAGACAGGTTTTCCACAGCGGAATATTTCTATGGAATCTTTACTATTTATGGAAGCTTTACTTCATATTTCTGAATATCATGAATTGAATTTCATTATCACAGAAATTTACAGTGTAGCATCAAAGACTGAGTAGTTATTCAGACTAGCTTGTTTGCTACTGATATCTACCTAGTAGAGGCATTTCCAAACTCCTCCTGTATACTCAGTTGTCTTGTTCTGGACTAAGTTACTATACAGTGCACTTTGCTTAGATTGGCACGAAGAGGCCTTTGCCTTTTCATTTGAGTGTACATAGAATATGATTTTATATAAGGCTGTTGCTATCTTCAGAAAAATAAATTTATACTTGAAATACGGAAATGCATTAGTTCAAAAGACTATTTGAAACAGCATTATCTCCAATAATACCTTCTACAGGTGCTCTACTGTAAGCCTGTATTGTATCATATATAGTTTTATTTTTCTTTTTGAATTTCTTAATTGTATTTCATCTGTCATTTGTAGTTATTTTTTAACCACTGCTTCACTTAGTTCACAGAATTTCTCCTTTTATTTAGTTTTCACCTATTTTCACTTTGTAAACTAAGTGTATCCAAATTATTGACCGTTTCTTGTTTGTTTAAACAGCTGTTCTTCAGCAGTAAAAGTTACTAAACATAGTAAAGAATAAATTAAATATGGAAAGAGTCACTTTAACTGGAAATTCAAGTAAGCAGGAAGTAGCTTCTTATAATCAGCATTTGAATTTGGTCAGCAGCTAGATATACCTTATCGTGCCTGTAAAGGGGACATGTCTTAAGCAATCTGACTGTGGTTGTAGACGATCGTTAGCCACACAGAAAAGCCCATATATTCTGGAGTTACTGTAGAACTTACTGTATAGAGTCTTTTTTGTGAGTTTCTGCTAATGTTTTTGAGTGGTTCCTCTTTAAGACTTTTACGGTTATGGTATTTAATAACTCCAATGGCAGTACAAAATAGTATGCTGCATTAAATGTGTTTAATTGAGCTAGTTATACCTTCTGGGCTTGTTTCATGATTGTCTGTTATGTTCCTTCTGTTTGTGGTGGGAAAAAAAAAGAAAGTACATACTGAGGTTAAATTAACTTTTTTTTTAGTTTTCTTTGGAAAATAATTTCTCAATAAAATTATTCTAATTCATGTCAAAATAGTAGGCTGATAAAAATTACTTCGTATTCACACTGATGTAGTAGTTGCCTGGATATGTCTCAGGAGATAATGTATTTCCTGTTTTGTTGTTTCATAGACAACATACAAGTTAATTGAAAATGTTGTTAAATCATCACATGTATCTGATATTTTGATATATGAAGTTGCTTATTTTCCAAACAGAGTTATATATCTTTCCTCCTATTATGGTACCAAATGTATTTCAAATCATGTCTCTGAGGCCAAAGTGTTCTTAGAAAAGCATTATTTGTTTTCCTATGATTTTCAGGTCCAAACTAAAGCAGATAACTTCTATTTTTATATTAATACTAAAAATTAATAAATTATTTGATTTTGGTAGCCTGTTTTATAATACAACTGCTTTATAATACAGAAATACAAAATTGTTTTAAACCTGAACTTGAAATAGTACTAAGAAGCACTATTCCAAATTACAGCAGAAGAATTGAGCTCAGCTTCTATGTGTATGCTTATGGAGCATCTTTAAAGAAAGAAGATTATAAATGTCTGACAAGTGAATGAGATTTTAAAGATTAAGTTGCCTTGAATTCTTATATTTGGAATGCAATCTTTATAAAAGGTTATAAAGTGAAAATTGTTAATTAATACCTTTCTTTCTGGAAATTACTAAACCGTTTTTGAGAAAGCTTCTTTCTGTAATTTATTTATTTAATTATTTTTTATTTATTTTTATAGCTATAAACATGATTTTTTATTATTCTCTTAGTTTTAAATTATTGGTAAAATAAAAGAAAATAAGCACTGAAACTGAATCCTTAATTACTTTATTCAGTATGAAAGACATAAAAAGTTTGTGAATGACTACATTTTGTACTATGGTGGCAAAAGAGAAGATTTCCAGCGTTCCAGGTAAGAACCATTAACAAGCTTCCCTTCACTGCTCCCAAACCTCCCTTTTATGGTATAGCTGTTAAATATATGCTGTAATTTAAGGGTTTTTTGTTTAAAAAATTAATGCTTTTCATCACTAGGAGTAACTGTAGTAATTGTAAGTAAATATCAAAAATACAAAATTGTTAACAGTCTTGTTTCATTTTTCACCATTATTTTTATATAAGAACTTGTTGAGAGATGAATTTTTCTCCTTTTGTTACATAAAAGGAAAGATGACAGGTGAACATTAGTTTTTAGGAAGGTACATTGAGAAATTTCTGGCAGTACCTTGAAAATATCAGTCTGGAATAATTGTGAAATGTGCAGAATTACTATTCATTGTCCAGAATAACAATCTCCTTCAGAACACTACATAACTGCCTCCTAACGTAACTGTTTTCTTAAAAAGTATTTTCAGACAGGATCAAGTCAGCCATGGTTTCAGGGCTATTTGCCACTGTTTTTTTTTTTTTTTTTTTTTGTCATTTGGGGAAAAAGTATGCCAAGCTGTAATATATTCTTGAATAGTTTTTATTCAATAGCAATATATTCTGTTATGCAGTGAGCTGGAGATAACAGCTATGAAATAGGGTTTTGCCAAATTATTATGTGACTGACTTTTCATTTTAATATTATATAGTACTAAAAAAAAGTGTTCTTTTATAGAGCAAATGACAAGACAGATCTTGATGTTATAAGAGAAAACCATAGATTCCTGTGGAAAGAAGATGATGAAGTAGACATGAATTGGTAACTAGAACTTTTATAAGATGTATTATTTTTAGGTTACTTTGTACTAAATTTGTGGTATCCCTGTTAAGAATTACTATGCATTCTTAGTGTTCATTCTTTGATCTTTAGCATTTTAAAGTGAAAGACCTTTAGGATGTACAGTAATACCACTCAGTGGTAAAATTGATTGGTGACAGGAAGAGCTAACAAATATTTGTGCAGTCCCTGAGAGTCAAATGACTGTTCTGAAAACTGTGAAGGAAAAATAGTTTGAAAAAATATAGTTTATTTTGTGGTGTAGATATACCTCAGAAATATTTTCTGATTTTATGGTAATTGCTCCTTAGCTCACTGAGTGTATTTCTGTTGCATTTCTAGCTCTGCGACCTGTGTTCTTCAGATGGAACAATACGTCCTTGTCTTGCTAGTGCTATTGAAGTGTAAAATGAATTGTATTGTGTTCTGTATTTAATAAAAATAATGCCTTTTGTTACAGGGAGAAGAGGCTTGCAAAGAAGTATTATGATAAATTATTCAAAGAATACTGTATAGCAGATCTTAGTAGATACAAAGAGAATAAGGTACAATTCAATATTGTAAATCACTTGTCCTGTTTAAGCAGACATTTACTTTAAAATTGCCTTCCTATGATAGAGTATTGTGAAACCAGACTGTTAGTAACTCCTCCCCTAGTAAGAGAGTTGTGAGAAACTGTAAAGTTATTTAATAAGCAGTAGTAAGTTTGAATCCAGGCATTGTCACTGTCCCAAAAATGTGCTTGCGTGGGAATATAAATGTTTCTCTCTGATGGTGTTTTATGAAAAGGTATATTGTGTACAAGAAAGGCATAAAATGTTGAGAGATTAGGGAGGGGGGGGCTAGAGAGATTTGGCTACAGATGAATCCTAAGAAAAACCTGAGAATGTTGCCTTTTTAAAAAGAAAAAGTCTAAAAAGAATTTGTACTTGAATGCTCACTGAAAATACTTTGGAAATGCATGCTCAGAAGCAGTGTCTCATGCTGGTTGTTCTTTTCTGTTTGTGGAAATATGATTTTTATGTTCTTTGTAAGTAAGTAGAATTTATTAAGAGAAACAGCAAGATTTTACAACCAATTTTTCTTCCTGACTGGAACAACCTTTATTTTTTCCAAGGTTTTGACTGGCTAACCTCTTAGTCAAAATGAGTGGGTCAATTTTGTACTGTGATTTTTTGCAAAGAATATTGCTGAATGCAAGCATGGATTAGTATTTTGTTACCACATAGTAACAAAGGAGCCCTACAAACAATGTCTATATAAAGCACTTTGAGACTATTTATAGTACTGAAAATGATATTGATTGGTAAATATTTGCAGGGACTGAGCTTAAACTCTGATATTAGGTGGAAAAGATGTCAACCTTCTAAAGAAAATTAAAAAGTAAAATGCTTAAGATGTATTCCTCCCCTTTTTTTGGAGTGATTTTATTTTCCTAGAATTATTTCATATCCCTCAATCCTTTCCCCCCTTCAAAAAATAACTGAATTTCCCTTGAGTTTACTTACAGATTTTGTTTCTTTCATTACTGTGCCAAGTTTCCATATGTTTGCTATCTTTGGTGGGAAACTGTTCTGTCCCAGTTTCCTATTTTTTCCTTTCTTGTGTGAACAGTATTCCCGTTCAGACTTAAATGCGGCTGTCCTAGCTTTGTGAGGTCACTCTGAATTTCTGTTAATGCTAGTAAGAGTGAGTTTTGTTATCTCTATTTTTTTAATTTCTATTTCAGCAGAACTCTGATGTGTCTTGTAATTTGTTTTCTTACATCAGGTGATGCTTTCTGTCCTCATATATGATATGACCATGTAAGAGTCCTTTCTCCAAGTCTTTGTTATTGATTTATCCGTGCCCACTTTTGGCAGAGAAAGATGGAAGTCAGAAATGGGTTGTTAATCAGTTCCCATTCACACCAATAAGATGCAGTCTGTGCTTTCAGGTTTATTCTCCTTTGATTCTTTTTTCTGTATTTCCAGAAACTGGAAATGGGATATCTTTAGCCCCACATGCCTTCTGTTTTGCAGTGCTGGTGTTAAAAGAGGTGTAGGGTGGGTAACAAGATTCTCAGCCTTTCATGTGGTAGTTTATCATACCCCATATTCTCTTAGGTGATGTCAAATTAAAGTTGGAAGTATTTTTTTGTATGTTGTCTACATTAAGACTTGCACATACATATTCAGCTGTCTTTTCATAACTTTCAGTTGTTTTTGTATTGGCAAAAATCCTTTAGGCAGCTAATTCTTCTACAAACCTCTGCACAGAAATTGCAACTGAAATTTAGAACATTTCTTCTGAGAAAACAGAATTTTCCTAATCATTGGCTAATAAGTATCAGTTTCATGGCAAGGGCCCTCTCAAGGTCTGAAGAATCAGCAGAGTATCATGTCAAAGATCAAAGCTCAAAAGAAAACAGTAAGAAAACATACACCTGCTGTGTGTGGCTTCATAAAGTTGTTAATATTTTTAAGTTATTCCTCATGCAATCTTAACAGAAATTCATAGTCAACTTTTAGTAGCCTAAATATGGGGAGGGGAGAAGAGAAGCAAAAGCTTATGTTTTATGAAGTCGTGAAGATTTTGTCATTCTTCCCAAACTGGGTCTTACCTCAAGACCATGAAGATGCACTGATAAAAGAAATGTCTCTGGCAGAGCGATGACTGAACACCAGGATCTTTTAGTTTGAATTTTCTTAAATGGTTCATTCCACTCTCACAGTTAGGTTTCGTAGACAAGGATCCTTGCACATAGAAGGTTACAAGTTTTCTTCTTTACATAAGTAAAACATATAATCTTTCTTTCTCTTTCCATTTTAATGAGCAATGCCAAGGAGGCCCTCTGATATGAGGCTAATTATCCCTGTGGACACTGGAAGTGTATGCTCTTCCAGCTTTTTCCTGCTGTTGGTCTGTTATTCCTTGCATTTTCCCTTGACAAGAGTTCTTTTAGGTCAAGGCTATATTTGAACCACTGTGTATCTGTCCACAAGCTCTGAGGCTGATAAATGACCATCTGTATCATCAGATAGCTTAGTTTTAGTGTCAGTTTTGTTGTACAGTAAAGGAGAGTGTTTTCCACTTAAGTTTTACTTGCCTCAGTATTGGACTGGAAATGTACTTTTCTCTCTGTCTTCCCACTTTTCTCAGGGGGGTTATTTGCTGTCTCTGGTTTGTTTTATAGCTTGACGGATTGGAAACATCTCCCAGTTGCTCAAAAATTAAAACTATCTGATGCCTGGTCATTAAACAAAATCTATTTTATTGTTCTGATTCTTCCCAGATGATTTTCAGATTTCTAGGCCAAACGGTCTTCTGCTTTGTCAGAATATTCAGTTTTGTCTCTGTTTGTCAGCATAGGAGAGAAGTCAGCATTTCTTTGAGAAGAAAAAATTAAAACATCTATGACATTTTTCTTCAGTGTTTTGTCTAAATTAATACTTTCTTTTTTTTCCTGAAAGAAGTGACTGTAGACATCTTAGTTGTTGCTACAGCCAGTATTACTCAAGCAGCCCACATTTTAATTTGAGAATTTTACTGTTTATGAATATTAAAATGTCTTGCACTTTTTTAACTGTCATTTTTTTATTAAGTTAGGCATTTAATACTCCTGTAAAGGATCTGTTTTGGATTTGTACTACTTGGTCTTGGTCCACCTTGTAGATAGAGAAATAGCTCATTTAGGATCTTACTGAACTCATTTATCGAAGGTGATGAGGCAAAACAGTTGCCATGTGCTGATGTTGCTTCTAGTTTCTGTTATTTTGCAGGCTAATTTCAAGAATCTACACTAATTTTTAATTATGCTGTGTAGTTTCAGCTACAGTTCCTAGTATTGTAGCTTAGTTAGAGGATTTCAGTCGTTCTTTATGTTTTTATTTGTTTCTTCTCAGCTTTTGGCACTCTGTCATTTTCCACTAGTTGTTGGAAAAATGATTGTCAAAAATGAATCGCAGACAAGGACAGCTTTTGTCTAACTTATAAACTGGGCTTGTTGTAAAGAATATCACAGGCGGTTCTGGCTCCCTCCTTTCTGTTACTTTTGCTCTTGTTTTCCAGACTTGCTGTACTTAGGAAATGTTCTGTAAGAATATCGTCTGATCTGTATCTTAATTGGTCAAGTGTGGACTGTAGGGGGAAATGTAGAAAAGGCTACTTAAGTAGCAAAAGTGAGCATGGATAACTCAGTGATTGGTGAAATGGCAGAGGGACTTTGAGAAAGCAAATGTGCAGGTAAGGTAGAATTGTATTTTACAATTTATAGCACATGCATGTAGAAATAAGGACAAAATACTGTTTGTACTTCCTCCTGAACTTAGAGTATTTGAAAATTTGAATGACAAGCTTTTCAGAATTAGAATACCCTGTAAAACAACAATTCTCCTTTAAAACAGAAAAAAAAGCATCACTCTTAAGATCAACCAGTAGTCATAGAATTATTTTTACATTACTGTTACATAACTATCCAATAAGAGAGTAATTTACAGCTCAGTAGAGAGACCAGTTGAGACTAGGACTTTGTTTCCATGCTGCAGCTAGGAAGGATGTGCTAGGAAGATGTGACATCTTTGTTTAGATGCCGCACAAATCATTTCGAACATGATGGTATGAAGTAATAACATACATTCAGAAACTGTTAGCAGAAATTTATCAGGCAGCTTTGCAAGACCATACCATTGTAAATAATAAAAGATAGAAAGTAGAGTCCAAATGAAAGCATTTTTTTGAAGGAAACTTAGTGAAAGGAAACTTAGTAAAGGAAACAGTGAAATCTGTTTGCATGTACCCAGTGACATAATTTTTATTCAACTGCTAATCATGATATATCTTTTTATTGCAGTTTTATGATGCAAATAGACCATCAGCAGGATAGTAATTGGACTGCTTTGCTACTATTGTATTATTGAGAAATGTACTGCAAAGCTGTGTTAAATAATAGTAAATTTGTGGAAGTTATTTAAAAAACAGATTTAAAAACTGGGATCTGGATTTCTTTTTGAATCTTACCTTTACAAGTATATTTTACGTTCTGTTTCCAGTGAGCTGTCCAGTCCAGTTCTTGGTTTTTTTACAATTGTTTCAATTTTTAGTTGACACAAGCATGAATGGTTAAAATAGTCCTTTTTTAGACTACACTGCAGATTGTACTCTAAGCACTAGCTATTCCTCCTTTAGCAAATTATCACAAATTGTCATCATACATAATATGGTATAGAATGTGTTCTTCTCTTGTGTGTTTTTGTTTTTTTAATCCAGTGAAACCAATAAGTATGAAAACATAGTATACATTGTATCTCCAATTCCAAAGTGAGTCGAATGGTATCAAGAAGCGAGTATTTTATTGGTGTTCAGATTTTTAGTTTTCTTGGGCATCTTTTGTGTGATATATTGACCTGGGGAAATTTGGAGCAGAGAAAACATTTGCCTACTGATCTCTTTCTGCTCAGTTTTCCAGCTGTAGTTAGTAAGATGCAAAGAATGTACATGAGTTTACGGCACATTCTTAAGAGGCAGAACTTTTGGCTCCTGTTTTTCCCATTGTTCTTTGAACTGCATTGTTCTTTTCACATGAGAATTCCATGCTGCTGCCCTTCAGATAATGAATTATTATGGTTTATTAAAAAAAAAAAAATCAACAACAGTGAAGACCACACAGAACAACAGATACCTGTGCTTCTGTAGAGTATTCAAAATAGACTAAGAACAATTCAGGTAGATCCAAAATACTATGGAATTTATGCCACTGAGCCTACAAAACAGACATTTGTGCAAATTCAATCTTTGGGTGCCCAGATAGAAACTTCATGATCCAAGGGATGAGGGCTTGTGTGACCTTAGAACTATTCCCTCATGTCTTTTGACATGAAATTTTGGATTTAAGGTGCTTTGTTCACAGAGCAAAATTTCATTTTATTTTGTTGTCATGCAGTGTTCATGAATTTTAAATGAAATTACAAGATATCCCTATGCTTCCTAACATCAGCTTCCTAACTTCCAGTTTGTTCTTCTGCCTGCTGTGAAAGCTTTCAGAATGTTTTTAATTCACTGCTGATTAGTATCTCCTGGAATTTGAATTTCATGAGTAAATTAGAATCCCTCTGACAACCAGAATCAGAGGTATTTCTAATTAATGGTGAAAGGAATTAAATGTTACTAATCAGAACTGAATGGATGAACACATACAGGATAGCAGTTGACTAAAATTAATCTTTACATTCACATTTGACTATTGACAACTTAATTTTGCTTTTTACCATAACAGTTTGGATTTAGATGGCGACATGAGAAAGAAGTAATTTCAGGAAAAGGTAATGCTGCCTTTCATTTTATATATCTCCTTGACTGTTGTGTTTCTTGCTGCTTTTTGATATTATAATTGTTTGACAGTATTGGGGCAATTTTTGATATTGATAAGTGTATCACACATTGATGGGCAGTTAAGTGACCTACGTCTTAGCTGTTTCATGCCATGTATCTTTAGTGTGTATGATGATTTATATAAATAAAAATTAAGGGAACATAATGATTTGTTTTCACAAGCTCTAATTTGTAATGAACACCATCATACTGCATTTGATAATACAGAATTTCATAGTTCTCCATTACCTTATTAGTCTTTGCTACCTTTAGTGTCGCAATACTTTTTCCTCAAAAGATCGTTTTGATAGTTTCACCAGTGTTGTTTTGCAGATTTCTAACTTCTGAATTTAAGTTCCATGTGGGGTATCTGTTTCAGGCTATGTTTTTGAAAGCTTCCATGAAAATGGTGGCCATGTCTCCTAAATCTATTTCTAACATAGTAGCTCTGTTTCTGCACACAAATTTTTATAGATGTTTTATTGAGATCCCATTCTGTGGCCTAGGGGCATGGACTTTTTCAAGTTACTGAACAGGCAAGAAAGTTATGTGAAAATACTGCTATTGCTGTAAGTGAAATATTCATAGCTATGTCCTGTTTTCAGAAGTCATACATACACATGCAGGGCAATTGAATAGAGTGATATGGTTCATCACTATAGTTCTGTAAATAGCTCTCTTTATTATAACATATTGCAAGAACTTAGAAATACAACACTTGTTTTCTTAATTTTTG
Source organism: Rhea pennata (assembly GCF_028389875.1). Taxonomy (NCBI): domain Eukaryota; kingdom Metazoa; phylum Chordata; class Aves; order Rheiformes; family Rheidae; genus Rhea; species Rhea pennata. The sequence continues at coordinate 18,303,877 of NC_084669.1, read as the reverse complement.
CTAATATATTTCACAGGAAGAAGTGTGAACATTAATGATTTTTTAAAAAATCTATAAATACTACTTAAAACTCCTAAAGGTGCAGTTGTTGTAGTCATATGTTGCTTTCAGCACTAAGAATTATTTTAACAGATAGCTAACTTTGGTATACTTATGTGCTTTAGCCAACACTTCAAAAAGATAACTACAATTAAATGAGAAATGAATAACTTATGAATAATTATATCTTCATGAGGAGGAATTTCAAGCTGTATTATACATTTACTATGTGCCTGTCTGTATTTAAAAACCTGGGAGAAAATGCAGAATTACGTGTTTCAAGCTTTTCAAGTTTTTTTTTATAAAATTCTGATGAAAACTGTAAAGCTTGTGTTAGAACTAGAACACAAGAATTGAATAGTACCACTCACCACTAAGGGGCGCAATAATTCAGTGTTATCTAGTGTATTAGATGTTTTAAACATGCTTTGAAGTGGTCATTTAAGAAAAATGGAATCTTCAACCTTTTTTTTTTTAAGGTATAATTCAGTAATATAAATTGTTAATAATAATACTAACCTTGCTCAGCTCTCACTGTTTGATAATTCGCATTTAAAAAAAGAGAGCACTGACTTAGCATGTGCCTTATTTAAGCTGTGAAAACGGGGAGTGGGAACCAGTTGTATTATCATTTGGGGTATGTCAAGAAGGAAGGAGAAGAATGGCTAACTTACATTTGGTTGCTTTGTTTTCCATGTCTTTGCCAGCTGATGGGAGAGGAGGAGGGTTGGAATAAGTAAAAGGAAATGTATCATTTAAATTACTAATGGTAAATGCCAGATTATTTTTTTTCTTTTCTTCTTTCCCATTGCAATCTTTATTCATAAATACTGTGAAAGAAGGTCATACTGGAGATCTCTGCTGTATCTCATTAAATTTAAAAGGTAGTCTTAATGACAATTAGTTGTGTAGTATCTGTGTCCAGCTTCAGGAAAGGATTACACAAAATTGGTATTTCCTTAACTGTAACCTTAAGTTAACATAGAATTCCAACATTAAAGTTTGTAAATGAGTGAATAGTAGGCACATGAGTTAGTTGGTCTGAAAATAAATCCTTAAAATGAAAAACTTTAAGCTGTTTAAAATATATATTTTAAGTGCCTTCCTGCTTTTGAAACACCAATAGAGGGGAATAGCATGAAAATATAAAATAAAATATACTCGAGGCAAGATGAGATAGTGGACAAACTTTTTGTAAGAAAATATGTAACATGTTCATTTGACAGGTGAAATAAGACTTTCAGCAATATGCAGAAAGAGGAAAGCTGAATATATGGATATATTTGCTGGGGTTTACTTTTTTAGTGTTTTGATAGTAGATTCAATAATAAAAATAGGCAAATTAGGTATGTATTACTTGACAAAGTAGGGTTTAATACCTGCAAATTGATCTGCCTTGTGTGTTTTCACTATTTCATTGAAATAACATTTCACTTTTTTGATAATAGTGTCTTTCTTAGCCTATTTTATATATACATAAATATACATATAATATGCTTTACCTCATCTGAGCAAATATTCCTCCAAATTTGTGTCTGTTTATTATTTCTGTGTAATTTTCTCCTTGGAAAATATACAAACTATCAATACCTAGGCTAGTGCAAAATGTATCTCTATACCAATTCAGTATGCCTGAGTTTTGATCAAAATCTGAAATCTTTAAATTCAGTCTTTTGGCTTTCTAATTTCCTTAGAGTGTTTAATCTTCAGGATTTCATTTAGCTTGCATGTACAGTACTTGTATTTTCCACCTCTTCTGCTTTTCTCTGAGAAGCAGAAGGAACTGACAGTTTTTGAAATAAAATATTACAGGATTTGTAATTCTGGAAATGAAGGCAGTAATTTTCTGGCAGCTCATAGCAAGGTGGCAAAACTCCAGACACATACATGATTTAGGATATACATTTTTCTTGCTGATTAAATTAGGTAACTGTCCACTTGGCACGCTGGTTTTCATGTCTTCCTTTCCTGGACATACAACTCTGCATTTTATAGGCAACTCAGGTATTAGCTGGGAACTAGAACTTCAACTCTGGGAAAAGTCACATTTCAAGTACTGAACTGTCTGGTGCATAGTCCCCTCTGACTCAGATTCACCATCTATAAAATGGGGATTATAATAATCTCACTTCTTTGCAAAAATACACATTTGAAATGCTTTTATGATACTCAGCTATACTACAGTGTTAAATACTACTGAAAAAGTATTCAGGAAAAGTAGAATTCTGTATTCAACACAAGGTTTGAATATGTGTTGTAGGAATTGGAAAATGAAAGATGAGGACAGGAAAAGTCTGGCTAATTATGTGTGTGTATATATATATATGTATAGAGTATGGAGTGGGGGGGGGTCTGTTGAAAAAAAAAATCAGTTTCAAATACTTAGACCATTATAAATATGAGTAAGTGTGTAAGGGGATAGAATTGTGGTGATACAGTCTAAGTCCTGGCTTACTCAACAGGTCATTGTATGACTTAGCAGTCTGAAGATACTCTTCCAACTTCATTCTTGTCAATGTATCCAGGCTCATAGGCAGAATGTAAACTATCCCATGCAAAAAGCAAAGTATCCACAAGTGGTTTCTATATACTGTGAAGAGCAGCTGATCATAAATAAAGCTGCTGTTTTTTTTTTTTTCTCTGTGCCTGTTTTTCTGGATTTATTTGAGGAGGTTTTTTTAGAAGACGTGAAATGAACAGAGTAAAGTTTCCAAAAGTTTTATATGGGGATAAATTTCTCTTTACAGTTTTTCCTCTGATTTAAATGATTCCTGATAACATTCTATCTTACATAGGGTTAAACATATTTAATGCATATTCATTTGAAAATATTTTTTATTGGAGCCCTGTTTTCTTTGGTTCAGGTGTTAGCATTGCAAGTGGTTTTATATTGCAGAACTGAAGTATTTGAGGACACTGCCAATCCACTGGTTAGCAGCTTAAACATAATGTTCTGAGGTTAATCTTTCACAAACAGTCCTGCTTGTGAGTCTATTAATACAGAGCCTTAGCACCAGCTCTGCATACATACTAGTCCTCTGCAGAGGAAATATGTGTGTCTGTTAACTGTAATATTGGGAACACAGTTGTATAAACAACATGTGTAAATTGTTTTAAAACTAATATTGTATTTATTATAATGAACCTCCAAGAACTTTTTGAAGCTGCTGCATATTTTCTCATAGAATTGTACTTTTTTCTTTTTTAGTATTGTTTTTCCTTTCTTAAAAGAAAAAAGTGTTTCTAGAAAATCATTAGAATACAAATTATTTTTTTGCAGTAGATGAGGTAAACTTGTAATCAGAACATGGACATCTTAATTTTGTATATATATTGTACTTTGAGTAGTTTGATGTCATTTAAGATGTATGTCAGAATTGCACGTTCTGATTCATCACACTCTGCTAAGTAATTATTTAGGATATAGAAAATACCCTAGTAACATTCATTTCCTTTGATTATTGATGAGAAGATTTTCCAAAGTTCAGTGTTATTCTTTTATTCTGAGCATCTTCCATCTTCTAGAATAATGTAAAGTTCAAGTTGTTCTTTCTTTGCAGATACGTAATATGAGACAAGTACAATTGATTCCTTGTCTAAAGCTCTTGTTCCTTAATTTAGATTTTCTTTTAGCTCTGTGATATTTTTCTTTGAAAGAAATGGAAAACAAACAAAAAAAATGAGCAAAACTGGAAATAACAACTCCAAACCTATGTATGTTAATCATTGAACCTTGGTTTGCTTTTTTTTGACCTCTTTAAAGGTCAGTTTTCCTGTGGAAATAAGCACTGTGATGAGATGGAAGGCCTGAAGAGCTGGGAGGTGAATTTTGGTTACGTTGAGCATGGTGAAAAGAGGAATGCCCTTGTGAAATTGAGTAAGTCGGCCTTTCTTATGCTGGCCTTCAAGAATATGTAAACTTAAACAAAGACATATCTCACATTTTAAAAGGGATCGCATGAGACTTGGTGATAATGATATTAATATATGCACATGGAAAGTAAGCTGCTGCGTAAGAGATCGTTCTGTTAGATTAATTACAGGTAGTATGATGGTTTGGTGAGAATGGCTGCTATCATTACATATGACAAAGGTGTTACAGGATGAGCATTTCATGTTGTGTGATTCGTATATCATACAATCAGGATACCTGATTATAAGCTCGTTTGTTTTTAATGGACAATACTGAATTGCAAGATGAGTTTCATCATTGCCATTGCTTAACAAGCTATGTGGCTTAGGAGTACTTAGAGCTTTCAAACAGACAACATTTTTTACACTTTCAGCTCAGTTAATTTTGTTTTTAATATTTACATTTTCTTCCAAAAAAATCTAACTTAAATTAAATTATTTCCTTTTCCATTCTCATTTCTTAAGTGGGTTCTTCTTATTCAAGTACTTGTTGATACATTCAGTCACCCATATCATAGTGTACATATATTTTGTGTAAAAGAAACTGATGGCATTTTTCTTTTGTCCACAAAAAGGCACTGTGTTTGACAGCATTTGTTTTTTGTAGAAGCTCTAAGAGAGAGAGTCACATATCTTCAGTATAGTTGTACAACAATCTGATCTGTCCGCAAAGGTCCATAAATTTGCTATCTGTATGTGATAAACACTGACAGTTTTTTATGAAGAGTTGCCAGAGCTAAACCTGTGATCTTCTTCCAAATTTATTAAACTTTAGATTTGTACTGAAGATTTTGATCATGCTATTTTTCTTATCCCTGGCTGCAATCATAATGTTACTTGTATAACATTATGTAACTTGGAAGAAAAGTTAGTAAAATTTGAAGAAAGTGTTGTATCTATTTTTATAAATTTATTAAAAGTTCTGTTAGTTATGCTTCTCAGATACACAGCTGTAATGTTATTTTTCTGTCTTTTTCAGGACTGTGTCCAGAATGTTCACACAAACTTAACTTTCATCACCGGTAATGCAGTATTTTGAAAATATGGGGACTGAATTATTAATAGGTTCCAGTTACACTTAACTGAAAAATAGGGAAAAAAACTTCAGATAAATGGTTAGAAAACTTCTGTTCCAGAGTTTTTAAGAAGTCACTGATTTGATATACTTGCATGTTAAATATTTTTGCACTAATGAAAGTACAAAAAAACTAAGAACTATAAAAATCCCTCCCTCAAGATTTCCTTATCTTGATTTTAGCCGAATGACTATTTTGTTTTCTGGAAGCTTCTGCCAAACATTGTCTTTTCTCTGTTGCTATGTTTAAGAGCTGATTTTTTTTTTCTTTTCCTTCTCTAAAAAATAGTATTTTTATGTATGAGTCCTGTGCTTTGAAATTTTGAATTTGAGTATTTGTTCTGGAGAATCACTCATTAAGAGGGAAAACTAAAATAATGAATTTTGAACCCATAAAATGTGTGCATTAAGTTTGATTCTTTTTTTATTATTGTCTGTAATCTTACTATCAAACTATTGATATGCAGTTTGTATGATTTTCTGGATCTTGATGCTGTTTTAGCTCCTTGTAGTTTTATGCCTCCATTGCTACAGTATCTGAGAAGTCCAGGACAGGGAAATACTAGTTTTGAATTAGAAAACTAATATTTCTATTTCTATATGGGTATATTCAATGAAGTTAATTAGTCCATTTTAAAAATTAGTTCTTACTAAATTTCATTAAAACCCCGTGTAGATGCATATTCAGAATTAAGACGGAGAAAACAGTAACTGAGTTTATTTTGATTCGGCTTCTTTTAGGAACTAACATTTTAAAACAACTTTAATTCTGAATAAGAATGGTCAGACTTTCTGTTTGTCAGCTTCAGAATAATACTTCCTATGAATCAATTTTCCTGACTGTTTCTGGCCAAACAAGTTACCAAAAAAAAAAAAAAAAAGCTGTTGTCACACAGTAAGCCCACATAAATAATACTGAAAAAAAATGCATAGATTGATGATTTACAGTAGATTCTTAGGCTTAAGATTCTTGTACCTCAGGTTTTATAACTATCAGATAAGAAAAATATAAAAGAAACTGTATTCACTGCATTTTTGTTATTACTTGTGCACAAAACTAAGTTTGGTACGTAAAAAAAAATTGATTTCTACCTGTATCAATATAAAGTGGGCATGTGGTATAACACTATTTTCTGTATTTAATCTTTGATTGCCAATTCAGTGTCATTTCAGCAGCTTTAGCATTTCCTAACCTTTGTCTTCAACTACATGGCTACAATGTTTCTATAACAGTTTCATTTTTTAACTGCTTTTGAAAAATAGTAATAATTTTCAGAAGGAATGACAACTGTTTGACTGTATTAGATATCTAAGGTTTACTGTTGTCTGAAGAGTACATGTAACAGAAGATAAACGTTCATTTTTTGAAGGAGGAAAGAAATCAAATCAAAGAAGAAAAGAGGTACAGCTGTATTGAGGTCAAAAGAACCAAAAGTTAAGAAGAGAAAGTTACCTTGTTCAACAAAAAGCAAGTCTAAAAAAAAGACCCATAAAGGTAAATATAACTTAAAATTTCCATTTTGAAAATATTCAAAGAAATATGTTGGGTGTTAGGTCTGCCACCCTGCCATAGCTATAGATAGGTAAATGTATCTGGACTGTGTAACTTTGGTAATCAAAAAAGTAAGTTTTGTAGTAAGTTTCTTAGGTGCACAAAAAAAAAGGTAAATTTGAATAAGAATTTTTTTATAGTTTACAGAAATGGGAGAGCCTTTTGAAAAATATACATTGGAAGGAGAAATAGTCTAGGAATTGGGACATTGCATGCCAGAAGGGGTTCTAAAGTATCTGATTCTTTGAGGCTTTGGGGTTGAAAGGTTTCTGGTAATATAAGATAACCATTTTACCCCACAGATCTTGGGATAACATATTTGAGCTCAAACTGATGACCTTTGAACTGATGCATAAAAAAACAAAATTGTTTTTCCTTCAGTGTTTGCTTTCTTTATGTAAATTAATGGGGTGTGTGTGCATATGCACATACTTATGTGTAATATATTGCGATAAATCTATTCTTGTAAACATCTTAAGAAAATGGGTAAAACCAAGATAAGCTTATTATTTTATAAATGTTGTTTCTTTCTAGATCAGGTTTCTTCAGAAGATTCAGATAATTCTGATAAAGGTAACGTATTTGAATATGTCTGGCATTTTTATATTTTTGTAATAAGTTGTACTATATTCAATTGTCATTGGTCCTAATTTTATTCACTGGCAGTTTTAATATTTGATATGATGCTATGAAAGCTGCGTGAAGACAAGCTGAGGTATAAAGGTTCAAAAACAATTATTTCTAAATTCTTGGAGAGAAACTTAGGAATTTTCAGAAGGAGATCTTTCAAGCTCAAGGAAGGAATTAAAACAGGATATAGTAAAATAAGGGGTCAGTTTGTTCAGGGAAGAGCAGCTGGCTGCAAAAATAGATACATTGTTAATAGCTGCATGCGTCAAAGTGTGCATGTATGTGCTATGTAATACTATAGCAAATACTTTTCTACTATATTAATAACTACTGTAATTCCTTTTGTGGAAAAATACTGATATGTACGCTATCCGCATTATTAAGAGGAGAGCACTGGGAGAAGACTCCATGCCAAATATATCCTATGCTTTAACCAAAGTCTGTTCCAGTTACCACTTGTAGTACCTCAGAGACCTGCCTGTTGCAGGTGGAAGAGATCAGTGACTCCGCAGTGGTTATCCTCATATTGCAGTAATTCCAGCCCCAGTGTCTTTTCTGATGAAACAGGCCCCATCTCTTGATCCTCCTAATTCTTGCTGCGAACTGTCTAGAAGGGCCTGAGTGTTTCTACTGATTGCTTTTCTGTGCTATAGGTTTTTGGAAAGTCCTCAAAACCTATTATTTCCCAGCCAGATGCAGGAAATCCTGAAGTCTTATGACTCAAACCATATCTAAAGACTCTGTCTTGTCGGGAAAGTTCTATTGGAAGTTTTTTCTCAAGTCAGGGCATATTTCTAAAACAGGGACATTTTTGCTCTTTCACTCCCTCAGTATACCTACAATGAACAGTTATACAGGAAAAACATATTTTTGACAATTTCACTGATAAACTACAATTGATAAAAATTGTCATTCAATTGGGAATAATTGATTCATTTAATACCAAGATGAAATTGTATTGTGATTCTGGGTATGCAACCGCATATGAATCTTTAATTTTAGGTACAAAGTGCTATGTTACTGTTGATACAAGGATCAGAGTTTTGTCATGATTGCTATCATGTTTGGCCTAGATATCAGTTAATGATATCTAAAAGTCATTTTGATGCTATATTGAATAACATTTGGCAAATATTTTTATTTTCACTTTATACAAAGTAAAGGGGAGGGTGTTGAGTCTTGTGGTTACGATTAAATGTTGCTGTTAGCAAACAAGCATCTTGATTAAATATTTGATAAATTCTTTAAAAATTATTTTCTTAGGCACTTTATTTTTTTTAACAGATTCAGATGGCAGTGATGTGCAAGATGGTCCTTCAGATGCAGACTTTTGGAAAGGTCCTCTACAAGAGCCTGATGAAAAATCACGGTTAGTTTGGCCAGCTAATAAATTTGTATGTAGTAAAAGTTTGAATAATTATGACCATTCAGAACTGCAAAGGTAGAGATTTTTCCTGAATGTTTTGATGAATGTGCTGACATATAAAATTATGTCAGATAATCTTCCCTGTTGTGGTCCTAAGAACATTCTTTAAAAAAGAGGAGACATACAATGCACTGGGGAAGAAGCTGTGTCAAGCCACTAACGTACTGCTGCCAAAATAGGTCAGCTATCCTAATCCTAACAGTCAACTCCCTGCTTTTACACAGAAATGGGGTACATGAAGGGTGTAGGAACATACTGAACAAGACAAAATGGTATAAACTGGGTATATTGTAACTGGAAATCTGTTAAATCTTTTTTATACAAAGATTAGCTCCTAATAGATCCAAAGCAGAACATTCTTAGAACATTCTTTGACATACATGTTCTTCAGGTTTTTTTTGTTTGTTTGTTTGTTTTTACAGGGAGGAGGAATTTGATGAATATTTTCAAGACTTGTTTCTCTGAAACTTGAAATGGATGTAGGCTGATTTTCTTTTTGGAGCATCAAGATTGAGTGCCTGGAAATCCAGTCATATTTAGGGAAAAAAGTCTAGTCTAGTCTCTAGACTTTTCTTTCTGGTAGTGTACCATTTCTGCAGTCCTTCCATATGGACCATCTGGGTGAAGTATCTTTGTAGAAGGATTCAGGCCTAAAAACCTTCTTTTTCTTACAATAGCCTGTGTACTCACAAAATACAAGAAATAATCTGTTGAATGCAAAAGATATACTACACTCTAACAAAGAATAATATAGTTTATTGACAGTGCATCACAGAATTTGGCTGCTTTTTATTTTATGCAAAACTTTACATTTTGCCTGATTTGTTTAAGGAAAGTTTTGGGAGAGTGTGTATCAGTTTATAACAATAGACATTAATATATTAATATTTTTAATTTATTAAACATGAGTTAGACTTAAATTTACTGGTCATGTGGTCTTTAATATTCAGATATTAGTCTTTTTAAGTATTTTTAAATGCTACTAGGTAAGTTCAGTTTTTATCAAGTACATCTTTCACTTGAATTAAATATGTGAAATGTCTTCCCTACTCCTTACTAATGTTTAGTTCATTATGAATTTGTTTTAAATTTTAGTTATCATATGATATGACTAATAATTCCATTAATAAAAATCCAGATGGTTGTTTAAATTTTTGATAAATTTTTGATAGATAAAATATGTTGCTTGCCACTTGAGATTTACACATGGTTGGTTATCTGTGCTTTCTGATCTTCTTAACATTAAATGAATGTTAATCCTTCCTTAAAGTGTAATCCTAAATATACAAGTAAAGAATATTTATTGCTTGAGAATCGTAGTGGGTTCATTTTCCTATTCAAATTGCAACACAACTTTAAACATTCTTTATTGTATGTTTCCAGAGAAACAGTCTGCACATGAATAGTTACAGGGACCATTTTCTTTGTCAGATGAAGATGACTTTGGATATAACGGACAAACTTGTTTTGAATCAAATGTTCATGTTAGATAATCTGAAAAAAGTGAATATATTTTTGATAAATATTTCCCACTGCAGATGTCATAATAAGTATCTGATGTGGAAAATGTAACAGTAGAGGTGGTTGCAGTGTATATATGAACATATTACATGCACTAACATGAATATCAATAGAGAACTCTATTTACAAGTAATATTAATTACATTTTTAACGGTTTGTACTTACATAATAGATGACAGTACAAGGACACATTTACGGTGTCCTTGAGTAACAAATAAATGTAGGCTTGTATCAAGGCTTCTTTAGGTAATAAGATGGATTTAAAGGTTAATTCTCTGTCATCTTGCAAGCATGGTTGAGAGCCAAATCCAATCTGCAGCAATCTGCTTACATGTATGCAACTTGCCCAAAGGGGCTTTTGTAGAATGTGTTGCTATATTTGTTGCTGCAAGTATTGTACATTAGGCATATGTTCTGAATAGCTAACTCGTCTTTGGGTCTTCAAAACAGTTATAAAATGGTACAGTATACATATTAAATACATCATTTAATACAGTTTGAATAAAATTACATAATGGAACAACCTTGGAATAGATTTCTTTTGTATCTACATGTAGTACAGAAAATAATACATGATACCCAGTTTTATGGCATTATTAAGTTTGCATAAAGGGTTTGGCCCATTTGTAGGTATGGATATAAGAAGTGGGAATTTTTCTGTGTATTTTTCATTTATTTCTGATGATAGGTGTACAATATGTGTGTAGAGCATTCTTAAAAGGACATATAGTAGGGCAAATCTTTCTCCCTTCTCCATGGATGCTGAGAAAGATTCCTTCTGAAAAAAAACTCCATGTAGTTCTACTCTTCTGCATTGGACATCCCTCTCCTCTTAGGAGGAGATGGGACAGGATCCACTGAATGCTTAGGTACATGCATAATACACTGGCTGTTTTCCTTCCTTCATCTGTAGGAGGAGCCAGCTTCATGGAACCTGAGGAGTAGGTAGAGTGCTCTCTGTCATTCTTCAAGGACAGAAGGTTTTTGAGAACAGAAGAAACATCAGAAGACTGATGTTTCTCACAAAGAGCTAATCTGCAGACGGTGGAAAAGGAGATAAGTGAGTTCTGACACGGGCTACTTCTGTCCTCTCCTTCCCAAAATTAAACTGATGCCTACTCATTGGTTTTCAAATACTGGAAAATTCTGTCCATTTACTGCATTTTAGAAGGGTGTATCATGAGTACCTGAGTCTTCTAAAATGACACTGAATGTAGAGTCTGCTGTAGATATATTGCTACAGGTATCAGTGCCTTTTTAGATTTTCAAAAAGAAAAGGTACTCAGTTTAGGAACCGTGAGCAGAGCCACTTGCACATGAACAAAGGAATGTTTTTTTCCAAGCTATAGGTCCAATTTACAGATCTATCCCTGGTAGTTTTGGAAAAATACCGTGTACCATGGACATGCTTTTTACAGATATGAGCCAGGGAATAATTTTTAGCTCTCCTAAAATGAAATAAATGTTTACCTCTAGAATTGTATCTAGTATTGAGTATGAAGGAAAAGGACACAATTCCAGATTATGGAATACACATAATATAAAAATCTAAATACACAAGTTATGAAATCTGCAATTTTTTGATTGAAGTATGCGTGTTAAGTTTCATTCAGTCATTTCACGTAAGATCTATCAGGACAGTGTGCAGAAGTTAAATATTTTAATAAAAATATTGTGTACAAATTGTGACGTGAAATAATATCAAGACCTCACAGTTAACTCATTTTGCACCATTAATCATTTTTTCTTCTGTCTTTTGATTTTTCATTTTTTAATTATAACTGTTTCTTTTACTCCATTAAAAATAATTTCCAACAAATGGCAGCTGTTTAAGAGGACTGTTAAGAGATGGATCTGTACTATTCTATGCCAAGCAGATGTCCACGGGGCTCATTGAAGTACTTTCTAGAAGTCTTTTCTGTAGCAGAAACAGTGTTTTTGAGACTATGTATTACAAAATTATACATGTTTTGGATTTTCCCTCATCTCCACCTCCGCCACCACCTCCAGCTGCATTTTCAGCTAAAAAACAGAGAAGGAAAGGAATGTGAATATTTTCTGTTCATTTCAGTTGCTCTCCATATTTTTTAAACAAGTATTGCTGTTGTGATATGGATGTTATGTGTGTTTGATCTTCTGAAAATTGAATGTTTTCCCTACTTATCTGGGAAATCAGAATATGAAACAAAGCATAGTATAAATACATATATATATTATACACACACACACACACACACATATATGTTGGAGCAGTTGATATCAGCATTTCTGAAAGGATCAAACACACACTGAACCACTCTTACTGGAAAGTTTCAGTAGTTATGTATATTTAACTCTGTCCCACACATACAAAACAGAGGAATGCAAGCCATGCAAAGGAAATAAACTGTTGTATCTATATAATATTTGAAACTATTTTTGAAGGAGAAGATAAAAACTTGAATTTGACCTAGTTGTATAAACTTTTAACAAACCATGCATGAATCCCTTTGTAATTAGCAATTGAGAGAGATTTTTTTTGTTTTTTTTTATCTGTAGCTAATGATTTTGTTAATGTCTCTCTCAAATGATTCCACAGATTTTTATTGGTCGTAGTTCAGATCTTTCAATGTAATAAATTGTGTTTCCAGGTTCATTTAAGATAAGATACCAATATTAGAATTAAAACTTACATTTGAATGCTGTGGATCACCATGTTACTAGGTCATTTTCGACCCTTTCCACCTGCATTGAAACATGTCACATGATCAGTGTCCTACCCTCTGTAATTTGTGGATATAATCAACACTGTTATTAAATATATGTATTATTTTCTTAGACTAATGCTGTACTCCATTTTAATTTCTGTTCTGAACTTTCCACTGTAGTGGTTCAGCAAATATGTTTATTTTGTTTACTCTCTCCTGAATGGCTAAGAATAGCCAGGTCAGTGTGATCCAGAGACGTGAGCATGGTTCAGCATGTATTATACTAGTTTTTTATATTAAGTCACTTAACAAGCCCATATATTTACATGGCCTTGATTTGACAGTTTCAGATGTTATTCACAAATGTGCATGGCCTCATTGCAGTGCACATTTATGATATGCAAAGAAGGCCAAATCTTTAGCTCCTGTAAGTCAGTCTGTCCATGCTTGTCTGTGTAATGTTTCTTGTGGGAAGATAACTTCTTTCCCTAAGTCACAGTGACTTACGTGATTCCAAAATACCAGTGATTTAAGATGGTCCTAATTTCAAGTGGGAGTGCAAGTACATGACTCTTCCTGAATATCTTATTTTTACTTAGGAAAAACCTTACACATAACAGCATAGGACCAGACTGTAAGTAACTATACTCTTTGCTAAGAAAGCAGATACATAAGAAGGTTTGTGAGTAGGTCCTGTTCCTCCCTGACCCTACCCCTGGTATTTCTGTGAAGTTCAGATGTTTACATTCCAGATCAAGGAAAGAGTATTTTGTTTATATTCCCAACCACTTGTTCTGAGCAGTAAATTAATACGATGGTATGATTAATTAAAGTCTCTAAAAATAAATTTGAGAGAAAATGGGGTGGACATAATTCCTGTGAAAGTGGTATAAGAGTGCAAGCAGGCCAAACTTTTTCTTGTAATTTTATTGCATCTCTGTAGCCTTGTAAGAATATATAGAGTGTTGAATGGAGGATAATGCTGAATTTGGCATAGTAAATGACTATGTTTTAAACTGTTAAAGATATAGTTGTACAATAATATTTGATTCACTTTATTACACTTCTCTTTCAAAAATCTGCTTTGAATAAATCATTTAAATTTGCAACACTTTTAACAAACTTTGCAACAATATTTTATTTTAGGAGTCAAGAACACATCTGCTCCAAAATCTGACAGTAACTTGATGCGTGGCCTTGAGTTACCTCTCTTCTGTGTGAAATGTGACGAATACTCACCTATTTCCCACAGACACTGATTAACAAATAAATTATTCACTACTGTTTTATATTTTGAAGATGTGAAACAAACTATTAAACTAACTCCTCCAAACTATAGCTGACAATAATTACTCTGTAGAAATCAGACATATTTTTGTTTTAATCTCTGAACCTTTTCAGGCATTTCAGCTGATTGGCAGACCTGTTGATCTAATATTCCAAATGTGCTACAGATTCTAAATAGTGGACTTGTTTCCCTCTTACACTTGAGTGATAGGTTCTCAGTTTCTACCAAATCATGTTTTCTCACATCACATGCAATGCCATACTTATAATTTTAGAACTTAGGCTCTCTTAGATTGATGTGTTAAATTTACACTTTGTGAGAGAATTTTTTTTAGACAAGAAATTGATGATAGGAAACTACAGCCAAAAGCTTTATCTTGAACTTGGAAGAGGAGTGGGGATATACACTGCTCCATTCCAGCAAATCCAGCAAATTATCCATTCTCATCCATTTTCTTTATGATACTCATTTTCAGCCTAAGCAAAGCATCTTAATATATTTGATGCTGATGATACATGGAATTGCTGCATTTTTTGTGTTTCAAGTGACTGCAGCACTAATGGATAAATAGGTGTTTTATTAAGTTTAGTCTTTAAGCCTTAAGACAAAAGAAATTTTACATTCCCTTCACCTTTGTTACAATCATATTTTCTATAGTAGTGCAGTTTAGAAAATGAAGTCAGTGTACAGGATTTATATAATCTTCTAATTCCTCTTGCAACTAAGATAGTCTGGCTAATTCAGAAGTTGCATGCCACTAGTGTAAAGTTTCATAGAATACTGCACAATGTGTGAATTTCAGAGAGAAAAGAGTATGTTGACTACCTTATATCTATGAAAACTGTAAAAGTTACTTAACCTTTTTTAGCAGCTGCTTCTTCTTCCTTTTTCTTTTGTTCCTCAATAACTTTAATTTTCTCTTCATATTCATCAGCCCGTGTTTTCCATTCAACCCTGTTGTTTTGAAGACCATCGAACATAGGTGTAATTTCCTTGTGAAACCTTGAGAATTCCTATACAAATGATTTAAATTAGTAAATTAGAATTTTGTAAAGACATATGATTTATAAATTCTGAATTTTTTCTGTCTCTGGTAACAGATTTTCTTTGGAAGAGAAAAAGTTAGCAAAAACAAAAAAAAAAAGTACTTGTACATGCTGTACGTTCCAGAGTATGTTCTTTTTGCCAGTGGTGGCATATTACTGAAAATTCTGTGCTGAGATAATAATGGAGATAATAATGCCATATTGTGCATACAGTTTGTTAGTTAGAAGAGATCTGCATTACATAGTATACATTTTAATATCTTCCCTAATCCACCGTATTTGATAGCCAGGTTCATACAATACAATCATCATTGTGATACATTACATTTTATCATATGATTGTTGGTATCAACTGTGTAACATACAATGTTAATAAAATAGTATCTTATGGCAACATCATATTTCAAGCAATTGAGGATGCTCCTGAAGATGTTAAAATATTACATGTCATTTTGCTACATGATATTTTGGGATAATAGTAAAAGTTAGACAGGGATTAATAATGTTGGCATTTCCATGCTTTCCAGAAAGTATGGAATATCTATACATCCAGAATAATTGCAAATTTCATATTTTGTTTGCTGTGCCATTGTTTTCATTGATTGCTGTAAGCATCCACATGTTGCATCCTTCATATTTAATGGAATTGTGAAGAATTGTATTGGGCTTTTGAACTCAGTCTTTCAAGATAGTAAAAAAAGCTGTGTACCCTCAAGTTCCACTGTGATCTTCACTTTATAGCATCTCTTGAACTTGCTTTTTGGAGCAAATAACAAAAGATTAAAAATTATGCCTCCTGTGATAGTTATTTACCTCATGACCAAGAGTCTTGTTGATGTCTAGAATTTTTTTAATTGCAGCTGTTTGTCACTGATAGTACCATCAGACTTACTGCAAAGGGAAAACCAAAACATTTATTCTTACCTTGTACACAAATGTACACACAAAATCTATGAAACCAACTTGGAGCTTAGGTAGTTCATCTCCTTTGTTTCTGTCCATCATAGGCTAGAACAGAATAGTGGTAATTTAATGTAGATATCATGCTTTTTGGTATAACAATATAGAAATCATAATGGACCGATATTTATACTGTATTTTTAATAACAGGTAATACTGCTTAACACAGACAAGCTGTTTAGTACTTACAATTGGTTGTTGCTGTAGAACAGTTCGTTCCAGGTCACCTTGTTCCCAGAATTCATTTGCAACCATAAGGGCAACCTGAAAAATTACAGTTTCTGAGTATAATTCAGTGGAAATTTACACAGAAAGTAGTCAATTAAAACAAAAATAAAGCAAAGAAAGAAAAAAGTTTTCCAGAAAATGTTAACTGAGAGTTGACATGTTACTGTTTATATCAATGTACTTTCAATTTACAATTTAACTACTGTTACTAACCTCCCTCAGACAGAAACAGAACTTACTTATTGCTAGCTTTTCTCTGAGTAGCTTAAACAGTTCTCCAGAAATAGGGAGTACTAGTCAAAAACAACAAAATTTCACTCTTTAATTCCTGCAGAGAGAGTCATGCAGTTCTTTCCACGCTTGCAGATACTGTCTAGTGTATTGTAAGGCCTTTTCCAGCAAATTAACTAATCTCTACTACTTTTCAAATGTGATGCATGCTGACTATATGACAGATTATTGACAACAATAAGAAGACGTTATCAGTAACAACAGAATCTTCTAATACCTGTAATGTACTGCCTAGAAGGCTCCACAGGCATCTTACAGTTGTTTAAATTATGCATTATTAAAACTTATACCTGTAAGGCTAATTGATGGGCTTAAGTGTGATGGTGAGTATTTATGTGCAAAGCAGTGCCACACTGCATTATAGAATTTATTCTAGCATGATTAAGCTACCTTGAAATGGAACTAGACTGTACAGAACGGATGCTATTCAAATCCTGCTGTTGTTAAAGCTGTACCCTAAAAAATACCCCAAAATAGCAAAAATCAAACCACACAAAATGAAAGTGAGTGGCTTTTAAGGGAAGCTGGAATGGATGACACAAGCTGGGAGACCAGTTTGGGCTGATTGACAAGTAGAGAAGGGTGGAACAAATGTGAGTTTGGCTGGGGAAAGGCACTGTGGAGCACTTAAACTGGCAGAAAAAGAGACTGTTTTCTGGAAACAATCGAGTTTAAATAGTTAAATATCTAGTAAATGATAATGTGTATATATATATATATATTATTGATCATGCATCAAATAGGCAATAAAACGGATAACATATGCGGTATTATCTGTTTGAAAAGTACCTACCTTACTTTGCACTTCCCAAGGTTTGGTTATAGCAGACAAGTCACATCCAGTCATCATCATAGCCCTATGTAAAAACAAAACAGAACAGGCATAGAGTTAGGATGATGAAAGAAAAAAGCTAGGATCCAGATTTTTTAAGGAATTTAAATACCTAAGATGCATTTGGGTGCAGATTTTGAAAAGCCTGTTACCATCTAGTTCCAATTCAAAATTCAGTTAAGCTCATCATTTTTTTAACAGTAACACCAATTCTTAATTTACGTGTCTAGGTACCAAAATGCTTTTAAAATCCAGTCCCTGATAACTGACTAAATAAAACGTAAGATATTAACCACCTACATAATAACTTCTTTTTTGGTTGGATCAATAGATATATATTTAATTGCCTCCTCTTCTGTTTCCATTTTTTCAATTGCATCCACAATCTTTTGAAACATAGTTCTTTTCCTGTTAAAACATACCAATAAATCAGATATTAGTGAACAAAAGATCCTGCAATATAAATAAAATACAAATACATATTTCCCACATTTATGCTTTTCCATAGTAGTATCCTAGTCATAGGATTATCAGAGTGACACCTTCTTCGCATTGAACTCAAAGATAAGTTTTTCAGTTAACCTAACACATTTAGATTTTGCTATGGATTGCTGACATATTATGTCAAGGTTCCTTATGAAGAAAGAGATAACAGATTTCCTAACTCTTTGGATTAAACTGTTTAGTGTGACATTCTTCTTTCTTTAGGATCACACATTTTCCTTCATAATAATTCCTGTAAGATAATGAATTGGAAAAAGTGAAACAAATACTAATTATGTTCTTTCCCTAACCTACTTTGATATCCTAAGATGCACTATGACCTGACTAAGAGGAACTATGAAAAGCATAAATGTGTCTTGCTATTGCTTAACAGATCTCTTATTTTGCATTAAATATTCTAATAGAGTTACTGTTACAAAAAAAAAAGAAAAAGGCTCCATTTATCTTTAAAGAAAATACCTATTATAAAAGTCTGTTAAGTCAGTAATTTAGGAACAGGACAGATGATTTGATCTTTAGAGTCCTTAGCATATTTAGCACTGAGATCAGTAAATGTTTGTAATCTCATTTTTAAACCAACAGCTTAATTTCCATGGCCTAAGCATTTTCATGTTTCATATGAGTAATTGTAGCATGGTACAAAAAATATCACACATGCACACACAACCTTACAATTACATTACAGAATCTGCACTTCTAAAATGCAGTTTTTGCTGTAAGAAAAAGCATATTTGACTGACCTACTAAATGTATGCTAAGAATTAGAGACATTTGTATGTTCTGAAGTTTGAAAGCTTATAATGAATCTAAGAATGTCTTGTTTTTTACAAGAATGAGGCTTATTTAATAACAATTTTAAATGTAGCTCTATATTCTGTGTATCACAAGTCAAAACTACAGTTGTAAATTGTATGGGTATGACTTTTTTGTTAGGGAATTATACAGAATTTAGTACTTACTTGAAATACAATGCCAAGTCAGTTGCTATTATTGCAACTTCAAATAAATGTAGAACGGTTTCAAACTGTCGCTTATTTAGGTTCTGGAAGATGTTTAAACTCTGAAAGATGGAAAGTTTACGAATTCAGTTCCTCGTATAAAACTCTCTTTGTTTTGTACTACACAGGCTGTCCCATAAAATAGTACAACAAAACTGCACGCATGGCCAACTACTGTCCCTGAATATAAATTACTGCGAATTAAAAATTCTTCAATTGACAAAGGTGGCCCTTATTCACAAGAGCAGTTCACATGCTTAAATACCAATATTTCTGTGAATTAGGGTTCCAATATGAGCCCCAAATATGAACTTGTAAATCACCACATTGTATGATTTTCCACAGCAATGTCACGTGCACTAACCGAATCTTAGTGGCTGAAGTGATCTATGGTATTTATAGGTATATTTTTTTTATATATATATGTGTGTGTATATATATGTATAAAGTCTATCTATTACAGCAACTGATCCTGGAAGAATTACTTAAGGCCTGTGTAATTTTATTTTAGTCTTGCAGATTAAGGGGGAAGAGGAAGCTCTAGTTCAGTCTCTGCTGTTGAGATCAGGAGGAAGGGGAAAGCGGGGCAGTGCACAGCGCTGCCCTGCACCTCGAAGAAACCTGCGGCTGCGTTCAGCCCTTGAGCGCCGAGGAAGGCCGAAAACGCTCGTTTCCAGCGGCCGCCTCGCTAAAAGGAGAGCGAGGGCCTACATGCCGGAAACGGTGGCGAGGCCAGGAAGGAGCCCTGCGCGGCCAGCAGGACGGGACCAGAGCAAAAGAGCGGAGACGCCGCCTCCGGAGACCGCCCGGATAACGGCATCCACACTGCCTCCGAGGGGCACGAGCTGCCTATTGCTATACGCTAATTAAACACGAACTAAGACCAAACAGAATCACCTGCGCTCCATGTAATTAGTAAAGCAGTGGCAGTTCCTCCCCATTTGTTTACATCCATAAACCTGACGGTATCGACTTTAAGTCCTCCAGAACAGCGATCTTTGCTGGCTGTAGGCTGGGGTCAGCACAACCGGCTGCCCTGCGAGCGGGGCCTGCTGCTTACTGAGGCGCTGGGAAGCCCTTCAGGCGCCATCGCCTCCTTAATTTAAACTACAGTGTCCGTCCCTAGCACAGGGAATGGCGGTATCGCGCTCCGCGTTTTTCTAAGTCTCCTGGTTTTCCTTCCTCCATTAACCGAGGAGACAACGAGGTGCGAGAGCACAGCACCTCGTGACACCACTGTTCGGGGCCTTTGACGATCCCGGGCCGTGCCGCCGCGGTTAGGCGTTTCGCGGCTTTTTTTTTTTTTTTTTAAAAAAAAAAAAATAAAACAGCACCATGAATAGACAGGTAAACAAACATTTTGCGTGCTTAAAAAAAAAAAAAACTTGACTCTTCCGTTTTGCCTGTCATCGTTATTTACCACGATTCCATGGTAAATAACCTCCTCCCCCCAGCAGCAGTGGCAGTGGGGTGGGGGTGGGGAGGAGGGTTTTTTGTACTGATCAGTGTTAACAGGAGATTGATGTATACAAACCTCGTCTTGCAGTAGGGTTTTGCTGTATTCTAGATGATGTCTTTCTAAAATGGATGAGCCATGAAGTTTTGCCAGTGGAGCTGCTGACCTGTTGAAAAAGAAGCCATTGCTTATCGTATTTCAGAGGTAATATCTACTTGTTATAATTAAAATGCTTCTGATCTGTATGTTCAGTAGTTTACTATATCATTATTATCCATTGGGATGATGCAGAGCAGGAAAATACTTGTTTGCCTTCACCACTGCAGCTGAGACATGACAGAAATTGGCACTGTGTTCAGCGCCCACTGTCTCAAAACTCAAACCGTTTTTGAAAACATGCCTGTGTTTTAGCTTTCACATTCACTTTGCTGTTTGTTTAATCTACACATAGATTCTGCATATTTGAAAAGCAGCCCTTTTCTAGCTCTCCGTATTTGTTGTGTGGCTTGGCTTTCAAACTCCTCTCTAATGAATGTGGACTGTGCCCCTCATGTTTCAAACTATGGTTGCTTAAATCTAGAGTAATGATATAATGCAGTTTAATTCCTCTAATGCTCTTGGGTTCTCTCTCTCTCAAAAAAGTCAAAACAAAAATCACAGCTTTATGGACTGTGTACGTTTTGATAGTTCAGATGTACTGAGTCTATCACAGTGCTTGTAAACCCTTCCTCAGACCTTGGGCTGAGCTTCGGGCAGAAGTAATTGCATTTGAGGTTACAGCACTGGGAAGAAGGGAGAAGTGTCCTGCCTACACGTTAGCTGGTTCTGAACCTTCAGAAGTGTATTTTCCTCCTTTCCTCCCTTAGCTAGTAAGTCAGTTTCTGAAGTAACCCAGGAGGATTGGTGTATGCCACCATTAGTTCCTACCTTGTGATTAAGACTGTGGTGGTAAAGCCTGATAACTTTTTATAAATAGCTTTACTGTGTCTGACCTCACACAGAGGGCTTTCAGCTAGGAAAGACCACAGTAGGAAGATTTAAAGCTCCCTTAAAGTTACTTGGACGAGTGGGTCAGCCGAATAAGAATCGGCATCTCTTTCTCTGTCTCTTACGTCACCTGGAGAATCCCTGACAATAATCAGAAAATCCCCGAGCGTCACTGCTCCAGCACACAATCTGAACTCCTCTCCTGGGCTAGGGGCAGGGGAGGAGAATGAATCATCCTGGAGATGCACTTGGTGGGAAACAGTGCTAAGAAAATTATGGTTATAATCCTTTGACACACATAACATCGTGAGAAACTTCTGTTGTCTGGCTAGCCCTTAGAAGCCCTTACTTATATCATGAAAGACTAAATGAGTGGGTCTCAGTTCAGTGTATAACTATGCAGGTAAGTCTAAAATCAAAGGAATTCATGTTGGGTTATGACAAACATCTACTAACAACAAAACCACAAATACTTCAGGGTATTTTGCATATTCAGAATAAAAAGGAACAGGAGTTGTAAAACTTAACCTCATGATGTTTGTAGCTTACTGGCGTTTAGACCCTGTAGCAGAATGCAAGCTCTTTAGTTTATATAACATATGAGGAGACTTATATTTCAGGAAAGGATCTACATAAATCGGTAAACTGAATGGAGGAACAACAGAGCTAGCAGATTCGGCCAGTGGGACGCTGAGAGAAAAAATGCATTTTAAATCCCCTCTCCTGCTGAATTCTTTTGTTTATTTAAGTTCCACATCTTTAATCCCTCACCAGAAAAGTGCTTATGCAATCTTGAAAAAAATATATCAATTTAGGGACTTTCTATTCTTTTTATTTAAGCTCCTTTTGAGTTACCACTAGACCAGTAAGAAAGCAAACAAGTTTTGTTTTGCATCTTGCTGCTTAAGGCAGTCAACTAATCCATATGGAACTGTCCTCCAGACATTTAGATTGTGTATAAATCTTGATGTTGTTTTCTTTTTGAACATTCTTAAATTATTTTTTTTTATCTCCTGGCACTTGCTGCAGGAGACAGATGTTTTTAAAATTTCCAGAGTAACTGCTGCCACCGTATCCTCTTTAGTCTCCTTACTTTTCATTTAAATATTCCTTCTCTTGAAAACATTAGAGGCAACATTATTGCTTGTCCTTTGGATCATGTCACGTCAGTCTTCTCGTATTTGCTTCATTGCATTCCTCTTACAGCACGTGAAACAGTTTCCAGACTGGGATGAGACCTTTTTGATATTATTATTATGGTACTCTCTGAACCCTTTGTGGAATGCTCTGGAGCTGGGAAAGTGACAATCCTGCACCAGATACAGGCTTTTAGGCATGCTGGAAGCCATGAAAGAGCAGAATGAGAATGAGAACTGCAGCTGAGGCTTTAATCTACTGCATTAGAGCCAATGTGACTTTGTTACTGGCTGCTGGAGGCAGATCTGGGGCAGGAGTCCTTGCAGGAATGACACCATGCCACTTGCCCCTCAGATGCTGTTACTTTTCGTGCTCCCACTCACTGCCACAGTGTTGGCTTCATTGTCCATCAAATTCACCACTCTGTAGCCTCATGTGCATGAGGCACCACTATAATCCAAGGACTGCCGGAGCTTAATCTCTCTTAAAAATGAATTACAAATTTAGGAGCTCCTTCTAAGATGGCCTGCTTTTGCATTTTGTCTTTGTGTTCCCACAGTAATGACAATTGCCCTGAGGCAGAACTCTCAATTTCTTTCTTTTCTGTAGGATGAAAATCTATTCATGCTAGTCAGATATGGTGTGTGTGTGTGTATATATATATATATATATGTATATGTATATGTATATATGTATATATATATTATTTTTCGCAGATACTGACATTTGGTTTTTTTTCCATTTACTATTATAAATACCATATGGCCATGTATTTTGGTATTTTCACTTACTTCATTTGATACAAATTATTGGTCCCTCTGTGATCGATGTCATGGCAGAAAGCAGCAGCCACCATGGCAAAGGCTTCTAGATCAGTATAGTATTTCTTTATTTTGCCTGTCTATAAAAGAAAATAGACAATTCTGAGTATATGCCTGCCTGAATTTTGCAATTGGGGTTGAAAGGAAAGCTAAATGCTGAATGTGTAATACTAGCAAATTTACCATTAGCAAAGTAAACATTGTCTGTCCCACATTGAATCCATGTCGCCAGTTGTGGTAAGTGATATCCCGGTAACCCTTTCTGACTGTGTACATCCATCTTGTAAGTACCTGTTGTGAATAGAAGTGATTGAGATGGTGCTGTTAACTGAAAGAAAATGCTGGAATTTCTTTAAAAAAAAAACAAAATTACTGGGAAAATGTGCAAGTTCTGTGAAAATAATTGCTTTCCATTAAATTAAAAATGGAACCAGCAAACTGTTCTTACATAAATGCATGTTGATTTTAATTCCTTACATAGGTCACACAATTTCAGGATAAGTTTTAAGTCTTTTTAACAAATATGCAAATGCTTAATTAAGATAGGATAATTGTTATCCATATTACTCATTTTTTTTAATGTAGCACACTTCTATATTAAAGTACCTACAGTCAGCTATTTCTCTGCTATCTTGAAAGAAAATGAATAAGAATGAATCAGACCTCTGCTGGAACTTTGAACTTTTCAACAACATTTATCTCAAAGAACAGTCGTATTCCGCAAGTTATCAAACCGTGTTCTGTAACAGGGAAGTCACTGAAGCGGAATTCATAAAGTTCTAAATCTTTTGGATCAGGTAATTCTTCTTTCTGTTAGGAAAAATTAAAACCACAAGAATTTTTCTGGCAAAAGCAAAGTTGGAACGATTTTTTTTTTCCTCCTAATTTCAGTGGGGACGTTGCCTAAGGGCAGTATGCTTATTGTATCTTCAAGGGTCTCAGGCTTCACTAATGATGACTACTAGCTTTCTTCTCAAAGAGGATAGGTAAAAGTCTTTGCTAGTTAGTATTTCTCTCTGCCACAAATTTCAGCATGTTTCTATGTTGAACATCTGAACGTTTCCCTGGTTAGGAAGTCCAAGGCCTTGGAGTTTCTCCTACCAGAGATAAAATTTCTTGATTCTCTCACCTCTAGCCCAATTTCAAGACTGCAGTTAATCTTTTTCATGGTAAAATTATTCAGTAAGCCCTGTTGTTCTTGGTAAGTGGTTGTTCTCCTTTGGGATCTTAGGAACAGTTATAGGTAGAGCGACCAAAAATCACTTTCTTAGAATAAAATATTGTTTACTTTTAAAAGTAGAAGGAAGTATAACAATGAACACATTTTTAAAACAACATAAGGCATGTTTATGTGCTCATGTACCTATAGTCTTGCCTTCTTTGGGAGAGACTATATAGGCAAGCAAAGATTCCTGTAGAATCATATATATGTTTTAACCTCTGCAGGGCTGGTGTCTCTTTTTGCTCCCAGCCACCTCTCAAAATTAGTCAAAATTTCCCTGCCTGCCATGAGAGTCTCTCTTTATATCTGTAATAGCCTTTTTACACTTGGTGGAGAATGCTCAAGAATTGATTTGGCACATGGAGAGTGAACTGGAAGATCCTGCAAGATCAGACGTAACAATTCAGTTCATAGTCTGAGTAGTTGCGGATATCTGCATTCTGTTTGCCTGCTTGCTGTAGATTCTTCACTGCTTGGCTCTTGAATGAACTCAGTATATGCATAAAGGAAATACTGTTATGATGCTTAAATGTACAGACCATATAGTAGTCACGGTTATAGCTTACTTCAAATCTGTTACAGAATCATTTATTTTTTACTTCTGTAGTTGGTGGGTGATTCTCTATTAGCTATGTCCTTTCCGTAGTTTAAAACAGCCTGTTCTAAACAGTCCTGACTGCTGATGAAAATGTGGGACCACTTCAGAAGCAGTGGACAGCATAAATGCATATTCTTTTCCCCATGCACTAGACTTTATTAGGTACTGGCTGGATGCCATTCAGGGATTTTTCTCACTCTGAAGGGCAGATAGAGAGCCCAGGCTCTTCCTTGCACTGACGAATCTCCAAAAAGCACATACTAAATCCTAAAATTCACTGGATATGAAAGTTAAGAATCTTATTTTGAATTTAATTTGCCTCTTCTGTATATGCTGTGCAGATACTCATTGAATAGCCTAACTGGTAATAGTGATACTTGTAAGCTGTTCCATAATACTTTTCATCTGTACATCTCAAAGCCTGAGAGCAGTATTGTATTTTAAAGGATGTGTCCCAATCAAAACAAGAGTTAAATCAGGGAAGTCTGATACAATACAAAACTTAGATTATATGGTTGCAATGATTCCGTTATGCATATATTTCAACAAATAAGGCTGAATAACAGTGTTTCCTTCTTACCTAGCAGAATTTTCCTTTAAATTTGCTCTGATCTGAGGTTGAGGTCAAAGTCAAGGAAATCTGGAGCAGTGGTGTTTTAAGACCCATTACTTTGTGAATCATCAGATCTAGAAACACCTGCTTTATCCAATTAGCTAGCTGGGATTCTAGGCCTTCTAATAGGATAAAGCATTCGCATGCAGCCTTGGCACTGCAGGAGATAATAGATCTTTAAATTTGTGACACCACAATGTATAAAGAATTCAGTTTAATTGCTTTCTGGAGACAAAAAAAATCCATGCAAAAAAAAATTTTTTTTGAGGCTTGTGCTATCACTATGATTTGTTGCTCTGCAAAAGGAGAGATTTTAAAATATTTATCTATTGTTGAAATTTTTCATAGAGCTAAAATAGACTTACTTTAAAAGGTATATGTAGCTCAAAAGGGACTGTTTTTTGAGTTTACAACTTGTAAGCTGTGTGAGCATCTATTTTGTGGGATCCAGTAAAACTTTAACATAGTTGCACTCTGACATGTACATATACACAGTCAGAAGTAGTTTAATGAGATCTTCACATTATGGCTATGTGTACATTAACATTAGGAGCAAATATGTGGAATTTTTGATCCTGGGACTCAACATGCGTGCTGTGTATGTTTTGGAGGTTTTTCTTTGGCCTATATCTGTTTTGGTCCTGTGCACTAAATTGTCCATTAACAGTGGAAATACATTCAGTGCTTCCCTGGAGCCTGTCTTTCAGTTTTGTATCTGCCAAAGTAAGCCAGTGCATGTGCTCCGGAGCTGCTCCACAAGAAAAAACAAAGTGCAGTAAGTGGCCCAAACAGGACCTTTGCTTCAAAAGCGCACTCTATTTCCAGACTAAAATACTAACGCAGCCAAAGGACTGTATACTCCAGAAAAGGAAGTGTCTCATTTTTGTTTGAATAGTAGCAGAATTCTAAATGATCAGGTCAAGTCTTTATCACTGTGAAGTCTCAGACAATGGCCTTTGGACTTCCCTGCTCATGGAAACTCAGGAAAATTAATCTGACACTCTTGTGTGTGTTCTGTTACTTAGAATGAAAGTGGACTTACATTAATGAGTCTTTTTTTATTTTCAAAATGAAATAAAATTAATTATAGCTATTTTCATTTTGAATAGCACTGTCCAGATGGCTGTTCAATTAATTTAACACTTTAAATATTAATTCATATCAACTTTTATGTATGTTTCTGGCTAACAAAGTGTGCTAACAGATACTTAGGAAAGAACGTTTCCCTGTAAGTAACAGTGACTGCACATGAGAGGACCTAAAATATTGAAGACATATTATTAAGCCAACTCAATCTGGCTTGTATTTGTCATTGTATTAAACAGGACTTGGCTACATACAACTTCTACATCAATGAAGATCCAGTATTATATTGTATAATCATGCCACTGGGAGTTCAAATTTTCAGTCTAATGACTTACCAAAATCCTGATAAGATCCTTTTCATCACAATCTTCTATACTCTTTGCATTTAATTTCTCTTTATACTTCTAAAAATGAAAATGAATGTTAAATTCATTTAACATTTGTTTCTGTGCAGAAAATTTCCTACTTCATTTCTATGGCTCTGGACAGAAACTCACCAGTATAGATTCAACTTCAGAAGGAGTGGCCTTTGTCTGGTACATGAGCATCTCCTGAGCAATGTCTTTTCTGTTTTCGAGCTTATTCATTTTGTCGTAAGTGTCAGTATTTAAAACAGACCACCCCAGAAACTGCGTGAGAGTCTGGAACAAAGCCAGGAAAAATGGAGATGATGCCATGACAGTTAAGTTAAACTGACAGTTTGAACTTACTTTAAACTCCAATTTCTGGTAGTGCCCTTTAAAAGCATTGTATAACTCTACCTGTTGAGGCATATAACTTTCATCGGCAGGGTGTCTTAATGCCTTGCAGCTTTTAATGCCACTGTACCTCTCAACGTATATAGTTAAGGGCCCGTATTCTTATTTTGTGTACAAGAATTTGAGACTAATGGAGATTAAGTTAGCTGGGTGGACTTGGATGTACTGTGTATCTTGCCCAAGTGCACATGATTGCTCTCTGAGCAATCATCACAGGCATCATGTCCATTGGTAAGCAGTGTGCCATCCTTGCATACCCAGTTGTGTTTATTAGGAGATATTGTCTGTTATTAAGATATGATAAAAATTATATCTGACTTATGTTCATCATTGGAACTTAATGATCTCTCATAAATCTTCAGGTTTATAAAGCAAAATTAAATTCTCTGACTCTTAAGAAACTATAAGAAGGTAGTCTTCTGCTTAGATGATAATACAGCCTATTAGAAAATGTTCAGACATTTTAAACTGTACTTTTTCACAATAACATTTTGATTAACATACAATTACTTAAAGCCTCTTATCTTATTAAGCTTACTTCAATGATCTGTTCATCATACTCATCAAAAGGTTTTCCATCTTTCCTATTGTAAAATGTAGCAACTCCCACAATTTCTTCTTTTTTGTTAACAATAGGCAATGACAGGACATTTTTGATTATCCATCCAGTCTCATCCACAGGTCCTTTCTGTAGGAAAGACAAAGAACAGGGCATGTTGTATACTTCTTTAAAAGTAGTAATACAGCTATTAAGATAACTAACTTAACACTAGGTCATGTGAATCACAAATTAATGGAAAATTATATGTGCAACTGTATAACTAATTGATGGAAAGCATTAGCATATTTTTCTACAATATACATCTGTTAACATTACTGGTATTACCTGAAATGTGAAATATTCATCTGCTGGTGCATTCATCATGTTACAAATCTGCAGTATAAAGAAAAGAAAAAGTCATTGTTTAAATGGAATACAATACCCCTCAGGACATGGCCAGGTATTTTAAAAAGGCAAATATATTTTCTAACGAAAATATAGCAAGCAGGCTAATTAGCTACAGAAATCAAAATTATTGGTATAAAATTAAATTGAATATTCTACAAATTCTGGAGTGCTTATAGCAAGGTGCCTCATGTATAATGTCTCACAATGCATGCTAATAAGCACCACGGTTAAGAGAACTCCTCCTATGCCAATTTAGAATTGCATGGGGATTTATTTAAAAAAAAAAAAAAAAAAAAAAAAAAAAAAGATTAAGAACCAACTCACAGGACTCCGTCCTTACTGTTATAAAAAATGCCGCAGGATTATTAATAACTGTTATTCACCAAGACTTTGAATTATCTTGGCTTGCAGACTATGTTGTATACCATGTTGAAGCTTTGGTGCACTACCCGTTTGGAACTAGACAGGTCTTGGCATCGTGGGCCCAAGCCATGCTTTCCAACTTAGAGCCAGGAAGCAGAAATGAGGAAAAAAGAATTAAAAAACTCCTATATGTGGTGATTTACTAACTTTTTTTTTTTTTTTTTTTTTTTTTTTTTGGTGAGACTGAGTTTGTACCTCTAGAACACAACATCAGACATACACACTTTATTCCTCTGATATCACCATGATTGGAAAGAAATTTTCCTGATATTCTGGCCATTTGCACTGAAGGTTTGTCCATCCAGGCTACTGATTCACATGGTTTCTCTGGGAAGCAGTAACACTGGAGGTGGCACAATGTTTTTTGTAGAGTTTTTGGATGTGGGGAGTTTATTTGTTCTTTTTCTTTTGATCAGAAGAACCACACAAAATAACACTTGTAATTATTTTTATTATAAACTTACAAATCCATTTTCAGCCACGTACGTTGGCAATCCACTGGCAAGACACCAGTGATCTGCTGGAGGTGACCTTTAGAGAGAGAATAAAATTAAATGATTTCTACACATACAGACATGTTTCTATTCTATCCCAGCAATAAATCTAATTACCACTCATTTTCAGTGAATACTCACGGAATTACTTTGATTTCTTCTTTTCCATGTAAAATATAGTCAATAATCTTATAGAAGTTAACTTCCTAAATGAAAAGAGGAAAAACATGTATGTGACTTGTAAAACCTCAGTGTCAAAGTTAAGATTCATAAAAAGAGAGAGAAAAAAAGAAGATCCTCACTCTTCCATCAGGTGTCTTGGGGCCTTTGTAAGGCTCTGCCTCCCCCAGCCGGATGGGCCATTCATCGTAGAACTCCTGAGAAAGGGATACGCGGAGGTCAGCAAAAGAAAGCAAAGCAGTTCTGTACTCATAGGTAACCTGAAATCTGTGGGTAGCGGGTTTTTTTTGTTTTTTTTTTCCCCTTCTCCATAGCAATTTAATATTGTTAAATATATTCCGGGCAAGAAATACTAATCAATAAATTGAAGGCTGCTGTGAACCTTATCCCTGGAATGTTGTTCACCTTAGTCATTGTTTAAAAGGTAGATAATCAGAATGTAGTTTTCTCATGTTCTCTTCCTCACATATATTTTTTAATGTGAAAAAAATAATTTCAGAATCAACTTTTTGGACATAGACTTTACCATGCTTATATTTCACATGTAATTTTTGTGACTTAGTTGGGTTTTATATAGATTGTCCCAAAGGGTTAGAAAGTATAGTATCTGTATGTCTTGGAGAGGTACACTAGAAATACCTCCATACAGATGAATTAAGTAATTAGAAGGATGGATTTTATAACTTAAAGTTAGGACTTAATATATTTCAAGGAAACACTTAAAATTGTTACCTTCTCTTTAGTCATGTCCAGCAGACCAACAGAGTACCTTTCACAATTCAGATATATTCGAATGGTATACAGTGCTTTGTGAAACTGCCGTTCTATATCTGTCAGCTCTTCAAATACTTTGTTGGCAGACCACAAAAGCATCTATTTACAACAAAAGAGAAAGATGGCAAATGTTCACAAAGGTAAAATGCATTTTGAATGAAAACATAACCATAGAAATCCTAGACATTCCAAGAAACAAGAATAAAGTCCATTACTGGAAAAAAAAAAAAAAGTAAATAGATGGTATTCTTATTTCAATAAGCTTGTGAGAATGTGAGATGGTGGAAGTAATGATGATTTCAGACAAAAAAAAAGTTTGATTGTTAACAAATTCTTCTTTACCTGACTTCGTCGGGATTCAATATTGTAGAGATACGATGTATGATGATTTTTTAGGACCAAAGATATAAAATTGAGGTATTTGTTAAAGACCTAAAAATGACAAAGAACAAAAACAAGACAAAGTATGAAACCAGGATGGAGATTCACTCAAAATACTTGTTAAAGTAACAATTGTGCTGTTATGTAGTGTTTGAAGTTATTACCTCTTCATCCTCTTTTGAGAATGCAGTGTCATTTAGTTTGTTTAGTGCCATCACAACAGCAAGCACCTCTTTGCCCTGCATAATTGGGGTTGCCAGCATGTTGATCGTTGTATAACCAGTTTGTTTGTCCAGAAAATCAGAAAAATGGTTATTCTGGAAAAAAACAGAAGCACAAATGAAACCGATCACAGTCCATGCTAAACGCAAATGATCACCGTATTTGCTACTTAGGTTCACAATGCTACGAGCATAGTGCAGTAAGTTCATACTCCCAAAAGGCACTACGACTATTTAACCCGAGCTTGCAAACATATACATACACAGCTAGTTTAAGCATTGATGATGAACACAGCTCTTGGAGCCAGAATGTGTGCAGAATTTTATTAGAATGAGGACAAATTTAAGGAAATAAAAATTTGAGAAGAGCTAGAATAAAGGAGAGAATACAACAACTTTGTGGCTACCTAATAGCCTAATACATAGGCTTGCACATAAGAGAATTATTTTGCAGCTATGTTAATATTTACTATTTAAAATTTACTATCATTGCTTAATTATTTTTGTAGCTCATATGAATGATATTATCCCAATGTGCAATGTTTAAAACTATACATAAGATCATTTGCAAACACTTTTGAAGGTGTGCAGTTGAAAATGCTCCTGTCAGAGAGGTATCCACTGGAGCTATGGATCCGGCTGAGCCTTGTCTTATTCCTCCTTGACAGTCTCCCATTCCTGCAGCTCCCAGCCCTCCTGGTGAATAGGAGGGTGTAGAACAGGGAGGGATCCAGGGTTGCTTCTGGTGTAGTGTGTGAACTTGTGGAACTGAGACCACGCGACGAATGAGCCACAACTAACCCTCCAGTTGCTTTTCCTCGAAACTGAGTGCTGAGGAGGAATTTAGTAAAAGCTATTCTATTTCTTCATTCTTTTATACGAAAATTATTGGGAAGCTAGTTCATCTGTTCCATCAAACAACATTTCATTTTCTTGTATTGAATAAATCCTTGAGGTGTTTTCTTTGAAATGCTAGTGTTCCCTTTATTTTCAAAAATGGACCTGAAATTTGTCAGGGAAATCTATTTGTCAAGGTTATGCTGCTTGTTGTTCTGTGAAAATGCATCTAAATTTATCTGAGGTATGTTAGCTGGAGTTTGGAAATCTATCAATATATGCATACTCAGAAGTGACACGGTTTTACTAAGCTGCCAAAATAGCCGGACTCTCTCTTCACTGGGCTTTTCCCATGCCCTTGCAGCTGCTGCTTTCTACCAGTCAGTACACAAACCTCTTCTTCAGAGGGATGAACACGCTAGTCAGGGGCTGCAGTCAGTGGTGGACTCTCTCTGAATTTCCTTGGGAAGGTCAGCTTCCGGATTCTCGAGGTGATTAGCTAATGGTATTAAATGAGCACCAAGACGTGATGGCTGGGACCTGGTAACCAGGGAGGGTCAGACCGGATTGTAACACCACAGACAGGCATGGCAGCTGGCCAGAGGAAGGCAAAAGGAGTCATATTTTAAGAATATCCACCCAGAACCAAGATTCCCAAATCATACTATTCCTCTGCTGCTGGCAAATATTTGGACTTGTAAAGTCTCTGACCCCAGTTACTGCATTTCCGTCCCCAGAGCTGATACGTAATACTGCATCAGCACTGACAAGCAAGATCTGTGTGGTGGTTCCCCTAAGGTTTCCTACTTGCTGATGGACTGTATGGTGTTGTGGGATGCCACATAATGGAATTTCTGCTTTTTAAAATACAGAAAGTTATACACAGTGCTTCTTCAGGGAAAAACTCCCAACTTTTTTAGGTTGTAAAATTAATCATGAAAAGGCTAGTAAATGCCAGAACTAAGATTGTTTGTCTAATTTGTGGATCTTTCCTTTATTTTCTTTTCCCCTTCTTTCCTCTCTAACAATTTTTTCTGGGATGTGTTGAATTTATAGGATATTTAATCCTGAGTAGATTGGACTTTATTATTCTGAGTTCAAAATGTTACTTGTTTTTCCCTTCAGCTCTTGATAGGCTTTTGGCAGTCCATCTCTTGTATTTGTGGTTTTGAATCCTAGAAGGAACTCTGAAAAATCTGCATTTCTTTGAAAGGAATGAAAAATATGGCCGTGACTCTGGAATGTCTTTTTCTGTATTTACCAATTGAGGTCTATTACAGAGTATTGATTCTTTTAAGGAGGCCTGTGTCATCCCCATAAGTCAGGTTGAAAAGAATAAAAATAAGCAATACGTTTTCTCTGTGGCTCAAAGTATCAGGCTGTATTTGGGTCCCTGGAAAGTGTAGCCAATTCCAAATATTGTCTGGATAGGATGATTTCTTTTTTTCTGTCAAACTTTCACTGAGTTACAGTTTTTTCTTTCTCTAGGACAAAGGTATCAGGATATCTCAGTGAACAGATATGTAGGGAAAATGCCTGTCAAGTTTTCTTTTCTACATGAGAATCAAATACTGCCCTATAGTCTTCTAAACAAACGTGAGATATTACATAGAAATATTTGAGTTTCTCTGAGATAAATTATCTACAGACACATCCATTCTGGCTTTGGGGTGAGTTTGAAGGGGCTTCAGTGACAATTTCTGAATCTGAGTGTTTCATCTGTTCCAAATAAAGGAAATAGAGAATTTGACCCTGTTTTGTAGCCCCTGTGCCCCACCTACAGCATCTAACATATGGTGAGGACTAAGTCTTGATTTTAGAGCTCTAAATGCTTGTATGAGGGAACAAATAAAAAATTTCAGACAGTCCTGGCTTTCTGAATGCCTAAAAAGGACTTACATCACCTGAAGTGAACTGACTCAGCAGGACTCAATAGCTGAGTTTTAATTTGTTTTAATAACTGCAGGCTGAAAGTAGAAGTAGGTTTGGGAAAGAGCACTTTGGTCAAATGAGTTGTGCAGAGGATAGGAAAAAAATTAAAAGAATGCAGTCTGTGTTCATAAACAAAGTTAGTGACCTGAGCCAACCTCAGTTGCACCTAGATAATGCAATGCAGATATAAATACTTTTTTACACACTGGCATCATCTTCATAACATATGCCAAGACTCCTATTGCACATGATTTGCATGTGTAATCAAAAACTCGTGCTTAGATTAAGGCTTTTCATTACTGAAATTTCATTACTGAACTTGGCACAGAATTGCTTAATTTTCGATCAAAGTTTTAAAACATTTTTTCTCAGAAACATAAGCTCCTTTTGATTTCAGTGCAAATCGCTTTTGCGTAATATGTGGAAAATCATGGACCAATAAGCTAGTAACTTGCTCTGCAGTTATCAAAGCCAGAGGAGAATCTTGGTACTCCTGTGAAGACGGACCCTTAGTCTGTTTGAGGCTGATCTCAAGAATCCAACCATCTTTTAAAGTGATGTTGTGAACTTTCAGTTCCCAATTAAATCATACAAGTGACTTTTAATGGGAAAGGGGATTTCTGAACAATTATCTAACTCCAGACAACAAATCTCTATCTATTAAATAAGACAGTCAGTCTCTACGGTGAAGTGTTAATAATTAGGAGAAAAGATGAATAAGTCAGTCAGTCTCTACAGTGAAGTGTTAATAATTAGGAGAAAAGATGAAGAAAAGACTCTGCATACATTCTCTCACTTTAAGTGGGCCCACTGCACTACTAGTGCTTTTTTTTCCCCAGAAGTATGAAGTTCATCTCATTAATTAGTACAATCTTTTGTAATCATACTGTGCTGTACCGAGTGTGTACTAGTTGTGCTAGAATGCATATGCTCAGTGGGATGTCTAGGATGGTAGAAACAGCAGCAGTATGTTATAGAATTGTCACGTACAGGAAATCTCCCCCAGAATTGTCTTCGTTGCGTAGGTGTAACTCACTGCTGCATCTTTGGTAGCTTTTGGGTAAAGTAAATTTAGGCTCCAGATTGTTATGCCAGACTAGCTCCTGTATATTTATGATCATTTTCTACTAGCTCCATTTAAAGCTAAGGTATACAGCCTTTTTTACTGTGCCACAATCAATTTTGTAGATATGTTATAAGATGTGTAACATGTCCTAAAATTGCACTAAGCCAGCACCAGCATACTGGAATGGAAAGTCAAAGTTCCCCTCCATGTTCATCTTCCTGTTTCTGGTGAGAGACGATAACTTGAGAGGAGTTTGGGGGGTTACTACACATCTAGCCAGTATACTTGAAATGCGTAGCTGCTGCAGTTTTTTGATTTTCTACCCCATGACACAAGTTTTATCTCACTGTAACTTTCCAACATGACTGTAGATGCATAAAATTATAAACCTTTTATGAATGCAATTTCAATATAATGCTCTGCGTTCAGATCTTTTGGGCTCAACTTATCAACTGTTTTAGGTTCCATAAGCCTAATTTACATCCCATAACTAACAGTGGAATTTAAAAAATCAGTCACCGTTGTGAAAACAAAGTG
This sequence comes from Rhea pennata, assembly GCF_028389875.1. NCBI lineage: Eukaryota > Metazoa > Chordata > Aves > Rheiformes > Rheidae > Rhea > Rhea pennata. Next base: position 18,268,416 of record NC_084669.1, on the reverse strand, counting down.
ATTACGCCTCTCTGAAAGAGGAAAATCAGGACATCTTTTCTAAAAATAACTTATTTTATTTTCCTTATTATGGCAGTTAGAAATATGAAGTGAGCATATATAATTAAACTCCAGCTTGCTTACTAAAACATCTGTTTTAACTAAAACAATTACACAGATTGATTTTTGCAAAAAAAAATCAGTGTTTTGTTCTTATGTGTTTCCCTGTAACTGTCCTGAAAGATCTTATTTCTTTCAGAATGAATTCTGCTTCTTTTCCTGGCTTTAGATATCCCACAATATTTTAAGTGAACTGTGAAAAAGAGCTCTGCAGAACTTTCTAACCTTTCACTGGATTTCTCATTAAATATGCTAAATAAATAAATAATAATAAAACAATGAAGACCATCATTCTAATTTTCATTCAACCATTCTATACAGTAGTTAATGATGGAAGTGCATTTCCCAGTTCATAATGTTATCTTAGGATTTGCTACACTATCCTCCGGAACAGTGAGCTAAGTCTTTAGCATTTCTGATTGGATTAATAGCAAAATGCAGCTTGAGGCAAGTGAGTTTGACAGTTTTGGAAACCTTCAGCTCCAACTCAATGGTGTAAATTACTCTGTGAATGTAAATTTGATCAGAGAATGTGAAAACTACTGTAAGTAATGAGATAGTGTAAACCCTGTTAATTTGGTTTTCACGGCACATGCAAGAAGTTTGTAATTTATACCAATGCAGGGAAGAAAGAAAATGGGAGTAGTGTGAAAAGCAGCTCAGAAAGGTAATAGGGAATGTGGATCTGTCCTCCTTGTTCAGCTGATCAGGTGAAGGCTCACTACACTAGTTCATTTGAAGCAATAGGAGCAGATCAGCAGCTCAGACTTGTTAGCATGGAGGCTTCTTACATCTCCAATATATTTGCTTGCTTCCCATTGCTTGTAAACTGGCCCAGCAGTAACATCTCTGTTATATGTGTGATTTGATGTTAGGAAGTAAAACATTCCTACAGGCCTTTGCATCCTTGACTGAGGGCCCTAGCTAGGAAACAGCAGTGTCATTTGTTTGTGTCTCGCAGGTGACATTAACACCTTGGTTTTCACATGGCTGTCACAATTACTCACATTTGCAAACCTCTTACCATTGCCAAGTGACACTTCAGTACCTGCTGGGCAGCCCATCTCCCCCATTTTGAGTTTGGCAAACTGTATTGCCTCTCACCATTGAGCAGAAGTGATAGACTAACTTCCAGCTGTGGTAGAAGTGCCAAGAGAGCTGGTGGCTATTCTTCACCCTTTTTCCCCTTAAGAAAGACAGAGGCTTTCTGAGAGCCCTTAAAATGCTGACTACTTTGCCCGTAGTGTAGCCTGGTAGGAACGCATCATCCTTTGATGGTGGGTTGACCAGGGGTGGCTGCAAAAATTAAGGAACACTACTGGAGCAGGAACCACAGGACCCGCTTCAGTGCGGAGCTGCTGCCATGCTTTCATCATTATTGCGCATTTATTGGCACCATCTTTACAGATTTCCTCTTTTTGCTTATGGCAGCCCTACAGTCTTGTCTTCTCTTGCTGATATTTTGATCTTCCATTGGTTGTCTTGCATTAACTCAAATGTCTCAAACAAAATTTTAACCACTGAATTGCAGGAAACTGGTGTGCTATATCGCTTTCTCTCTTATTTCCACTCAACCTGATTTCAACTCACAAGTGTTTTTGTTTCACAATGATGTGATTGAATATGAATGGAATATGAAATGCACCTATCCTTAGCTATGAAAATGTCATCTGTCTGATCGAAAAACAAAACCAATTAACTAAATGAGTAGGCCATTCATAAGGCCACATTCAAAAGTCATGAATTGTCAGGAGTGTAAGACAACTATTTTGACATGTCACTTAAAAGCAGTGCGGAACACATTGATTTTGATATTTCTGGGATCACTAGAATTTTGAAATTGAAAGCAAGTAGAAATTACTATATGTTTAATAGCATTCAGGGGTTGAACTCTTCAGTCTTGTCACTGAAATACCTGCTTTTTTGCAATAGGTAATGTCTATTTCGAACCTTCTTGAAATTGAATCAGTATTATGTTGATCTAAATAAATGTTTTTATGTAAATCAAAAAAATGAGGCTAAAAGGCAGCTTTTTGCTTTAATTTTTAATGTTCTTTTTTTTCTTCCATTTCAAGAGTTTTTTTTTTTTTTTTTTTTTTTTTTTTTTTTTTAACACAAGTTAAATCAAGGAAATAATGAAAGGTTATATTTCTGGAAGGCACAATTATTAGAAATTGGTTCCTGTGTTAAAGTGTTTTCTTGTAAATTGATTTTTATAACAGATTGGAACAGATTTTCATTTTTTTCAGATAAATATTTGCTATATTGAGTATGAATTTATGAGGGTCTGCTTTTTATCATAAAGATGACAAAATGGAGGAAAGGATATTAACATTTACAAAGCAAATTCTTCTTCCTGGGTAAAGACTACTTCATATTTTTTTCCGTATTTTTAGTTAATCTTGATATTGTTTCTTTTAATTCTCTTTGCTTTCCAGGTATTCAGGAAGGCAGTACCTCTGTAGCATTCTGTATATTTGCCCTCATTTGTTCTAGTCTTAAGAAATACAAATCTTTTTTTCTCAAAAACCTCTTTTACAATGTTACTCTAATGATCTTTCTCTGGCCTTCAAAGTTTCTTTTAACATACTCTGCCTCATCACATACATTTCCCTGTTACATTAATTAAAGGTATGACAGTAATTTCCTTTTGTATATCTATTCAGCTTTCACAGTTCTCAATAACCACTAAGGGACTAAGGGTCCTGAAGTAACTTAAGCAGAATTTATATAGCAGTCCTAAAACCTGTCCTCAGACCATCTGCCTGAAGCCTTAAGTTTTGCCAGCAAAGTTTCAGTTTCACCTTAAGTTCTGCAAATATCCATGGCCAAACTGAAAACTTCTTAGCAGAGTTATGGTACTTTCCCCTGCACTCAGGTCAGGTCTTCAATATGGGTTTTTAGCGTTTAGTGTCATTCATCATCTTTCTCTCTTGTGCTTTCTCACTGCTTCATATTTTTGACATGGATTCATCTGAATCTGTCAACCTCTTCCTGCCCTAGGAGGAGTCTCAGATCAATACCTCCCAGGTACTGATCTCAGGACCACGTCTAGGTGTTACCAGAATGGCTGTTCACACACCGCACATGGACAGTGTTTCTGTGTCCAGCTCTCCTCATTGCCACATGGAAATCCAAAGCACTGAGCTGCAAAGATGTGCTTCCCTTGGCTCTCTTCCCTTTTGTCTTCAAATAAGCTTTGTTTTTCCATTTTGGTAGAGATTCAAGACAAGGGATTGAGTGTCTCTTCTTCCTGGTCCAGGCTCAGATAGCCTTGAGTCAAAGGACCAGCATTTTCTCATGAATCTGAAACCCCTGCCATTTGAGACAGGCCTGGACTGAGAAGTCCTTCACACCCCATAATTAAAGAGAAGTAGAGCTCCCCAAAAAAAGACTCCTGCAAACTGAGACTGGCTCGGTTTCCAAATGAATAATATAGGTTCTTAAAACTTGAAAGGTTTAAGACATCTTGTGTCATAGTTTTCCAGCGCTCAGATTATATGCAACACTAAGTGCTCCGGCTGCTTTGAATCTGAGATTGAAGCAACAGAATCTGTCCATGATCTGTTCTTTAGGCGCTTCACTGAGGGCTGCAGATTCTAGTCCAGGAACTCTAAAAATGAGGGCTTGTTAAGTTTAGCATCTCAACATTTAAGTCTCCTTTTGGATCTAATCTTTAGACTTCTACTTCTTTTGAAGTAATTTTTCACCATTTATATGAATTTTTACTCTACTTTAACCAGAAATACTATTTCTTGAGTTTCCAATGCTCAGTAAAATCTTTTGTCTCCAAATAGCTCTGAATTAAAAACAACAATGCATTAATTTAAATATATTTTCTATTAAAGCAAATATGTATAGTCTCTACTATTGGCTCTTACATGCTGAGAATGTGAAATTTTAATTCACCAGAAGTCATGCTCCTTGCTTAACTATTTCTTATTTCTCAGTTCTGTTTGGAAATAATGCCTTAGCAGAAGATGTAAGCTAATTGTAGTCTTTATCATTCTCTTGCCAGTGTTATCAGTTAACATTTAAAGGATTTTTGTTGAATTAATAGACAGATGAGATTTTATGCAATCAGTTATTTTACTTTGGTATATTTGAGTAACATACCCTGCAAGTCACTGGGAGTAATGAGAAGCCAATTATCAAGGTAGTGGTCCTGCCTGGCCTCCTGTTTCTCACTACCATTAAAGATTGGATTAAACACTATTAGCTCTTATAGTCAACATGTCTCTAATCCTGTGGGGGGAGGAAACTGTTCTTGCTACTAAGTTAATTATGGAAGGTCTGTATCTTTTCCTCTGCTTTTCTTTTCTGAAGCATTAGTCAGGATGAGGAGCTTCCTCACATTTATTGGTATGTTTCCAAGTTAAAAAAAAAAAAAAAAAAAAAAAAAGATAATCCCTAGAGAACTGGCTATCAGGCACTGAAGGTGGAGTCTCATGTTTTCAGAGATTGATTGCTGTTGTGATCTTTCATTACATTCCCTCTTGTTATAAAGGGGTGGGAACTGAAGCATGAAAATGTCTCACTGTGGGTTTGTCAGTGCTGTCATGTATTTAAGACCTTAAAAATATCATGCTGCTTGAATATGGTCTGCATCAACAATAGAAAGTGGTTAGGTGACATCTTTAAAGCAATGTAGCTGTCTAGAATTATTCATCATGCATTTCGTATTCTGACAAGGCAGTAGAGGCCAAATCCCTCTCTGATCTAACTTTGCTTGTCACTTTTTGCTCAGGGTTTGGGTAGCAGACAATCTAGTTTGACTAAATTGCATACCATGTGATTTGGAAAAATAATTATCCTTTCAAGAATGCTTGATAAGGGCTTCCATTGCTACCTATTTCTTATACCATAGACTGATAATGTTACCAAAGTGCTACTGCCTAAAGCTGCAGGTGTAGGTTCCTTATGTATGTAAAGATTGTGGTGACATCAGTTGGAACAAGGAGAGTGAGTTTGGGCACTTGAATTCTTTGACTATGATGGAAATACTGACAATTTTGAGACATTCATGGTTATTTTTGAAGAACAAATCTTGGTCCCAGAAAAGTCTCTGAGTTTTGCAATTAACTAATAAAATGTCAATGTTTTGGAGACATTTCGTTACCAAATGTGAATTAATGGCACCAGGGTTTAACTCTGCATTTTTAAATGCGGACCTAATGGCATAGATCTCAGAGAGTAAATGAATGCCCAAGTAAAAATGCAGTGATTAATTAATTTGAATTACCTTAAAATGATTGAATAATAACTAGACAGTTAGTCAGCAGACATGGATTAAGTTGTATGTGCAAAAGGTGTACCTGGCAGTATTAGAGGGACAGAAAGGTTATAATTCCCTTATTTAAACATACTCAAATTACATTTCTCACAAAACTTTGAACCAAAATCCTATTGCAAGAGCAGAATTTTTTAAGCAGCCCTGCTCTGGGCAGGTTTCACATATTAATATTAAGCAACAGTGCAGGGTCTGATCAAAAGCACATCTTTCTTGATCCTCCTGATCTTTTCTCATGTAATCAGCCTTATGAATTTAGAAGGATTATCCTCCAATCTCCCCATTTGGTGGTAAGAGACAGTAAGTCAGATGTTTCTTGTCAGAAGAGCAGCCACTGAAGAAAGCATCTTAGTGGTCAGTTAAAAATCAAATCCAATCTTTCTTCTATTTGTTCCTATGATTCCTGCTTACATCCAAGATAGTTTACTCTGTATTAAAATGCTCTTTTCATATATGCATGCATTTGTGTTTGAGCTTTAACACTAGCCTGAACCAGGCACAGATGCCCTTGTAATTAATTTATCCTTATTTCTACCAACTTTTAACATGATAAAATGCATGACTTTTCAGTTACCTCCTGGAAGACGTAGATAATTGCAGTGCATAAAGATCTTTATTATTTAAATTGAGCTTAGGATCGCTGAGGTGGTTTCCATCTCTAAAATGCCCCGGAATTATAAATTGGCTGTACTAGACTGAGTTTTTCCCATAAGACTAAAAAGAGATGAAGATGATAATTTTATAAATTAAGGTTAACACTTTAAAGACATCAGTAACTATCAGAACACATTTATGTGCATTTCAGAGTACAACTTCTAAAGCAGTTCTTATTCATGCGTGTTTAATTTCAGTTAGGTTGTTCACATAATTTTAATGCAGAATTTTGTAGTAACCCTTATCTGACTTATAATTAAGGAAGATAATTCTGTGAAAATCCAACAGCAGCTTTTGGAGCTATTTTAAATCCCAAAACAGACTTGACATTGAACATATACATTGAGACCATCTTCATATGGATTCATTCACCTTCTTATAAGGAACGCTTTCATCACCAGGGCTGCAAATTAGTTGTATTGAGAGGTGCTTGTATGGCAGCATGGAATAAGGGAGAACACTTGGAACCTCAAACTGGACAACAGAATAGGAGCTGGTCTTGTTCCATAGAAACACAAGTACTTTTTGGTCTCTATTAATCTAATATTCTCCTCCATTATTACAGTAAAGTACATTATAGATACTGTGGCAGGATACTGGAAATACCTAACCAGGCTACATAATATGGTTCTACTGGATTTTAAGTATCTTACCCTGTTGCTTTTCTTATGTTTTTGATCTGAATTTCTGTCTGCTGTTTGGGTTGTTTTTGAAGAATGACTCTGTGCTACAAACCCTGTTCAGGAAGCTGAGTAGTTAAATGCACAGAATCCCATTCACCAAGAGAAATCACTCACTTACCTTTTTCACATCTGGTATATTAAAAAACTTCTTGGTATGAGCCACCCATCCCACTATTCCGATGTCCAGAGGAAAAACAGTCTCATTGTCTGGATTCACCAAATTCTCCTCAAAGGTGGAAGTTGGAGTGACATTGAGAAGCCTCGTGGCTACCTCTGGAATACCATTTCGGGCACGGCAAATAAACATGCTACACCGATCAGCTGCCAGCAGCTGTGCCAGCCTCTGCAGGGCCTTATGCACTGTCTTTTCCATAGTGCCTCCCTCATCCTGGATTTCTGTTAGCAGCTCAAAAAGTATGTTAGACTCCTCCAGACGGGACATGTCCTTGAAGCTGACTCCTTCCTTCACATCTCCAGGGTTCACTTTAAAGACACTTCCCAGAACTTCTGCCCTCATTTTTCGGTCGAAATATTCCTTGGCAAACTGGGGGTTGTTCTCCAAATATTTTTCAACGGCATCTTTATTTACTTCACCCATTTTTGTTGGATTGTTCTCTGGATTTTTTTTAGAACTGCATCACCATCAAAGCAGGAGTGGTAGCAAAGAGTCCTAACTTGATACTAGTATGAAAATGGTACTTTGTACATACTGTACATCTCGCAGACATAGTACCTTCACCTTCTCCTGTGGCTTCCCAGCCTTCTGAAACTCTTGAGATATGACAGAAGGCACTGGCTTAGTATCTTCTTAGTGTGAGGTCTTGGAGACTGCTAATTAAAGAGATGTCAGGACACTAAACCCCTGAGCATTCTTAGCTCATAAATCCTAAGGGAATCATTTTAGCATTTTAAACTAACCAATTGTAACCTTGTAAAATAGTCTAATGTGCAGATATGTATACATGCAAGTTTTCTTCTTCATACACAGTATAAATTGTAGTATGCATATGAAAGTTTCCATTGAAACTTAATATGAGAATTTCTTCTTAGCTACTCAGCCCACATAAAACACGTGTACAAACACAGTCACGTGTACTTGTGAGAGGTGCTTAAGGGGAGGAAAATGGAATGTTAAAGGAAAAAAAGATTTCAAAATTTACTTTTCTTTGCAGTAGTTGAAAGATTATTGAAACTGAATTATTAAAGTAAGTAACTACCAAGCTATACATGCATCAAATGAGTGAAATCCCAAAGTCCATACAAAAGTCTGAGCTTGTCAAGACATTTACCCACGTGAAGGTGAAGTAAAAACCAAGCCTGAGAATTTGAATCAGCACAGCCAAATAAGATTTGTATGAACCATTTTTTTTAAAAAAAGATATGACTAAAGAAAAAAGGAAAACATGATTTGAGTTCAAATTGCAATTTAAAATTTTTACTCATTCAGAAATTTCATATCACGTTCTCCAGTTTCAGTGAATTTATAATTCTCTTATTCTGTATTAACATGCTTCTGCTAAAGCATAAACTTGCAGGTTATGTCTAGTGTTATTTTATCTATCTTCTGTCTTTAAAACTGCCATATATGAATGGAGTTCATGATCTTCATTGTGTATTGTGATTAAAACAAATCTTCATCAAAGATGTTCTCAAGACACATTGAACTGCATATATTTGGCTTATCAGCAGGAAGATCTATTTTTGTATGGAAATACAGATGCATGTCAAGAGCTAGTCTACCAAAGGCCACAAGTGTGTTAACATCCATTTTTACAAGTCCATCTAAAAGAATCAACATGAGCAACTGGAAGTGATTTTCTCGTGCACAGAGAACCAGTCAGCGATTGGTCTGCAGTGGAAGCGACCTCCACACGATAGCCTTCCCTCTGACTAAGACGTGTAACTCTTGTCCTCATGTAAGACATTAATTTTTGCTAGACTGCAGTTGCAAGACAGATTTAGAAATACATATGAAATCAAGACTGTGTGGACACGTTCTGGCGTGATCCCTCTACTGTGGCTGGGCTGCTTCCCCCTTGCAGCCTAGTGGACAGCCGAGGACCCTTGCTGTTGGGTGTATGACCCTGAAGCATCTTTGTTACAGGTGTGAGCTGCTCATATGAAATTAATGGCAGGAACATGCAACTGCAGCGCAGCAAGCTGTGTTCACCATTACATGCATGCTCCAGTTACTGTCCCTGGCCCTGTAGGTTCACAAGGGAATAGTCGGATGAAGAAGCAGTCACACTCCTTAGTCTTTAAATACCTTTTTTTCTGAATTTGATCAATAAGTATGAAAAAATAGAGATTTGAAGTTTATTTTATACATATGTATATATACATTATTTATCTATGATCTTCTTATTTTGTAGCTCAATAATTTTCTCTATATTATGCTGTTCTTACAAAAAGAGAATGTTGAAGAGCTGCTTCAATGAACTTGTGCAAAGAAATAATAACATATTTTCACATTTCTCATTCAGTCATTTTTTTCTCACTTTGGGACTTTGGTGAGTGGTGAATGAGTATTGTTCAATTTTGTGAAGTTCTTAGCATTAAATATAAAATTTTACAGACTTTCACCTCAAAATAATTATAAACTTAAGAGTTCCCAAAGCTCCTTGTGTCTAGAATTGTTACTATCTTTGTATATACCATGGCAGGTGTTACTCAAGAGCTGTAGTCTTTATTAGAAAAGCCCTGTATCATGATTCATGTTTAAGTTAACTATGTTAGTTACTGTCATTGGTTTTGTTGATGATATGAACCAAAGACAGCTATAATAATAATAAGCAATTTGACAATTTTATTATCCTGTGTGCCTGTTTTTTTAATATGCAAGAACAAGTAAACTACTCATCATAATTCCACCAAATCTCCATCATTCCCTTCTGTTTTTACAGAAAATGAACTGTGCCATGTATACTTTGAGATCACAAGTAACGGTGATGCTTTAATTAGGTGTTATTGGAAGGTGATAAACCTTCATTCATAAGAAGGTATTTCAGATGTAGTTGGGTTGCCCTATAATCCTCCATCAACTAAATCATTATTTCTCTTAACTAAGATTCATTCTTACAATTGTACTCTTGGATCTGTAGAGTTTGTGAAATGTTATGGAAAGAAGTATCAGAAACCAATAAAAGTTCTTTATGAAGTTTATTTTTAATAATTGCTATATTAATCATGTTATCTTTAATCGTGAACTCTATTTACATATTGATTAACCATGGATAATTAAAACAAAATAATAAAAATAAATGATTGAATGGAATTTAAAATGCAGTTTGGTTTACAAAAGCCTTAAATTAATGGAAATCCTCATTTTAGAGTTAGAAATATACCAATGTATTTGTATTAGTGCTTTTGTTTTTTCTCTTATTAGTATTTTATTAATTTTGTAAATTAGGCCATTTAAACATTTTGGAGCACTGGTGTACTAATATGTTAGAGTATGTTAGTGCAGTAATAAGGCATTCAGTTTCTGTTTTAATCTTCTTGATTTCCAAACTCTTGAACATGTTATCTTTAGCCATGCAAATTCACATTTGTATTAATTTATCATAAGAAATTATCCCCCCACCAAACTGTACATTTCTAGCATTCAGATCTTCTGAATTAAGATATTGCTGTTGTCTTCCCTAGCAATTGTCAATTATATGACAATTTGAGAAAATATAACATTTTAATGTATTAATTATTATATGCATAGAGGTTTAACATTGGAAACTAACCTTGCACAGCTATCTTCACTGCACTTTTAAAGGCAAAAATAATACACACACGGTTTTGAGAGTTTTCCATGCTGAGGTGGTTTGATTTAAAAACATGATGAACAAGGTGCTGTATTTTTCATATTGTTTTAATTTCAGAGGATTTCAGAAATGCATGTGCTTCACAGTTTTAATACATATGACGTCATTTACCTTTGATGTTCATAGTTACTACAGAAATTAAAACTATTTATGGAATAGTTCTTAGTAGTAAACTGTTGCTGAGCCCTTTTGATACATGGAAATTCCTAAGAAGGATAACTGACAGACGTAGTTATTTAAACAGATTCAGGCAGCATGTAAATGCCAAAGGTATTTATAAGGTTTCCCAGTTCAACTCAGTGTTTATGTCTGAGCATATCTGTCCATCTTGACAGCAGTTCATGTGGCTCCTTCAGTTAAGATTTCCAAAAGAAATACAGATCAAATGTGTCTTATTTCAGTTGCTTGACTTCTGATGTGGATGTTTTTATGGCTACTGTCTGGACATAAGAGACTAATATTTATACTGAAATAAATTAATTTCAGAAATATTAATAATTTTTCTAAGTGATTATTTTAGTTTGACAGGCTATAAATGCAACACAATGCACAAGGTTGATATGATGCGCTTTACTGTAAAATTTGTGTGACACTGGGGATACATTTGGGGAAGGTATCTACATAATAAGAAAACAAATGATGAAGACATAAATATTTTTCCAGTATATGTATTTTGTAATCCTTAGAAAAGATGTAATGAAAGAAAGGCACATGTCCAAACTAATGAGTGAAGGAAACAGGCAGAGTTAATGAAGTACCTGCATGCTAATGGACGGACTCGAGTACTAAGTGAGGGTAACCAAAGGGTAGTGATAACAGGCGATTTGCTGAGAGAGAAGGATGGATTCAGTATCACGGGGATCTATGCTGAGAGAGAAGGATGGATTCAGTATCACGGGGATCTGTGCTACTCCTGCTTTTCCTGAACGTTGTTAATGGTATGCAAGAAATTACACGTTGATTGTGCTTTCTAGTGATGTTGGATGTTGCGGAGAATATGAGCAACGTCAAAAAGAGCCCAGGGCCTAGAGAGGTTACGAATATGGACAAGAAATATGAAAATCAGATTTTACCTAAAATACTAAGTCAGAGGAAGAATTTTCAAAGTACAACTTGTCAGTGAAGGAAGTGATAACGCTGAAAAACAATCACGGACAAACACTGGCATATAGCTAGCTATGAAATAGTACTGTGATACGGTGACACAAACCAGTGCAAGATACACGATGTTGTGGACCTGTCACATACCCCTGGGATTCTTTGGCCTGTATGAAACTGTTGTATTCAAATTTAGCGTCAGCAAGGACATACAGGTAATTCTTCTGCCACTGCATGTACCTACCTCCAGCTGTAACCACCAAAAAAGTTTTATGCAGACTGGAATAAATTCAAAAGAAGAGAGAGGTGACAAAAACACAAGGTCTAAGTCCACCTGGATAGTTAAAAGGAAATAAAGGGGAGGGACAAGACAATTATTTATGTACATGCAAAAGGATAAAAGCAGAGAGTGCAGAACTTTTTAGTTACTTGAAGGCAGGGTAGCTGTGTTGCGGTACGGTATCACTGAAGGAGAGTTTTGGCTGGTAAACACGATGACTTCCCAAGTGTAAGGTGCAGCGAGCTGTGAGGTCGCCTCCCAGACACCTCCTGACACCGTTAGTACCGGGGTTGTCGGTGATGTGCCTCGGCAGAGGGAGGCAGGAACAGCCGTGCCCCAGCAGGGACCTGGCACAGTCCCGTGGTTCCCTTCTGGCTGAAACTGCCTTGCTTCTGTTGCATCAGATAATTTATCTGATAGACTTTAGTAATGTTTTAATAATCAAAAACCAAATCCAAATTAGGGTCTAATGAGGAATCCCATGGCTCTTACCAAGACACAGATTCCTTCATCCTCTCACAAAATGTAGTCAAAGCCCCAGGGGTGTCACTGAAGTCCCTTTTGGCAGCATGGGTTTGCGCAGCCCGCTTACAACAGATGCTCCGTGCCCCAAACACAGACAGCTTTTGCTACAAAGGTGTTTTCGAGTCACTGACTGCTATGTTTTGGGATGTATACAAACAACCTCAACTTTTATGTTACTTTTAAAATAATATTCTATTTAACATATATATATATATATATATATAGTTATAGAAATAATAAAAGTAATTGTATAGAAGTAACCTTTAAAAAGCTGGCACTGCAGGCTGCAATTTTTTATTAAACTTGCTAACAATTAGTTTGGGGTTTCATGAAACACATGGTCAACAGAGATTAGCTTCCAGGGGAGAAATCCGAAGTAAATTGCCAGTCCAGGATGAAGGAATTACCGGGGCTGCCAATACATCTTTGTTGAGCTGTGGTTTCTGGCGGCTGCCCACCCCCGAGATGGCTTTCAGGATAGATGCGCTGTAGCCTTTGACCTAGCACGAGTTTCTTGGTAGCTTGATACACTTTTTAATGTATGCACTGAGCATGTGACTGAGAGCAAAGGACAGCAGCCTTTTCATCTTGATCTCAGCTGTTCTCACATTTACTCCACAGTGAGTTTAGGATGTTAAACCGCTTTTTATTCCTTTTCTCCAACTGGAAAACTGGAATAATTTGAAATAATTGGAATAATCCTGTCTCATAGGATGGCTCTAACAAATAATCAGCAAATGTATGTAAAGCTTATGAAACTGGTATGCATATGGAAATGTACTTAAAGGTATTTATTTAATTTTAGTCCATACATTTTTTAAAAATCTGGGGAGTTTCTGAGAATTTTGCAGGAACAAACAAATTCTGACCTTACAAGGCTCAGCTGACAACTTGTCATGCATTTTTGCGTGACATCAAGAAGAAATTACAATATTTTGCAGAGAAAATGCATTTACTTTTACTATTGTTATCTAATGCTTTGCTTCTTTCTCTTTACCACGTAAATTATGTTCTTTAATCTAAAAAGTAATTAAAGTACATCATAAATTTCTTGATCCAGAATAGTTTTATAAGACAGCATATTATGACTTAGAGTTAATACACAAACAGAATCTCACTTCTGTTTCTTATTGCTGTCATAACAACCGTTGAAAGGCTGAAAATAAAGTCAAAAGTCTCCAGCTAATGGATTTTAAAAATGGCAAGCAATGGCAATGAATGAAACCTTTTAAGAAAACAGAGCTTTTGTAATTAATTAAAGAAGAGAGATACTTACTGATAATATATTTCTCTCTGCTGTCAAGAAAATGTTTTCCAAAGGCAGGAATTCTCTGAAAAATCTTTCGACACTGGGTTCCTGGGCAGTGCTCTGTGCTGACACCAGCTCACACGGCGCACTTTCATGCTTAGGGTAAGTGTTACCTTTTAGAAATTAATTGTGAGGCAGGAGTCAAAAGGGCTAATTGGGACGAAGCTGATCCTTGATTTACTATGGCACTTACTGTTGACTTGGTGAGTTGCTCTTGGTTACTATCTTGTGCCTGAACATAAATCTTTTTAATAGCAAATGCTACCCTAAGTTTCGGGTGGGCAGCCCCTGAAAGAGGTTCAGCGCATGGTAATTACATGATGTTGTGCCACAGTTGCAAAGACTGAGAGTGAGCTATGATCCATTATTGTTTTAAAGGTTCTGCCAAAAATCAAGCATAGGCTGTTCTTTAGCAATTTGAATGTTAGATAAAGGAATATAAGGAGACCAGTTCTCATCTCAAATATAACAGTGTGAATTCAGAGTAACTTTTCTTAACCATATTTATTTTTGCAATTATCATACACATGCAGGTAACCCCTCTGTAAATTCTTATGGCTTATATGAAAATGATTACCTGTAAAATGAAGGATTAAATATCATACCTTACTATGTTAACTGACTGAATTGTTATAGCTTGCACTAGGAGAAATTACAGTATGTTTGTGAGGTGTAATAATGTTTGTAAAGGGAAGGGAGATGGGCTAATGGAGATTAGCTTGCTGAAAAACGCGACAATGATTAATAGAGGAATGATTAAGAGAGGTGAAGGAGAGACGCCTTCGAGAGGCGCTTCCCACACTCGGCAGGCTGAGGGCTGCTGCCCCAGGCCTCGGCTGGCTGCCAGCCACCTCCTCCCTCCCCTGGGCAGCTGCTTTTCTGCCAGTCAGAGACATTGAATACAGGGTTTTCCTGCTCTTTGTCATCCTCTGGCCTGTGTCATAGATAAGCCACATGTAGCTTAACGACAGTAAACCTGCTCAAGAACAGATTTAACACGTTAAGAAGCCTTCAGTGGGTTACAGCACTCGTTCTATGGTCGCATATCGGACCCATATATTTTTGGTTTCTTTTCCCTCCAAACAAAACACGTTTTGCTGTCAGTCTGAGGGTGCCAGAATGTTTTCACAAATATAACTGGGCTGTAACTATATGCCAAAAAATACTAATCATTCCAGTTTGCCCCCATTGAAAAGCAGCTGCTTGTAGAAATAAATGTAGCTGCTGTCTGCACTGGGCATGCACTTATTCTATAGACTATCTGGAGCATGAAAGTTAAGAGTAATTGAATCGACAAGGAAAACACAGCTGCAGGCACATAGTTCCCCAAGTCTAGTCAGAGCACTGGGGATTAAACAACCCGCCGCCCCCCGCCGCCCTCCCGTCTTCAGATCTGTGTTCAGTCTGTAAGGACACACGATCAAGGCTCGGATTTCCACCATCCCTGCATCTCTGGGTCCCTTAGCACTTGGAGGGTTCATTAGCCTCTGACAAACAGTGCCAATAGCAATAGGGGCTTTTTGGAGAACTTCTATGATTTTGTAATTTTAATTTGAATGTAATCAGACCTGTTTTAAATTTTTCCATGTGGAGACTTACTTCAGAAAAAGGAAAGCTAATCATATGTCATAATTTATTATGAACATAGACCAAAAAAGCATTGAGGCTGAGAATAGTAAGTTGCTTTTGTGGACTAATTTTTGTGGGCTATCAGAAGCTTTCTAACAAAAAAAACATAAAAAGTGAGCCTTGAGCTTGCTCCCTCCGTAATTCGGGATGGTGTGAATTTGCAGCATGCTGCCTGTGCAGGAGAAAAGAGTGCCAGTTAGCCGGTTCATAAGCAGCGTTGTCTATCTGCACAGATGTGTGCATCGCTCTCTTTTTTTTTTTCTCCTCTTTCGATCTGTCTCTTTCACCACCAGCAAGAACAGTTTGCAGCAATGCTGAAACTTCTGAGCAAGCAGACTGTAAGTGGAAGCCGTTGATACTTTTGAAATGTCTCCCTAAGTTTTGTGGACTTGTGGAACTGAAATACTCAGTGAAAGAAAAGTGTTTGTGCATGGGAAAGCATCTGAAAATTTCTTAGTTTAAAGCCGTCTTCACCAGGTTAGCCAGCCTGTTGGCAAAGGTGCTTTTACATCTTTGTTTTAAGTTCATTTTCATTTTCATGTTAAAAATTAATTCCTTGAATATTCAGTCACTGCCAGACTAATAAACTAGAAATGTTTCATATCACAGTCACAACCTTTATGAAGGTTGCTGAAGACAATAAAGTTACCATTTTGAACTAGATTTTTTAAAATATTGTTTGTAGAGTTCAGTGTACGTTCACTCCTTAAGCAGAATGTCACGTCATTAAACTACAAAAACAGGTAGCACAGGCTGGCACGGTGCAAAGGGTAATATTTCCAGTTTCATTCTGTCCTTGACCTCCGTACTCAGACTGCCACCAAGGGGAACAGCTGTGATGGTGCCAGCATAACGGAGTTGTCCCTTACAAAGCACGTGGGGCTCCTTGCCTCGCTTCATGCCATTTATTGCCCCGACTGCGCGAGGCGCTGGCTACGCTTGGATCCGCTGAATTGTGCCCGGAGCATTCATTCCCCTGCAAAATCTGTCTCTGAGATTTTAACCATTGACAGTTGGGAATGGCACTCTCTAAATAAATAACCATAAGAAGACAACCAAAAGTCTTTCAATCTCTATGGAGTTTGACTGGAAATGGAGGCTCCATTTCCTATTACCAGTTCTTTGAGCCAACTTTCTCCTAGTCCCTAGTCTTATTCTTGTAACCACAAATCAAATTCTCGTTTCGAAATACTTAAAGCTTTAGTGTTGCAGTTTTAAAAATGTTTTAAATAGTAATTTTATTCTAGTTCCTTTTTTATTATAGAGTCATAAATGAAACCAAAATATCTCCTACAATGAAAGCTTTTTTCTGTTATTTTCTTTAAAAATCTGACCTTTTCTGTATATTTTCTGTCACTATTCCTAATGGAAAGTATTGCATACTTTTGCAGGCTATTCATGTAAAAAATACTTTAATCACAAGATCACTGCCAGAAGTTCGCCCTTTCTTGGCCTCTTGGAAAAATTCAAAGCTAGAAGCCTTTTCCCCATTCAGTTAAATACAGTTCCAAGAAATATATACTGACTTTTAAAAAATTCTCTATAGGATGCAAAGGGCACTGCCAGTTTCAAACATCAGAGTGGGGAGTCATGCATGAAATTTATCAAGCTTGGTGCTGAACCTAGCACATTTTTTTGGTAAATTTATGCATTACACAACAATTTATTTCCATGCTTATATGCCATCAATATTTCAAATATTCTTTTAAATTTAATTGTCTCAGCTTTTCCGGAACCCAGTAATCATTTGCTGCCATTAGCTGGGTCTATGCACATCACTCCGCATCAACTGACACCCCGGTCCAAATTCTGTTCCTTTCTGTTTGCATGAGGAGTACAAATCTGCAAGGGCTATATCCAGGTTCTGGACATCTGTATGATGATCGCTCTCTGTGGCATCATTTCTCAACCAAGGCCGTAGCCCAAGTCAATGCAAATGATTATTATCTGAGGCAAAGTTTAAGTTTTTATGAGTTTACATAGTTGTGCTGGTATAGCTACCTTTGTTAAGACCGAGAAAAAAATTCACCCTTGAATTGCTGTGTCTGTACTAGATATACCTGCAACCTTCCGTCCATCCTCCAGTACACTCCTTGTCTGGATGTAACTGATTTAGGCAGAGGAGTGTTTTTGCCTAAAAAGCTTATGCCATTGAACCAAAGAAGTGCTTAGTTATATCAGCAAAAGGACTTCATTAATGTAAATTGTTTCAGCTGGCAGTGCTGGAAGTATAACTGAAGCAGAAGAGATGTAGAGCCAAGCATTTGTAATGTAACCTTCAAACTGTACCAACTTACTTTTCTGCAGTTGTTGAAATCTGACTTGGAAATATTGGTGTGACTTCACTATAGCTGTACTGCCACAAATTCACAGTGGTAATAGATGTAGAGAAGAGTTTTCTCAGGCTTTGACTAGAGTTTGTAGAGACCCCAGACTTGAGGAGCTGAAAGAATTAAAAGTTAAAATTGCTAAATTGCTGCCAGACATCTCCACCAGATAAGAGTTGCCAAACAGCAATTACGTATTTCTGATTTATTTTTGCTGATAATCTCAGATTGGTTTAAAAGACTATAATGACTCTTGCAAATATTTAGGGCTGATCTTATTAAAAATTATTTACAGAAGTAATCTTCTTTTGTTTCAGTGAGACCTAGATTGTCACAATATGCAGTAAACATCATAGCACTTGTGACCTAAATTTCCAGAGGTGGCCAGATTTCATCACATCTGGATTCATTTGGGTGTATAACCTTAGACTCTTTTGAAAACTTTTATCATGCAGTTTTCATGGATACTTATTTTTTTGACAAAATATTATATGAATAGACATGATCCTGAAAGAACCTCTCTAGGAGTATAATGTAGCACACAGATTTCTGAAGAGGTTGAAATTAAGAGATATAGTATTTCACAAATTTGCAGAGAATAAAGAATTGTTTCCTTTGGTATTTTTAAAAAAAGTAAAAAATTCAAAATTTATAAATTAAGCTATAATCCCTCTTCTTGCCATCAGTCATGTGAGATACTGGACAAAGCAAATCTGTATTGATTTTTGACCTTGTAAATAAGGTGAATTCATGTATATGACTAGTGTGTGTCATCATGTTTTGTAGAAGTGTGTCTCATCACCATCGTCATCACCAAGGGTCATCACCATTGCCAGAGGTTGTAGGTGGGTTTTAAAAGCTGCCTGAGGGACACAGATTTCTGTTTGTTCTCAGTCTATGTGGGAATTGGCATCTTGAAAAGTCTCAGTTAAAACTGGAAATATTGGCTTATTGAAAGAATACTGCTGAAAGATTTAGGATAAAACTTTTTCTGGTTACCTATGTTAAATAGTTTCTTACTCCAAATAGGAGTTTAACGTTATAAATAATGTAATGTTTAGTGTCTAGTGATATTCAGTGTAAGGAATCAAAGGCTTCAGAACAGACTTGGAACAGCCCTGAGCATTTGTCATTTGAGAAAGTGAGCAAAAGTATGCTCCTGTCAATGCAAAAGGCTCCAACACAAACCTGAAAAGAAAGAATAAGAGATAAATCAGACTATTCCACTGTTCGAATTACGTAAGAGAAAAGATTGCCAAGGGCAGCAAGAGTAAGAAGTTTAATATTTTTATGAATATATAGACAGAAGGCAAGGTTGAAGTAAGTTTCTGGGAAAGGCCATGCTAAATGAAGTGTTTTGTTTCCATACTTGAGCTTCTATTGTAGTATTTTCTGTGTTCCACAGGTATTTGAATTGTATTTTTAGTTAATTCATAGTAGTAAACACAATCCTTCTAGCCTTATTCTTTGTAAATTTGGAGGTGAAGTAAGTAGGTGAACTAGTTGTCTTGGTAATGATCATTCCTATCCTGCACTTGTTACAAATCTAGAAAATAATTAACAGGTTTTCTCTAATGCTTCCTAAAGATGTTGAAACTATAGAACAAATATTGACGAAGAGGCAGCAAAACTTGCCTGGGCAGGAGAAAAAATAATGGTTTATATAACTGATAACAGATTGCCAAAAAATAAAAAGAAATTATAGAAACTTTGATTTTCAATTCATGTCGAATGGCCAGGAATGATGTCCATGTACATGGGTATTCACAGGCTGTGAATACACTTTGCCACCTGTGCAGCACCATCAAAGGTGCTCTCACATGCCCTTGCAGGGTCCCAGCTCTTGTCTCCAGGAACTGGTCCAAGACAAGTTTTGGGTGCCTAAGCCATCCTTTAGGAAGCAAGAGAGACTAGGCTGTGAGGCCCTGGAGATGCTCCATGAGCAGGCTTTCAGAAATGCTAGCAAAAACCTTCAAGTATGATGTTTGCTACCATTATCAGGTGGAGGGAGGGAAGGAATTTGGGGAGGAGGTGGAGGAAACAAGTCTGCACCTTGTAACTGGTTTGAGCACATTGGGCAAGAAGGACTTTGGACTGGTGCTGGATTGGAAAACGACAGCAGAGGTAGAGGCACCTTGCTCCCCCCCAGAGAGGAGACGGGGCACCTCTCCTTCTTTTTGTCCTCCCCAAACATCTGAACATCCTGTCCCCCAGAAATGAGCCCTGTCTTTGGGTTAGGAAAACTGGAGAAAGGCATTTGTTTCTAGCGCCCACTTGGCTGCAGGTTGGGGTCAAAGACCGCCTGCAGGGATTACGCAAAGGGCTGTTATGATGGGGCCCTCGCCTGCAGAAGCCATCAGCCCACCTCCCTGCTCCCCCTCCAACCTGACTTTGTATCCCAAGGGATTGCGAAAGCCTCAGAGCTACATAAAGCACTGCCTGGCTGGGCAGCCCGGCCACTACCACCAGCACTTGGGATCTGGAGGGGCTGCAGGGACTGGCACTGTCTGTAAGGAATCTTGCCACAGTGGGATGGGGTTACCTGGCTCCTTGCCTACAGATGCATCAGGGAAAGCTGTGGGATGCCCTGGGACCCATCAGAGTTGCCCTCCTCTATTCCCTGGGTATTGACAGAATCCCTTTTTGATGCTGTTCTCTGTTTGCTGTTGCTGCAGGGACGAGATGGCCCACGCGAGGAGAGCTCCGGCCTGGCTGCTGCTTCTGGTGCTGGCCTTCCTGGGTGGTAGCTCAGCAGAACGGGACTGCCGAGTGAGCAGCTTCAAAGTCAAGGAGAACTTCGACAAGAACAGGGTAAATCTCTCTTTCCTGGATTTGCAAGGTCTTTCCTAGCTCTTCTTCCCAAACTACAAAATTCAGCATTTGGGAATACCACAGTATTCATGTTTTCACTTACAGTCATAGATTGCAACATGGTGAAACAGCAGTGCTTGCACCTCTACAGTGCTGGATCCCGATGCCTCACAAGAATACTGCTGAATCTGATGTTTAGCAGACTGGTCTCAACTTGAATGGTCTAAACCAAAAAAGGAGTGTAGCAACTCAGTTATTTCTATGAAAAATTAATATTCCAATGTTTTGCAGAAAATATTGCAAGGAGAGGACTATCTGTGTGTAAATCTGCAAAGATCCTGCCGTTTGTTATCCTCTGCCCACCAAGTTTTGTATTTTGAATAGTGGAAAACTGCAGATACAAATAAGATACAAAAAAAATGTCTGTTCTGTCACAAACCGTTTCTGCATTAGGACATACTGGTGGGTTTATGCTATCGCAACAACTAGATTTGTTTTGTAGATGTAACTTTGAGGTTTACGGTCAAAGATCTGCATGTTCTCCTCTCTGACATCCTTCTCTAGTTTGTAATGTCTCCAAGCATGTTTTCCATACTTCCTAAGTCTAACTAGGTCTTTCTAATTTCCTTGCAGTATAGTGGTACCTGGTATGCCATGGCAAAGAAAGATCCTGAGGGGCTGTTTCTGCAGGACAATGTGGTGGCCCAGTTTACAGTAGATGAGAAGGGACAGATGAGTGCCACTGCAAAGGGCAGAGTCAGACTCTTTAAGTAAGTTATTTCCACTCTTCCTTTGCTTCTTATTGCACTTCATTAAACTTCTGCTTTGCTTGCTGTTGCTCTAGTCCTACCTGCTATCTCTGTAGTAAGTCACTCCAAATCTGTGCTGTTAGGTTTGAATGTGTTGTTTTCTCTTTCCCTGGCTGCAGTAACTGGGATGTCTGTGCAGACATGATTGGCTCTTTCACTGACACAGAGGATCCTGCCAAGTTCAAGATGAAGTACTGGGGTGTTGCTTCTTTTCTGCAGAAAGGAAGTGAGTACTTTGCTATGGAAGATGCAGAACTACCTGAGTCTAATTATACTGTGTGCCCATAATGGGGGAGAAAAAAAATAGTATTGCATTTCTGAACCACATTTAAAACACATAATAACGATCATAAAGTAAAGTCTTATTGTGAACAAGGTAGTCACTGTTATATGAAATAACTGGTTCGTTTTCTTTAAACAAGTAAAGACTAGGCCTTTGTATACTTCTGTGGTTTTGTTTGTTACTGAACAATATAAACTAAGGTCACTGTTTGGAAAAAAAAATGAAAGGCAGGTGAAATATTTTAACTCTTTTTTAGTTCAGAACTCAGTTATTTGAATACATCCATTTTCTTTGGAAAGCCTAGCATCAGACTTGGTTTTCAGCAACCAGCAGGGAAGAGGATTTTGCAACTGTTCTTTTGCTTAGTTTCGCGTGCAAATACAGAGATTTCGCTGTTTTAAGAAACAGATATGATCCAGTATATGTGTGTGTGTGTGTATTCATACATATATATATATATATATATATATATATGTTTTGTTTTGTTTTCCATTCATCTGTCACACACCTAAGCAAAATTAGCTTATTGACCCAAGTAGAGATCTGCTCGTAGCTCAAGACATTCCCATGGAAAGTTCCCAGGAGAAGCAGGTTGACTTTGGAAAGTGATTGGAGCACTGTTCTCTCCAAAAATATGGAAGGAATGCTCTGGAAGCCAGTTGTTTTTGGATTGTTGCCCAATCTCCTCACAGCACACTGATGAATCATGATTGCAGGTGTGCTCCAGATTGCTGGCTGCCTCCTCAGGCGCTGGCTTTGCAAAAACTGTGGTCTTCACCCACAGAAGAGAGGGTGGGGGAAGAGAACATACACTACTGCCTTCAGTAATGCAGACATGGTGCAGAGAAAGATCTTTTGCTCCAGGAGAGTAAGGTGCAGAGAGAGTGTTTGTTTCTGTTAGTTTGTTTCTGTTAGCATAGTGTGTCTGGCTGACCATACATTTATCACATCACCTAGCTAAATAGAATTCTCTGGAGTTTTAACTGTATTGAGAAGATGTTTTATGATACAGCTTGTTGCAAATAATATAAATACATGTCAACTGCATGATGATCTTTTTTCACACCAACGTGGTTTATGCAATGTCCCTAGTAGGACATTAAAACTTTCTGTGTACTTCATGGTAGCTAATCTAATACATGGTTCTACTTTTGTGTTATTGCCACATTTTATAATGATATTTAGGCATAGATTTACAAGAGGCTTATTAGCTTCATGCCCAGTGACTCCAACAATCTCCTGTTCACACCTCTCCATCACTGTCACAGCTGACTCTGTTCCTAATAGGTATGCTTATTTTCTAAAACAAACGAACAAACAAACACAAACAAAGCAAATCCCCCTCAAAAAAAAAAAAAAAAAAAAAAAAAATCAGAATTAGGTCCTGGACACAGAATTAAATCCTGGAATAGAAGATCATTTGCTATCATTCATACCAAACTTTGTGGCATTACATCTTTTACAGAGTCTCTATAACTCCTTTTCTTGTTTACTATGGTTTCTTCCAGATGATGATCACTGGGTAGTGGACACAGATTACGATACTTATGCTCTTCACTACTCCTGCCGACAACTAAATGAAGATGGTACCTGTGCTGATAGCTATTCCTTTGTGTTCTCCCGGGACCCCAAGGGATTGCCCCCAGAGGCACAGAAAATTGTCAGACAAAGGCAGGTAGACCTTTGCTTGGACAGAAAATACAGAGTTATCGTTCATAATGGTAAGAACATTTTCTTCTGAAGAATTTTATTTCAGAGTTTAATGAGAGTCTTTTGGTTATTAAATAATGAATGTTTGAAGTCTTGCACTTAGTGGCTGTAATACTGTATTTTGAAATTGGAGTTCTTAGAAAGTTCACTCCAACTTTTGCTTGCCTTATCTAAAGGAGAGCTAAGGTGGATAGCTTTTTATGTAGCATATTACCTCAGTTGAAACAATAATTAGAGGAGGTTGTAAAACGATTGAATCAGCATAGTATGAATAAACATCGTAAGGATAAACTTCATGGTGACTGTAAAAAGAAATTGTGTCTCTTTATCAGAATTCTTTATCTTTCCTAACAAACTTACTGCTGAAAGGGATAGACAATTATCTCTATTTTTAAAAACTTCTTCGAAATATCCTTCACAAGGGACCTTAAAGGAAAAACAAAAGTCTTGGAAAAGATAAGCACCGACCTTGTACTGGTGAGGTTGTCCCTTTCCCACAAGTCTTCATGCTTACCTCTTCACAAAGGGTTATGGAAGAGGGACATACACCTTGTACTGGAGGTATGACCTCGTCTTGAGAAATACAGGCAGGCTGAGCTTATAGCATAGGAAGACATACAAATTGGCTCACTCTGTAGCTTGTCTTCACCTCCTTCCATTGGCTATGTGGAGCTGAGAAGCTGCAGAGAAGCTATGGGGCTATGTTAGAAATGTATACATTTCCAGCACCACAGAAGGGTGCCGTAGGTCAGAACAGGGTAAGGGAAGAGTCAGATTCCTTTTATTCTGTCCAGTAAATTGTGCCAGTAAAATGGAGAGGAGAAGTTTCACAAGTGTATTAGAAAAGACCAAATAATAATTTATGTTAGTTTAATCAATGATCTGGAAGACAACATAAAGTACATATTGATAAAGATTGCATCCAGGCTAGGGAACAGTAAAAAATGCTTAGCATGGTATATGAGTTGCAAAAACAATAGCGTTTTTTATGCAACCTCAAATAAAGATATATTTAGGGTGAAAAAAAGACCAGTTACTCCCCCCTTGCATTCTGGAAGATATCTACAGAGGACCTGAGTGGCTAATCAGCTGAATGTGAGCTCTCAATGTAATGAATGCTATGGCCAAAAGAGTTAATGTGATTCTTGGATGCATAAACAAAGGATGTCAAAGATGAATTTACAGACTTTCATGAGGCTGTCATGCGTGGCATAGGTTTGTTTGCTATGTCATGTTTAATGATCCTGATAACTGGCAGGGATACTGAGGATCAATTAGAAGTTTCAAAGAAGAGCAGAGAAAATGACTGAAAGTTTGTAGAATGTGTTTTCTAGTGAGAACTTCAAAGAGCTTGATATTTTTCTCATCAGAAAGAGGTTGAAGGCTGACCTGAGCAAAGTCTATGCTTACCTGCAAAAGCAATGAGAATTGGATAGTAAAGTTTTGCAAACATAGAAATAATAAAATCAAATGGCTGGAACTGGAAGCTGGACATATTCAGAGCAGAAATAAAGAGCTGTTTGTTTAACTCTAAAGGTCATTAACCTTTGGAACAGTTTGCCAAGAGCTGTTGTATGTTCTTCATCACTGAAATCCGTAAATCAAGATTAAAGGCTTTCCTAAATGATATGTTGGAATAAACTGGGATTGACTGAGGGAACTCTCATGTGTTATAAAGAAAGTCAGCACAATCAGCTCTTGTGCCTCTATTGCCTGTTCATGTAATCTATAAACAGAGAGTAATATATTGCCATGTTGTAAAGTAAGTATGCTGATAATATGGTGCCTGAGAGATCTGCTAAGGTAGTGGTGTTGAGCATACTGATTAGTGACCTGGAAAAAGTGCCTGGCAACAGTGAAAATAAAAGTTTTGTCTTGAATGAGAATTTGCAGACAACCTAAAAGTATTTAAGGCAGTCAAGATTAAGAGACATTATAAATGCAAATGAAATTGGCTTTTGATAAGTATTCAGTAATAAAAATTCAAAGGAGAAACTTTAACCATTCATATGCTGCTTGGTTCTGAATTACTATATGTTCAGGAAAGACATCTTTATGATGCAGTGGGCAGTGTAATGAAAATACTGCTTAATTTTTAGCAGCCATCAAAAAGTAAATGATGTATTTGATTGCATAAAGATTAGGATAAAAAATAAGTAATGTCGTTACATAAGCTGGTGGTACTTTCTTGTTTCCAATACTACAACTGCTCTTCAAATGAAGTACAGCAGGAATAAAAAGTTCTGAAAATGAGAGAACAAAATAATTAATGTTTAGGCATTTTTTTGGATGAAAGCAAAGATAAAGTTTAGATTACAGTTCTTGTCTTGTGGCTTTGAGAGGTTTGAGGGTTGCATTTCTGTCAAACCCAGAGATAGTATTATCCTGCTATTAAATCAGGATATTGGACTAGTGTGAGTACTGATCTGATTTAGCATGGCAGTGTCTGTATTTGTATTATTTCCACACTATATGAGGTCAAACATATTGACAATCTTTGCAAGAAAGCACAAACCAAAAGAAAAATTAGCTTTATTCATTTATTCATAATTTGTGGTACAACTTCTTCAGATATCTTTGAATTTCTATATAATAGAACAGTTGTATTTTTCACATATTATGGGAACAGCAGTGTAATTTGAATATAAAAGCTCAGATTGTCTTTGAAATTTCAAACCAAATATACTTTGATTGCCCAACCTTAATTTAAAAGCTGATCATGCTACCTCCAATCTGTTACAGAAATACCAAACCTATCAAATTGAATTAAGTGCTGTATTCTTTGTCTGCTATCCTAATTTATATTCAGGTGTTAGGTGTTGAGTGCAGTGTCTGATAAGACTATTTGAGTCTCTTACTGTTTGTAAATGAAAAAAGGTTGTCTGGATCCTTAAGGCTGTCTGCTTTTTATTGAGGATTATGCCAGATTTTATCTTTATGAGCCCAGCACCAAAGCATAAATGAAGCTTAGAGCCAGCTGTTTGCATTCTTCCATTGCTATGATCAGGACTCGTAATTACTGTAGTGTTAATTGATTCTGAAATTTCCAGTACCCTTAAGCCCAAGTTCCTGCAGAGCTTGGAAGACTCATTTGGGAGACAGAGAGTGATTGTGAGCTAAAATGGAGAGAAAAAAAAAGTTTATTGAAAAGTTTGTATTAGGAACTCTTGCAAAATTCATTTAAATCTGTATGTGTGTGATTGGAAGCCTATTTTATGTTGTAATTCTGCTATTAAAAGCTGCAGAATTATTACCAAACTGGCCAACTTCATTTGTCTTTAATAACCTGCATTCAGTTGTTATTGTGGTTGATTTTTGATTGAGCCTAATAGATACTGCAAGAATAGGCTTATATCTGTTTCTCATTATGCATGCTGCACCTATGTCTTGAAGCTATATCTGTTTTCCCAAAGATTTGTTACTAGCTTTTTAAATAAATATTGTACTGAAATTAAGTCTAAAAAAATAAATAATAGATGTACAAAACTTATGTTGGTGAAAAAAACATCTAAAATAGCAGTTCTTTGTACACTGGCTCTTTGAGGCAAAAGAAGTCAAGGAAAAATTTTTTTGATTGTCATCTATCTTGCACTTCTAATGGCAGCTCCTTCCTAAATATGGATCAGGTTGTGATACACTTACTCTCTCAGAGTTATAGCTCAATTGCTTGAAGTTACTCAGCGTGAGGATGGATATTACACTTTATTCAGCCTTCTAAGAATACTCCCAGTGACAGCAAGGTCAACATAAATAATTACATTGATAGTGGGATAACTTGTAGAGTAAGATACTATTTTACTGTTACTAGAGTTAAAAAATGAATTTGCTGTTAGCATTTAGTAGAAACAAAAATTCTGAATTAAACAGTGGTATATATTCATCTAATCGACTATTGCCATTGGAAGTTTTGGAGAGTAGCAGCTCCTTATCTTTTTGAAATAAATTCTTATATTAAAACATCATAAATTATAAATACTTTGAAGCTTCCTAAAGTAAATAAAATAACTCTTTACCACTAATCTGTCCAATACCTTGTCTGTCAAAGTATTAAAATGATCAGCACAAATGCAATAGATTGGATGAATTCCTATTTGGTCTTGAATTGAAAATTCTTTGAAATTATATACTGCAGAGCTAAGCATTTGCATATGATTACAAGTAACAGACTGGTGCATTTAAGAGCAGTTTAAATATATATATAAATATATATATATATAAAAATTTATATAATATATAATGTATATTTTATAAATATATTATACATATATATATATTTAAGTTTGGTAAAAGATTGGCTATTTTAATATTTCCAGTGTAACTGAAAAATAAAACTTTGATATTTATGTTTTTCAGGATTCTGCTCTTAAGAAGATCCAGAAATATGGAAGAAAAACATGTAACAGCAGCACAGATGTAATGTTAACGCATTGATTAAGTGTTCTGTTGAAAAGCATTTAAATGGCTTCATTTAGATCTTGAATATATTTATCTGAGCTGCATAGCTCACCTTGTCAAAAAAACAATGAAATATTTTAATAAACTTGGATTATGGGGGATGCAAATTGTTTGTATGCACATCTGTACATATGTAGATGTTGGTTTTATTAGTCAGCCATTATCTTGATGCACTATTTTAAACTGGTGACAGATGGCAATAATTAAGAACATAAGATTTCTTTTTTATCAGTTTCAACTTCTGACTAATAGCATTTTAATTAAAAAAAAAAAAAAAAAAAAAAACAGGAATACTTGCATTTGCTTTCCAGAACTTTAAATTTCCTTCCAAATATCATGTCATTTTTTTTCTAGAAAATATTGAGAAACATTTCCAATACCATTTTATAAAGGAGGAAGGAAATTCACTGTTATATACATATCACCAATTTATTTTATTATATGAATATTGAAAACGTAAAAATATGCGTCTTTTTAAAGAACTTGTTTTACACATACCATAAGTAAACTTTTCTTTATTTTTTAATTTGTGAAATTCAGAAAAGTGATCATTTTTTAAACTTGATATGCAACCAGAAATGATCATTCACCTGGTGAATAATGCATGTTTATGATTTCATTATTGTTTTCTACAAGAAATTAGTTAGTTTGTCCAAAACTACATTCAGGCAGTCAGTTACCTACCTTTATAAGCAAGTGGCTTTTTTTGGTAACCTACAAGAGCATATATATTTTTGAGGAGGCACGTTTGTATTAGAAAGTTGATCTCTCTTATTTAGTGGAAAATAAAGAGTAAAAATGGAACAGATCTCCTTTTGATATAGTTTACTATAACTTCATTAAGGTTAATGACAATTAGGGCAGCTGAAAATGTATCCTGTCGGAATTTAGTTCTTCCAGTAAGAACTTATTTCAATTATTTTACATTCACCAAGTTCACTGCTGTATTTCTGTTTATTTCACTGTAAATGAAGAATTCAATCCATCGAATTAAACTGCATTACTCTTACTAAGGCAAAGCAATGAAGACAAGATAATTTTACCTGCAGGAATTAGAAATACAGCTTTATCTGTTGCTGGTTTGGTTTTGTTTTGTGTTTTTTCCTGTGTGCCTTCTTTAGCATATAATACTACAAAACAGTGACCCGTTCAGACTGGGATAGCGTAGAGATTAACATCCAAAATGTGGCATGGATCAGACTTTGACTAATTATCTAGAAATGAAAGACAAATTAGGTTGTTCATGGTTATTTCTTCTCACAGTGGTTTCTGTGTCAGCTCCATTCCTTACAGGGCTCCCTGTACAGCACAGAAGAATTTCCCGACATTTGTGTCTGAAATGGGCAATATTATACAAAATTGGATTGACAGCAGAGTTGGCAAAAGTGAATAACATTATCCAGAAAAAAGCTGATGGCAAAATATACACATTTTGATTGTAGTTCTGGACTAAAATTAAAAAAATAGTGATCATAATTGGGCTCCACATGATGAAGAAAGAGATCATCAATACAAAGAGGGCTCGAAATAGTTTGTAATCTCGCTGGGAAACACGAATCTGATGATTTTCTGAGTAGGCTAAGCCAGCATTTAAACTCCTTCTTGAAGCTTTTGTAATCTGCAGTAAGATAGAAGAAAGTAACTTTCATTGAAACATGGGAGAATTCTTAACACATTTTTACAGGTGCAAAAGTAAATCTTGGCACATGATGTTTCTATTTTGAAAAGTGAGTATAGAAAAGGCATTGCAGGTTTTCATTTTTATTTTTTGTCAATGGTTCCATTTCAAACATTCTTAATCTACTAGATGGATTTTTTTTTCTCTCTCAGCTGTAAACTCAACCTTGATATCAAGCTGGTTGTTCTCCTCATGCCTCTCGAGCCATAAATACCTTTCAGTTCCAAACAGGGCCATAATTACTCATGAAATTCTATTAACTTCAGATTCTGACTGCGATTTTCTATCTAAATAAACCCATTGATTTTTTTCACAAATGTAAAATGGAACGTAGTTAACAATCTTGTTGATGTACAAGAAGGAACAGAATCCAGTTCTCTGTCTGACATTATCAGCTTAAAAGGAGCATGAATTCACTACAGTAACAAAAGTCATAGTACATTTTAAATCAGAGAGATTAGCCTAGCATTTTTTTCAGAAGTGGGAAAACCAAGCTCTGTACCTCCTTAGCCTCCAGTGTTCAAAGTAAATCTACTTTATCCAGAATATCCTCACCAGCAGGCTTTGTACCAGTCCTATAAAAGTAACCTCCATCTTTCCTCCCAGAGCTGCGGAGGATAGAACTAAGAATTCAAGAATCACCAGTATTGCAGTAAAAAAGATGCAGTTGCATCTTAATAAAGTGCTCACCTGAAATGGAGTGGTAGTAATATATTTTGTATTCCTTTCTGACCTGCCTAGAAATAAGAAATCTTGATACCTACAGCAGGCATCTGTACTCTGTACTCTCAGGACCAGAAGCTTAAAAGTCATGTATATACAGGTACATAACTTCCAGGAGATTAATTTCTTTACTGCTTCTAGCCCTTTTCCTAAATCTGTATAGACTGCATGTTGCCTGAGAGGGAAAAGTGGAAAACAAATGACTAGTTACAAATTACGCTTCTGATCTATCATTTTTGCCAGTGATCTGGACAGTGTTATGTAAAAATAATAGTCAATTTCAGGTGAAATAGAGCTACATTTGTACAATATGTTATCAAATTGGAGGTCTTATATCTGTGGTGAATCATCATCCTAGTTGTTCTGTTATTTGAATACAGTTAATGCTTTGAACTGTTTCCAGTAGCACTTAGCATTTTACTTAGTGTACACTGGCACCATGGAATGTTCTTATGAAGTCAAAACAAATCTGGTTTTAGGAATGACTCAGGTATTAAGATATTTTCCAGCTGAGTTCTGGTTGCTTCATGGAGAGCTGTATGAGAGAGAAGATTCAATTACAACAGATGGGATCCAGCTATAGGCCTTGTTACTTTTTTGGTTCTAGAGAAATGCTAACACATTTTAGCGTCTTTATTATCAGGTTGGAAAAGAAACGTGACCCCAGCAGGATGAAGCTGTTGCGCAATCTAATCTTCAAAACACTGTATTTGATCTTCCTGCTCCCAACTTGCCAGTGTGCTTTCTAAATCTACCTGTTGTAATCTGGAGCCTGCAAGGACAAGAGGAACATCACTTTTGTCCTGGTCTCTTGTCTCTTGACTGTGACTCCATATTTTTGCAGTTCTTTCAAAGGTCTCAGACTCCCCGTTGAGTTACTGTATGTTCTTTGCCAAACAATTTGCCTAAATATGAGGTTGTAAAAGGCAAGTGCTTTACTTCACTAGATGAAGTTTAGCTAATGCATTTACCCTAAGATGAGCTGAATAGTGTAGAGAACTAATGATTTTGACTATGAGCTTGAGCCTGATCCATAGACAAGTACATGTGAAGCCTAAATTCTAGGTTCTAAGTTGATGGAGACAGCTATGTGAAGCTCTGGTTCATGAGCCCACTGCCCCTTGGTGCTTAGCATTTCATCAGTTAATTTCCTGCTCAATAATCCATGTATTTCAAGGTTCTTTCCCAAGGCCCATATTTTCCATACATATAGTATGAGAAATTTCATTAGCTGACACAGCATCAAGAATCCTTTTGGGACAAATGCTAAAAACGGGTGTTGCAGCACTTAGTTTGAAGATTTCTAGCTCTTTCCTCACCCTCTCATATAATAAATTTAGATATCAAATACCATGCTTGCCAGAATAGAGAGTAAAACTGCAGTGCATGGTGTCTAAGCCTATTTTTAAGCAGTTAAATGACATCCACTCAGAAAGAAAGTAGAAGCAGAGTGCTTGATTTACAGTTTCTGTCTGCAAAGTTGCTCTGAAAGTTGTGCAAAAATAAGTGTATTCTAATGAATATGCTAATGAGATCTGTGTACTAAAAATGCATGTGGAAAGCAGAAAATCAGTAGATTCAAAAGGGCAAGGATTGTTGTTCCCAGTCCTGCCTGCCTTGGCTTTCTTACAACTCTCTTTTGGAGTAGAAGCTCAGGAGTGCAAAAACCTAGTTTGTAGTTATTTCAGATGCTTGAGTCTTTAAGTATTTAGGAGACTGTCAGGCTTTAATTATGATCAACATATAAACAGAGAAGAGAATTTAATACTGTACATGAATGAAGACAGACTCTGTCTTGGGCTTTGTAATGCGCTGTTCAAGCATATACTCTTAGTTGAAATGTGCAGGCTGATACGTACAGGTTGAAGTGCCTCATTTTATATCATGTACTTTTCTCCTTGAGCAAATAAAGTCTATACTCTTTGTATTCGACGATGACAGGTTGACGCCTACAGAATTACCAATTACTTCTATTATTTCTATAACAAAATTTAAAGGAAAAAAATACCTGTAAAATTTTGGAGTAACTGATGACAATGATTAATCCTGGTATTAAAAAGACAATGATGGCGAAGGTCACATCCCAAACTATTTCTCCTTCAAAGCTGGGCCAAAGCAAGGTGCAAATCTGAAAGTCCTGTTTACAAAGGATAAAGAAGAAAATTACCGTTGTACAGTTCTTTTTACTGGAAATTTGTCCTTACCTGTCTCTAAGCCTGTGGAAGAAGTGGCTGCAGACTAATCGGAATCTATGGGAAGTTTCCACTTGAACAGAGCTGTCAATTAATGTATTACTTATTATTTTTAAAATCTCGTATACTTACAAGTGTTGTCCACAATCTAATTATTGCCATAAATTTCATATCAAGTCCTAATGACAGCTTAAAACAGAAATGCATACACTCGAGGATTTGTATGTATTTGAGTGCCACCTAGAACGCATTTTTGCATGCATTTCAAAACGCTGGAAAGAATAAGATGAAAAAACAACCCCCAAGCCCGGAGCCGCTCTGCTCGGGGGAGGAAGGAGATGACACGAGGCCAGTTCACGTGCTGGGGCCGTGGCGGGGAAGCACACTGCGGACGGGACTTCCTAGCCGTACCGAGGAAAGCCACGAATCTCCGTCTGCGCTTATGTTGCAGGATCGGGGTCCCGGCTCCCTGGGCGTCTGCCCCGCGGGGCGCTGCCACCCGCCTGGCCCCCTCGGCTCCCCCGGAGCTGGCCTTACCTTGCCAGCGGCGGGCAGCGGCACCACGGTGAAGAAGAGGCAGAGCGGGAGGGTGGCGAGGGCGGAGAAGCCCCAGACGAGGAGGACGGCGGTGGCCAGCGCCCGGCGGGAGCACGCGGCGCCCTGCCGCAGCCGCACGATGCTGGCCATGCGCTCCAGGCTGACGGCGCCCAGCGAGAGGATGACGACGGTGCCGCTCAGGCTCACCGCGTAGAAGAGCAGGTGGCAGACGGCGTCGCCCAGCACCCAGGAGCCGGTCCAGCGCACCACGGTGATGATGGGGATGGTGCTGATGAAGAGCAGGTCGGCGCAGAAGAGGTTGAGCACCAGGCAGTTGGCGGCGCAGAGCCGGTGCCGCCGCCGCGCCAGCAGGCAGATGCCCCACACGTTGCCCGCCAGCGCGAGCAGGAAGATGGAGGCCAGCGCGATGGACTCGGCGGCGCGCAGGCCCACGCTGTGCTGACTCCCCACGTCCGAGAAGAAGGGGAAGTAGGTCCTGTTGCCCCCGGCGCCGGGCATGGGGAAGGCCGGTGGGGGAGTGGCCGTGGGCGGCCGGCGCCAGCCCGAGGCCCAGGGCCAGGCTCCCGCCCGCCGCCGCGGCGTTGGCGACGGCAGTGCCCTCCCGGCTCGGGGCGGGGGTCCGGCCGCCATGCCCTCGGCGCCTCTGCCTCCTGCTCGCCCTGCTGCGGCTCGGCCGCGCCAGCCGGGCGGTTTATGGCCCCGGCGTTGCGGTGGAACAAGGAAGTAGGAGGGTAAATACGGGGCGGCTCGCACGAAGGCGAGGCCGCTGCTCCCTCCTGGCCCCGGGGCGGCCCGCGGGGGCCCGGCCGCCTCGCCTAGGGCACCCGGCCACCTGCCCCTGTCCCCGGCCGGGCCCCCCGAGGCCTCCCGGCCGCTCGGCTCCCCTCTGCGCCTGCGGCTCCAGCGGGGGACCCCAGCAGCGGCCGCCGCGGAGGGACGGCTCTAAGAGCTGCTCTGAGAAGAGTGCTTGGCAGCCCAGGCCAACCAGCAGTGTTTTAAGATTAAAAAAAAAAAAAGAAGGAATTTGGCCTTCACCTCATGTCTTGAGAGTGGCTTTTGGAAGCAGCAGTCCTGTGTGTTGCTTGGCCTAGCAGTGGCCCCATGCAGTGAGGAAGCGTCACAACGTAGATTTTGGGGGACCCTTTTGCTAAGTTGATCCGGCATCTTACACGTACGTGCTACGACTTCTTGCTAAAGAAGTCTTGTAAATTAAGACATAGAAAATACCCAGTGTCTTTTCTCTAGACATTCCTTCCTGAAAGGGGCTGCTCAAAACTGTAAGGAAAGCAGCTGTTTCCTCTTAACGCTTTTCATTCCAGATGACTTACAAATGGGCTGGGAGCAAGATGCATAAACCACCACAGGCAAGCAGGTAATGCCCCATGAAAGAAAATAAAATGTTTTCAGAAAGTATATAAATAGTTGTATAACGTTAGTCAGAATAGTTGTATAACGTTAGTCAGCTCTGGATGAATTAGCTTGGTGCTATGCCAGTGCAGCTGCTTAAGGTTTCAGTTCCAGGTTTGGAGATGTGGAGCGCCTCTTCCTGATTTTCATCATCAGCTTGCTCTTAGACCAGAACGATTCCAAACTGGTAGCAGTAGGATTTTGTAAATGGACCTTACTCTTAGAGTGTACTGGATGTGACCCCTGCAATGAACCTGTTGCGTAATGGCACTAATGGGGATTCCAGAAACTTGGTTATTCTAGGAGACGATCATTTAATGAAGAATGACAAGAGTTAGATTTTTACTGGGCCACTTCCCACATCTTTACTGGTGGAGAATTTACACTGATTTTAATGAGCATGTTTTTCTTGGGCTAGAAATGGCTCTTACTATCTGTTGGTGTCTCATTATACAGAGAGTTTACGGTGCAACTTAAATCAGAGGAGAATATCCTACTGCTTCCTGCTGATTTATCTTGGATTGTATGAAATGTGTCAGATTTGCTGTTAAGTGGGTGGTTGCTATGAACTCAAATAAAAAGACAATAGGAAAACTTGCAAAGATGATTTTTGGCAGCCAGCTCTACAAGTGACTGGCAAGTGTTTTGTTCGGCATCATTTGCTAGGATAAAAAGATTTCTATACCCTTACTGCAAAAGTTTCAGTAATTTCATCACCCTGCTGAAGATGATTATTTGTATTTGTGATCAAAACTTGACCTATCCCATCACAACTTACTTTGGCTGTACTACGGACTCATTCTGTAAAATGTTTAGAGAATCCTGAAGTACACTGAATACCTTCCAGTTGGCATAACCTCACAGGCTTGACTTTATGCAAATCAACAAATCGGTGCCAAAGTTGTGGGCCCTGGCAGTAGCAGTGATGTTCTTTGTTCTGAATATAGGCTAGACTGCGGGGAGGGGTGATCCTTGCAAGTCTGACTATACCTGCATAAATACTTGGAAAACATTAACAGGGTAGTAGGGGGTAGCGGACAAATGGTAGTGCAGTTATATGCAAATCATACTATGAGGAAAATCTTCAGCAAACTCTGGTGACAGTGAAGGATGAACTGAGAAGCTGATCCTATCAGTTCAAGGTAAAATAAACGCCTTAGAAATTGAATAGGGGAAAGCAAATAGGAAGAGACACATCCAAAGTATCATTACTGGGAGAATGACAATGTTTTCAGTCAAGAAGGAAAGGAATGCCATGGAGGAGCAAAAGGTTTGAAACTGAGATCATTTGGGGAAGCATTGGGAACACGCTTAATCTTCTTTCATTAGGATCGGCTTTATCTTTGGTCCTCAGCTGTGAATGAAAATGTTATTTATTGACATAAGCCTATCGTTTGCTCAAGAGAACCAAAGCAAAATGCTACTTTCAGTATTAATGAGAGAGCTTCACAGTGTCCTGTGTACCAAATACTGTACAGGGGGACTGCAAAGGTGTGAAGAATCATGCTCATTTCAATGGGATGTTATGAAAGGAATTATAGCTCCTTGATGAAACAAACATAGTCTGATTACTTAGGGGTCTAATGGATCCATTTACCAAAAAAAAAAAATAGTTTTCTTTTCCCTCCCATGAAGTGCAAAAGCTGTATTTGCTGTTAGATAGCTGCAATCATAGCAACTATCACAATGTGAAATCTGAGGAAAGGAGAAATTGTAACCTCAACATAGCTAGTCTTGCAGTACTTTAATGGATGGATGCTGTGTGCTGTATATAATTCACACATGGTGGTAACAAGGAAGTGATTAATGCTTGGAAACGAGTTATGATTGCTTAACCTATATCATTTTTTCAGTCTATGTGCTTTCCTCTCCTTAGAGGTGATGAAACATGAAGTCAACTCAAGTTACACTGTTCTGGATAGCTAACCTCAGGACAAAAAAAAAAAAAAATCTTGTTTCTTCCTGTGTGTTTTTTTTCCCCAGAGTAAAAGGTCTGAGTCTTCATCTTCTCTATGGGCAGTGTTATGGGCAGTAAGGGCAGTATTACCTGATACCATAATCCAAGCTCTGTTTTTGATGTTGTTCTCCCAAGAACCATGACCTGTCAAGATAGATAGGGATAGTTCAGTGTATTTATTTCTTGGGCATAAGAAATAGTGGTGAAGAGAGCGACCTTCTTGTCTAGGTGATACTAGAAGATGAGAATTCTTGTTGTGTTTGGACATGACCTATGTCTCCTCTCATACGCAGCTTGTTGTTTAGGTCTTTGAGTAGTATTTCCTTGCTCCCGTATCACAATGAGTAAATATAGTACTGACTTTTATAGCAGATGTATTGTGTATTTACTGTGTGCAAAATGATTTAAGTTCATTGCATTAGAGATGTTGACTCTTTGTCTTCACAAAAGAAGTTCCAAGCTGGTAGATGACTCAAACTGTGTCTATATAATAGGGGATTTTTGTCTTTAGCATAAAGTGCAACATGGGTTAGCTTTCTATTTCTATTTTTTCTTCTACATACCATACTGTGGCTGGTCTGCTTCTGAAGATTATTAATTCTCTGCTTGAGAAGAAGTTATGCCTTTATAAAATTTCTTTCAAACACAAATCCATTTGAATTTGTTTTGACTTTTAGGAAGTTTTTACCCACAGTATGCTTCAATTTCAGTGAGCTGAAGCAGCCACTCTTGTCCATGGGACTGTCTTGAACTCATAATCTCCACCTGTTTAAATGGTGGTAGAAATATGAATGCAACTGTTTGTCTTCATATTGTAGCAAGCTCATCCACTCCAATGTCCACTGCAAATATTAGATCCTTCTATGGGTCTATGTGAACATATCAACAGCTAGTCTTCCAGGAGTCTCATTTTCCTGTAGTCAAGATCCATCAGAAGCTGGTATACTTCCTGGGGTACATATTAGTAGTGCTATAGATTCAAGCTAAAGCATCAAAATTACTGACCAATGCCTCAGACAGAAGGTTTATGCTCTCAGTAGATGTGCTTTCTAAAAAGAGTGGATTTTTGTCATTAAGGCCACCACAAAGTTCTGTGAACAGATATGGTGAACAGTTTCTTGCGATGACTTGAATTAAGGCAGGCATTTCGCTGTAAAACAAGTGCAAATAATCCACGTAACAGCAAACACACTTTCTCTGGGAAAGTCACGATCTCTGGAATGCAACACCACTAACTAGGCCTTCATCAGAGTGACTCAGCTCCAGATAGACTGTTCTTACTAAATGAGGTTATTTCTTACAGCATCAAATACTGTTTTACACTTAAACATCTCACATATATATTTGAGGAGTTAATCAGTGACTGTAAGGTATCAGAATAGTTCATTTGGACATTACAGGATCTAGTAGAATGCTCTTGCAAAGGAATTGGGACCTTCAGCTAGATTTATATGGAGAATTAAGTATCTAGTCCAATATTTAAGTGCCAACAGATATAGCAACCCCAGCAATCTCGTACCCAAAAAACACACCTTAAGTTACTAACTTTCAGGTGTGCCTAAAGTTACTCAGATTCCTGCTGCTGGGCTTGATGTAGAGTCATCAAAGCAAATAGCATGGTGTATATCTTAAACACTTTTCACCAACCTGAGGTTAGTGAAAAGGTTAGATTAGTCATGAGATGTACTTAGACAGGTGTTCTTTGCACACATCCATCCACTAGGTTGCACATAGTACAGGGAGGGTGCTAGTTCCCTCTTATTTAGGAGTCCAGTGATTATAGAATACTCCTATTCATGGGATTTAAGCAGAACATGCTTCTTTCTCTCTCTCATATCTCATCTTAGAAGAGTAACCTGTTGGATGCAATCAGGGGTCTTCAAGTCAGAATCAGGGCAAAAACTTTACTGTGAAGTATTTCTGAAAAACAGGCTACAGAATGCCTGTCTGCTACAAAGAAAACCAATCTTAATTGTAACCTAAGGCATGTGCTTAGTTAGCATTAAACTGCGGCTAGAGAAACACAAAAATCTTTCCTGCAACATTCATGAGAGAAAGTACAAATCAGTCTTAAAATTCTGATGCATAATCTTCTATCTTCCCAAGTGTAATACTAAATAATATTATTTCCCCCATTGTTCGTGTTTTTCATTATCACTGGCTGTTTGGGCTCTGGTTACATTATAATCTGATATGAGATGCTTGAAGAGGTGTGACTTAGAGCTTCTCATAAACCATGTCCAGAACACATGGATACTTAGATTATCCTATATAGTTCTGTCTAGTTGAATGAGATAATACTGACCAGATCACACTTGTTGTATTGATACAACTTGTGCTTTTGCTGAGGCAGTGTGCTTATTCATCAGTTTTGAGTAGCTCAAGGAACTAAACCTGGCTGCACTTCTGTCTAGAAACAAGCTGGTTATCATTCTGCTGAAGTCTCAGACTTGTTTCTTATAGGATATTTTGAGGCACTTTTTGTCTTGGTCTTTTCTTTTTGAAACTGTTCATGCAATATGAAATACTTTTAAACTATCAATGGTCAAAGAGACAACAGAAATGAATGTAGGTCCCTAACTCCTGGTGGGTAGGTGGTGGGCAGTTCTGAAGGGGGTTTGGGAGTAAGGGGAGGCATCTCTTCCTAGTAGTCTGTCATGTTTGAAATCTGCTTTTTTTTTGCAAGAAATGACTCTCATTAGTCTTAGACAGCTAAAGCTTAAAGAGAATTTGCATCTGTGACTCCTCAGCAGTGCCTCCTTTGCGTGCAGATACCTAGCCAGTCTTAAGGAGTGGTGTTTCTTACTGGCTTGCTTGGGTAGCTCCCCACTCAATAAGCTGGCAGCTTCCTATATCCTGTTCTTGGGCACCCTGTACAGGGTAGCCAAAGCTCCCAGCTTTGGGTTGTAAAAGTTGCAGCAGGAAAAAGTGCCAAAGAACTAGGCACCGCAACACTGGTCCTTACAATGCTGTAGGAATGAGGCATTTCTCAACCCTAGGGAATTAAGTGATGTCAAGTTGCACTGTTATAGTTTGTCTTGCTTTCCAGCAGAATTAAGATACATGAGACCAAATTTTGAGTTAAAATGGCTTTGTCTGCATAGACTAGAAGTTTATACAGAAGACCGAGGTGAGGAACAGGTTATATCAGCTTCTGGTGTGGTAGCTACTAATTTTGCATACAGTGAATTACTGACAGTACTATGGAGAGTCAGCGCAGAAAGGCCAGCCATTATGTTCCCTGCTTTTTTTTTTTTTTTTTTTTTTTTTTTTTTTTTTGGGGGGTGGGGAGGGAGATTAAATCTTACAGTATGTTGCTTTACAGGTCTATATATAATGTCATGAAAAAATAGGGCTTCAGGGGACTTTGAGAAATCATCTGGTTGATGCCCCTGACCCAATGCAGAACCATCTGTCAGCAACGGCTTAGATGATTGTCATATATCTGTCCTTGTAAATCTCCCATGGTGGAGATTTTACAGCCTCCATGAGCAATGTGCTTCACTGCTTATCTAGTATAACCATCAGAAAGATTTTCCTCTTGTCACAATTATCCCTGTTGCATGCAGTTTATGAGCTTGTTAGTCTTCTCAGTGAATATGAGTTTATTTCTTCCATTCTTTATATGAAATTTTGCCATTTTTCGTGGTCTTTTCTAGACTACACAGCCCTGATTCTTTCATGATTTTTATCAGAAATCCTAAACATTCTCATTAGTCTAAAGTGTTCTTGATGTACAATACTTAAAACTGGATACAATATTTGAGCTAAAAGTCTTATCACTGTTGACTAAAAAGGAAGGACTATGTGTAAAATGTAGTCTGTTTATTCATCCCTTTATAAAACTGTTGCAAGGGTGTGCAAGTGGGATATTGAGTCATGTTCCATTTTTGTTTACTGTAGTCCCAAAAAGCTTTCCTGAGGACCTGATACATTGATACTATTTATTTTGTATTTAGGTAGTTGATATTCCTACCTGTAATACTTACTGTATTTATCCTGTTTCAGATCATTATTACTGACAAATTGAAAATTAATGCTGTCTTGCAAAGAGCTCTCAATTTTTACCCTGGAGCAAGTCAGACTGTGTTTTTGGCTCTAGCATCTGCATCATCCATGAAAATACTAAATAGTTTTGGAACCAAATAGACTAAATAGAGTGGAATTGTCTAATACATTAGTCTTGCTTAATCATTTCACATTTTTACATGGCCTTAAGGACAGGCTGGAAGTGAAATCCATTGAGAGGTACTAACACATGAAAACCACGTCTGGCTCTCAAAGATCTCTAGGATCCCTAGGAATAGGTCCCAACTTCCCGTATCCTACTGCTATACTCTCAGCATCCACTTTTGGCTTTGCCAGAGGCAATATACAGGACCATGGATCAGAACAAAGATCTATATGTGGCTGCTCTTATGTTCTTAAGGCTGTTAATTATTGATACCTTGTGGAATACAATTTTTCAGCTAGTTCTGCACCCATTGTATAGACTAGAGGAAATGATTGTATTTCTCCGCATTGCTATGAAACTTGCACTTGAAACAAAAGGTCCATTTTAATACATCTTTTGCTTTTCCCCTATCTGCAACATGTTCAATTAAGAAAATTGGGAATGTGTGGTATGATTCCCCCTGACAGTTCTATGACAGTGCTTTTTTGTTTCAGGAATTGAAGTTAGGCTGATTCGGTCTAAAATCCTTTGGCAGCTCCTCTTCTTCCTTATTAGACATGCTTTCTTTATTTTTTTCCAAGTCTTTTGACATCCCACTTGCAGTCCGGAATTCTCAAATACAACAGCTGCTCTTGGATGACTTCAGAGGTCTGAGTTCTTTCAGTGAGCTTAACTAGGTTTAGCCAATTTACAAACTTACCAAATAACCATTAGCCTGAGTTTTCTGTTTTTCACCGATGTTAATTTTGATACTAATTCTGATAATTCTGAATTATGGTACAGCTATTTAAAATCACTCCCCTTCCGTGACAGACATTTAACTACTGCCACAAGGTTTGCTCAGGATGCCTGTCTTCAAATATACAAAACAGAAACCCATGTTTTTAACATCCAAAGAGAGTAGGACCATCTCTGACTGTAGGGAGTACCACTTAGCTACGTAACTCTGGCATATGCTTTTCAAGTTAGAGGAAGGAAAAGATTTAGAATTGTTACAGGTATGGGGTTGTGTAGTCCTGCTGTATATCTTGCATATATATATTGTGTTAATCTTGTAACTGTATCTTGTATGATAGAGATAATTCCTTATCATTTTTAAGATAAAACCATAGCCACAATTGTTACTCTAATCTTAACACAGTTTAATCATTATAAGATGTGGAAATTAATATGACAGGTGAAAATTTAAAATTGAAATGCTCACACCTCCACTGCTGCTACATTTTCATTATTTAGCTGTACTCCTCCACCTCATCAATGCTTTGTTATATGTCATGAAAGCAATATTTCCCCTAGTCTTCTTGAAGACTTTGTATCGTTAATGTTAGTGTTCCTTGTCAGGTGAGCACTGACATCCAGTTGTTTCTAAATATTTGTGTTGTTCAGTGCAATTACTTTACAGCTTAATAGGCAATATTTCTCCCTGATGCTTTTTATGTGGATAGTTAAATGGTTTATTTTATAGTTTGCCCGAACATCTGCAGAACGCTTATTTGCATGTGGTAAACGACTGCATAAAAAATTTTATGAAAACCAAAAATAAATAGGTCAGAAATGGATTCAGAGACAAGGTTGCACAAGCAAGTAAATGATTAGGAGTTGATAGGATGATCGGATTATTCATTGTAAGTTGTGCTTGTGTAAAAATCTGCGTGTATACACAGTTTAGCTAACTTTTCAATCATACCAGATTGCATCAAAACCTTTTAATTCACTTACTGTTTACATAGACTGCTATACCTGAAAAACAGACTTTTAAAGTATGTTATTATTGGTAAACCCTTGTATTAATCCAAGAGTTTTCCTAGACCAACATTTTCAGATGATGCATATAGTATAGAATTTCTGCTAGGTTGAAATATAACGTATTGTAACTTAGCACTCAAAGAAGATAATCATTTGAAACGGACATAACCAAGCTCAGAAAAGATGGCTGAAATTGAAATGCCAAGTGCTTGATGTATCAGAAACTTTCTTATTACTTTCCAACTTATAAAGAGCTAAATTTGCAGCTAAATCTTAGCGTTAACATCTTAAGATGAGCCCATTCGGCACAAATCTCTGCTTTCCTAGATAAAGTTAGAGAGAGAACACCAGACTTTTTTTTTTTTTTTTTTTTTTTAATCTGTTTACTTTTAAGACAGAATTAACTCCAGTCTTAGACTCTTAACTTCTGAAAAGTAACAGAAAAACACAGTGATATAAACTGCACAAACAAATGCAAGCTTTGTGTATGGGTTGAGACTCCATTATGTAAATGGTTCAAGTCACATATAAGCAATTGTAAATATTATTTGTGGGTCTGCCTTCAGAGCAGGCCTTTTGACATTCCGTAATGTCATTTTGATATTTTCCAACATACACCACACTAGTGTACTGTAAAAGTTCATACTTTTTTTTTTTTTTTTTTTTTTTTTAACATAGATCTAATATTGAGCAGGCAGGACTAAATGTTAATACATAGTTAAAACCAAGAACAGCTGCTGGAATGAACAAAACCTTTAAAAGGTTATCAAACTCACTTTAATATTAAATAACTGAGCACTTAACAAGCTGATACCATTTAGATCCCCTCTATAGTACCAGCCTCAAAAGGAAAGTGTTTTACTAATTTAAGAAAGTCTGATATTTATGAGAACATTGTTGACCTGTGCAGGCAAAATTTATCTATAATTGATAAAAAGATCACAATTTCTTTTTGTAGAAACCGTGCTGGTTAGACAACTGGGAATAGAATGGTAGCTGATTAGTGTGAGGTTAAAAGACAACTATAACTTCCAAAAATAGTTTAAAGAGAAATTACTTATTACACTGGAATGAAAAACATAGTTATTGTCCTGAATTTAAGAAGTTGTTAGAAAGACAGACATGAAATAAAGAACGTTACCCTTATGGCAAAACCATAAGATTTGGAAGCATAATTTCCATTATACTCATTAGTTCATCTTAGATCACAAAACCTGCTGCTGCAGTTTGGGTTAGTGAAACATGAAGATGACTCTGGGACACACTAAAACTGAAAAGTAGCTGATACAGTGTAAATAACAGATTCAGTGAAGATACTTCATTTTATTAGACTATGGACTCAACATAAAATACCAAAAGCTATTATCTTTATGGCTCAGGAGGTCTGTATTTATGGATAACAATATCACTCAGTATTATTAAAGTAGTTGGAAACAACTTGGAAGACATCCTCATATTTAAAAGTTAAGGTGCACATTATGGGGCTGACAGAGGGAGATGTAAAGGAAAGTGTGATGGAAAAAAGCTGATCCTGATCCTCATCAGCATCAGAACAAGTATACCAGAGAAAGACAGACTTTGGAGTCTTCAAAAGGAACTGCTTGTTGGACTTCACTATGCATGCAAAAAGCAAAATGCTAGTAATAGACCCAGGTTTACAGGACATGCTAAAGGAAAACAATGCTGTGATTGCAAATAGAGGAGTTCTCACGGGAAGTTTTGCCAGTTGCTAAAGTATTGCAAGAGTTTATTGCTAATTTTTTTTTCTATAGTAACACCAAAATACCACAACGCTTCAGATTCACTATAGCAATTTAATAAAGTTCACCAACTTTAACTAGTAAAATACAGAAGTGCAAGAAGAGTTTACTTCAGCATAAGAACATATTCAAACTTCCAAAATGGTCCCTGATGGTGTCTGAAATGTAAACATTTTTTCATTAGACACATATTAGCTAAGCCACAGTTTTTCCAGCGCTTATAAACTGGTGAGCATTTTCATACCTGCTTTAAGTCACCCTTGTTCAGGAGAACAAGTAACTAAAATAAAATAATAATAATAAAAATAAAAATCGATGTTGAAATCACCAGTTGCAAGTAGTAAAGACATTTCCACTACTACCCTAGCTTTAATGCATCGGGTTGATGATACATTATACATGTATATAACACATATATACATATTTTACATATGTACCTATATATGTATATGGTAACACTGTGGATACACACACACAGACTATATATATATATATATATGTATATTTTTATATAGTGATACTGTGTGGAGATGCATATAAATAGCCTAGTCTGTTGGAGATAGGTTGTAAAGAGACCAATTCTATTAAGGCCAAAACCCTTTTGTAGCTGTCATTGTCGATTAAGGTACAAATACAATTCTCAAACTTAGTTGACTAAGTAGAGCTGGATATGCCAAGTAGTGAAATAAAACCTGACACAATAGGTATGTTTTTAATGGTCTCATTTAATAGTGCAAAGA
Source organism: Rhea pennata (assembly GCF_028389875.1). Lineage (NCBI taxonomy): Eukaryota > Metazoa > Chordata > Aves > Rheiformes > Rheidae > Rhea > Rhea pennata. The sequence goes on along the minus strand of NC_084669.1, from coordinate 18,223,704 downwards.
AAAAAAAAAAGAAAGTAAGAAAAAAGAGTCAGTAGTTTTTTTGAAGATATTCGTAATTCTAAAAATACTTCCATCTGCAACCAAAAATGCAGCAGACATTTTTCACAGAAATGTCAAGTAAATATGAGGCCAAATAAGTTATTATCTTTTTGTTAAAGAGAATTATAAAACTAGTAGTCCTTTATGAAACCGTGGGGGAAAAAAAAAAAAAAAAAAAGCTTAAAAAGGACCTTTCCCCTGTGTAAAACAGCATATTGGCAATGTTTAAAAAGCAAATATGGTAAGTCATTTGGAGTTCAGGCTGTACAAAAGTCAATATGTGCTAGTAATTCTCTGTGCTGGCTTGTTGGATACTGCATTTTACATCTGGGACACTCCAGAAAACTTTCATCAAGGAGATTCGAACATTTCAGAGAAGGACTTCTGTCATATATTGTCATCTTCTCTTCAAATGCTGCTTGCAAACCTTCCTGTTGTTCCATACGTCCAGATTCCTGGAGTTTCTGGAAAAGGAGAAGTTTTTGTATGCAATTAGGGCATGCATGTCCTGATCTAGTAGCTGTAGGAAAGAAGATTTGATGGCACACCTCTGTGTGTGTTATGGAATTAAAGAAAGAATTTTAAAGATGGCCAAATGTAATTATGCTTCACACATTAATAAGAGGGCATATGGGTCTGTTATGTAGTTCCAAGACCATATACAAACTAGATTGCAGATAGCGTTTTCTGTAGACTATTCAAAGCAAGTTTCCCCACAACATATGACTAGACATAAATATGACAAAGTACATCAGTTACATTATGGCAGCATTCTGTGTTGTGGCAGGAAATGCATTCTCATTCAGTGGTCCATGAAGGAGAGAGAAACTATTTCAAAATAAGAATATTCACCTGCTTCTTAGCACACAGGAACTCCTCAGTTCAACTTCCCTGCTTTGCCTAGACAAACTTCTGCTCAGCTGGTGTTGCTTTTGGCAGCCAGCAGGTTTTCCAGTGGCCTCAACTGGCAGCAGCAGCAATTGCAGCTCTAGCAAGTAAGACTCTCACAAGGGTAAGAACACATGAAGAAGGGAGTAGATGAATCCTGAGATATTGCAGCTCTTCATTCAACTAAGAAAATACTTCCCCAACTTGGATACAACTAAGGAGGAGAACAGTTTTGGCAGAGTTGCAGAAGAATTCTCATCTGCAACTTGTTAGGAGCTGTTGCATTTACCCTCTTGGTAATAAGCTCAACAGCTCCAGACCTGATCTAATGAAGGATACAGACATCTGACTTCTGTTCTGAATGCATCTCATTTAAGTTAGTCCAGAACTGCAGTTGACAATCCTATCAGCTATCACTTAATCTCACAGGATGCCTTATTTTAGGGTTCCAGAGGCTTTAACAGCCAAAATCCTTCTCAGCTCAAGACCTTAGTCTGGATCCAGCCAATCCTGGATACAATTGGGCAGAATGGATCAGTGCCTTGCTTAATACTTAATACTCCCCTACAAATTTCTCTGCTGAATCTAGAGAGTCAAATCTAGGTAGCATTCTTATATGATATGTAGCAAATACAATGGATGTTCTTTCCACAGTAGCAGAGGGACAGAACTTTTTGGAAATAAGAAGCTTAGGTTTTAGTGATCTACCTTACATTAGATGGGGTGAGTGAGGGAAAGTGATTCAACTTCTACATTTAAGGAAGGTGCCCGGATTGCTAGCAGTAAGTTTAAGTAGAAGCACACTGCAGCTTTGTCATTGTGCCACAGACAAAACTAAATACGTGTTGTGACAGAAAATAGAATTATGTTCCTCGCTCACGGACCTGACTCTTCTGGGGTCTTCTTCTGCAGCACTACTTTTTATGTGTTGTAGATAAAAACCTAGCTAGCTAACAGAGCGCTCTGCACCTTGGGGCCACATATAAGAGGATATAAGGACTTAGAGTGAATTTTTGTTGATAGTAATAGAAATCTCATTTTATTCAAACTAAGATCCCACACTGCAAAGATGTTCATTTATGTAAAATCCCTGACTATATTCACATGCAAGTTATTCAGTACCTACCAAAGGTTCCAGACGGGTTATTTGCTCCCTGGCCTTGCGCAGCTCCTTAAGAACTTTGTTCAACTGATGCTGCAAGTTCTGGCGATCAAGCTTTTCATTCTCAAAGTCTGTGGTACATATCTGGATCTGGCACCCCACCCCCCAAAAGTGAAAATAAAAGACTTCATGTCAGAATTACTAAGAATTAAGACAAAAAAGTTTCGATTTTATATATTTAAAGCAAATTTTACTCTCTAATCATACTTTAAAAAGCAAACAACAACAACAAAAACCACCTTGCTTGTTACTTTCACCTCATTCAATGAGATTCATACATACCCCATTAGGAAAATCTTCATCAGTATAAATACAGTTTGAAGGTATTTCAAGCAGATATAGTATCAGATTACTTGACATTTATCCATGGATTTAAAATTTATACAATACAAAGTTACAGTAGTGGGACATTGAGAAAAAGCATCATGAACAAGCACTGAGGAGATCTATACAAAAGCTTATCATAAGTACATGGATAAGTAATAGTAAGCTAAAAAACCAAGAACCTTGCAATGGTGAGCAGCATTTATAACACAAAGGTTTCTTTTTAACGTTAGCATAGACATTGAGGAGACAGCTACATTTATGTAAGGTTCCTGGCAAGAAATTCTACTTAATCTGATTTTAAATTATATACTTTTCAAATATATTTGAAAACTGGCACTATTCTTCTAGAATGAAATAGCTTCCAAAAGTACTTAATAAGCAAGTGTAAACTATCACTTCACAGTTCTGAAATCATCAATCCAGGCATCAAAGTTCTGCCAAACTGTATTAGGTGGTAGAGCTTCCACTGATATTTTCAGTGGACTATGATTTCAGATGTTTAAAAAGGGGGAGGGGGGAATACCCAACGCCATTATTGAGTGTATTTCTTTTAAACTATTGGCTTTAAACTGTGGCTTAGAATTACTGTTTTAACTCCACACCATTCTAACATAAAGGACAGTGCCTTACCTTAAAGTGCTATATTGTTAATGAATTGGAAGACTTCAAAATCTTAGCAATCTAAAGTAAACATTTTACAGATAAGCATATAATGCAAGTTCATACTAAAAATGCTAGTTTCTATTACAGGGTCCTTCTCATAGCAAGACAACTTGGAAAGAAACTATACGCAACACTGAATGCCCAAGTTTAGAAAAAAAATTGTGAAATAGCTGGGTTTTTTTTAAAAAAAGTTATTAGGTCTGTAGGAATATATCTGTAAAAAAGAAGACGTAAAAGATGACTATGCAATTATTTGTGTAATCTTTTCAATGAGTTTTTTGGTTTTAGGGTGCTTTCTCTCCCTTGTTCTGAGACTATTTATTTGAAAAGGTGATTGTGTAGTTAATATCATCTCCTTTAGTTACAATCTCTGATCTGTTAAATGTTACAGATTTTTCTGACAAATATATCAAAATTTTTAGAAGCAGCAAGAGATCATCCAGAGTTGAATATTACTGTATAATATTACTTTACTAAATATACTATTCATTCTTAAATTGGAGAAGTTATAGCCTAGACAGCCTTTTTTGTGCATATAATAAGTATTAAATATCAGATCCTTGAGTTGTCAGCTCAACATCTAACCATATAATTGCTTACCTGTTGTTCCAACAAAGCTATCCTACTGTGTTCCTCCTGCTGCTTAAGCAATGATTTACGAAGAAGTTGTACCTACAAGGTAGAAAAAACACCTTTGAAAAAAAAGAACTTAGTTAATAGTTAATAAGCTTAACAAATATTAAATCTAATAGAAGAGGGATGGAACTAAACTTATATTGCAGTGCCAGTATAAAACGTGTGCCTCTTACATAGCATCCAAATTCAGCTCAATACCTCTACTTTCTCAGAGGAACATTATTACGATGTGAGGGGGGAGGAAAACAAGATGATGTCACGGTTCAAAGAACAAACTAAACTTTCCTAGGCAATTACCAGGATGTTTTAAGACAAAAATATACACATCAAAACTTATGCTTACTCTATTAAAACTTGGCTACTGGGTGCGAGGGGAAGCAATGCTACTTTTTTTTTAAAAAAAAATAGAAATGAACAAGATTAAGAATCAGAAAATGTTATGCTAAAATGGATTAAATATGTGCATGCACAAAAAAATCCTTGGTTATCAGAACATATCAATCTTTATAGTGAATGCTGTTGTTCAGTTGCAAAACCTGCCAGCTTTTAATCAGTCATTACCAACCAGTGAGAACCAGCCTTTGTTTAGAAAGTTAAGCTAAGTTTAGAAAGCTAAGTATCAATCAACACTGCTTGATATTATTGATCACAAACTTTTCCAAGTAGCAAGCTTATCTTAGCTGGATGCCTCAAGGACTAGTCTTTCAAAAACTTTCCAGTTTCTCTCCAGCAGATAACATGGTCGTGTGTTTATGTTCAAAAGAACAGGCCGCAAGAGGATCTTTGTCAGCGTGATCGTGCTGACAGGAAGATTCTGATGAAAAGGCCACTGTAACCCTCCATGTAGGGGAAATGGCATAGTGCTCACGAGTATGTAAAGCAAGAGGTAGGCAATAAATATATATATAAAAAAGCCCCGAACATTAAGTATACGCATGTCTCCTCTCAGATCAGCCAAAGCGATTGAAAGTGATTGAGCTACAAACGGAAGATAGAATTAAGAATTTCATATATGAACAACAGAATTATTTACCTAAAATCATCAAGTTACTCTTGGGAATCAGACAAGCCCTCCAAACAGTTTGATCCCAGTGGGGGGTGGGGGAGCTCACCCGCGATGACAATAGAACTACTTTTGCCACAGCATAAACCAAGCACAACAGCTTTGCAAAAATGCACGTTGTTATGCTTTCTGATTTACAGAACTCAGCGATTTCTACAACAGCTGCAGCATGATATAGAGAATCAGATGCTGGAATTCATCTGAATGAAAAACTGCTGAGTGGCCACAATGCAGTGGTTAGTTGGGGGCAGTACCCAGGGATAAGCCTGCTTATCCAGTAAACATGAAACTATAGGCCCATGTTTATTTGTAGCAATGAGCTGATAGCAGAATCCTGTGATATTCTGCAGTTAATGATCCTTTAGCGTATTGCAAGGAAAAAAAAAAAAAGTATTACTTCTAAACATGCAAATCATTGTTAGGACTACATAACAAAAATGGCTTCTATGGACTTGAATTCTGTACTTTCTTGTTCTCATTTACTAATAACCTTGACGATTGAACCAGATTAGAATCAGTCTCACTTCTCTCTGCTTGTTCTTGTGCCCTGCAAGACTGGGGAAATAACTGAGCTGGTATGTGTTTAACAAGGAAAATTTGTAAAACTTTGGATTTTGAGCTAAAGTAATATATTAAAGAAAGAATTCAATTTTAAATACAAAAAGGGCAAGTCTAGATGTATATATAAAGCAGACATTTACTGGAGCAAGAGAACGAGGGTCTATTCTGATAAAATATGACTTTTAGTTCTCTGATTCTTTGCTAGTGATCTTAAATTTCCAAGTGCTTCCACTTACCTGAGATAAAAGATCATCAGACTTTTTCTTTTCTTCTCTGAGCTGTCCTTTAATAATTTCATTTTCTTGTTTCAGCCTCTGCAGTTTATCACCCTTGATTTTATTTTCATTTTCTAGAGTCTTCATTTCAACAACCTGCTGTGACTGCAGTAAGGCATTTAAACTCATTATTTCTTGTTGTGTTTCTTCATACTTCTTTTTTAATTCATTAAGCTCAGATTTCAGCTGGGTTATAGTGTGTCTTTCAGTCTCAAGATCACTTTTAGCGGTTGATAACAGCTGGTCATAATATTTCTGCTTTTCTTCTTGTAGAGAACCTTCACAAGCCAGAAATATTGAAACAGTAGCATGAAAAAAATTAGAAAAAAAAATCACATTTTAAAACAGAGAGTGAGCTCTTCTGATAGCATTTTAAAGTGCATCAGTAGAGACTCCATGTTCTGGGCTCTAAAACAAATCAGATTGTCACCAAGCTTGACTTAAAACAGCTTTCAGTACTTAGTATACTAACTTCTTCCCCAGACAGCTGCAGAAAAATATTAATTCCATTTCCCTATAGCATTCTGTGCTACAGCCATGCAAATAATTGCAAATAAAGGAGACTGGGATATGTGCTTTAATCAAAAAAGGGTGTTTCTTGGCTTGCTTGTTACCCAAGAAAAGTTTAACTAACTAGAATAAAATCAGGGAGTCTACAAATAGCAGTAACTAAAAATATATCTAATATGGAACAAGGAATGCGATCTTACATAGGCTGTGCTGCTTATTGGCACTGTAAAGATCTTGACATTGATACTTTCTTCTGTTCAAGGCTTTACTTGTGTTCTATAAAAGATAATTCACTACGGGAAGTTTCTTGTATAAATGTGACTTTTTAAATGATCTAAATGTTTTATTAGCAATACTCCTGTATTTTGCAAGTTCTTCCTGGAAAGCTATGTCATACCTGCTTTCAATTTATGTAACTGGATTCTTAGAATCTTGGATCTCTACTCCTGTCCAGCTGCTTAAAGAGAAGAACTTTCTCATCCGCTTACCCCTAGTCTCCTGGCTGCTCTGATGACTAAGCTTAGACTCCAGTAATTCTGAAGCACTTTTTCTGGTGAGCTACTTCAGTCTGCCTCCCCATAAAATGATGTTCACAGATTTATAAACAGCAGCAAAATAAGATTAAGATGATATTTTGCCATTTTCCATAACAATGCAAGCAGTAAATAAATAAATAAATAAATAAAATCAAGCTATTGCACATCAACTGCTTAGTGGTAAGTACACCCGTGAGCATACTCTTACTTAAAAATTTAGATTATTCTAGTTCTGTTTAGCAAACTTATCATGCAGATCAGTTATGGCATATATGAAATTATTCATTTGATAATGATGAAAGCAAACCAACTCCTTCTGGGACCTCTGTTTAACGAGATACTAATTTTATTCCATGTACTAGTCAAACACTACTCAAACCAATTGAATGCACAGTAGTGAAGGGGTGCTCTGTCACTAATAAGAAATCTCATAGGATGGAGGTGAGCTAGACATGACCAGATCCATATTGTGAAACACTGTTTTGGATAGATGCCAAACCTATCACAGTATTTCACGCCAGGTAAGAGGTGTTCAGAAGAGTAAAGGATGTGTCAGCCCTTAATCATTTTTATAATATTTATTTTTTAAAAAAATCTGTAAAACCTGATCCCCACCTAGCCAATAAACCCTTAATGCTTCTTTCACGTAGGCTGATGGTGTACTTTGAAGGATGGGAGGTATAATTACATTTGCTTCAACACTTTGTGCAAACAGAAAGATTGCCAACGGAGTGTCAAGGCTTTTATAAACCACGTGTAATGACAGAGATAAGAACAAAAAAAAAATCCGTGGATTAAGTAATGCAGCTAGATAATCAAAAGCAAAGAAATTTTATTTATCCAAAGAAATTTTACTTATCCAAATTTTACCATTAAGGAACCAAAACATTGACAGAATAAATTCCTAATTTTGTGCTATAATTTGTTTTCATAAAATTTGTTCTCTAGATAATTATGGTGTTAGTTGCTTGTGGGGGAAGAAAAAAATCAGTACCTTCTGCACTGGATTCTGTTGCACGCTGTTGGTTAACTACTTCCAACTTCTGTTCAAGTTCAAAGATCCTTCCTAGCAGGCCCCTAACATATGCTTCACGTTGCTGGTCGTACAGTAGCCACTGCTGATTTTTCTCAAGAGCCTTCATACAGATGAACAGGAAAAAGAACAAAACAAAAAATCACCCCAAATTCTCGTAATTAATCATGTTCTAAAAGTATTAGTCTTATTTCTTAAAAATAAAGCTATACATTATACAGTTGTTTAAAGAAAGCTAGTTAATTTCTTCTCTGCAAAATTTAATAACCTTTTCCATATGATAAATCTTCATCTGAAAAGCTAAATTAGATTATGGAACACGCAAATTAATATCGTACCAGTATAACTGTATAGAAACCAATACTGTTCAGGTGACTTATTGAAATGGGAAAGCTACTTAAAAAACAAAAGGCTTCCTTGACTCATGCCAGAGGTTATAAAGAATTAACCTTTTATTTTCTCAAATGTAAAATAACAACCTTGAAAATGGAATAAGCTAAAACTTACTTGTACAATTTAAAGTTTGTAAAAACAAAGTCAAAAGTTTAAGTTTGAGGACGTGGATTTTACATCTGTTTGGATCGCAGATTAATTCAAGTTAGAAAGGACTACAGGAGATCTCTAGTCCAATGTTACACTGTCCAAGGCAGGTTCTACAGTTAGGACAGACTAGGTTACTCAGGGCTTTTCCCAGGAAGTCTACTGTTAGGTGCCCCCAGAGCCATCTGTTCTTCAGATTGAAGAAGCTCAGTTTCAGTTATTTAATCACATAATTCAGTTTTGTCTTACCACCAAAGGAAAGAGTAATTATGGCATGTACTTCAGCTGACATGCAAGTTAGCTAGACTTAAACAGCAAAAATTTGTTATGGTTACAAAAACCCAATAATTTAAAAATCAGAATGAGAATCTGCATGATCATCTATAGGAACAGTTGCTTAAACTGCTCATCAGAAGCTTAATTATCTAAAAGGTAGTATAAAAAACACCCTCAGGTACAGAAATTCATGCTATGCGGTTTGGGTTGTTTGTTTTTGTCATGAGATTATATATATCTTTTGAAACACTAATTCTATTCCACTGGCAAGAAAATAAATGTATTACCTAAAAATTGTAGATATTAGTGTAAAACAAACCAAGACCACATAGAACTGTAGTAGGAATAGTTTTTTACTTCTGCAGAAAACACAAAACTAGAACTACAGTATTTTCTTCCTGTTAATGGTTTCCATATTTTTCCTTTAACTTCTCTCTATCCACCTTTGAACAAGAGATAGCATTTAGCATAGAAGCAAAAAAAAAAAAAAAAAAAAAAAGTAGTTTAAAGTACCGCTTCTGTTCCATCAGCAAGCACACTGTTCAAACATTGCAAGATGGAATCTTTTCAAGAATGCTGGAACACCTTGTCAGTTTTTGCTGGGGTTTTTTGTGTTGTCCCCCCCCCACACACACACACTCCTACCCACCCCAACCTGTTCTTATTTAATGATTGCCTTCTTACCTAATAATTATAGGTATGATACTTTTAGAAGGAAATGCATGCTCTGAGGTCCCATTATAGCCAAAAATATACATGGTGATAATTTATGTTTTTATGCATCTTGTTACAGGATTATGTATACTTGGAATGTTATACATAAAACTTACATCTTTCAGCTGTTTTTCAACTTCATTAAGATTAGTTGGTGATCCAGTGCTGTCCATTACAGTTTCCTGAAGACAAAGAACAACCCATTAATGTTCTTTAAAATAGATGGTTGAAAACTAGTCCTATAATTATTAATCTCACATAAGTAGTCAGCATAATAATATTTAAAATACAGCAAATATTGACTTATACATGTGATTTTTGTATTTAGAAATCTTTATACTTCGTTTTAAAAAGGATCTAAGTTACGTAGAAAACCACTTGTATACATAAAAGAAAACCTCCTGGAAAATACAGTGCATCAGATTTAAATTTAATTTATTCTGCAACTCAAAACATTTTAGAAGAATATCACATGTTCTGCTGAACTGCTGTTTTGCAAGTCTTGAAGGCTGCAGGAGGGCTTCTGAAAATTAAGATATCTAGCATTTTATTTACATATGAAAATTAGTAGTAAATGTTTGTTTGTTTGTTCTGTTTTCTTATCTTCAGTATATGAGTTTGACCTACACTATAGGAGCTGTTGACCTTGACAACTTCACTGGGATAACTAGAGCATTGTAAACATTTCAGAAAGTATGCAAGCCTATCTGGAACCATAAAGACAACTGGTTTTTTTTGAGACACAATCCGCAGTAAAACTCTCACATTTAAAGTACGGCTTTCAGAGGTTTTTTTAGACTCAGCTAAAACTAAAGAACAGTTACACTTTCTTCATAACCAGACATCAAATTTCACTGCACACTAGTCATAGTAGAAAGTTTTCTGAACTTGTGTAGAAAGAAGTTAGAAAGAACTTTAAAGAGAAAAATATGAACTGCTACCCAATTTCAAGCCATATTACTGAAAATTTTTCCTGTGATCTTTGGAACATGATTTAGAGCAAGTTTAACAGCTGAGAATATAGGAAATTTTGAATGAAACTTTTAAACTTCAGCGCTATCTAATAAAAATAGGATTTAGAGACACTATGATTGATCAGGTTCCTATTTCCATAAATATTAAAATACAGCACCATTAAAATTCTAGCAGGATTATATCATACAACTGTTGTTTCCAATCCAGAGGATGCATGCTCCTATGCCACCTAGAAGTTTCAGGAAGCACTGCTTGACTTGTTTTCAAGCTTTCCAAGACCTTCAGTCAAAGTCAAATTTTATTGTCCTTCATTGAAAAAATTTGTCAAAATTTAGAAAAAAAAAGTTGATTTTAGACTAAAAATATTTTAGCAATCAGAATCCAAAGTATAACAATCCAGTATTTTTGGCATCCATTGCTTTCATAGGGTTTCTTTTAGTTCGTAACTATGACAGCAAGCAAGCTACTCTAAAAACAGGGAAGGAGCCCTGTTTCTAATGTTACCAAAGAAGATGTCATGTCTAATGAGTAAGGTATAATTACATTGTTCCTTTAATCTTAACAGTTAGCACTTAAGATCGAAGGATATGCTTCCTTTAAGTAGCAGACTGCTCAGTTTAACTCAGTGGAGACAGTGATAAAGAGTTAGTACACATAACAAAAGGTTTCAGGTCGTGAGAATTTAGACTACAGGAGGAATCTTTGCCTTGGTTGTTCTACTTATTTACAACCTAGCATCCTGGTATGCTGCTAAACTTTTTTGCAGAATCAGAACATTATGCTATTGCCACTAAAGTTTAACTTAGCACCTTCTGCAGCTTACTACGTTAGATGTAATAAGGGAAGTCTAGTAAACAAAGAACAACTTGAGCATATTTTCTAGCAAACCAAAGTTTTTCATTTCATTTGAGACTATTCAGAGATGCACTTCTGATACTGCTACTGTGGTTTAGAAGACAGATTTCTATAGTAGTTAATAGAATGGTGAGTCCATTGACAAAAATGGCATAAAATCTGTTGAATGAACCTAAAGCTTTAAATTCTCTAACAAACTTCAGAACTTTTTAATACTGGAGATTACACATTAAAATGGTACTATTCTGCAAGACATCATATTGTTCAAAATGATACAAAAGTGTAAAGTCATTGAGAATTAGTAGATTAAGATTACTTTCTTTCATAAGGATGTGGCTCAAGCAGAATTTCTAGAAATTACTCGACTTTATTGTGTAGCATAGGAAATAGCACCACCTATGGATTAACAGCTGGAAAAGCAGATTTAATAGGCACCACCGTTTATTGCACCGTTTTCCACATGCAGCTTGCTGAGGTACTACTGCATTTTTTCATTGAGCATTAGGACAGGCTGGGGTGAAAAAACATTGTAGAAAACTAAATCCATTTATAGAATCATAGAATCAGTAACACTGGAAGTGACCTCTCAAGGTCATCTAGTCCAACCCTCCCCCCAGCAGGGTCACCTAGAGCATGTTAGACAGGGTTGCATACAGGCGGGCCTTGAAGATCTCCAGAGAAGGAGACTCCACAACCTCTCTGGGCAACCTGTGCCAGGGCTCCGTCACTCTCACAGGGAAGAAATTCCCCCTCACGTTCAGGCGGAACTTCCTGTGCTTCAATTTCTGCCCGTTGTTGCCTCTTGTCCTGTCACATGGGACAACTGAAAAGAGTTTGACCCCGTCCCCTTGACACCCTCCCTTCAGGCACTTAGACACATTGATAAGATCCCCCCTCAGCCTTCTCTTCCCCAGGCTAAACAGGCCCAGCTCTCGCAGCCGTTCCTCCTAGGGCAGATAAAAGCAGCCAAGCACCCAGCACCATAATTATTAACCATTTTAGACGAGGGAAGTTAACTCATTGTTCATGCCCTACCTTCTGACATATTGAAGCATTTACTATGTGAGTTGCCATGTAAAGTATAGGCAACTAGCTTTAAAAATTGATTGAGCAATAAACAAGGATTCAGAAGAGGAGGGAGGACAAAGACATTCTTGTGGCTGAAGCAGAGTAGCTAAGTTTCCCTTCATTAATTCCCTGAATATACAGATCCAAAAATAAAAGCGTGATAGCTGCTTCAGCCACAGTGGATCCTTACATGTAGCACCACTAGTCATATTGCTTCTATGTGAACTTGAAAAAGGGACCTTCTGGGACACTACCAGAGATTTCTCCTCCCCAAGCATGTTGCCTCTGGAAGGAGCTGGTTGTGTCCTCTACACATTCTTCACTTGGCAATGGTCAAACTTGATACCACCTTTCTTCAGAGAAGAATGTTTCAGCATGCAACAAACACGAAGGAAGATTTACAATGCATACTGTTTTGCGATTGGTTTTGGTATTTGGTGATTCCAAACATCAAGTCTAACAAATAATTATGACATCTGTTCAGTACTTACCTGGGATGCCGGAAAAGTACTGGCTCTGTTTTCAAGCTCTGAACATTTTGCAGTAACAGTAGCTAAGTTGCATTTTAACCGGTCCATTTCTTCTGACAAAGAATTAAGTAACTGTTCTCTTCTTTCTGCTTCCTTTGTTTTTTCCTCTAGTTGAGTAAGTAATGAGGGTACTTCACTGCTTTTGTTTTTAGACTTGAGCTTGTCTTTCAGGTTTTGGATTTCTTTGTCCTTCTCTCCAAGGATGTGGCTGTTTTTTTCTTTTTCTGTTTCAAGTGAAAGTATTTTCTAAATGAAACCCCCAAAAAGTGACACAAAGGAATAAATGTCAGTCTATATAGCCAAGGCATTAGAAAGTTTGCAACAGTTTGAAAAAAAATACTTTGAGCAAGCAGCAAACTCCACCAGACACAGTAAAGACACTAAATAGCTTAGCTGAAACTACAGGAGCTGTCTAATCACAGCTAGTACTTGGGCTAACACACCTAAAGCAACACTGCAGCATAGCTGTATCACAACACTCAGTGTCAAAAGAAATAGTCTAGAAATATTGATGTGCCTAGGCTTCATTTAATAATGTCTTTTGAAAGAGTCCATTTAAAGATTCCCAGTCCCTCTAGGTAGCTTGACAGTGTCACATACTAAGTCTTGAACTTTCTCTGTAAGCTCAGGTTTACCTCAAATGGACTACTACTACTTGAATGGCTTCATTTGTGCTCTCTGGTGGAGGTGGAATGATAATGTGGTGAACTGATTGCAGTTTTATTTACCTATAGTTGAGCAGGAGCTTGAAAATGTAGGTCAAGCAAATACTCTGAGTATTCTTAGTCACTGGCATGCACAGTGTTCTCTGCAGGAAGCGCTCACAATAAGTCTCTGGGACCTGATGCAGCTGGAACAGCAGAAAGGCCTGAATGGACTAATTGTGGCCTCTGCCCTTCTACTGTTCTGTTTAATAACCTTGCCAAATGACTTTAACTTTATTAGTTCAATCATCATGGAAAAATACCAAAGGACAGAAATGCTAAACTAAAACAGTAGTTACATCAAAGTAAGCCAAATGTTAATAGAGACTGACATCTTGTTTATGAAGTTTTACATACTCAAGTATACTATCCATGCACAATCAAAACATCTAACAAAAGTTAGTTTGAAAATACAGATATTCATCTCACCTCTAAGAGTCTCTTTCTTTCTGGATCTGTCATTTTGCCTTTTCCTTTCACGATTTCTTCCATTGATTTTTTGAGGGCTGCATTCTCCTTCTTATACTTCTCAAGCTCATTCTCAGGTCTGGAGCTACCAGACTTCAAACCCCATTTGCCAATAATTATATCTTTAGTACTCTTCGAATTCATCTTTAAGCATCTGTGGAAGCAAACACGAGAATTACTGAATAGCAGCACCTTCCCTCGGCCAAGCAGAACCTATCTCCTCACGCCGCTCCGATACGACACGGGTAGCGCAGGCCCCCCGGCCCCTGCGGAGGGCCCGCCGGGCCCCGCGGCTCCCCTGGGGCGGCGGCAGCGCCCGCTGAAACAGCGGCCGGCCGCGGGGCGGCCCTCTCCGAGGGCTGCTGAGAGGGGAAGCAGCCGCAGGGGGCTCGGCTCGGCTCGCGCGGCCCCGGGGCGGCCGAAGCCCGGAGGCTCCCGCCGAAGGGCCCTACCCGGCGGCAGCGGTAGCGGCGCCACTCGCACCCGGCCCTACCCTGCTTCCGGGAGTTTGAATCCCGCGGCGCGAGCGTCGTCACTTCCGCCCCGCACGTCACCGTCACGGCGACGGCTACAGTGTCTCCGCTGGGTCGAAAAAGGCGCGGGGTGGGGGGGCAAAGCAGGCTTTTGCGCTTTCTGCTTCTGCGGCGACGACGAAAGGGAGGATGAGCGAGAAGGAAGGGGGAGTCGGCGGGGGGGTGGGGGGACCGTTGGCCGTTGGGCTGCCGTTAACGGCCGGCAGGGCGCCGCTGCGTTCTCCGCTGAGAGGAGGCGCCCCATTGGCTGGCGTGGTCCGGCGCGCGCCGCGGCCATTGGCCGCCGACCCTGCCTAGCCAATAGGCTGGGTCTTTCCTTCTGGCTCCCCCCGCCCCGCCCGGGCGCGGCACGTGCTCGCGAGCGGCCGAGGCGAGGCGAGGCGAGGGTGGCTCTCGCCCGCCTCCCGCGGCGTGGCGGAGGTGCTTTCTTGGCCCTGTGCAGACAGTTGAGGCGTTTCTGAGGGGTGGCACAGGGCTCGTTTGCCCTTTACGAGGCCGTAAGCATCTTTCCCCTCGAAGGGGGTTGCCATTTGGGCGTCAAATGGCGGTTGCAAAGCGAGGGGTGGTGGCAGGTGAGCGCCGCCTCGAGTCACTTCCTAGGCGGTGCTTCGCGTCGCCTCGCACGAGGCTCGCGCTCGGTCGCTCTTTCGGCGCGGAGGTAAGGAGCTGCCGGGCGGCTGAGGCTGCCAGCTCTGCTTGTGGCACTGGTGGCGCTGGGAGTTACAGTGGCTGAAGACTCGTCCAGGACAGGGACGAGGGAGGAAGGATGTCGGCCAGGTCTTCTGGGTCTTCTCTGTGTAATGGCCTCCGCGTTGTCTTCCTAGCTCCTTCTGTGGTTCAGCTTTGGGTTGCCTTTTCTTCCTCTGCAGTCCTCTTCCCCAACTACATAAAATCGAATAATTTTAAAGAAGCCTGACCCATTTTG
This sequence comes from Rhea pennata, assembly GCF_028389875.1. NCBI lineage: Eukaryota > Metazoa > Chordata > Aves > Rheiformes > Rheidae > Rhea > Rhea pennata. The sequence continues at coordinate 18,208,423 of NC_084669.1, read as the reverse complement.
TCTTAAAATGTAGTAAGCCAGGGTCATGCAGAGCACCGTTAGTTCAGTAGTTTTTGTGTGTAACCAAACAGAAATTAGGCTGAACTTTGAATGTGTATGACTCATTTTGCTCCATCTTGTTGCTCTCCCCTTTCACTTCTACTTAAAAAATATTTTATAGTAGCAGTATGCACCACCTGGTGTTTTGCATCTAGTCTATAGATCGCAGGTTTGGAAACACTGCTGTAAAGCTGAAGATGGGGTAGTTAACACATAAGAACTCACTCTTTGTACTCTTACCACGTAAGTTCCATGTTTTGTTTTAGTATATTTTAATCCTGGTATTTGTTAGTTAGAGGAAATACTTATAGGCCTATAAGCAATGCACAAGGTCTTATCTCTTCATTATTTGCACATATTTGCTTAACTTTTTTACATTTTTATTTTTGCATATATAAATCATTCATTCTCGAGAGATGCACTGAATACTAGTTTCTGCATTTAACATGCTGTATTTGCTGTTTAATGCGTGGCTATTCCTGATTACAACTGAAGGTGGAGCACTTAAACCAGTTTCAAGATCGTAGGTATTTCTTGATTGAAGACAGACACGGAGGCAGGCTAAAAACATTTACAGACAATGAAGTTCTAAAAATGGAGAAGAAAAAAGTATGAGATATCAGTAAGTTTAATACTGACGACTGTGATGCATCTTGACTGCTGGGATTACACTTAAATTATACTGCTTATGTTTATACTTCTCTTGCTGTGGTTACTAATGAGAGCCATATACTACAGATTAAGAATAAAAGCAACAACAAAAAAAAAAATCCTGCATCAGTTTTTGCACTGTGCCATTTCTGTTACTGGATTTTGCTAGTCAGAGCCTTTTTTTTTTTAAACATAGCCTTCAATAGTTAGTCCGTCATAGATCCACCCATAATCCTTCTTTACTATAAACCAGCTATTCCCTGCCTCCTCTTCCTGCTAGCGTTTCAGTCCAGAAGTTAGAGTCTGAAACTTAAGACTTCCTTGAATTTCTTTGGTAACAACAGATGTTTAGTCAAGACTGGAGACAATGCTTCGGGTGATTGTGGAATCTGCTACCAATATCCCTAAAACCAAGTTTGGGAAACCAGATCCTATTGTTTCTGTTATTTTTAAAGGTAAGGAAAACTGTCATAAATGTACTCAGTAAGGAGGTTTTCTTTAGGATAGTGTGGTATGTAAGTATTTGAAAATTTATAATAGTGTTTTCATAAAGTTAGATTTGATGTAATGTTAGGAGAGATTTTTATAAGAAAGGCAGGAGTTACCTGGATGAAGTTTGAACTATATGGAGGGTGTTGGTAGGGAAAACTTTCTTTTCAGGACAGCAGTGCTTCTATTGCAAGAACCACATTTTGTAAGCTTCTGCAAAGGATTAGCCATTTACTTTAAAAGCCCAAACCAAGCTGCATAGTTAAATCCACTTTTAATTTTGGTATTAAAGATTAACTTAATTTTTTTTCTGCTCTATGTTCTCTACTTGATTTTTGTTGTCATTATTCCTCTCTTGGATGGACTAAAGGGACTTAATTTCACATACTGATTTGTCTTTAAGCTGCAGAAACCTCCAAGAAATTTTGGATCATGTAATCCATTAAACTGAACTGTGACAATTAGTTATGTTAATTCCTGGGAATGTAATTTCTAAAAGTGTAGGCAGAAATGGAAGTTGTATTTCCAAGATAAGGAAGACCATTGCAAGGACTTGTCACTTCCAGAAATCAAATCTGAAATCATGACATTTTGCTGAGGGCTGGAGTTGGTTTATGACTTCACTTCTGTTGAATCTTCACTGATTCAGTATACTGTCTTTTCAAATCTTAGCTCTTTTCTGGTACATTTCAGAGATAATTTAATTCCTCCCTCTCTTTTGTTCATATTGCATGCTATAATGCAAGTCAGTTACCTAGTAAATTTACGGATTTTTTTGCTTTTACATGGCTGGATTTGTTTCTATGTCCTGCAGTTGTCCTAACACACGAATCATGCAACAGACTTTAAAGGACTGAATTCATATTATCTGTTATGTATTATAACTAGGACTGTTGGTGTTCGCAAAAGTGCTTAACCATTGTTTTAAATACAATTTCATGATTATGACAGTTTTCTAGTAGAACACTTAGTATCCCATTATACCTGCCACTTCCCCCCTACCCGCCCCCATGGTTATACTACATACAATGGCTTAGATTTTTTGCTTTCTGGACAGAGTGGTTTAATGTGTCCAGAAAATGTCAGACTCTTGACAACTATTGAGGAGCTCTGATTTAGTTTGTAGTTGGAGTGCCTGGCTGCAAGTGCAAGGAATTAGAGATCATATCTGGCATATGTTGAACTTAGACTTTTTATTTTTTTTTACATTGATAAGACTTAAATCCATTTCACAGGCTGGGGAAAATTCAGAATAAACAGGCATTTGCAGGGCTTTGGCCCTAGCCCTGCAGTACATATTTATATTCTTGCACTACAGTGTATTTTTGGAGAAATCCTACAGTACAGGACTCCACTCACTTGACAGAAAACTGGTATGGAAGTTCACATTTCATTGAACAGTGTTTTCTTCATTAGCTTTTTTTAAACTTTAACTTACGTGGGTTTTGCTGATGACAGGTTCAGTAATTTAAGACCTCAATTGAAATACTCAATATCTCTCAGGATTAGACATTTACAGCCATACTGTGAGAGAAAAAAGACCATGATCCTACGTATATTAGTGTATAAATGACCCTGCCAACACTTTATATATTAATAACGTGTTAGTACCGTTTTATCTGTTTACAGAACAGAGTTCATCGGTATTTATATAACTTAGAGACTAACTACAGTTAGTGCAATTAATATAGTAATGTAAGTTAAGTACATACTATGAGGAAATGCACAACAGTTTCCATTGTGATATTTTGTTTATAATAGATTTTTTTTTTTGTGCAAGTGTTTGACTTTTTATACTTTTATTATCAGTCCTATGGGCTGGAGCTTTACTTTTATTTACTTTAAAAACAATTCATTGTTCAAAGAGAACTACGCCTCCATAGTAAACTATTTTTGCTGTCTGGAGCTAGGAACTGTTACTGCAGGATTTTGAGTTTTTCATCACTTTATGTGAGACAAATTAGTAGTCAAATTAATAAGAAATAATGTTACCATTTGCTGGAAAAGCACTAAGTGGTAATGGTTAAGTCAGTAGAATTCTTTTGGCATGTCAGATATACCAAACTTTAGAAAAATCTGTAAGATTCTTGTCTTTGGATGTAAAAGTTGCTATCACTGCTGATACTTGCTGTCAATACTAAGTTGCTTAGTGCTTTGATCATTCCCTTTGGCTGTGTCATTTGATTTTATGCACTAAAAACTGATGTGAAATGTCATTCAATTTGGTTAGGCCATGCTGATTAACATTTTTTTTTTCCGTTTGTGCTTAATATAATGATTTTCCAGCAGGCTTGTAGTGGTATGTAACAATGTTAACTCATCTTCCTGTGTGTGGAATACAAAATTTTTGGAGAGTATTTGTTTACTAAATTTGTATTTTATTTTTTCCAAAGTTTTAAATTATCCTAGCTTTCATTTCCTGGTTTTCAGAGGTCTACCTGTTAGCTACAACCTGCATTTGCCACCACTGTGTGATCTTAATTCTTCATTAAGAGGTGTTCTGTGGGCATTTAGTGAACTGGAATGTGATACCCCTTTAAATCTCAGTTAGGACTATTCTAGGTGATAATGCTCACTTCCCAGTGTTTTTCATTTTTGCACAAATGCCTAACACAGAATGATTTTTCTTACCATTGTCTAGAATATGCCTATTATAATGGAATTGTAAATCTTTCTCTTTTGTTTTTTTGAAAACATAGTCTAGAGTGGAAAATCTTACTACTTGTCAGGAATTGTCTTGGCCTCTGTTTAAGCCGTGTCTTTCCTATGTTACAGAGTTAGTTGAGCTTAGGCAGGGGTCATAGACCCTTTATCCATCAGTTCCTGCAGGCTCAAGTCTGTGATTCACTATGACCTTTATAAACAGCTGCAACTGTTCCTACTTTCCACTAGCACTGAGAACATAGTTTTCTGTGATTCTTAGCTCCTATTTGTAGGAGGACATGGAGTAACAGTGTCAAACCCCAGATACTCAAGGAAATTCACATTCAGAAATGCTTTGTCTCTTACTATGATACATGAAGTTGAACTTATCTTAATAGCATGGTGATTCGTTCTTCTGCAAAATGTGAGTCTGCAGCATGGTAGGTTATGAATGTTCTTTCCTCTGTGGTATGCTGTGAGTCAATATCCTGTATAAATTGTAGACAATTGCTGTTACAGAAGTGTGACTCAGTTCTCGCAAACTGCAGTATGGGCTGTTTTTTTCCCTTTCCTTCAGTACATACCATTCATCCAATTCGTCCAATAGAAAGAGCCACCACAGTGTACTGCTTAAATAGTGTGTGTACTGACTTGCCCATGTGGCATATCTTTACTGTTGCTTCATGGACCTCTACAAAGTTTTTCTGGCAAAGTATAATCATAACTTGGAAATAATAAAAGTGCTCTTACCTTTATTGTATTTCTTAAATGCAAGGAATGTGCCTGAACCCCCAGCCTTCTTGTACTGACTGTCCATGTAATATATCAGCAGTTAGCTTACTGATCTTACTTAAATCTACGCATACGTTGTTACTGATATATGATATTTGTTTAGAGACCTGCTTGTTTGCCAGTGTTCTTCTGTGCTGCTAAGTGTTGTGTCAAGACACTTTTTCTGTTGGAGGTGTTTATGGTTTATGTATGGTTCAATTAAACATTAAAAATAAAGTCATCAGATGTTACTTTAAACCTGTTGTAACTCTGGAATTCCGTTTCACTTTGAGGATACATGTAGGTGATGGGAGCCTGCAGAGGCCCTTTGCAACACTGAAGTTGTTACTACTCTCTTAAGTTGTGTTTATTCCTTTCAGGAGAAGGAACTTGGATTGAAATGCCACAGCATGTGTAATTTACCCTGTCCATGATTTGTTGACCGTATCGTGAATGGTGGAAGATCTGTAATTTGTAGGCTATGGTAAAAGTCAGTGAAGTGATACATCTTCATATATGATCTCTGGAAACCACTTTTTTGAGAAAGGCTACATTTCTTTTTCTGTGCATATTTTTGTCCTGCTAATACTTGCTCATTTAAAACAGAAAATACTGATATTTAATCATTAATTCTTATATTCTTAAGTGATGTTATTTTAGATATGAAATATGCAAATATTTGGTAACCCAGATATGAATAATACAGAATGAATTATCTTCACTACTGAAGTTCAATACTCTAATGTTACTGTTGGGTTTGGTGTCTCCGAGCCTTTTAATCTGTTCTTTTTCATTGGTACTGAAGATGCAGTAAAAGGCCATAAAAGGTTTGAGGTAACTAAAAATTAATTTGCTTTTTGGGGATGCATATAGGTATTCTTAAACAAAACAGAATAAAATGCCTCAAAAACTACTAAAATTGGCCAAAGGAAGTTTTGACTGCAAAATCTGCAACTGGTGGACGAGACAAAAGAATTTGAATATTTGGTTTAAAGTTCAGGTTTTTTTTTGAAAAGAGAAATGATTTTCTTTCTTTTTTTTTTTTTTTGTAAAGCTTTACTAAAAGCAGATTATCACACTTTATTTGTGTTTGCAGATGAGAAAAAGAAAACAAAGAAAATTGACAGTGAACTCAATCCTGTTTGGAATGAGGTAATTTTTTTGTCAACTCTTGATCTTTTATAATACAAAATACTTTTTTAAAAAAATGGTAAGTCAATTGCTGCAATTGTGACTATTGGAAACAAAAGTTGGTGATAGTGAAGGTGTCTGTAAATGCATGAAAAAAACTTGAGTGGATTCATCTTGTGCTATGTATCACAATTCATTATGTAACATTTCAAGTAAAAGTAGATGGATATCTGTTTCGTTTGTGGCTTTTTTTTCTCCACTCATTTTGGACCAAATGATACTCAAGTGTTGTAGAGGCACATTTATGGAAACGTAACTGGATCCTTTATTATATACTAAGAATAGAACTCATCACATCAGGATGAATAATGTATTGAAGTTCCTCGTGAATGGTTGGTAGACGTGGTCATAATTTGCATCCTCAGTAACATTTTTCTAAGAGAAAGAGTTTTCTTAGTACTCTTCTTCACAACTAGAAATGAAAACTGAAGATTGTTGTTATGTTTTATAACTATTTATACAAAGAAACGAAACCTACAAAATATGTGACTGAATTCAAGAGCAGCTGACTTTTGACCAATATTGCAATAGGAATAGTATTAGATCTTATGAATGAAAATGAAATACTCATGTTAAGAGGAAGTGCAACTACAAATGTAGTAATGGATCAGTATTAAACATCCTCAGTCTTTTTTTGTTATTGCCACTACTAAATGCCAAATCGAGAATGTTTTATGAGCATGTTCCAAGATTGTTCATTGTGCTTTTGCAAATGTAAGCTAGTCTGGTCTGTCTCTCAGTAAAAGCAAAATTTTTGCTGAATAATTTCATTACATGCTACTTCTGTTAATTATTTACATTCAATTTGTAATCATGGCTTGTTGTTGCTCCGTTTCTTTGTTCAGATTCTCGAATTTGACTTGAAAGGAATTGCTCTGGATAATTCATCTTCCCTGACGATTATTGTAAAGGATTTTGAAACAATTGGACAAAACAAGTATGTTCTTTTTCTCTAGTATTAAACACTTAACTTCCAGTACAGAATTCAATGGGAAAATGGGACTGATTGTTAGTGGAGAGAAATGATTGATGGGGCTAGATGGTTTGTGATAAAACACTACATGTAGCCTGTGATATAAGGCAGTGTGCTTCCCATACCTCACATGTTTGATTGTTACTTTGAAAGAAAGTGTCAGCTTTCTCTATACAAAATTTTAGACAATTTTATCTGAAGCTAAATGCAAGGAAGGATTTGGGGACGTGAGGCAGAATTTGGATAAAATTTAGATCCGTACACCTATGATTATTTGTTGAAAATTACAGCTGCCTTAATTCAGTTGGTGCTTCCTTATATTTAAGATCCTCAAGTGGATAGATGTATACCATCTTAGGTATCTAGGATAGGCCATTTCTTTACAAAAAGGCGCAGTGCGGCACCCAAGGCTACTATACCTAATTAGTATGTAGAAAGTAGCTCTGAAGAACTCTTAATAGCTGTTCTCAGAGCATGGTTAAGATAAACACAAAAGGATTGAAAAATGCAGCTGAGGCTCTTAGTCATCTTTAAAAATATCCCTGAGGAGGTATATTTTGCCTCGCTCGTTAGAGGTCTTGTTTAGGAAGTGAGGAAGCCTAAGCCTAAGTTCAATTCTCCACCCTCACTGAAGGGATTCGAGTCCTTGGCTCATCTCCTAGGAGAGTGCCTTAATCACCACGATAAATAATTTGGATAAAATACAAAAACATTCTTGGGAATGGAATCCAGGCTCCCATTTTTTTTTAGGTGAGTGTGCTAGATAATGGGCTTTGTTAAGTGTCGTGTTGCTACTTGCACTCTTCCTGGCCCAATGTATCTTGAATTCTCTGCCTAGTTCTAGCAAAGCTGGAACATTAAAACAAGAGTGACTTCCCCCAAGATCAGCTTACAGCACTTCTTTGATGTGAGATACGATGCTGAATTCACTGACACTAAGAAACTGAATCGAAGTCTCCAGCTTTTGGCTGAGTGTTACAAACCTTAGACTCCGTGTGTACATGGATTGACAATACTATTGCCATCTTCTCTTCTGGCTGTGTTTTAAAAATGCAGATTAAAAATCTATTGAGTTTTTTAGTTTATTTTGAAAGAAAATATGTAGTTTTATATTAAGGGAGTCTTCTGGGAGGATATAAGTTGAATGACTTCAGCAGAGGTTGGAAATCTAGCTTCCTGCATATTAGAGGAGAACTCTAAATGGTTACAAAGAAGGAGGGGGAGTGGCACAGAGAATTGACTTTACTGTTTTTCAGTTCCTTGAAAATAAAGATAGAGAGTCCTAATACCGATAAAGAATTTAGGGTTTAGACTTAAGCAGATACAAATGCTCATTTTATTTTTTTTTTTATTTTTTTTCTTTTTTTTATGAGATGCCTAGTGTGCAGGAATTTAAGGCATTTTCCTTGCTGCACTGTTCCTGTTTTGATTAGTGCTGCTAGTACATTCTCGTAGGCTTGAATCTTATTCTAAAAGTCTAAACTCTTCTATTGTACTACTTACAATATCTGTACACCTAATACTGGGTTCTGCATTTGTCAGACATCTAAAAATCAAGTATCATGGGATCTAAGGTGCTGCAGATCTTTTTGTATATAGTCCTTTTCCTTTGTGAGAGACTGAAGGAAAGTTGTTTTCATTGAGCTTTTGGTGAAGTCTTATGTGCTGAGACAAAAACTTCTTTGACAAAATCAGAATTTAATTTTATAGAATTAAAAATAATTGTTGCTAAATAAAAGTTGCTAAAAATCTTTTTACTGTGGCATTTAAAAAAATACTGGTTTGAAATATTTAAATCGTGTACATGGGAATCCTCAAATGCAATTAATTAACATGCTATAAAAATACATGATACATACACTTCAGTGAAGTTAGAGAGTACTTTATTACTATTTTGACCTGGACTTTGAGATTCTTGTTTATTTGTGGTGAGTCAAATGAATAACATGAACTCTAACAGGTTTTGTTTGGTTCTGCACATAACATGATAGAGATTTAAAAAAAATCTGGGAGTTTTGTAGGATTTAGGCTTTAATATCAGAATTGGAGGTATACAGCCAAACTTAAAGCAATGGACATGGATTAATCCGATAAGATAAATTACAGTGATCATTTTGTGAAATTATGTTAGCAGCCTCTCATAGTTTGCATGTTATTTGTTTTATGATTCATCACACAGGAATAATGCTGGTCCCTCAAATCAGTTGAAGGGAGAGGTTACAGACTTGGGCAAGGGGAAGCTAATCAGTAGGCTTTTCTTTTATATAACCTGCAATAGGAATAGAATGTGTTATTTCTTTATATATATAGAAGTAGGGTCCAGACCTGCTTCTACTGAAATCTCTGTCAAAGGCTAAGAGTTTCTTAAAACTCATAGCCATAGAAAGCTTCATCCATGTGCTTAATAGTTTATTTGATATTCATTTGAATCCTGCTCCTGTGTTTCTAATTATATCTTGATAAAGCAAGTATTATTATTTTAAAAATCTTAGAACAGATTTTCTGTAGTTGAACAAATACTGTTCTTTCAGGTAGCACTAAGTAAATGAGACTTCAGTAGAGTTTATGAGGAAATGAGAAAATCAGAATCTCCTCCTCTCTTCTACTGCCTGTCTCCACCTTTTTTATGCAGTGTTTACCTCACGGCTGCCATTGCAATCGTGCAGGGACTTTCTCCTGCTATGCAAAGCTTGCTTTCTGCCAGTAAAGTGAGTTTGGGAGCTTCTGCAGGTTTCTGCTTAAACCATAGGATTTTTCTCTGAAAATGTAAATATATACATTTGAACAACAGGCCAAGTTCTCATGGCAGTTTGTAGTCCACTAACTGCTGGAGGATTGTTTAAAATCTTTACAAACAAACAAACAAAAAAAAGAACAGCTTGTTCAAAATGAGATGCCAGCTCCCTATTTCTTCATGTAAGGTGCTATACTGTAAACAAGGACCCATTTCACCAATTGCTGGTCTTCCTCTTTTAGCATGGCTGGGGTACAAAGCCTTCAGAGAGCATGTGTGAAATCTCTCTCTTCAGTCAATGCCCATTAGTATTATGTATTGCTATTTAGAAAGGATATATGCTATCATATCTTTTTCTTAACTTCTCTGTGGTAAGTTTGGATATTTTATGACTCTGAACTATGCATACGTTCACATCTATTGACAGTAGTCCACTTCCATTGTTAGTTCTTATTTACTACTTTCTGTCTGCTCCTAATATCTAAATTGCAGCTCTGTCATAAAATCGCTGTTAAGCAAACTGATGCCTTCAGAGCTCCCATTCTTGAGATTCCTTTTGATCAGTAAAGCAGAAAGCATTGTATGCCTCTGATCTTAGGGAAATCCCAGAAAACATGAAACTTGATACAGGATGGCCTGCCAGGAATCTTGAGTTTTGTGCTGCATTTTAGACAGAATCACCAAATAAGGGAAAGTGCTCATTTCAAGCCTCTTAAATGTCTCTAAAAATAATTCACTCTGTTTATGGGTTGAAATTTAAGCAGACCTCTCTTGGTTTTCGTTTTTGTTTTTTTTTTTTTTTTAATCTATATTCACATTTGTGAAGCTGAAACCCCAGCTTACGCAAACGCAGATTTTTACAGCTGTTTTTGTTTATGCATTAGAAGTTGTCTACAACTTAAATATTCTGTGTATGAAAAAAAGGGCAATTGAAAATAAACGTCGAAAGATAATTTAGGAAAGTAACTTCCACATATGGAGCTGTGCAGAAGTGTGTATGGTCTGTATCAAAAATGGAGCAACACCTTAAAAATATTTCATGTTGAAAATAAGTCCTCGATAACCCGTGCACATTTGTAGAATGTAGGTGTGTTTGGGACGTATTACTAGGGGCGAGGAAATAGGAACAGGGTATGAGAAGTGGGAAATACATGATTAGGCATTCCTGACTTTAACAAAATAATAGAAAATGTCACCTCAGATTTCTTTTTAAAAACACAAAGCAGTGTAACAGCATAAGAGATATAATAGTAATGAACATTCATGTTTAGAGGAAAAAAAAAACATGAAAGAGGGAGAGAATTTTCCTTATGGTGCCTCCATGCATGCATTACCAATATTGCTCTTGAGTTTCTAGGATTTTATTGTTTGTTTTCTTCTTTTGTTTTTATTTTTCATTTTTATTGTTACTGAGTTTGGGAATATATTAGGATTATCATATCAGTTCTGCCATTCTTGCACAGCATCCCCTTTTAATACTTAAAAAGTGTATAGTTATGCAGATAAGTACACTTTGTAGCAAGTTTATCATGTTTTATAACATGATATATAACATGATATATTCAACGTTATTAGATTTTGCTATAGATAACTTTTTTCTGTTTAATGTTTCTTCACGGCTTCAGTTCAGTTTACAACTGGCAAAAGAGAGAGTTGTTTTGTTGGGGGTTTTGTTTTACTGCTGCTTCTGCTAATCAAGCTGTTTGTTCTGGCTTGTGCATCAGACTTACTGTTACAGGTAATACTTCAAATGTAAGTGCTTGGGGAATTAATTCATTGTTGGAATGCATCCATTCTTCAGAATAGGTGATATGCGGCCTGGCAGTAGATTATTTGTGCTGAAGTGGTCTCACTTACAGACTAAGAAAATATTTTACAGGGCATACATTTAGGAAATATCTCTATGAGTTAATGTAACTATAAGAGTTACTTGAATAAAGAATTCTTTAAAAAATGCCTACTTTAAAGCAATAATTAAAAAAAAAAGACAAAATCTTGTACTCAGATGTACATAGTAATATTGGTATATATAGATTTGTTCTTCCAAGTGCTTGTATTGGATTAATTATACCTGTGTGTTTTCTGGTTATTATATCTGTTCGTTTATAATAAAGAAGAATTTAGGTCTTTCCATCTTAAGGAGAAGAATTTGATGTTGCTCCCAAAACTCAACCTTTCTGTTTCATGATATTTGGCTCAGTTACCACTGACTTCAAAGAACTGATAATTTGACGTGGCATTTATAATTGGGGAATTATTAGAAGCCCCTAAAAGATTTGCGTAAGTCTTGTCCCTAAAGGAAGTTTTCTTGCCAGTTACTGAATCCTTTTTCCTCCACCTTTGTCTGAGGATTTGGGTTGGAACCTCTTCAAGTATTTCTCCTGTGAATTTATTGCTCAGTAAGGTAGATAACCAAAGCAAGTGCAAAATTATTTTTACATAAATCTCAGGGCAGACCAGCACATACCTACAGTGCCACATTAGTCCCAAAAGATACTTGGAAGAAGAGTGTACAGATTAGGCTGCCTTGCATTATCTGCAGACTAGATCAGGATTGCAAAGATGGAGTACAGTGCCTACTACCATAATGTCCTGACTACCAAGAGCTTTTTTAATAGTTTTTTAAAAAATGAATATTGTGTTCATATGGACATAAAATGTTCGTGATGTTAACTGAACTTTAGCTCTTCAGAGGTAAAAGCCTGTTATTTCAAAACCCCATGTTTGCCATGTGCTTTGCACTCTTGCTCAAACATTCTTCCAGCTTTCTTTGCTGCAAGGCAGGGTATAAGCAGAACAATGTTTTTCTCAGCCCTACCCCCACTTTATGGCTGCTTATTCACAAAGCTCCTGGACAAAAAATACTCTGCTGTTTCATGCAGTATTACTGCTGCACACGTGGCTACACTGGAGAAGTGATTACAGAACACATACTCCCCCCAGAACTGCACAGAACAAAATTGCAGTATAACCCACAACTTGTAACAGCTCCTACAAACTTTATTGTTTTTGTCCAGTCAATTTTTATACTGACACAGAGGAGTGAGCATAGTGGATATTCTGGTGTTTCTACTCTGGACCAAAACACACATTGGAGTGGCTTGTTTCTGTGAATCAAGGCAGAATGAAAGTTAAGCGTATTTTTCCATTACTTTTTTCCTGGAGATACAATTTAGTGCTCCTTTGCAGGATCACTAAACTTTTGCAGATAGATTAAATCAGTACTCTTCATGGTAAAATGACTCTGTCATTGGAAAAGGTAAATAAAGCAAACCACAGTGATTTTCACATGTATACAGATAGATCACCATAGAAATCAGCTAGAGAGGGTTCACATGCATGATTCATGATTAGCTGGATTTTCCAGTGTAAAGATGTCTGAAAAGAGAACACATCTGCTTTTTATTATCTCTAGTACTGTTGGTGGAAATATTTCAAACTCTAAGAACACAAATCTTTATGCAGTTTAAAAAAGCTTGGTCATTTCAGTTCTCCCTGTGAAGTTTAACAAAAAAAAAAGTGTTAACAGGAAGTTAAAATCTTGTCTGAATGAATTGATTTGGAGGCAAGCGAGCTGTTGGGATTATGTATTTCTCCAGGTTCTTTATCTTTACACAGTTAGTTACCTAGTGACACAGGAAAAACAGATTAAGCACACCCTTTTCTCAAGCAGAAAAATGCAGTCACAAATGGTGCAGCAAATTATTTGGTCATATTTAATTTACAACATTATTTACAGTGATTTCTATGTTATTTGAATCCTCCTATAATTGGATCAATTTCTATAGATTCTTCTCTCTTTCAGTGTGGCTGTGCATGGTTGCTAGGCTTTCCTTCCAAAGATTGTATATAAGTATAGCCTGGGTAGGATTAAGTCTTTCGGTTTTCTGGTTTGTATAAAACAGTATCCATGATTTTCTTCTTTTTTAAACTTCATTCCTGCAGCAAGTATTGTCAAATAACTAAAGAAGATTAAAAAAAACATTTTTTTCAGAATACAAATAACACAAGGTGGGAGTTAGGGCCTATAGCAGAGAAACTATAATGGAACATATACACTGAAAAAGAAGGTGAGTGTAGTGATTATAAATTACAGTGTGGGATCAAGGATGATGATGAGAATAAATAATACAAATGTCTGCCAAAATAAACCCTAAAAATAAGCCAGAAGAATGTAAAGACTTGAATCTCTATGGCTTAAAATTTACAAGCCTTATCTCTAAAGGCTTAAAATCACTATGCATGCATGGCAGTCAAGAGGAGTAGCATGTAATCAGCTTGATACGCTAAAGAACTTAGTAGTAAAGAACTTAGAACAGTAAGAGGGAGAAATAAAATGGTTGGTACTGTGAATCAGCATTTCCTCATTGAGGCATGATTATGAAGTTTCACTTCTCTTGGTTGTTTGGGCGGCTAACAGGAAGTACTAACCACAGCGCTAACGGATTAATTAGCTCTGGCACAAATGCAACACTGTGTTTAACTGCTGGTCAATTGGTAGTTAATCATTTTTTAATTTGATTTTTATTTGATTGCTGAGGAGAATGTGTTTTATACCTTGTACTGATAGAAGGTATATTGAAGTGGCTTAAAATCTGCTTGTGTGTGTGGAATCTGTGTTTAACTTCTGAGGTCTTGCTTGGTAGATATGCTAGAGTGTTCAAGCTGCATGTAGCAGGACAGGTTTGTTTGTTTTTAAACTTTTGTAAAGCAGAAGAAATTTAAGAGACTTTTGGGCTGTCTGGTCACCATATATGTACAAGTCTTAAGAGTGGCCAAAAGGTACTTGAGCAGAGTTAAGAAGTTATATTCAGTTGCCACCTAGAGCCAAAACATCTGATGGAGACAAGTTAGAGGATTTACTGAGCCATTCCAAAAGCGGAAATTATCCCATATCTGGAAAAGGGCCACTTGGTGGGTGCAAGAGACTAGTGAGGCCTGGCATTAAATGGGCAAATATTGTCTGCCCAGGCAAGAACAACAATCTAATGGAGCTCCAGCCAAGAGTAGTATCCTTTGAGGATGAACAGATGGCAGAATGCCTTTTCAGCTGTGCTGGAAGTAAAGGACTCCTTGTCACTTTGACAATCATGATTTCTAAGGGAGATTGCAGGCCTGTTGCAAGGTAAAAAGTCTTCAGAGTTCTGAAGAACAGAGTGTTGCCATAAGGATCCACAGTACTGGTGCAGAGAAGTGTAGGGGGCTAGTTATATATCAGAAGCTACGTAGTTCACAACAGAGAGCACTCTATGTACAAAAATAACATGATTTGATGTTCTGATATGTGACTTGTTTGAGAAGAGGCATCATGTGACAGACAGAAGTTGATGAACTGCCTTTCTCTTCCTGCTTCCTCAGCCAGGGGAATCTGAAATCAGACCAAGGCATCAGACAAAGAAGAAGAGCTGGTCTAGTATAACCACAGCTACACACTGAAGGAGTCTTATTACTCTCAGAACAGGATTTGTGTGCCAAGGACAAATTTAAGAAAGAATGAGGAAAGTTGATGTAGATGAACTGGGATGAGAGTGTCTACCGATGGAGTATGACTGTTAAAGTACAGATGGCAGGGAGCAAGACACAATAATAGGAATGAACAAAACTAAAAATGCTGGTGTGAGTTAACGAAGTAAGTATGTTTAATGCTTTCAGTTACAGGCAAACAATTCAGTCCGAACAGATCAGGGTAGAGAAGACTCAGACTTGAAGCTTTAGACATGGAATGTGTTCATGAGGATATGAAACCCTATCTTAGCTATTGGTCATAGTAGTATAGGGTAGTATAAAGAGATTCCGATGATCTTTGTCCAAACCTGTAATTTGAATTGTATTTGGAATAACTTTCCACCCACTAAAAGAGCAAGCAAGGTAAAGAAAAGACAGAGCCTCTCCTGATGCATAAAGTGGTGAAGTCAACTGGAGGAGATACTGGTGGGTGAGTGGGAAAACCCATTGGATAAGACCTTGGGGAAAAATGCATCTTAGGAGGATGTTCACTAGGGATACATGCAGAGGCTGTGTGTCTGTCTAAGGTGAATGTTTTGACCTGAGCTGCTTCAAAATTCATAAGACAGTGGCACTGGTTATACACAGGTTTGTGAACAGCTTTATGCTGAGATCCTTCACTTAGAATCTTACTATTTTGATAATGTCCGTCCTTTGTGCCTTGATGAGTATCTGCAGGAGTTGAGCAGTCTGTAAAGTAACATTAACTGTAACTTTGTCTTCCTCATGGAGGGATCCAGCCTGGCTGAGGTAAAGAGACACTTCGGGGATGGAAATTGTAGCTGAATGCTTACAGGAAGAGATAAGAGTTAAAGGCTTCAAGGGTTTTTGGATCTGCAAATATATATATGCACTAAGAGGAAGGGTAAAACCAGCACTCAGCAGCAAGTTAGAGAGACAGAGCACCTGGTGAAAAAATCTTCCTTCACTTCTGTTAAGGAAGGAGTGAAGCATCCTGTGTTCAGTGAACAGGACCACTTTGAAAAAGGCCAAAGACTGACTGCCTAAAGCTTAGAATTAAATAAGTAGATAGCCTGAATAGACTTCTCACTCTTGCTATAATGGGGAAAGATGGAGACTCTTGTTGCCCAATCTGTCAGAGGAAGGGGAAGCAAAAGACTTGAGAATAGTAGCAGGCAGATAGTCTGTCTGACTGACCCTCTCTTCAGTCTTCCTGTGGTGATCTATTTTTTTAAAAAACTGGTGTATTCAAATGAGTGCACTGTTATCATTGGGACAGGACAGATGAGTATAAGGAAATGCAAATTTAAACTGGAAGACTTCAAAAGCAGTGCTGCTGAACAGCTGTTCTGGAGTTAATGTCACCAGATATGAGGGTGTGGTTGTTGAAACAGTCATCCAGATGATTTGAATCTATGTGACTTCTGAATTGAAATTCTTTTTGGTGTTAATAAATACGTCATTCCAGTTCACACCAGATCAAATTACCTAATCTGTGAAACTTTTCTGCAAATGCACATAAGAAAAGATTTTATCTGTCTTTCTTCAGAATCAGATTTGTTTTTTGGGGGGTAGGCTTGGCTTTTTTTCCTTTCTGTAATTCCTCAAAACATATGTTTCTGAAATGAGAAGTTACAGTCGTAGTTGAAGGATTTGAGGAAAATAAGAATATTTGGAATTGTAATATTTTATTGATCCATTTTGTATTTGAAAAAAAAAAGACTGAAGATACAGTTGTAGGTTTCCTTCAGTATCCGGCTGCATAAATGAAATCCAAGCATTTGTCCCTTTCAGCTGTAGTAATTTTCTATTTCCTTATAATATTACTTGCTTCCAAAGCTCTGTTAGCCTGTTAGAAACCTATTTAATAAAGAGAAAAATGCATTAACTTCCTCCTTAACATCTTTGGGATTTGCAATTTTGTGAATTGAACCTTTTCTACTTTTCTAATAGAAAAGACTTTTCTATTTTTCTAATAGAATAGGCTGTCTAATAATATCAGTGCCTGCCTGAAGAATACCTGCTCTTTACGTAGAAAAGTTTGGTCAGATGTAGAGGGAGTTGTTCTTTCTGGTCTGTAACATCAGACTTATTTGGCTTGTATGTAATAGTAGTTTTAGGAATGTTCCAGCCACAGATAAAGCCTTTTTCTGTTTGAGAAAGACCATCTGCTGCTTCCCCTGCAAAGTCTATGTTACTGTTTGGTATCAGGATCTGCTATGTCAAATCAGAGGCAATGTCAAACAATAAAGGGATAAATAAGAACACTACAATAATGCGTATGTGAAGTTCCAAATCTAGGTTTGTCTTATGGGTTGAATGTAATTGATTACTTAACAGTAGAAATTGCTTCTTAAGCTCCCTGAGATTGAGAAATGCCTGGAATCAAAGTTTGAGCTAACATCTAGCTCTTTGCAACTGTTTGTCAAAAATGAAAGTGGACCTGGGGTTGGTTTGATGCTCACTGGAATAACTAGATATATTTTCATAGCTTTTAAAGGACAGTGGATCAAGACTGCAATACTGAATCCATGTCTCTATTCAGAAAGAAGGCAGGTGTCAGAACTGCCATCAGAGCAGTTTCAGTTCAGGTCATGTCGAAGTTAAAATAGCTTCAGGCAGTTTCTGTGCAGTACTGTGTGCTCTTGAACTGCATTTCACATCCAGCCCATCCCCTGTGTGTGACGGATATGTGAGGCATTGCTGGACTATTGCTATACTCCAGCAACTCTTATAGCTTCTCTCTCTCTCTCTCTCTCTCTCTCTCTCTTAGTTTTAGGTTTTTAAAGAGCTCTGCTGGAAATGATTGTGAATATTAAATCATGAAATAATTTAGAGACAAGATTGGGTGGAGAAGGAATGATGATATCATGTGGACACTTACAGAAACAGGAGACTGGACCTAGTGCCCCAGGAGATCCTTTTACTCCTAAGGTCCCATGACAAATTAAAGTGTTTAGAGAGGGAGGAAGAGAACCAGGAGAGGAAGGTCTATTGAACCCAAAGGAAGGAGGAGGAGGCTTGAAGAAAAAGTGTGTGACTGATGGTATCAAGAAGCTGATAGCTCAGTCTGAATAATATTGCCAATCCTGAGATTTAGCAGAGAGGATCTCATTAGAGACTTTAGTGAGTATTTTCAATTTAGTGAAGGGAGCAAAAGCTGGATTTGATATGTTTTGGGAGCTGAGTGGAATCAAATGTAAATGATGTATTCAGTGAGCTTACAGATAACCAAATGTCAACAGTGGGAAGCCAAATGGAGCTGGGTGTTTTTTAAAGATAGAACAGAGAAGGGGAAAGAGAGCAAAGAGGGAGGTGGAGAAAAGTAGATGAAAGAGATTGGGAACAAGCTGTATAGCAGGTCACAAGTTCCAGGAGAGAGGTTGACAGGGAAGTAGAGAGAAGTTCTGCAACCGGGATGGACAGAGCTGTAGAAGATGTGCAGAGGGAGAGGGCAAGCTGCACAGAGGACGCAGCATAATCCTAACGCAGATGAAAAAGTGGAAAAAGAAGAAAAAAGTTTGAGGAATGAGCCTAAACTATCAAAAAGACAGCTAGAGTTGAAGATGTGAGATGACCTGGGAAAGCAGTTTACTGAAAAGGTGACAGCACCAAAGTAATTCTAACAGGTCATTCAAACAGCAAAATAGAGTTGGTTTTTCTTATGTGCAGGGAAACAAAAGCAGAGGTGTGGAATACCTGGAACATAAGTTTGCAAACAGTGAGGTATGTTCTCAAGACATTATAGCACATGAGAGTAGCTATCATAATGCTCTTGCTTCATGTAAAAAAATGTCTTGGCATCCTTAGCTTCTGCATGAAAAGGCCATGTAATCTATTCAAAGGGATCTCACTTAAGTTCTCCACTTAAAGATCTTTTCTAGCTTGGCAGCAGTGTTGGTATGTTGTTTGGAAGGCATGCTCTTTGTAATTGCATGGTGAAATTATCTCAGGGTTTTCTCATTTTCAAAAACTCTAGTTATTCCAATAATCCACTTCAGTACAAAAGTAAACGGTTGTTACATATTATGGAAGTGAAATACTGTGCCAGCACATTACAAGACCAACCCTGCACTAGTAGAAATTCTACCTAAAAGAAGTTTCTCAAATAAAAAGTGTATGCAGTTCTTGCTCTTTTCTTTTTTTTTTCTTTTTTTTTTTCTTTCTTTTTTTTTTTTTTTTTTTTTTTGAGAGGATTAGGGTGGCACATGCAGTCCCAAAATGAGAAAAGTAACTCAGGAGATTCTACCACATAGTGTTAAATCTCCTGGGCAGTTTATTTCGTAGGGCCTCTGTAGAGCCATATTTAAATAAACAGAGAATTTAGAGGCAAGCAGATGAACCTACTGCAAAGTGTAGAGTATGGACAGGAAAAATTTTTTTTTAAAGACTGTAGTAACCTCACTGATTATATTTGTTTTGTTTCTTTGTTTTTATTATGGACATGTTTGTGCATATGTCTTTTTGTATCTATGCTACAACAGCTGTAATGTCTAGCTTTCATATCACACTTCTCATCTGAGAATTTACAAAGCTATAAAGGAGAAGGAAATGTTATATCCTCTAGTTTATGAATGAGAACTCTGTGGCTGAAACAAGTAGCATGGTTATTGAGGGTCATACAGAAGAATATGTTCGAATAAATAATAAACAAACTTAGGTCTTTATCCTCTTTTAGGTTGGAGATGTCTTCAGTAAAGAAAACCATCACATTTAAGTGCAATTAAACAGAAAGTACAAATCAGCAGTATTCAGTCATTAGATAGCATTTGCAATGACTTTGTGTGTGTGTGTGTGTTTCCAAGCCATGACCAGAGTCATCTAGTTGACAAACAGATGGCAACGAATAAAAGGGAACTTCTGTTTGATTTATACTTGCCTTCTAATATGATTTTTACCTTCATTTCAGATTAATCGGCAGTGCATCCGTAGCGCTTAAGGACCTTGTAGGTAACCAGAGCAGATCTCTTCCTTTCAAACTCATACCTCTGCTGAATGAAAGAGGACAAGAAACTGGAGTGAGTAGCTTCCATTTCTTTTCCTGTATTCGAGATCAAAATACTTCCTCAAAAGAGCTTATAGGGAAAAGATGTATTTTTAAAGTTATTTTTGCTTTATAGATTAAATGCTTTGCAATTTTATAGCAAAAGCTCCAGGGAGATGTAATATATAACAAAATGTAATTATGCCTATACCATCTGAGATTGTTCATTATTGAAGAGATTCTTTTAAGGTAGATAAGCTGTTTTCTACATATGTGTTATGCGTTTGTGTGTGTGTATTATGGGCCACAGGCTATTCATGAAAATCAACCTGAAAAACAGGACATTCTCCTAAGAGCAGATGGAGTTCCCATATGCAGTTTCTGCTTTATTATTTGTAACATCCATCTGTGTCATAGCACTGATTTTTAGGAAGCATGTAAACGTGTCCATATTCAATTTCATCTCGGTTCAAAAAATGACAGAAGAATTTATCTCACTTGGTTTAGCCTGTGTTTAACAGAGTAATTGATATCTGACAGGATGTCAGAATTGATATCTAACAGAAGTAGTTTCTGGAACCTTAACTTGTTTGTGCAGAATAGCAGCTTATATTGCATTCTAGTACACTTATTGAGAGGCTTCAAGAGTAATTTCAGTATCTCCTCAGCTGTAGCTTAAGATCATAGTTGATGACAATTATTTTTTGATGACTCCTCACATTGTTGTGGCAACTGGAAATAATAATGGTTTATTTAAAAATCCAAAACTGCAGTCACATGCAAAAATGACATTTTTATAATTAGAATGGAAAATGACATAGTGCTTTTTTCCAGGATAGAGGTATGAATAAACAATTAGAAGAGCCAGATAGGAAACTTTACTTCTGGTTCAGACTTGTTATGTGGATCAGATAGCATTATCTCTCACTGCCTTTATTTTTCCATTTGTAAGTAGAGGATGGTAACAGTCACCTTGTCAGCCACGACTGTTGTGAAACTAAATAAATTAGAATTTGTAGAACATTGGATATACTTGTGATGGGATTTTCTAAATATCATAAATACAGTAATTTAGTTTGTTAAATATAGCTTAGAGACTGTTCCTTATTATCTGTAAGTTGTGTAGCCTTTACTGTTTGTATATATGTGTAGCTCAATACCAGTTTATTCATGTATTAAGAGGCTGAAGATTTTATTACTAAATATGCTGCAAGTATAAATAGTTACTGTTAATATATGGTGTTAGACCCACTTGCTGCTTAAATAAATTGTTATGAATACTGTATGCTCTGTATAAAACCATACATTTCCATATAGGCAACAATTGATTTGGTAGTAGGATATGAGCCACCAGCTGGGCCTGCAAATCCAAATGATCCAGGAGGGACCAATATACAAGAAGGTATTTCAGTCTTTCTCAGAACATTATTGTTAAAAGATCATGAAGGTGTTTAAGATAAGGCTATTGCCTTAAATGGTTAAACAGAATTTTTCATAGAAAAAAATAACCAGAAGTAAGCACGTCAAGATTGTCTAATGGTAATTAAAAAAAAAAAAAAAAAAAAAGGGTGGTTCAATTTGAATTGCAGTGAGGAAAATTTGAATTTCCAGATGTGATTTTTTTTTTTTTTTTTAACATCATTGTCTTCAGTGGAATTATGTTAAAAAAGATTAATGCTGCTTAAAACTTTTTAAAGGGTTCTGGCTTAAAATGGTTATTTGAGTGCTCAAATAAATAGCTGTTAACTGCTGTAATGCCATAGGGCTAACCAAAAAAAACTGAGAAATCACATTTTTTTTTTTTTTTTAATAGATTCTGTAATGTTCAATGTCAAGGAGTTTTAGGAAAGGATTTTCTTAAAGCATTAAACTGTTCTCCACAGAATGTTTTAAGTTATTGAAAGACAGTACTGTGTGTTATATTAGGCTTGACATTTGACTTACCCAAATGATTTTTGTAATCAGTGGGGAATGCTGTTGGTCTCTGTATTTCATTTTAACCAGGCATTTCCTGAGAATATTTTTGAGAGTCTCCCATTTTTACAGACTCATCAGAAAAGTGTTAAGTAAAACAAGATTTCTTCAGTTGACAGACAAATTGTTACTCTAATACCCAGTGTATATCTTGTGCAGAAAGAAGTAAATTTAATGAATATTGTATGCTTGGGGAGAACAGTAGCAGCTATAAAACAATCCTTCAAAGTTTTGAGAAGATTTGCACTCTGTTTTAAGGTTTATGTTTGGTTTCAGTATGGTTAGCATTAAAAAGACTTTCTATTTTCTCTGTACTGTCAAACAGTAAAATAAAGGGATTTTCACATTTTGTTGGTAGGAAGTGAGGTACTTGTAACAACAATGAAAGATTACCCTTTTTCAATAAAATAGAGCACATAAAGCTCGTGCTGCAAAGAGTGCACATTAATTTATCTGATATGCTTTAGGCTGTTTCATTTGGCAGCAAAGCAATAAATGTTCTTTTTTCATTTAATGATTCTTATTCAGAATTTGCTCTTTATATGGGCAGTTTTAGCTTTCCTAATCTCAATCAACCTTTTAACAATAATGTATTATTTTATAATTCTCTTTAATCAGAAATTTTATAATTGCTGGTGTCACGATCAGATTATGCTCAGTGCCTTCGTGGTCAGTATCTTTATTAGGATTCTACACAGTGGTCTTTGTAACAGGAAAAAATCAATACCTGTATTGGTTTGTGTAATATTCATAATTACAGAAGGAGTAAATGACTTTTGCATTCTGAAAAATGTTTGGAGGTCACTTAATGTGACTCTCACTGTATAAGCTATGTAGCTACATTCAAATTTAGGGTTCAGCAGTCCATCACAAGTATTTTATTCAGTTTTATGAAATGAGAAGTATTCTTTGTTCAGAGAGAGTAATTGTATCGCATGGGGCACAGAGAAAACCACGTAGCCCTGGCTGGAACACTTTCTCGAGTATTAGAGATTTCTACATATTAGGGTGCTGTAGAATCCCAGGCTTGTTAGATATTTTAACAACTCAAATATCAGAGGTCCTAAAAGAAATTTGAACAAATTAATCCAATTTAATATTTGTTGGGCAAAATCTTAGCTTGTTAGTGCAGGTATGGAGAGCTTGGAAATAGAATCCCTATGGTTGTAATTCTCCTGGGAACATCAGGATGCAGGAAAGAGATAGCAGGCACACAGTCTTGCTGAATGCATGGCCAGTGCATTTGGAGGGATGAAAGTGGTAGCTCAACGAGATTTTGGAAGCCTTAAAGGTTCACTATTATTGTGATCATTCAATTTAATCTGTCACAATCACTCTCCCATGGTTATTAAACTGGTTGTGTGGGAAAAATGAGAAATAACCCTCATGCTCCAAAATTTGCAGTTTAATTCTGCAAGTTCAAGGCCTTAACATGGCACAGAGTATTCTGGTAGCCTTCAAGGAAATACGGAATTATACTTGTTGACTATTCTGGTGCTAACACTAATGTTGGAATATAGTGCAGTAGATCTCCCAAGTTTTTGTTCAATTGCAATTAAATAATACACTCCATACTTTCCTGTTTACTGGAGCTTCTAGAGAAGCAGCTTCGAATTATCTACTAATCTCTGGTTTTGCTAGTATTATTACTTGAATGATTGCTTTCAGTTTGGTTGCTTCTGGAAGGTGTCTGCAAATAAGAGCAAGAGTCTTCAGAAAAGCCAGGCAAAAGCTGAAATTTTGGCTTAAGGAAGAAGACGGATTAGTGAAATCCCACATCCCTCTGGATTACCAGTAGACACAGCATCTTTGGTGGTATAAAGGTGTATATTATGTGTAAAAATATAACCTCTAATTTTGCCTTTACACCCTGCCTGAATTCTGGTTGGCTGTTATTTTCTAGGCCTTGGTGTTCCTCACCTGCTGTGTTAGTGTGACATTCTGAAGTCTGTCTGTATCTGAAGCTCACTGCTAGTGTCTGATGTTCAGTTCTTATGAATTGTGACACTTAATATTGTGTTTTGAAGCTTCTCCAAAATGTTAGCCTCTTCGTGTCGTTGTCTGTTGATTCAGAAGCAGTGATAATGAGCTTCATACGGAAGACATACTGAAAGACAAAGGCGTAGCCTCTTCTCAGGGATGCAGAAACCTGTTACTCCTGTTTACCTCAAGGGATGTTATACCTGTGCATCACATTGTAATGAGTATATCAGTTTGACCATTATTTTCTGATAGAGAATGACATAGCAAGCAAAAAATTGAAGTGAGAGTCTCCTGAAGTGAAATTTTAATTCCACTTGAGTTCAGTGGGAGATGTCATTTTGGGGTGTCAAGGAATAGGTAATGCAGACACAAAAGCTCTATGTTAAATTACTAAACTTTAAAATAATTTTATAGAAATGTGAACTTGAACACTAAATGCAAAATTGATTTATATAAGATTATTTTGGTAGCTCTTTAAGAATTGCTAATATTGTACAGTTAACTATAATTTAATACAGATAAAGTAAAACATGGCAGGCCTTTAGCTGGTTATACAGGTATGCATCAAATCTGCATGAAAATTTTTCAATGTAAATCAGCAAACGCACCTTTGTTAATGATTTTAGATACCTATTTTCAATGAAGTGAAACTGTCTCCCCAGTTGAAACTACTGCAGTTCAATTTCAGGCATGAGTTAGGATGTGTGATCAGTCAGTTGCATGAATCTATCAGGGCAGGTAGATTCTGAAAGATATTACAGAGGTGGGGACTTGCTATAATTATATAGAGGTATTTAATGTATAGTCTATCAATCTGTGCTTTTATACATCTTCTGCGAGGATCACTGAGGACTTGATTGCACAAAGTGAACAGCATCCAGCATTGGCAAACTAATTCGTAAAGTAAACAAACATTCTTTGATTTTATTACTGCTAAACACTAGAAAGACAATTTTTTTTTGGTAGATTTTACCATACTTAGTGTCCCGTAATTAAGAAAAGAAACTAGAAATGTGAGGAAGTGACACACTTCTGTGGTCTAGATATTTATGGATCTGTTTCGCAATACTGGAACTTCATTGTATGATCCAGTATTGTAGTGTCAGGTGGTATTAGAACAGTCTTTTACAATAGTATTGTGATTTGAGAACTGACTTTCAAGAGGCTTACTAGGACACTGCTTTTGCAGTTAAATGTGATTCAGAATTTAGTTTTAGATTTAATAGTGGTGCCCCCCCCCAAAAAAAAAAAAAATAAAAAGAGTTTTCACGTCCTTTTAGGAAAAGGAAGTAATAACCACTACAATGCTAGGGCTCAACATTGCTGCTCAGAAACTAGCTTCAACTGGAATAAAATCAGTCACTTCTGGTATATTGTGAGTGAGTCAGTGATGATTATAGCTGAATTGTACTTTGCTGCATGCATTCTCTAGAAGCAGCCAACTGAAGTTGCAAGTTATTTTAGATACTCTGCACCTGGAGGGGAACAAGTCTAACAGTTATTTTGGTTAAGGTATAAATTTGTTCAAAGTATGCCAAAGTGACTAGCTTTCAAAAGGAGTTGGAAGCATCTGGTTGATAAAAATATTTGTTAAAATGAAGTAATAATACAGTTTTAGTTCAACTCTTTGGTATCAGGCTCTTATTCCTGTAACTTTGGCATCAAGTCGTGCTACTCATTTGTTAACTGCATTGCTTTTTACTATATCAGATGGAGAAGAGGATGGAGGTTATGAGGATGATGTGGATAGTCCAGTTGGTGGACCATCAGTTCCAAGTGGCGCAAAGGAAGCCCAGCTAGCTAGGCGCATCACCAAAGGAAAGAAAACACGAAGAATCCTTTCTAATAAACCGCAAGATTTCCAGGTAGCAGAGTTGTTAAATATTGTTTGCTGCCTTTTTTCTGCTTGGCATGACATTGCTCCCTTCCCATATTTTGAGAATAATTTAATGTCAGATAGTGCAAAGTTAACATGCTGTAGAGACAGTTAGCCTCTCGATGATTGAAAGCCCATATTTCAAGGTTTTTTTCAAGTTTGCCTATCATTACAGAGATGTCCAGAAATTTGGACCAAAATTGGTCCACTGTTTGAAGACGACAGGTTTTGTACGGCTCTGATTGAAATTTAGATGAATGTTACTTAGTGTATGGCTGTATTGACTTCAGACTACAATAACAGCTTTAAAAATAAGTGATAAAAGAAAGTAAAAAACTTTACTGAAAGAATTGTCTGCAGCTTGTCTTGTGAAATTCAAGTAAAATTATAGTTACTGTCATAGTTAAGTTTGAAATGACTGCAAAGCATAAGTCTTCCACTGCTTCAAGGTGTTGGCTAACATTTTTGGGTGGTACAGTGAGAAATTGTGTACAGGATAATAGATAACATAAGGTATAAGTTAGTAACACAAATGTTTGTGGCTTTTTTGTTTTTGTTTTTTCTTTTCCAGATCCGTGTTAGGGTCATCGAAGGTCGTCAATTACCTGGAAATAACATAAAACCAGTAGTGAAAGTTCATGTTTGTGGTCAAACACACAGAACAAGAATCAAAAGGGGAAACAACCCATATTTTGATGAAGTGAGTGGTGAAAGAGCATACCTGTATATTTTATACTGATATTTTAATGCTCTCAAAGAAAAATAGGTTATTACAGCTTTCATTATGATTAATAAATAAAAGAAATAGGTTATTACAGCTTTCATTATGATTAATGAATAAAAGTTTGCCAATAGTTAAAGGCTAATTCTGGAATACACATTTCCCACTTGAGTCCTTTCTCTGTGTATTCACATCACTAAACACCACTTCCAAGTTGCTGGCAGTCTCAGCAGATAAAGCTGTCTAGGAGGAAGTTAAACTTGCTGAGATGTATGGAACACATACTTTGACCCTGTTGGCTATGTGATACAATAACAATTTTGAATAGTTGTGTGCAGGTTATAAAATCAGAGAAAATGAGCTAAGAATCAGTGTGGACTTCTACAGTGTCTCTAGCTTAGCTTTCAATGCAATTCGTTGGGTCAGTAAGACTGCTACGCAGAATCTGTAAATGCCATTGCCTCATTACACATAATTGGTGAAAGCACAGCTGGGTATTTTCATGCAGTTCAAAGCAGTGTAAGGGGCACAAAAGTAATTCCAAGTCTGGAAGACCAAACCTAATGCTAGAAAGCTTAAGTAGTTTAAGTTTCTCAGTTTATTGTAGAGAATGCTGAAGGACATTCAGGAGGACTCTCGTTGCTCGGACACATGGAGAATTCAGAAGATTTTGGAATTGGTGTTTTCAGTCATGCAGGCAAAAACATGGAAGTTATGAAAGTGCGAGACTTGAATTAAGCTGTAGTTACTAGTCAACATCAGTAGGCAGTTGTTGAAAACAGGGAATGGAGAAATCCAGTTGTACCTTGCATTTAATCAGTTTCTACTCGGTCTTGGTATCCAGACTAGGCTAAGAGGGGAATAGGACCAATCATGTCTGTATACCCTTCCCTCTTGTCAAATAAAGTAGTGACTGCAATATGTCTTGGCTTAAACACCAACCTAGTGAAGCATATATATAAATATATCACTATACTCTGTGGATATATTACTATAAATATATTACTAAATACTATATTCATGCTGACAAAATACCGATTTTATTACTTTGGGCTTGGATCTCAAATAGACAAATCTTAAAAATTGTTATTACCATTGGCACTAAATGAGACCTTTTTAACAGCTACAACAGAGCTAGACTAGGATTGAATATCCTGTAGAATGAACAGCCTTTACAAATCCAGAAATTATTCCCCTAAGGAAAATGTGGAGTACAGAGCAAGGGCAATGCTAAACGTTTGCGCCGCAACTATATCTACTGTATCTGTTCAAAGGGCAATGGTAATATTCTGTCTTTTGTCTGTGTCGTACTAAACTTCTTTACTACATTTAGTTGTTAACTATGTGTTAAATTGTCATATTCAGCATTCAGCAAGGAGAGAGACTAGAAGTATCGTAGCAGGCATGCCTCACAAGCCTCTTAAAATAATACTTTCAGATTTTCTTTCCAGTGAAAGAATGAGTTTCCGTTTGTCGTTTTGAGACTTCTTTTTGTTTTCACCTTAACAGATATTTTTCTACAATGTCCACATGGCTCCTTTAGAGTTGTTCGATGAAACAGTTAGCATTCGGGTAAGAATAAAAAATGGTGCATGTTAAAGAAGGCGGTTGAATGCCTGTAACATGATCTGATCATTTCACTATGAAGTTTAGGAACGTTCCTGTTGTTTCATTTCAGGTGTATGATTCTTATTCTCTACGAGCAGATTGTCTAATGGGGGAATTCAAGGTGGGTATGAACCAACTTTCATATCTTGACTAAATTAAAGAAAATGAGAGAAAATTTTAAAGTATTTATTTTAAGTATTTAAAGTATTGCTTTAGCATGGTGCTAAAGAATTACATGATGGTGTTTATTTGCAGTGTTAGGGATCACTTGCTCTTACTAGTAGAAAACAGTTTTCTTATTTGAGTAGGAAATTATTATTAATGCAAATTTGTTTTGTATAGCAAGTTCTCTAACTTCAAAAAAAAATCTGAAAGGTAAAATTTCTCATTTAAAAGGTAGCAGGATATTCATTTGGTATGAGACAGTGCTGAAAGAGAGAATTTTGTAAGACTACTATTAGGCAGAACAGCGATGTATATGGCAGGATGAAGATACAGTCTCAAATGATGTGGGAATGTGTTCCTTTGGTCAGAAGTTTGTTAGGTGAAAGACACCTAACAGATGGAGAAGTCTCTGAGCTAAAGTAATTTTTGTAGTTCTGATTATATCAGTAATATTGTCATGATTTATTTATATTTGTTAACATTAATATTGGGAGGTAAGCAGCTGCCTATTGAAGGTATTTATAACTAAAGGAGTATAGACAGAGCATTCATGACAATTTTAATTGCTTCTGGGATGTCTTATAATTCTCAACATGAGCATTGGCTGTATTTTGTTTGCTTACTGTTTACTGTGTAAATTCAGTAAGTCTCTGGATCTGCTTTTCACAAAATCATGTGTGTGTGGGTGAGAGCTCTTCTGTAAATGAAACTGTTTCTGCCACAAATCTGGTTGCTTTTTCTCCTTGCTGCTTACTCTTTATGTGCTTTCTAGTGAATTGGACAATGTTACATTGCTCTATGGAGGACTGATCATTCACTAAGCAGGACAGGCAGGTGATAGCATGTCAGCTGTTTTCCATTCCTGCAGGCACACATTCCAGGAGAAAACCTCAAGAGTAATTTTCTGTGGAAAATGACCCTTTCAGCCTTTATCTGCAAGGAACACTAGTCCCAGTTGCCATAAGCAAACATATTTACCTTCCTGGACATGTTTGCAATCTGATAGAGTTAACCCAGTAGGGGGTTTATGTGCAAGCTTGTCCATGTTTGATGCACTTGGAGAAAAAAAAATCCCTGATCATCTTTATAAAAGAAAAAAGAACTATTCATTAAAAAAACAGCTTAATTTCAGAAACTGAAGAATGAGATGTTGAAATAGGAACAAAGGATATCTGAAAAGCCTGTGTGATGAACATAAAATAATGGGTGTCATATGGAGTTCAAGAATCAGTCAGCTGGCCCTATTTTCTGTCTCTGCTAAACAGAAAAGCTGGGGATTTGAGAAAAGAGGGAAGTAACTACAGCTGTTAGTTTGCATGCATATTTTATTCCATTTTCTTCTTAGCTGCTGTAACCATACAAAATCCCTCATTGTTGAATGTAAGGCATTTTCTCATCCCAAGAATATGCCTTGTGAACTTTTTCTCTTTGTGACAACAAACTATTGTGATAATATTCATGAAAAACTGAAGGGGAATTGGCCTAGCATTTTTCTGTTCTGCTGTTTCTTCAGAGAGACTTTTCTGATTTTTATTTCAGATTGACATTGGCTATGTTTATGATGAGCCTGGTAAGTAACAGCTACTTTAGAGCTTCTTTCTGTCTCGAAACCTGGGGTGAAACATTTTTACTATGATTTCTAAAGTTGGAAAAGAGAATTAAACGGCAAGTTAGTTGAGGTTGCTGCTTCAAGTATTCAATATACAGATCTGTGAGTATGTAACTTCTTCCAGTGGTTCCCAGATGAAGTACAAGCACCAAATATTTGGATATTAATTTGGGTATGAAAGACTTTACAAAAGAGAAATTAAATATGAAAAATAATGCAAAAATGTTTGATAATTGTGTCTCTGAATTAGTATAACACTTAATGTTTTAACACTGCTAAATTTTTTGTTTCGAATAATGGTTTTTGGTTTTAAAATAATTAGTTTTAGGATAGAGTATATTTTTCGAACAATTGATTGTGATATTATGACTTCTTCCTTTTTATAATAGATATTACTGTTGGAGTTTTTGTTTGTTTCATTTTAGGCCATGCAGTCATGAGAAAATGGCTTTTGCTGAGTGATCCTGAAGATACAAATTCAGGAGCTAAAGGCTATATGAAAGTCAGCATGTTTGTTCTGGGAACTGGAGATGAGCCACCAGTAAGTTTTTTTTGTTTTTTGGGTTTTTTTGTCTATTTTTCCTGGCTATTTATTCATGTATCTCCCCAACATTTAATAAATACTGTATAGTTCACTCTGTGAACAGAATGTGGAAATAAGGCAAGATTTTTCAAAGTGCTAAGTGACTAACCTAAAACCTATTGGGGTAATCCTGTGCAATGAACCACCTCTGGACGAGGTCTGAGTGTGCTGATCTACTACTTGCAGATACTTCTCCAGATTTTGGAAGAAGTAGAGATGCGTTTGCCTGGTGCTGCAGGCAAGCTGATATGTAATTCTCCTTAGCATAGTTAATCACACTGGGCAACATATTGATATTAGTTTGAGTTCCAGGACTAATTTAGGAATCTCTCAGCTGCTGTGTAATGTAGATAAGCCTATAAAGAAGCCTGATTACCAGAAAGCTCTGAGTAGTTACCCAGTGAAAATCATGCCCATTTATCAATATGTATCAAATTACAGATTGGGCATCAGTAATTTTGTGCATATGAAAGTAGTAATAACTTTTAACAATCAAATCCTTAGCTCTCTGCTGTCCTGACAAGGTAAAATGGTTCTTCCTACCTGAGGTTTTTGCATAGTGCTGCTCGTTGGTTCCATGTAATATGGTCCAAAGAAATGTAGACTATCGCTGCATTGTACTATATAACTCTTCCTTTCTGTCCTCATGATTCTTGAAGTCACAAGGATATTTGTGATGAAATTTTTGGTTTCTTATTTTTAAAGAAGGAAGTAGTAAGTTCTGGTAAATTATGTCAGTGGGATGTTTGTTTTCTATTTGCAGTAATACGCCTTACACAATACTTATTTTGAGATGGATATAGAAATTGCATGAAGTTGCCATTCTGTTAGTGCCGAAGTCGTCGTCATGGATGAGGATTTTAAAAATGTGATGAAAATAGGCTCCTGTAATTAGAGGTAGAGATAAAATGTAAATAAATTAGTTTAGGCAGAATTAATTTTTATGTCTTACCATATGATAAAATCTCATTCTTTACATTGAATGTGACAACAGTCTTCTATATAAACGGTATTGTGGGCACTAGTTTAACTAATTACCTTAATTTTGTACATTACTCTCTGCCTTTCTTTTATATACTAATGTATCTCCCAACAGGTTGAAAAAAGAGAAAGAGATAATGAAAGCGACGATGTGGAAAGCAATCTGTTATTACCAGCTGGAATTACACTTCGATGGGTCACTTTTCTTCTCAAAATCTACAGAGCTGAGGATATTCCTCAAAGTACATGGCTCTTACTACTTTTATATTACTGTATTTGATTACCATTTTAAATATCTGTTCTAGCTATTCAGAAAATTTCCTTAAGCATAAAGTATCTTGAGTCAATCTGTGCTTTATATTGTCATTTGAGCAAATAATTCTGTGATGGCTTAAGCAATCCATTTCCAGTTCTTTGGTAGTACTCAATAAGCCTGCTTAACTCTTGTAATTACTAATTTAACATATTACTCATTTAGTTAATTAGTAATG
Organism: Rhea pennata; assembly: GCF_028389875.1. Lineage (NCBI taxonomy): Eukaryota > Metazoa > Chordata > Aves > Rheiformes > Rheidae > Rhea > Rhea pennata. The sequence goes on along the minus strand of NC_084669.1, from coordinate 18,176,491 downwards.
TTCATCTTGCTGAGTGGGCCATGTAGTTTCTAGGAGCTAGGAAGGGTCCTTTTCGGTAGCCATTTTCCAATCAAATAACTGGCATGCATGTAATTTGCATTCAAGTAGAATTGGTCTGCAGATGTGCTTGCTGTACATGTGTAGCTCAAGCATACAGTGCACGCATCCATTTCTACCATGCAGGTGGTTCCCTGCAGCTCTCTTTTCCAATGCCATTTAGAAACTAGCAGATGAATAGTATTGCTGGTGGCAGCCTCCACCTGATCATTTCCTTCCCAGCAATCCATAAGTAGTTCTTCATAGGTGCAACTATTTACAATGAGAGAAAGGCCATGGGACTGCTAAAAACTGGGCAGTGGGCTGCTGCAATGGCTGAGGCAGTTTGTATTGCCTGCAGGCTGCTCCTGAATTGCTTTCAGGAAACATGGTGGGCAGGAACTGGCTGTTCCCTAGAAAGCTGCACACAGTTTGTGGACTACAAAGTTCAGCAAAAGTTGAGCACTGCAGACTTAATGTAAACAGCCCTAGTGTGCAGGAGAGGTTTGACTTTAATTTGGTGAGTTTTTACTTGTGTCATATTACTAAGACAAAAGGCACTCGTTTCATTATATACTGTGTACATTTTTTACTGGCGGAACATACGTGGCTTTTTATCCCTTCTCACCATGGTTTCTCACCTGTATCTGTGGTAACAAATGACCAAGTCTACTGGTATTTGCTTGCAGTCTTTCAGATGCTGTCTTACAGATACAATCTTTCCTCTAGGTTCAGGACCACATCAGCACTCCTTATGATGTTTCACAAATTTATATTCTTTAAATTGCTCTGAAGTTTAAGTTCTCCATTTTCACCAGCAGATGTTTACTGTTCAGGAATTTGTTCAGATTAGACTTTACCCTACGTAGTTCTATCAACTGGTTGATTTCAGTAGGATTGCTATGGCACATTTAGACTGGGGGGAGAAAAAGGCATAACCATTAATATCTGCTTTGTAACTTCTCTCCAGTGGATGATGCTTTTACACAGACTGTCAAGGAAATATTTGGAGGAGAAGCAGACAAGAAAAACCTGGTAGATCCATTTGTGGAAGTTTCTTTTGCTGGAAAAAAGGTAATTTAGTAAATATCTGAACCTTTGCATTCTGATCATATGTCTGAGAACAGAATTCATATGCCAACATTCATTTTTAAGCTTGATGAAATTATGAAGTTATAGAAGTACTATCCTTAAAGCTCATTTAGTAAGATGAGAGCAAAGTATAAATGTACAGTAGAATAGGTATAAAACTTGGGCTAGTGACTAATAAGAGAAATCTGTGACTAAAGGCTAGGAGATTGCTCATCTAACGATTATTCCTGATCACTGTATGTAGCTGATGGTACAGATCTTTCTGGACAGATTAACAGCATTTGTACATTTTAGGACTAATACATTCTTCAGAATAATGCCAAATACGAGTAGTAGTTCAGCTGCACATCCTACATGCATAGCTGGCCTTTTTTTAAATAAGAAAAATATCAGTCCTTTATTATGTTAAATAGTCAAGTCACTGCTGCTTGTAAGCATAAGGGCTCTTCAGTGCGTGTATCAGCAAAGAACATTTACTCTTCCATAGAGGACATCCTTCATCCACTCTAAAATCTGCATACAGTAACCTGGAAACAAAGGAAGTCATTCCTTAGTCTTGTTTCTCCGCTATAATACAAGAGATCAATTACTGCTACTATTTGTAGCTAGTGGAAATAATATATATATATTTTTTCCCTGAAGGTAATTCCAGTCACAAGTTTAAACACTAACTTCAGAATTTTCTTTTGTCTCGTAGTCATTATTGTAGCATGTACAAATCAGTTTAGCAGTATTACTGATTTAATGGTTCACTAAAGCATAAAAATCTCAAGATTCATCATTAGCTACTACCTTCAGCAATGTATCATTTGATTGAACAAAATTCCCTTCCAACCTTACCAATTCTGTAATTCTATGATTTGCAAAATGTAACTTTTCCTAAACCAGTAGCTAGTACCTGGGTGTTTTTGTCTGTTTGATCTTTGATATGCTATGTAGTGGGTTTCTTTTTCTTTTTCTTCTTTTTTTTTTTTCCAGATTTGCACAAATATTATTGAGAAAAATGCTAATCCAGAGTGGAATCAAATTATTTATCTTCAAATCAAGGTCAGATTTTTTCTCATTTCTGAAAATAAATAAAAAAACCCAGCACTGTCCCTTTGAAACTCAGGACATTAACATTACAGAAGCAACATAAGTAATTGGTCATTTTATTTTCGTTGCTTTTATCCAGTTTCCCTCGATGTGTGAGAAAATAAAGCTAGCAGTTGTTGATTGGTAAGTTGTGTCTTTTGATCAAAGTACTTAGACAAGATAAAATCATATTAAGCAAAGTAAAGTTTGGTTCTACAAAAGTCACACGTATTTTTAGTCTTGATCTCTATCTACCCTTCAGTAGGTATGATTTCTTTACAAGAAGCCTGTTTAGTGTAACATGGGAGTATTGTTTATTTTGTGCAGTTAGCATTGAGCACTGAAGTTCCTAATACTTGTATTTGTTAATTTACTTTTCTAGTTTCATGTCTGTGTTTTGTGTATTTTCAAATAAAACTTGAATGACTTCTTCTACAAACAATTTGTTGTGCTCTTACAGTAGTGTCTCCTAAATTAATGTAATGTTGGAAACTATTGAGTACCTAAGTCTATTTAAAATTCTCTTTTATATGGTTCAAATGTTAGTATACTACAAGTTCTGTAGGCCTGATTCTACTTATTAGGCATAGTTTTGGGGAGAAGGCAGAATGTTCAGACCAGGGTTCTATGTTGCACATTCCTGACTCTGTCCCCTCCTGAGAGATGCATCTGATGCTCTTCAGCAGAGCTTCTAGAAACTGAAATTCTATCAATCTTTTATATGCATTTTTCAGTAATTCAGGTTACTTCCTCAGGGAACAACTGCTTTTTTGTAACTAGACATCATTTCTATGTTAGCAATTGTAAAACATTCCAGGTGATATAAAATGTGAAAATACAGACTCTCTTGGAGTGCTGGTAGTCATTTGCATCTTGCTTCTGTGTAGGATGGCCAGCGTTCTATTTTAAAAGCGATTTTTCTTCTTTTTTAGGGATCGCCTTACGAAAAATGATGTAGTAGGAACAACGTATTTAAGTCTCTCCAAAATTGCTGCTTCTGGAGGAGAAGTTGAAGGTAATTGATTCAGCAGTATGTAACTTAGTGTTTTCTTCAGTGTTGTGAGAAATAGCAAGGATCAGTGTTCTAAAACTTATGTTTTGCTATAGTTCCTCAATTCTGTGGCAAAAAGATCATTTCCAGTGTTTTCAAAGTGATACTCACAGAAAACCATGTACTTTGAGAAGTCTTGAAGTATTAAAATCTTAACATTTAATTGACGTTATCACTGAATTAGCAGTAACTAATTAAAAATAATGTTCTGTTACGTATTTAAAAAGCTAATCAGTTAAATTTGTAGGTCACATCTTTCCCAAATTCAGAGAACTATGTGATATCGTAGTTGTAGTAAGATAGGTAAATTTGTTAAGATTCTTAGTAAGACTTTAGAACAATTTGAAGGTCACTGTTTCAGAATCACTACCTCTTTGAGCACTAGTAGACAAGACTTCTTCTGCCACCTCATGAATGTCTGTGTTCTTTCTATGGGGAGAGGACCTGAAAACAGGGGGATGTTTCTGTGTAGTTAGCTTGCAGGAACTATGTAGAATCGCTACAGCATTTCCCATATATGCTTGTGAAAAAATGGCATTTCCTCTTTACAACTGAACAGCTTTCAGATGCTAGGGAAACTTGATTCAATCACTGCTTTGATCAGTAGCTTACAAGAAATGGGCACTGCATGTTGTTGCAGGAGTGCTCCAAATTGCTAGCCAGTAACACTTACTTTGATTATTTCAATGGCTTACATTTTTAAAGAAAAACTAAAAAGCTAAACTGATTCTTAACTGCAAGAAAACAAATCTGGTTAGGAAGGATATCACCTTTCTAACATATTGTTCCTATTGGAAAGTATCTTTGGAATAAAACTCTTCTTTAGAGTATCATAAAAAGCATTTTTCTTCCAGCATTACTGGCAATATAAAATAAAGATTAATTTCTACATACATATATTTACGTTATAATATTATATTGTGAATGCTTTTATTGATAATTTCTTTGTGATCTACATCTATAATCTCATCTTTTTGTAGCAGGATCTCTCATACAATTGAACCTGCTCCATGCCATGGATCCTTTGTTGCTTTGCCAGAAAAATCATGTTTTATCTTTTTATGAACATTGTATGGCATATCACTTGTCCATAAAGAATCATAGTTAAGCATGCTTAACATTTGACTCTCTACATTAGCTTGAGGGAAACTGACTCAAAACTATTTCTATGATAAGAATAAGTATTCTTCTGTTTATTTTTGTGTTTATGAAATCTGCACGATAGATACTGTTGTATGAGAACAGGTCAATTTGTCTGTGTTGATTGCTATGTCAAGAGTTTAAAAACAAAATTACATTGGCTTCAGTCTTGCAATGACTTGAGCAAGTATTTAAGTCCTTATCGGAGGGAACTGTATTTTCAGTCAAGCAATATAAACTTCAAGCTTATAACCCAGTCCTCTTAGAATAACTGTTCCTTGAAACTAAGACTTTGTCAAGCGTTCCTTGCGTATAACCCACACACAGCCAGAGGCAAAAGCAAGGGTTACTGAAAAAGATAAAGGGAAATCAAAGACAGAAGGGCTAGCCTCCTAGGGATTGTTCAGCTCTGGAGAAATCCTTGAACTACTCACAAGTGTGTGACTTAACTGCTGCTGACTTAACAGCTCATTCAAACCCAGGCTCATAGCAAATGAGATAATCTTACCTAGATTTCTGTCACAATTGAAATACTGACATTGGAATAACCATTTCTATTTATGATCACAAATCTCCTTCCCTTGAGGTCAGAGCCAGGCTTTGGAGCTTCTTGTAGCTTCTAAGGGATTGGGAAAAGGAACCAGTCTAATTGGCCTTCAGTAAATGAAGATACCTTGATACCTTAATGAAGTGTAATGGTTTTCTTAAATGTTGTTAAGATTTTAAAATAGTTAATTTAAAAAACGAAATTTTATTTTGAAGGGAGGAGCATTGTACAAAGAAATTGAAACAGCACCATCAAAACAGCGTCTTGTATGTCAGCCTCAGGCTTTTTTTTTCTTCAGAATTTATACAAGAGTAATACTGACCTATTTTAATCACAAAGCAAAATTCTGGACCGTGTGGACTTCATATATCTTCAGACCTTCAACTTTATTTTTAAAGCAAATTACTCTTTGATGTATTTGTTTTTAAAATGCTATTTTTTCTTGTCATATAACCTCTTCTCTTTTCATAATATAGAATTTTCATCTTCGGGAACTGGGGCTTCATCATATGAAGGTTTAAATCTTGATTTGTTACTGATCTTGCTTTCCATTGCCCAAACTGGGAAAAATTGTCTAAGAAAACTTATTGTCTTAAAAATATATTTTTAAAAGGCCTGAAAAACTGCACCATTATGATTAAAGAGTGTTAAACATGACTGACCATATAAAGCAGTTTTGGCATTGGAACTGGTTTGAAAATATTTCTGTTTGGTGCTTCAGTCTGTGTTTTAGCATTGAGCATGCAGTTGCTTCACTTACAAACTGCTCTAACAACAGCTTGCGATTTTTAACTTCGCTATGAGACCACAACTGTGTGTGCTGCTGCAGAGCTCTGTAAATAACTATCTAAAATACTAAGTGGCTGTTTTGCTTATGCTTAACTAGCTGCATAAATAAATTCTGAAAAATGAAATCGGATTCTATTAAAACCTGGAGAGATGCCTTTTTCAAAAATTAGCAGAGTTGAAATCTGTTTTTGACAATTTTTATGGTGAACTTTTATGTAGTGAGAAGTAAGTGTAATTGCTGTGCAGTTGAAAAGTAACCTATTCATCCACCCAAATACTTTATTTACTGTCTTACATTCTCAGTAGAGTAATGCTGAGTTAAAGGCTGAAATAATTTTTCAGAATCACATTCAGCATTATATGATTGCTGAATGCACAGCAATTTTTTTTTAATATAAACAATGGACATTTGAATGTAAGCAGTTTCAGTATGAACAATTTTATTTAAATGACAGCTTTGGGAGTTTTTTTTTTATATTTACACTTTTGTTTAATTTCTGTCAGCAAGTAGTGAACATACTAATTCAACACAGATCTGTACCTTAAATCTTGTCTGTAGTTAGATGTAATGAGACCAATTCACTATTAGTGTTTTAAAAAAGTGTGGATGGTATCCCAACAACAGCCTGAATCCTTTTTGATTCAAATTCTGATGTGGTTCCAGATCAGTTAAAAAAAAAAAAGAGAGAGAGAGAGAGAGAGAGAGAGAGAGAGAAAGGATCAAAGCACAAGACAGAGAACCACAAATCTTAATTTTATGTTCTACAAATTTGAAACGATTTTATTTGTGTTGACAGAAAATTACATCAAGATATGACATTCATTTTTATTATACGTATCAATCAGTAGTCACTGTGGCAAGGCTTATCCATGTATTTTCACTTTCCTATCTCAACCATCCTTTTCTGTGGTAAATGCATCTTTCTTTGTGCTGCAGATCATCCTAAATGAGTGCAAGATGTAGAACGTGATTCTGATCTCTCTTGCACCAGGATCATTTGATCAAAGGTGAAAGATAGAGTACAGCAAGAAAAAGAATTCAGAATCTTTTCTGTTGGCTCATGATTATTCAGTTTTTTTCTAGTGTTGCTTACCTTGTTCTGAATCTGTTTGTGCTACTCATAATGCTTATCTAACATGCCTTAGCATCATGTTAGAGCATGTATGATTATTATAAATCGTACAAATAACTTACTCTTAAGTCTAGATTATAATCAGCTCGTAAAAGCTGTTTCTTTTTAGACATTTTCCTTAAAATCTCATCTAGTCTAATAAATTTGCAAGGCATATATACAAAAGCAAAAGATAGTAGTAGTAATATAGCTGTAAGGATTCTATATATGCATGTTTGTACTTAAAAAAAAAATAGAACATCATTCAAAAATGTGAAGTTAGGATAATAACTATTAATAGTGGAAATATCTTTTCAAGCTCTTAGATCTCTTAAAAAGCAGTAGGTTTGGCATGCAATTTCCTAGCTCAGATATTAAAACAGACAAAAATGTAAGTCTGTCTTACTAGATTTTTTAGCTACACTGGTTAAAACATTGGCTGATTGTAAGTTTACTTTTGGAATCAAAATAGTATCATATTTTCATCAGAATTAACTGAGAAGTAACCAAGCTTACAGACTTTCAGTCTTGCATGAATTTTAGCTTACTAAAAAAGGAGTTTGTAAGAAATTGCCAACACACTGTAGCAGTTAGAATTAAAAGTCTGCAGAAGTCTTTATCTCGAAGTTTTTAAAATTCTTGAATTTTATCGAAGTGCAACTGCAGGAAAAAAACCTAAAAACTAGAAGCAGCAGGATTAACAGTGCTGAACACTAGCTTTTCCAGCAACTATGTACATCTTTATTGTAGTTGTTTAGTTAGAATAACAGTAGCCTGTGCGCTTAAGTGCATGTAAATGTTGTGTCTAATACTTGGATGGGGGCAGAAGTTCTGTTTATTCTGTTTATTTTTTTTACTGCATGAAGTAGTATCTAAGTATTTTACAATGAAGATGATGGTTAGGAACAAATGTAGCCACTGGTATGATTACTTATTCATTCATGTGGTATACCCAGAGAATAAGGTGGTTTTACTTTAACTTTAAACCTAGTAGAATAAACATTAGCTATTAGTAATGTTCATTGTTTTTCTGGTTCTGAATTATAATTAACAAAGTTCTAATTGGGATGCTTTCCTGTTAGCAAACACAGGGGAAACAGAAGTAGGCTTTTTACCAACATTTGGGCCATGTTACCTAAACTTTTATGGAAGTCCAAGAGAATACACTGGATTTCCAGATCCGTATGATGAATTAAACTTTGGAAAGGTCAGTATCCTTGTTTCATTATTTTTAATAAAAGATTGGACCAAATTATTTTTAATAAGTAAATTAATTTATTTTTCCTGTTTGTTTATTTCCTACTAAACTGCTTTTGGTGTTGCTTTTTGAGTAATAGCTTATGAATAGTAATAAAACTCTCTGTTTTTATCTATTTGCTTTTTAAATGCATTTTTGAAGGATTTTTTTGTGATTTTTTTGCTATTAGCATCTTTGCATGCATTTTTACTCCTACTTCCCTTTTTTTTCTTAAATACATAAAAAACATTTTTTACTTCAGTATTAACACTGATTACTCTTTTTCAGTAATCAGTACTGTTTTCATTGTTGAAATATGCTTCATAAATATGTTGAAATATGTTGACAACATGCTTCCACAGAAGTTTTGAAAAGACTTCAGTGGAGTCAGAAGCATGTGCAGCGAAAGAAAGAGTATGTTACTTTAAAAGAAAGACACTAAATTGGACTGAATGTGTGATTGTGTTTCAGGGGGAAGGAGTGGCTTATAGAGGGAGAATTCTGGTTGAACTGTCTACAGTACCTGAAACCAAGCCTGTTAGTAAAAAGTTAGAGATGATTCCTAGTGATGATCTGCTGACTGTGGAGGTAAATCCCTGCTTTAGTGCCCCTGTCAGTAATGGAGATGTGCTTGATCTTATTTTTGAAGAATGACCTGACTTACTAAATCAGAATAATTGAATTGAATCTTAAAATTAAAGGATCTAGTTATTGATGATATGACTGCAAAAATGTCATACCCTGGTAGCATGAAATATTAATTTATTTTCATATTATCAAATACAGTAATTTATTATACATATATGAATATGTATATGTGTGTGTGTATATATATCCCTCATATATTTTTTGCTTGTGTCTCACAGAAATCAGTAGAAATATTAAAAATATTATTTCCTTTGAGGAATTATTACTGTTTTCTAAAATGATGGATACTTTATTACGAGTATTTAAATAAACTAAAAAGATTCTCATTGTAGAAATACCAGCGCAGACGAAAGTTCAGTCTGGCTGCTGTGTTTCATTCTGCTACCATGCTGCAAGACACTGGTGAGCCTATCCAGTTTGAAGTAAGCATTGGGAACTATGGCAACAAGTTTGATACCACCTGTAAGCCTTTGGCATCAACAACTCAGTACAGTCGTGCTGTGTTTGATGGTAAGGATACTCTGTTATGGGGCTAAAATCATGTAAAATTCTCTTGGAACTGCAGGGTATTTATTTTGTAGTTTTAGAATGACAGCCATGACTCCACTGAAGATTACTGGAAATGTAATAGAAAATAGTGTCAACTTGTCAACTGTTGATGCAGTGTTATATTTATGTAAGTCATGATCTAAAGGCTACTGGAATTACTAAAGCAATTTTCACAGAATTCACCAAGACCTGTTGTTTATGCAAAGGAAAACCAGCAAGGAAAAAAACCACAGTATTTTACAGGTATCTGAAACCTAGGGTTTAAAATCAGAAAATATCCTTTGAACATTCTGATTTTTAAAACTATTATTTAAGTAAGAGGTTTGACACCCTAGAAGAAAACAAAGTGGCTAGATCACGGGGAAAATATATCTTGACTATAATGTTACTTTATTAATTGCAAATTTCAAGTTTTCATGTTCTTGCATGTTAAATGAAGTAACCTGGTTTTACTCTGGAATATTTTTTTCACAGAAATGCTTACTTTAATGTGCTATCTACATCAGTAAATTATTTGGGAGTAATGAAAATGTTAACAGTTACTTTGTTTAAAAGAAAAACTATTGGATTTTGAAGCAAGATGAGGTAAAAGCTTGCAATCCAGGGGACACCACAGTGCCTGAAAAATACAAATCCTTTGATAAGTTTGGGCTAGCTGTGTCTTCTTCATGAATCATTGTACATAAATGAAGTAAATATACCTATTTGTGCAGCACGCAGTATGTATTCTTGCCATGAATTCTAACTCTAATATAAGGAACGTTTCATACCAGGTAATTGTTATTACTACTTGCCGTGGGCGAACACAAAGCCAGTTGTAACACTGACTTCCTTTTGGGAGGACATAAGTCATAGACTGGACCCTGTGAACATAATCCTAAACGTGGCTGAAAGACTGGTAAGTTGCCTAGTGCCTCTTTTTTTATTTGTTTTTATTTATTTATTTTTATTTAGAGGTGTAATGACATTTTGAGCGAATAATGGAACTGGATTCTGATGCTTACTGGTTCTCTTCAAAATAAACACAGATCACTGAGAAATGGCACTGCTCATCATAGGTGTGTGTTCTGGCAAGACCCAACATTTTCATACTTTTAATCTGCAGGGAGTTCCCACAGGAAGAGTCTTCAGTGTTGACTAGGGGCTTGTTAAGTCTGTAGCACTGTATCTAATTTGGAAGTTTTATGCACTACCATGTTGAACACAGTGAGACAGAATCTAGGAACAATCCCGTTAAATATGAGTCACATGAACATCTGAGTCGTTGATTTGGTATTTGTATATTTGCATTCGTATAAATAAGAGTAAATAAAATCTTGAAACTTGTACTGATCATAATGCCACAGTGAAAGTTTAGAAGGACAAATCCTTTTATTTTAAATTCCTCAGCAATACAACATAGCCACCTTAAAATTTGGAATGCAGGCTAAAGTTTCTGAAAACCGATTAGCTGAGATGTGGTTGAAGCTGATTGATGAACTTACAGAAGACCTAAGGTAAAAAAAGCCCCCTTTTTTCTTTAATCTCTTACCTTATCGTTCTACCTGCTCATAATCTTCTCTGTTGCCTTAACAAAGCCAGAAAACAAATTCTAAGAACCATAAAACTGACTACCTTTATGAGTGGACCTTAGCAATGGAATTCCAAGTCTATGAAAATAATAGTACAGCTTGGAAATTACCACAAAGTCATTTGTCATCAATTCTACTTTATTTTAGTCATTGACAGCAATAAAATAGCATCTCTTTTGAAAAAATATGAGATAGAACTATTCTGAAAAATTTTAAGCTTTTTGGATCTCTGCTGCTTTCCTACCATCTTAGCTTCTCTAGAATTCTTCAATAAGTTGTTTAGAGTTAGGGCCACAAAGATGGCATTTTTTTAGTAACCTTTTAGTCAGTATGTCTGTATGCATGGGAGTGTTTAGAGAAGGCAATAGGAGTCAGCACTGAGGTTATTGTGTTGAAGGACAGAAAATTCTGAATAGGGAGGAAGGAACTGGATGAGAAAGAGGATTTAATAGAAAGAAGGACAGATTGAGGTGGGAGGAGAAGCTTGAAAAACATTGAAGAAGTAGATGATGAAACAACACAAAAAAAGGGGAGAGTAAGGGAAAAACGACAGACTTACTATGCATTAGAAGAAATAACAACACATTAAAAGGAGAGAACAACTTCATCAAGTTATAGAGCTAATAGAAAATTGAACACAATGCAGATCAGTATATATTAGCAAAAAAATTAAACGATAGAAAGCTTATGCCAAAATGTAAACTCGTAACTTTAATGAAGTATCTGTTACTGTCTGGAGGACAGCAGGAAAAAAAGGAACAAACTGTCATACATTAGGACAGAAAAATGTGAAGGGCAAATTGTTGTCACATGGAACCATCTAGATAGTGTAGCAGCTTCAGGCTTTGTAATGGTTATATCAGCCTGTCCTCTTGACACCCACCTGTGCTGTTTTTTCGTTTACTCCATTATTTTCACAGAATCATAGAATGGTTGAGGTTGGAAGGGACCTCTGGAGATCACCTAATCCAACCCCCCTGCTCAAGCAGGGTCAACTAGAGCATGTTGCACAGGATCACATCCAGGCAGGTTTTGAACATCTCCAGAGGAGTAGACCCCAGGGCAACCTGTTCCAGTGCCCTGTCTCCCATTTTATTAAGTACTTTATCACTTAACAATTATTGAGCAGTGGCACTTAGATGTATCAACCAGATTAGCTTTCTAGGCATTTTACACCACATGTACAAATCTGTAGGATACAATGCTCTCTATGGCATTTTTGGGAAACTCAAGAAACCTGTGACAAAAACATAATTCCCTGCATTGAATTCATGGAATGATTTTCCTTTCTATGTAAAATTTTAAATGACTAGGAGTCTGAGAGGCTTAAGTGCTCCATTTAAACGTAAAACGTGACGACTTTCTGGACATTCTAATCTGTTACATTTGAATCAAGTGTAAATACTTGGACCTAGGGCAGATTGGTAGAACTGAGTATGAGTAAACAATATTAAGGTTTTGCAAAGTCAGAACTGTTAGAAGTACATGGCTTGTGATATAAAAAAAAACAAAACCAAACAAAACAAAAACAGAGAAGAGTCAGGGTTTTCAAACTTGTCAGTATCTCTGGAAAATGTTTGAATTTTTTTCCAGTATCTTATTAAGGACTTCTTAATGAACTCTGTTAAAGGAATACAGCCATTAGTCTCCAAAGACTGTCTTTTCTGTAAAGCCCTAACAACTCAAAAAAGCCACATTTTTTTCCCCTTGGACTCTACTGCAATACTTTTCTGTATTTCTTGGTTCTGCTGAATAGTTACTCTGCCCTCTGGTGACTTGCCAAGTCCTGGTGAGTCACAGATTACTCTTAAGGGTTTTTCCATGTTTTGATGCCAGAGAGTTGGATCTCTCTTGTCATAGACGCAAGCTGCGTTCTGTATGGTGAGTTTCTGACAAGCTATAGTTTCCAGTGAAAGAAAGGAACATAACCTTGACCTGAAAGGAGAAGTTTCATTTTCTGGAAGTGTACATTCTGAGACAATAATTTCCTAATTTGAATATAGGAAAATTTTGCTTAGTTTAGTTAGTAGCAATTATATTACAGCATTACACCTCAAGCAATTCTATATTGGTGCTTCTTACGTAAACACAGCCTTGCCCTTGCTTATTTTAACCATTTTGGTGGAAATCTATGTAGGAATAGATGCTACAGCACTGTTCTGGTGGATTTAAATCACAGCAAATAATAGCACTTAATACGTTGCCATTTTGTGTGTGTGTCAACATTTAGTACGTGACTAAATAATACTGCTTAGTTTTCTAACCATAATAAATGCTTTCTTTGCAGTAAACCATTTCCCCTCATAGAAGGCAAATCTAATATTACAGTCCTTGACACTCAGATAGAAAAACTGCGCCTCAGGTCTCTCAAACAGATTGGAGAAGCAGCAACAAGGATGAGAAATGAAGCTACTGATGTGAAGGCCACTCTGACAGAAATTGAGGATTGGTTGGATAAACTACTGCAACTGAGTGAAGAGGTTTGTACTACACAGTAGCAATGATTCTGCCAGTTTAGAAATGCATGTCTAACACAAATCTGATAAAGCAATATCTACTCTTAATAATTTTAGATGCTGTGAAAGTAAACACGTTCCTCTCTGTAAATACGCTTAGGATTTATATAGATAGTGTTTTATTTTGCAGCTGACTTTAAAGAGAATTTAGATTGGGAGATAATCACTCTGTGATTCATAGAATATATTCTAATCTGTTCAGCCAGCAGTGTTTTGTCCTGTTTTTTTACAAAATGACAAGTCATCTTGGTGGTGCAGGGAATGAAGGCTGTATCTAGTACTTCGGTGCCCCGTCAGCTTAGGAATCAACTTGTAACAGAGTTAGATGTTACAGTTCCAGTTAGATGTGTATGTTTTTCTGGTGTTCTTAATTTTCAGCAACATCTTAATTTTTCATCTGGGTTATTGTTTCTTGTAATTGGTTTTCACAACATTGTAGAAATTTTTATCTTTCCTTTGTTACTTTGTTTTGAAAAAGTACAGATTTAAAAAATGGCAGTTCATTTGGAAGACTTACAGCTAGCACACAGAGGTGTGCACAAATCCACAAAAAGCTAATAGACTGTTTCTGTCTTCTGCTAAAAGCCTTATGATTTGTTACCCGTAATGTGCAGTCACTGTAGTCACTGTAACTGAAATGAGATTCAAAACATTTCTGGCAAACTTGCCAAAGGTGTAGGAATCAGATCTTTTTATAGGACTTCCAGCAAGTTTAATGGTATCTGTAATGATTGTTTCAGAATTACATGTTGTCTTACTTGTAAAACAAAACATTTTCCTTCATTTGTCAAAAACTCATTATTAGTCAGAAGTGATAAATCCTTTAACATACCTGATTAATATTTCTGTTATATAAGCATTAGATGAGATTAACATTCTATTAATTACTGATTTTTAACTTCTTTTTCTCACTAAAAATCCACAGCCACAAAACAGCATGCCTGATGTGATCATATGGATGATCCGAGGGGAGAAGAGGCTGGCTTATGCTCGTGTTCCTGCACACCAAGTTCTGTATTCCACCACAAGCCCTGAATCATCTGGTAAATACTGCGGAAAGACCCAAACAATATTCTTAAAGGTACTGTAATAAAATCATCCTGTAACTGTAACTCCCTAAACTGAGATGCATTCTGAGATGAGCATGTGGCATGCAAGCAAAGTCTGAACAGTAGGGTTTCAAAACTCAGGACAGAATAAAAGCCAACTGTAGTTACTCCAAAGTATCACAGAAATTGTAATGTAAATCTCATTATAAGTAAGGGTTAGAATGAGCATTGATCCCTAACCATTAGGCTTTTCTGAAAGAGCTTGGAATTGTGATGTGGCTCTTAAAATGTTACTGGAATTGATGATTTTGAGATGGATGTGAATGGAAACTTTCAGAAGGAAGAATTAGAATAATTCAGAGAAGTTCCAGAAACCTACTCAAACTTTTGGATGTTTTCCTGCATGTGATACAGAGTGCATCTACATGCAGAAGTAACCTAGTATGTCTTTCCGCATTGAGTTTTACTCTTGAATGAGACTGTCTTTCTCTGATTAAGTTTATATTGTTTTTTAAATGGTATAAACTTAACCAGAAAAAGACAAGCAGACTGTAGAACATAGCATTTACCCAGTTTGTCAATATAGTAGTACTTACACAGATTAATGACTCCATGCAGATAAGCTGGTATCTTAACATTCTTGTGCAGGCATTTTATGGGGCATATATTATCGGACATTGCTTCTTAGTTTAGTGAAACATTCTGACTAACATATGGATTTTCGGATTCTCCTGACAAGAACCAGTAACATCAATATTGACATTTTAAGTTTTTGTCATAATTGGAGACTAATTACTGGATAAAACTTGGGAGAGGATAGACAGGAAGAGGGCTAATATTGCTGCTACTGTGTGTGTCTTTTACATGTCCCAGATATGTACCATTTAAAGAATGTTTCCTTCCTGAACTATTCTGTTACTGGCTTTTGAGAAAATGCAAGGATATATAGATAAGCCATGTATTATTTCTTATATCTCTGTGTTATTATATATATTTTACTAGAAACTACAGTATCTGTATAACATAACAAATAATACATTTTTGTTCTTATATTCCTGTTGTTTGTATGTTCCAGTATCCACAAGAGAAGACAAAAGATAGCAAACTGCCTGTGGAGTTGCGAATTAACATTTGGCTTGGGCTGAGTGCAGTTGAAAAGAAGTTCAATAGTTTTGCAGAGGGAACATTCAGTGTTTTTGCAGAAATGGTATGTCCATTATTACTTTCTTACCTTAAGCTTAGGTGTGCATTTTAGGAATTCGCTGAAATTGGAGCTCTTCTGAAATTTTCTGCATGCCTGGCAGCAGGGAAAGTTGTGCTTGCTATACTCTATGCTGAAACAAGTAGACCACATTCAGGGCAATTAATGTTCAAGCCTGTTGTGCCTATCAGGTGAGCATTGGCAGACCAGGTTCTGAACTGGTTAGTCAAGTAAAAATCCGGATAACTCCAGTGATTTCAAGGCACTTACTTCAGATTTTTATCGGTGTGATTAAGATTCGGACCATTACGTTTTGGCATATGAAGAACTGTTTTAATTGTTGCTTCAGTTCTCTACAAATGATACATGGATACAACTAGTTTTGTTTAATAATGGCTCTTTTGTAGAAGTAGAAAAATTTACTGAAACTTAACTGCCACAGAAAAACTGGTCAGAACCAGTAGATTCCACTGACAAAAGGCTATACAATAACATATGAAAAGAGTTAACAAAATTTTGATTAAAAATACTTGAAATAATCCCAAAGCATGCTATAATGGAGATTTGGTCTATTATTCTCATAATAATGAAAAACTAGAGGCATCTTTTACATGTTCCATTACCAAATGCGTATATAACGCACATATAGTCACCAGATGATACACACAATCCAGTATCAGTGTAATAGCTAATAATATAAGACATTTTTACAGGGTTAAATTCTACGGGTTGATACTCGGTAGTGCTTTGAACATCCGTTGACTATTTAAAGTCATTTAAAAGGATGTTCAAAGCCATTATTTCTCAAGTATACGGTTTAAGAGACTATGGAATATCTCATGTTTTTCCCTCTTTATACAGCAGTCTAACAACTCTATAGGAATAAGGAGTAGAACAGAGAAGAAAAGATAAGACCATCAGAAAATAGGGATAATCCCCTTAGCACAAAGGGAACTATGCTGATACAAACTGGGCTGACATCAGAATTCTGCCCCAGTAGCTGTAGTTCAGTTCTACATATTACAGAAGAAAAGATTGCAAACAGGCAATTTGAGGTAGAAGAGAATAAAGAATATCATGCATTTAGGGAACAGATGAAAGTCTTTATTATAATATTTTAATGGATTTTTATTTACCAAAGCTTTTATCAGGAGGAAGTTGGACTGTAGAAGTAGAGAGGCATTAAACTGAGAAGATGATGCAGTTTAGCAGTGGAATCATTGTTTACCAGACAGCATAGAAGAAGGTGAAAGCAAGCAGCTGAGGGACAGTGACGTTGCAGACTAACATGGGGAGGGAGTATGGTAAGGCATTTAAGCACAGAGAAAGGAAATACATAGTAGAATGTTTCAGTTGCAGCAGTTACATAAATCATATTCCCCCCCATAAGATTTTAATTGGTTTAAAGTACTGTTTTGTTCTTCCTTCTCAAACAGTATGAAAATCAGGCTCTTCTGTTTGGGAAATGGGGCACCTCGGGACTTGTCGGCCGCCACAAGTTTTCTGACGTCACAGGAAAAATCAAACTGAAAAGAGAATACTTTCTGCCTCCAAAGGGTTGGGAGTGGGAAGGAGAATGGATGGTTGATCCTGAAAGAAGGTTGATTTTTTTTTATTTCTATGGAATTAGAATAAATGAATTTAACCTCAGAATGTAGAGGAAAAGCTCCTCTCTTTGTTTTCTTGGCTAAGAAAAAGATTTTAAACTGAACTTTTCCAGGACAGCAGAAGTCAGTTAATAGTTCAAGCTACTTAATAATTCTAAAATTAATATAACTTTCTATAAAAGGTAAGATTGCAACATTGATAGAAGGAACTCATCCATTTCCTAGAAATCAGTTTATGTTTTAAGACTGCCTATGTGGTGATAGGCATAAAGCTTATATTCACTGTGACCCAGTGCATCATCTCTAAAACAGAGATAGTATTGTTTTTCTTTTCTTAGAAAGCTACTGCGAAGATCACTTCTGTGAGAGTTTCATACTCTGCTGTGATGGTTTCAGACAAGAGCTGCAGATAGGTCAAATAAAACCATGCAGATCTCCGTTAGACAGAAACTTTGCCCTGAGGTGTAGTACAAATCTGCAATTTATATCATATCAACACTATTACAGTGTTTGCATGGTGGTTTGGGTTCAGTCTAGCTCTGTCAGAGGTTTCAGCTCCTCAGTTACGACAATTCAGCTGTTTGTGTTGCCACACTTTACACTTGCTCAGCTAAATTATTTTTTTTTAGAAACAACAGCAACAAAAACCAGAATTGGACAAGATGTGTGTGTGTGAATATGTATGTATGCATGTACATGCATGTGAGATTTCAGAAATGTGGCTTAGAGCAGATGGGTGTAAACAAAGGAGCCGGTCTAGGAGCACCTGGGTAGGAAGGAGAGAACAGTTTGGATTTATTGCTGAAGAAAATGTAATGAGAAACGACAATCTGAATTCTGAGCGGAAATTATTGGGATTTCTCTTGCTTAGAAGTACAAGATGCAAACATTTTCCAGATTCAGTCTGAATCAGTGAAGATTTTGTAACCAAATAACTCTGCATGTTCACAGAATGATGCATTTTCAACTGTCATTGGCTTGTGCCACTGACAATACTCTTAGCCCCACTGAATTCACTGAGGTCAACAGTCCACGTTTTTAATTCCTGTGTTCTGATGGTAAGAAAAATATAGGACTGTTGCTATGGAAATGTTTTGCAGGGAAATGCTACGTAATCTGTTTTAAAATCCCTCAATTTATAAGTATGAATGGATGGATTTTTTTATATCATTTCAATTGGAGGAAAAACAATATCATAAATAATGACATTTTCTCAGAAATTTGAACAAACATACTATTAAAATACATTAATATGTTTATACCTTATACCTGTTTTCAATGGCAAATAATCTGCATGGTTTTATTTGACCAGCAGATGGCATTTTAGAACGTGTTTCAGTGCTTTCTGAAATCCTGTTAATCAAAACAGAAATTAAGGGTAGCGAAATTTATTTTGTCTGAATTAATCTGTTACCGTATTTATTTTACTTGCAACTTAGAAAACATTAGCTAAATGATTGCTTGCCTTGTCAATAGCAGAAAGAGGACAAAATTTACAACATAGCCAAATTTCAGTGGATACCTGGACATACAAAAATTAGAGATGCATATAGCTGTGTCATGCACATGGTTTTTACCTTACATTTGAATATATGATGTGTTTTCTTTTTCCATGAAAAAGTGTTCAAAGCAGACCAGCAGTTAAAACACTCCTAATTACTTACTTTTATCAGTAAGGTTTCTCCTGTTGCTACTACTATTGGACTTGCTGCAGTTTGTAAGACATTCTAGGAAAATGTCTCATACAGGTGAGGTCTGCACTGTGCTCTGTCAATAAATAGAACTCCCAAGGTGCAGTACAGAATTGAGCATGTGTGCATGCTCTATACATTGCTTCTGTATTCTCTGTAGATTACTAAAATACTTTTAGTTTAGTATTGTATTTGTTTTGCAGTTTGTTGACTGAGGCCGATGCTGGTCACACTGAGTTTACTGATGAAGTGTATGAAAATGAGAGTCGCTATCCTGGAGGGGAATGGAAAGCAGCTGAAGAGAGTTACACAGATGTGGTGAGATGATTATTAGTATTTAAGAGCAGGAGCTCTGGGATTTGCTGCGCAAAGTGTTTCGTCTGTAATGGCACAGATCTGTTCTGTTTTCCCCACATAAAAGAACGGAGAAAAAGCTCCACCTCCACGTGAGTTTACGTGTCCTCTTGGATGGATATGGGAAGATGATGCTTGGAAATCTGATTTAAATAGAGCAGTGGATGAGCATGGTAAGATTTACTGTTTGTCCTGATTATTAGGATAATCTCTCACAGTCTGTACAGAATAAGGATGCCTTCCAAGACTGTTGCTATGTCCTGAGCATGATCTTGGTTGCCCTGCGGGGAACATCTAGGAAACATTTAGGTACCAGTTGCTCAAGGAATCAGATAAAATGACATTGAGTAAATGTTCACTATCTACATCTGTTTTTATTCCCATTTTACTCATTGTTCATCAAACTCATGATTCTCACTGCGTCTTCCTTGGATCAAAAGGGACTGGTATTTTGCATAGTACATGTAATGAATGCACTTGAAGTACCTAGTAGCAAGACAATCATGTAATCTAAGATGATACACGTTGGGCTTGACCACAGCAGATGACAACTTTGAGCCGAAAGCTTCAACAAATTAAAAGAAACTAAAATGACTAATGTAAATAAGCTACTAACAAGATAATTTCCAGTTGGGAAATACTTAAAAATAAACAATGTACTTGGAAATAGAAATTCTTCCTTGTTTGCAAGAAGTTTCCAAAATGTTTTTCTGAAGACAAGTAGTAACAAGTCCAATAGTTAGGATCAGACCTGTGAGCTGTGGATTGGGAGCTGTAATATATATATATGTATATATATACACATATATATATTTTGGCAAGTCAGAAGCTGAAGTTGGATATTAGGCCTCTGTAACTGTATTTGTCTGTGGCAAGGCCAGGCTTAGATCTATCCGGGAATTTAACTGGGAGCCTCCAGCCAGGGGAGGAGGCACTTAAGCAGTGGTAAGAGGTGAATCAGGAGGTCTGGGGACCAAAGTCAGGAACCTATATGTGTTGGTTGCACACAACTCATGTCCATGAAGAATCCATGTATTATTGAAAGCAGAGTAATTAAGTTTGTGGGGGAAAACAGCCATGCAGGACTGGTCAAGATAGAAACCTTAACACAGTGTAGCTGCTTATTAGGTAATACTGAAATGAAGAAGACCTCTAACTCTGTGAAGCATCTGCCACTGTTTGCCATGGTTTTTCAGATTAGAGGTACTACTAGCCTGATCAGGTTAGAAAATCGTAAGCACGTACAGGGCCACCGTTTTCCTGGAGTTGTTTTGACTTTTATATGCTTGTTACTTATCCTAATTTAAAACTTTGACAAGTTTATGAGATTCTGATGTAAACAGCCTTTTAAGACTAATTTATATAAAGGAATTGGAAAAAGCAGTCAATTAGCAAAGTATTTATAAAACATGTATTTGATGATTCAAATATCAGTGAATAATAAAAGCAAATGGGAAGGTTGTAGAAGGGTATCTGTGAAGCTCAGGATTCTGCAAAACTGTCATGAATTTTAATGCACTCTAAGCCAACTCTAAAACTCTCAGTTGTTGCCTTTAAAATATAAGTGAAATAACTAGCTCGGTAGGAAAAAGGACATTTTATTAATGCTACAGAATAGTGGTATCTGTCCTAAGTGGAAAAGTAGAACCTCTGGTAGGAGTCTGCAGTAACATTTTGTTAAGGAAATCAATCTAAATAAAAGTCTGAGGCCTAGATAACTGGCAACTGCTTTCTAAGATGTAGAGTCAAAATACAGTACAGTTTTACCAATTCTTTAGGTTTTATGATCTGAGTTCTAATACTTGGTACTCCTTTAAAAAGACGAGGTGCTGGAGTTGCAGGAATACACAGGACATTCCACTCCTACTTAAAGTAAGGTGTTCTCCCTCTGGTCAAGTATGAAAATGTGATAACAATACACTGAAAATTTGAAAAAAAACAAGAATGCAAAGAAAATAACTTAAGATGTATATGTTACAATGTTGAAATTCTTATGGTCATGTATAATATCATCATAAAATACTGTCTGTTTGAGAAAATTATTCCATGGCTGTTGGACATCTAGGGTTCACCATACTAAATAGCATTTTGTGACTAAAACTTCAATCTCTTTTAGTTAAGATATGTTTTTCTTATTTATATCTAACATGGGTTCTTGAAAATGCACTAACTAATCAATTCTGTTTTAGGATGGGAATATGGCATTACTATTCCTCCAGACACCAAACCAAAGTCTTGGGTTGCTGCAGAGAAAATGTATCATACACATCGACGACGAAGACTGGTGCGAAAGCGTAAAAGGGATCCAACTCAAACGGTATCAACAGGAAGGGTAAGTAGAAGAGAGTTACAGTCACAGATTGTATTTCTTACACATTGTAAGAGTTTGAGTTTTGTTTCGTTTTGTTTTTGTAGTTCACATGATATGGATTTCCTGAATAAAGAAATTTAATACCAAAACCTCCACTTTTAAATAACTGTATTTTCATTATATTCTTTTTGTGTTTTTGTAAATTGACATTTCCAGCTTCTGTTTATGAGGGAATTATTATGCCTTGCGAGAGCAGTTGCAGATTCTTTTCATGACATTTATACAGTACCAGGGATAACCTGGTTTTATGTTTGACAGGGAATGCCAACATATGAAGATCAGGAAGGGTGGGAATATGCTTCCTTGATTGGCTGGAAATTTCACTGGAAACAACGCAGTTCTGATACTTTCCGTCGAAGACGGTGGAGACGAAAAATGGCTCCCTCAGAGACACATGGTGCAGCAGCTATCTTTAAACTTGAAGGTGCTTTGGTAAGGTGCAGAGTATCAAGTCATTAAAAATTTCAGTCTGTTAAGTAACACAAAATAAGCAAGCTATTTTAGTTCCTGAATGGTTAGGCTGATATGTAACTGAGGAACTAATATAGTTTACATTGTTTACATTGTTTAAAGCCTGAAAGGGACTATTAAAGTATCTACTCAGACTCTGGCGTAACACTTTCATTGCTTGATTCTTTGCATTATTATTATGTGAGATTCAAAGCAAAAGGCTGAAGTACTACATGAGCCTTCTGTGAATAAATTGAAAAGATAGCCCAAGCTTTTCATATATATAATACATGAATTATAATTCAGATACATTAACATTAGCAGTAGAAACAATCAAGAGGCACTGAAACAGCTGCCTTTATTAATACTTGAATGTATAAACAAGCAAACACAGGAAAGAATAGCAAAGCATCTGAGAAGCTAGAATGACCTAAGTCACAAGTGCGTAATCAGAATGTAATTATTCCTCAAATTTTCAGGACATGGCTTAAGTATTTAAGCTCTATTTACCACAATACAGATTGCAGAGAATAATGTAAGACACGGGTTGCTGCGAGAAGGGTAGTCTACTTTCCTAAGCTACTTATTCTGAGTTTGGTTGTACAGCATTGAGAGCTTGCTTTTTTCCTCAGTTTGTTTATCTTTTTTTTCACCAAATGTCAACCCACATTTCGTTCATAGTATTTTCTTTCTCTGCATATTTTGGTCCCATGGAATTTGAAAATTCCTTCTTCAGTTTCTCTTCAGTTTACTTCCTGGGCTACTGCTAGGGTAAAGGCTGCAGCAGGTCTCTGCAAGCAGGCAGACAGAAGACCCCTCCTCCTGTAAGAACTGATAGGTAGCTAATGCATCTTCAGAAATCAGACATTTTCCCAAACAAGTTGAAATGACTGGATCTGATTTTTGTACAGCTTCAGTGACAATAAGGAATGACTTTTGCACATAAGTAAACACCTTTCAAAGTACATTATTTCAGGAAAGAAAATTTCTCCTTGACCCAGAGGAGTAAGTGAAACCAGTATACGCTCCCCATTTGTATCAGGTTTCTTCTGAGTCACATGCAGAGACTATTTTTTTTTTTCTAAATGCAACTTTAGGGAGCAGACACTAGTATCGATGATGGAGAGGGGAAAACTACAGACAAAACGAAGGAGTCAGCTACAAGGGTGTTTGGTGCCAATACACCACTTGTTTCCTGCTACTTTGACAGTAAGTTCTTAACAATTCTTTTCTTATAAATTGTGGCCGTTTCTCTCTGGTCTCAAACAGAATTGCAATTCTTTGTTTTACATCTAGTTTTATATACCTCCTGTTAAAATTACTGGGCAGTCCTTGATTGAGCCGTATTTAGGCTATTGTAAGAGATTAAAATTAATCATTTTGGTATGTCAATATACAGTTCATATTAGCATAAATTTTAAAATAAAAATGAGTAAGGAAAAATTTGATAACTTTGTATGGATCAAGCAATCTTTATTTGTTTAGTGGTGGTCAAACATTTTTAAAACCTGTAGGGGATAGGAATTCTAACATCAACTGTGGCAGCACCTGAATTTTAGGCTGTCTAAATGATCAGTTTTTATCCTGGTAGTCTTGTCATAACAAGCCTATGCAGGGAGCTAAACCAGCAGAAAAGATGTACGTTCAGTTAATCCTCTGCTGGCATAGCTCAGTTAACTAGCTCTCTGGTCAGAAAAATACCATTCTTGACCCAGAGGATGCAGTAAGAGCTTGTGGTTGAGTTGACAGTGTGAGCAAAACTGTAACACTGCCAACTTATTCCAAGGCATTTTATGCCAATCTCACCAGAATAGGATTCACAAATAAAGGACACTGAAGTGGGAGCCACCAATGTTACTTAGTAGGAACAGAGGCCAATTATATCCTACTCCTTTGACACAAAATCTTTATTTTTTTAGTGGCACACTTGTCTTTATTTGGAATCTATAGAAATTGAGCTCCCCTCTGGAAAGAGAAGCCTAAATCCCATCTTTTAAGAGCTGAAGAAGATTTTGCTGTTTCTTTCAAATAGTGACTGTACTAGCAGAAGGCACGGCCCCTTTTCTTGCCACAGTTTTCAGCTCATGGCTGATGCAAGTGGCACAGATTTTTCCAAGATTTGAAAAGATTGGAGCTGACATTTTCAAAGTAAAGTTGTACTAACTTAACCACACACTGCCCTGGGTTGGGGCCTCTCTCACATCTTCCTTTTAACCTATTCCAGCTCTCCTGTAATGATTTTTTTTTTTAATTTTCAGCCAAAGAGACAGGGATGCAATAGGAATAATTTTCTAGAGTTAACAGCTAAAATGTGAAACTCCTAAGTTCCTGGAAGTGCTATAATGGATACTTAAATGGATATTTAAATTAACACAGGAATACCCAGTTCTTTTTCCTCTTTGAACTTCACTAATTTCTGTGCTGTTTCAAACTATTTGAATGGAAGGATTGTTAAATGATCATACACTTGTAAAAATAGCATTTGTGTTTTTTCATTCCTGCTTTGTGTTGCTACAAATAGGCAAAGGTGCTAGCTTGTTGGTATTAGTATATATGCCGCTAGTGAAAAAATACAGAAATGTTTCTACAGTGCCGGTGCTTTAATTGAAAAACAATTTAAGGCATTTTTATAAATGGAAAATAGCTTCATTAAAGAAAAGATGCCTGTATAGGACCAATACATTTTAACTCTTTTTATTTATTTAATACAGGAGTATATAGTTACCACCTTCGCTGTTATGTCTACCAGGCAAGGAATCTGATGGCTTTAGACAAGGACAGTTTCTCAGGTATGGAAAAATCCTCCAAATTGTGCAGAAATGCACTTTTGCAATGAATTAGTAAGTTGATTTAGCTATAGACTGTCAAGTTAGTGTGTAGGTCCTAGATACTGAAACTCTATCAGGAAGGCAGTTGCAGCTTCATCACATGTGATCTAGATTTGGTTAGTGCTGTCCCAGAAGTTGCCCAAAACAAATGGTCTTGTATGTGCAACACCTGCTGCTGCCAACTGAATTCTCAGGGAATGGAAATTCAAACAAGGCTGGAAATTCCAGTAACTAAACCCTTCCCTGTGCCTTAGTTTTCTTCTTCTAACCAAAGCTTAGTATTCTTAAGCCTTCCTGCACAAAAGCAAGACTTTTATATCAGCAATTTTCTGTCTGTGATTATTATTTTATATTAATTTAGCACTAAGATGAACTTGCAGAAAACTGTACTGTGCTTTACTAATAAATGTAGATTTTTTTGTACAAGAGTGGTTGTTGCCCCTTTTACTCTTCACTCAGATATCCCACCAATGTTGTACCCATTTGGCATCTTTGTAGTTGGACTAATTCAATACTCGGATTGACAAATACATAATTTTTGATAGTTAAAATGAAAATTCCATGGGGACATCAGACCAAATTGAAATTGGTTTCTGTAAGAACATGACTTTGCATTTTCCTTAAATAAATTCAGCCAAGGATAAAGATGAGGAGCTTGGGATTTATTTTCATTGGAATTTTCTTTCCACCTCAGCCCTCAGTAATTCTTTTCTTCTCCCTTTTCTTAACGAATGATTTGTAGTGTATATCTTAATTTGTTAGAGAAGATACAGATCTATAGATAACTGATTTTTTTGTATAGGTGCCTATATGACACTGCTTTGGTCTCATTTCAATATATAGCATTTAAGAACAAGACAAAGAAACAATAAATCTGCAATTCTTATGTGGAGAATTCAGGACAGGTACCTCAAATGCAGTCACATGTAAACCAGCCCATCTACGATCTGTCTTCCTCCAAATCTAGTTGGAAGACACATTTTGTAAAACTTGGATCAGGTACCTTGCCAGAGGCTATTGAAAGTGGCCTAAAGATAACCTTTAAAATAGCTCCTGGTGCTTAGTGATAGCAATTTGTACAGGAAATGTTAAGAGTTCATCATCAGATACCTTCTGCAGAGCTCCTTATGATTTAAAGACCTGCCAAACAGTGGGCCTACACCACTTTAATCATTCAGCTGTTTCACAAAAAGAAGAGATTGCTATAAATAAGCATATTTGACACCAAAGCTTGTTCTGAGCAATATAGCCTGGGAGAATTCATTGTTTAGTAGCTAATCAGAACTACAGTGATCTGTTTGCATTATTTATGAGCCTATAGATTTGTATGTCAATGGAGGCACAAAAAGAAACTCTTGTATGGACAATATTTAAAGGGATTAGTATAGCCAGTGTTCCAGGACAGTTTTCAGGCTTTCTGATTCATAAGATGCTTTAATCATTTTCACATATCTCTCTGTTAATCAAGACTTACATAAAGGAAACTATTGAGTAATCAAATGGAATTTGCTGTATTAAAAATAAATAATGATTATATGTGGACTTTTATTTATATAGAATGCCTTATAATGCTGATAATAACTGAAAAGAAAAATAACGTACTATAATTTGATAGAAATCGGGCTCGTGCATCTTGTGGCTTGATGGGGTTTGGTTTGTTTGTAACTACATGCTTTTAATCTTTGTATGATATTTCAGATCCGTATGCTCATGTTTCTTTCCTCCATCAAAGCAAAACAACTGAGATCATTCATTCAACTCTAAATCCTACGTGGGACCAAACTCTTATATTTAATGAAATTGAGATCTATGGGGACCCACAGACAGTAGCCCAAAATCCACCTAATGTTGTTATTGAACTTTTTGACAGTGACCAAGTGGTATGTGGAAGTTTTTACTCTGATTGCTTCCTTTTTTTCTTGAGGGTAACACATGAATCACTATGATTACTTTCTTCATTGGCCAATTTGTGCAGGGTAAAGATGAATTTCTTGGAAGAAGTGTTTGCTCCCCCATGGTCAAATTAATTCCAGAAGAGGAAATCACACCAAAACTACTCTGGTATCCTGTAATAAATAATGGCAAAGCTAGTGGAGACATTCTTTTTGCTGCAGAACTTATTTTGAGGGACAAGGTATATACATTTTTATAGTCTTCCACAGTAAGTAATAATGTGAAGTTATACTGCATAATACTTGCAGGTCTTAATACTTGCAAACTATTTTGTTTAAGGAAGAGGAGAGAAACTAGTATGTATGTGTTTGTCTTAACAGGGTGGTTCAAACCTTCCAATTCTTCCATCACAAAGAGCACCGAAGCTTTACATGGTACCTCAAGGAATCAGACCAATAGTTCAACTCACTGCTGTTGAGGTAGTTTATTCGTAAACTTAATGAATAAAAGTACAATAATTTCATCCTCCAGGCTTCATATATTTACCTCAATAAAAATGTAATTTAAAATTTATTTTACAGATTCTGGCTTGGGGACTGCGGAACATGAAAAACTACCAGCTGGCACCTGTCCTGTCTCCAAGTCTCATTGTGGAATGTGGAGGTGAAATGGTGGAATCTGTGGTGATCAAAAACCTCAAAAAAACACCAAATTTTCCATCTTCTGTTCTCTTCATGAAAGTGGTACTTTGCTAATAATTATATATGAACTATCTATTAGCAGCATTAGTTATCCTATGCTTTTAAATGTTATGTAAAATAGAAGTTGAAAACTTGCACATCCTTTTTTCGCTTAACATAAGCCATTTACTGAGCTTGAAAATTCTAATAAAGGTCATATAAATACATCTGCACACATGGTGAAAAAATTTGGTGTCTCATATGCAGGATGTGTATTTATTTGAGAAGGTATTGACTCACCTTTAAATCTGTGTGACTACTTCTGTACTGCAAGAATGGGAGCTGTACAAAAATCAAGAAGATTAAACATTTGAGGCAACTTAATTTTCTTACTGATTTCTATTGAATTTATAATAATATGAGGTTAGATATTTTCATGCACTATACAGCCACACAACACAGTAGTTCAATATTAAACGAACGAAGTAGAAGTTCTAATTTGGGGAGAAAAATACTATTCTTAGTTTTCCTTCTGTTTGCATTATAAATAAAACTCTAACCTTTAATTTTTAGCTTTTGCCAAAAGAGGAGTTATACAGTCCATCTCTTGTTATTAAAGTAGTAGACCACAGACCATTTGGACGGAAGCCCATCGTGGGACAGTGTACTATTGATTTACTAGAGAGCTTTCGCTGTGACCCCTACACTACTAAAGAAGACATTGCACCACAACTGAAAGGTACGTGGCTGGGAAATGAAAACAACTTTTATTTTCCTATGAGATGCTAGAAAAACCTTTGGTGTTTAATCTGCATACTGTACTGATGAACGTTGTATACTTAGAGATAATATGATCTGAAAGAAAAAATCTATTAATAAAGTAGTGCAATAATCTGAAGGTATAAGAGGAGAAAGTCTCCTGTCAGACTGAATGTACTGATCCTCCGAAGCTCCTCGTTAGTGGGAACTTGGAACTTAACTACCTGCAGATTCCCATTGCTCTCAGTACCACGGTAAAGAGGTAATATTACAGCAGAAATGCACTGAATGCAAAGCTGATGCCTTCCTCTGTATTTTTTCCAAATTTTATTCTTTTTTTAATTCTGTACATTGGAGAAACATATATATATATATACACACAACACAAATTGTTATCTAATGGCATTTTTTAGCAGAACATGGCAACTAATTGCTTGTATTAAAATGTCAGATGTACAGCCAGTGAATTATTTTACATTAGGGTTTTGAAGGGTTTTCTGTAACCCTTTGGATTTCAAATCTGATGGAAAAGCTCAGTAAGGTAATTCTTCCTACAGCATATTGCCTTAATAAAAATTTTTGGCTTACAGTTAGTCTTCTGTCTGCTGCACCTCGCCGGGATACTGTAATTGAAATGGAAGACACACAGCCCCTGCTAGCAGCTCAGGTAATTTTTGTAATTTGATACATACTTCTTTGGATCTGGGATTTCTAAGAAACTTTCTAGACAGCAAAATTCATTGGAGTATGTGCAGCCTTCCAGAAAGCCAGTTGGAACAAAGTTACTTTATGTCAGAGAAGCAAATGAAGTATGTTATTTTACCCTGGTTTTTTACATAGTAAACACTGAACTGCAGCTTTTTTGCATGGTACACTTTACATGGTAGTTTAATGGGGAATATATTTTTTCAATAGCTACTGGAAGTGTATGATAGAACATTATTACTCAGTCATCCACTGATGATGTTTAGAGCAGCCTGATCTCACGTAGACTGAGCAGTTCTAAATAAAGGTAGAGATGTGCTTTGATGGGTACAGAATCAAAGCCAAGGTCTTCCACTGTTCATTTTATCACAATCATGGCTTTGCTTCTCTTATGGTATCGTCATCTGAAACGAGTACACTGAAACAATTTTTTCTGCACTAATGTGTCTTTTCTAACCTATTCTGATGTGCCTTGTGAATCTCTAAACTATTGCTCTGATACTTTTAGCACCACCACAGTGCAGTCTTATCTTACAGGTAAAAATAATCCAATTTGCAGAATTTTACTGTAAGTTAAAACCTGAGTTAAGACAAATTTCAGCCAGGATATTTTCAAGGAAGTCTGCAAATTTTTTGAGGGTTGTATAATGCTCCCCTTACGTAGAAGGCATTTTCAAAACTTTCTGATGGCCTTTTATTTTGAAGAAAGCATTAAGAATATATGCTTCAATACAGTAATTTTTCAGGCTTTTAATCCGATCTTTTTACTTAAAAATAATAAAGCTAATAGTATTATTAAATATATGTATTTGTTTACAAATGCATTGCTTTTTTCCTTTTTAGTAGTGCAGACTTCTTAATGTTACTGCTATAGAGGTCCCAGAGTAAATACTACCACTGAAATTAGACTTTGAAGTCCCCAATCTAAGGACTTGCTGCTATTTTAATATGTTATTGATTGCATTGTTGTTTTTTTATTTCTTCTTCAGTATCTCAGTGTCATGATATTGAGACTCTCATTTGCGTACATCACAGAACATTTTTGTATTCATACATGTAAACTGTCCTTGACATTTAATTTGGAACAGTAGAAACGACTTTTATAATGTTTATCTGAATAAACTTCCTGTTCTGATTAATATAAATGCTTTCTAGATGGCAGAGAGAATTATTTAGAAATTTTGAACTACAAATAATTTTTAAAAAGTCAACATTTTTAATCCTGTAGCAAAATGAATTGATTGAAGCTGATCTCAATTATAATAGAGATCTTAAATATTTTGTAAGATGAAACATGATTTTAGAGCTCGACACCATTCGTGCCAAATTTAGTGTAATACAGTATACAGTAATAGCATTCATATGAGAGAGGAAAAAATACTCAGAACAATTTAAATTATTGTAACTGTGGGAAGCATAAGTTTTACAGCAACAACACTGTAAAGACACAAAATACCAAAATTTCATCAATTACATTCCAATTTCCAGTGTTTAAGCAGTATGTCAACAGCACTCAGCAAAATGGCTTCTCCAACAACAGTGCATGTATGTATGTATGTATGTACATATGGAGCTTATGCATGGAGATGACCAGAGCGGGAGCGCGGGGGTATGGAGGGTGGTGTATACGTGATGTGGCTGTGAGGCTGTACTTCTCTTTGCAGTAATTCCATAGAGAGATTTTGGAGATGATGGTCATGAGAAGTCTAATAGGATTAGTTAGAGTTACGAAGGTATCCTTGCAGTTCCTTTGAAACATCTTACTAGTTCTGCACAAAAAACTTTAAAGTCTGTTTTTTGATACCAGCTTATTTGTTATCTACATACCAGAAACACCAGAATTAACGGGACTGATTTAACCTTGCTATTAGTATTCAAAGTTTGTTAACAGGTCTGCTTTCTGGAGACTAAAATAAATCTATAGTAGATAAAATGAAAACTAACTTTAGTAGGAATCCAGTGTGTCCCTTAATAAATTTCTTCTGTAATTTCAAGTTGTTCAAAAAATTAGCAGTTCAGTCTTAGTATCTTGAAACAATCTACAGTGTGGTCACTGGATAACTAGAAAAATGTACAGTAATGGTTACATGGTCTTTACCATGTGATATTTCACTCCAAAATCTCAACTTTATCGTATGGCTTTTTTTTTCTGTGTTTTGGCATTCTGTGAGCGTATCCTGCTTTTACAAGTTTTAGTAATTATAGTATCCAAATATGGAAGACTTATCATTTGCTTTGGGAATTTTTAAAGAAGGGCTTAAGGTTTGTTTATTTTCTTTCTTAAACTTTTCTTTCCAAAGCTACCAAGTGCATTATTTGAGGAGACATTTGAAGGTCTATCAAGTAAAAAACTGGTTTTTAAAACTTTCAGCATTGTGCTTTGATGAAAGATTCAGTGATCTACACAATTGTATTTTGCAGAAACTCACTGCGAGTTAAAATGATTATTGTGTAGGAATGCAAGCTGCCCTTCACGTTACCAACATTATAAACCAATGTTTAAGGGAAGTCAAATTCAAATAGGGCAAAATATTGAGTAAAACCTGCTTGTAAGTAAGTTTTGGAAATCAATAATGACATGGGTTTCTGAGAATAAATCACTCAAATTGCCTTCAGAAAATATGACAAACTTTCTTGCAAAGCTGAAAAAACTTATGCCATAGTTCCAATTTGAAGTTGGACAAGATTACTAAAAGATAGTAGATATGAACATACTGAGATAATTACTTTCAGAATAGAAAGGGGAATAGCATAAGTATGATGTACCAGAGTGATGTCCTGATCTATTGATGCATTTGGTTTGTACTTGTAAACTGTTTTTCTTCTTTTGCTTTGCACAAAAATTTAAAGATTATGCCTTTAAATTAAACCACATGGATAATATATAAACACCAGCACAAATCACTCTTGCTAATCATTGCTTCCAAATGGGATGCATAATGCTTGCTCTTAATGGAGTATCTGGTCATTATTATTATTAATTATAGTATCTGTGATTTAACAGGTGAAGCATTTTGGACTGTGCAGATTGTTACTGAACTTGCATTAATAGATTTGTAGACTTGTAATACTTGTTCCTGTACTTTTTTTTCAAAATTTTTCAGCCTCTGAAATTCCACAGGCTGTAAACAACTGCAAAACAATAGCAAAAGGAAAAGGCTATTGAGCATTAGAATTTTTTTTATATATATATAAATACTCCTAAGGTGCAAAAATGACTTCAGTTTGTGTGTGTGGAATTTGTTTGGAGAAGAATCTCTGGAGTAGATTCAGTTGTTTTGTAAGCATTCATAAACATTTTTGTCTGAAACTGATCAGTCAAGATTCAGTGCTCTTTTCAACCACAGATGAAAGCAGTGAATGTTGGTAGTGTGTAAATCAGTAAATAGAATCCAAAGTTGAAACACTGCACTGATTAAAGATGAAAACTAGGTTTCTCATTATTCTTTTTTATTCACAAAACTAGATATCTCGTTATTCTTCATTCACATAACAAAGCAAAAAAAAAAAAGGGCTAGAAAGTCTTACAGTCCTATACTTTTTTTTTTTTTTAACTACATGATCCAGTTTAATATCTAGGTGGTACTGAAAGCAGAAGAAAAGAAAAGAAACGCATGAGACCTGAATATTTTTCGAAAGTATTTATACATTACTGATATTAATTTACATACAAAGTTTTATTTTAAAAAATTTTAATTGTATACAATGTTATGAATCCTATCTTAACGTTTGTTTCTGTCTTCCTCTTCTTTATGAACTGACTCTTGTGAGCAGCTTACAGAAAAGGTAATGTATACTACATTTAAAAATCAACACCTTGCTTTCTTGTAAATAAGATCTGCAATTGCAAATCAGAATATTCATACTGCCTTTTAATACTGACATTTTTAAGCGTGGAGAATAGTAATTCCTGAAAATGTTTGTTATAAAATCTACTAGCAATTTGTATAATAGGAAATACAGAAAAAGTAGGCAAAACTGACACCCCCCCCCCAGTATTTGAAAAATTTCACATGTAATGATCTGTATAATACTTTGAAAAAAATCTTAAAGAGTATTTGGATTTATAGACTTTCTTAAAGTTATACAGGGAATGAACAGTATTATAAATTGAGTATGTTTCCAGGGGGAAATAATTACGTAATTCCTATGAATAAATAGAGAAAATAATAATCTAGTGAAAGAAGTGAGTATTGGT
Source organism: Rhea pennata (assembly GCF_028389875.1). Lineage (NCBI taxonomy): Eukaryota > Metazoa > Chordata > Aves > Rheiformes > Rheidae > Rhea > Rhea pennata. The sequence continues at coordinate 18,143,343 of NC_084669.1, read as the reverse complement.
CTTAATAATAGAAAATACATAAAAACAGGGAATGTACATTTAGTGGAATGTACAGATTCTTAGATATTTAAGTAAGTATTATTTTTCAGAATTAAAGACTTCACTGTTCTTTCTTTCCAACTGCATTTCATCAACATTAAGGTAGACCTCCTGACTTCAGTGGACAGCATTCTGTTAGGGTTCAGAAGATCTCTGCTCGCTTTCAGAAACAGGGTATGTTTAGAGCAGTTAGAGATCTGTCGCAGTGTTCTTATACTGCAGCACTACTGAAATAAATGAGACTTAGCTTAAAACAGACTAGGTGATACATCACACAGGGAAACATTTTTCTACGTGCTCATTATAGTTACTACTCACACTAATGGAACTTCAGTAATGAATTTCAAGTATGATGGTGTTTCTCCTCAGCAGCCAAAACAGTGACTGCTCTGGCTGTGTATAAATTCAAGAAAAAAAATGAAGCAAGTAGCAGCTGCTGCTAATAGCACAATACAGACAGGGTAGGCAGGAGACTTGAACTCCAGTGCCCCAAATCCCTCTGTGCTTATTGAGGTATTTTGAATGGAATCACTTCCTCTGACTTAAGCCATCCGAAAATGAGGTGGGTAGGCTAGGCTGGAGTACCTCAAGACAAAAGACATATATATACCTCCAGAAATCAGTCCTTTGAGATAACTGTTTGGATACCAGTAATTGATCTCTGGAGATGATGGCTATCTGTTAAATACAGACAGAGCTGGATTACAGACTAGACATCTAAACCTGAGTAAGAGAAATTACATCTCTTCAACCTTAACATCTACAATCTCATTTTCTTTCTACTCTGAGAAACTTTAATACTCCTTTTTTTTTTTTCTACTGTAAAGCGTGATATAGGAGAAGCTGGACTGGATGATATGAGTCATTCTTATCTCCCAGTAAAAGACTTTGTTTGTTTGTTTTTAAGGAGGAAGAAATTGTTGATTGGTGGAGCAAATTCTATGCTTCAGTAGGAGAACCTGAAAAATGTGGACAGTATATTAAAAAAGGATATGACACTTTAAAGGTATTGCTCAGAATAAAATAAAGGAACATTTGTCAAAGTTTACCAGCCCAAAACCTCTACCTTTTTAATGCTTTTTTCAAAATCTAATTGAACATGATTACATAGGTGTGTTACTAATTCACGTGCTTAACCACACTGATTTAAGATTTATTAAATACTCAGCATAACCTTTGGTCAAACAGAATTTTACTCTTGACTGCTTTGGGTGCCAGGCAGATCCTAGAGCTGAAAACACACACTGAAAAGGAACACAGAGAGCAATAACTTCGATTGGTTGGTTAAATGCTGAAGCTAGACCACTTTCAATTCTCATCTAGTATTCCTAATGAAAAAGGTAGATTGTGAAGTGTTGGTTATTTTGTTTTTAACAAGAGCTAAATGAATCTTTCCATCCACTTAGATAAGAAAAAATTAAGAGTCCAAAATGTCTTGCTTCTGTAAGATACACCACGAAGCATGTATCATTGAAATTCCACACTGATGGAGCTCGTGTGTATGGTAATTTCTAAATGTTGTCATTTCTTCCTCCCCTTTTTTAAGGTTTACAACTGTGAATTGGAAAAGGTACCTGAATTTAATGGCTTAACAGACTTCTGCGATACATTCAAGCTGCACAGAGGCAAATCTGAGGACAGTGATGATCCATCAGTGGTAGGGGAATTTAAGGTAAACTTCAGGCAATGGGAAACAGCCAAATGCTGGATATAGTCATTACTCTGTAAGTGGTTATAGTAAGCAAGTTTGCATACAAACATTTAAGCTTACAAAGTTTAAACAGGGATACATGCTTTAGTAAGTTTAGTAAGTGCTTTAGGTTCAGGCCCCTTTTTTGTTCAAGGAATGGACAGCACTGCAAATTGCTCACTCTGAATGTGATACACAAGTTAATTTAGAAGAAATACAGTTTCTACTATTGTAAGCTTTCCTGATACCTGTGGAATAAAACCTTCCCTGATACCCTGTGCAACAAGGCCAAGATTTTACCTGCAGACATGCTTAGCACAGTGCATTTATAGAATGACTCCCGAGAAAGGCATTTTGTACTGTTTCTTTCTATGGCTTTTAAAGATGAAAATAATGTTAATCATGTTTGTATATTTAAAATAATCACATGAAATGATGTACTGGAGAGAAAAATGAATATGAAGTATGCTATGGATTCTCAGCTGGAACAAATTGAGTAATTCTGTGAAAAAAAGCTGTATTGATTAAACCGGATAAGGATCTGACCTTACTTTTGTGGTAGATCTTACCCAAAGCTCACTAAAGTTGAAGAAAAGACTTTTAAAGGGCTGTGGATTAGGCTGTAATTTTGCTGTTCCTATGTAAAAATGGACTATGTATGCATGCGATAAATAAGAAAAACAAATCTTATTGGAGTGACTTTTCTAAATTTATCTTGACAGAGTTTTTAATGTATATTTTTTAGGGGTCCTTTAAAATCTATGCATTACCTGATGATCCCACTATTCCAGCTCCTCCTCGCCAGTTCCGTGAGCTACCAGACAGTGGGCCTCAGGAATGTATTGTGCGAATTTATATTGTTCGAGCTTTGCAGCTTCAACCTCAGGATAATAATGGGCTGGTAAGACTCGGTGTTTTTGTGTTTGTGAGCTAACTCTGCTGTAATATATTTTAAAGGAAGTTAACATATTGATAACTAATTCTTAACCAATTTTTTTTTATTTCTAAATAGTGTGATCCTTATATAAAAATAACCCTAAATAAAAAAGTAATTGAAGACAGAGATAACTATGTGCCCAATACTCTCAACCCAATTTTTGGCAGGTAACAATTTTTTTTATATTTTTAATTTACTATTGTTTTAGAATACTTTCACATAATTTTTCAATAATGTCATCAAATAAGATAAACCTTTATTTTAAATATCTAATACTCACAGTTGTATAGTAACAGTTTGTTGGGACAGAAATTGCCTAAGGCAGTTCCAGTGATGCTTCACCATATTCTCTCTTTGGAATCATTGGACAGCTTCGGTGTTTGGCTAGTCTGTAGACTGTGTGTGTCATGTGCACAAACTTGACAAAACTAAACAATGTATACTTTAAAATTGCCTATGTTAAGTGTACAGTAACAATAAAACATGCTTGAAGAATATGAAGAAGTTGTAACTGAAAACTGCTTGATTATTCATGATGAATAATCACCTGAAGATGAATTTCCAGTACTGGCTTCAAAGGCTTATCTTTTGAAGAACATAAACAGAAAAATACTAATTAGAAATGTGGATGTTGCAACTTCTTTATACTTAACAATGAAATTGTCCAGAGCTGGAGGATTTTGATAAATTGGAAAGTTAACAGAGAGAGGCTATAAGGATTAGGAATGGTTTCCCAGGCATGCTTTACGGAGAAGTGTTCCAGGAGTTCAATTGTTTAGCCTATGCAAAGAGAAAAATAAATATAGTGTTTTAATTACATGTGAAAAGTAACTGCAAAATTCCAACATTTTTTCAACAACAACCCTGGAAGTCAAAGTTAAAAGTCAGAATAGGAAAAAATAATAATAATAAAATATACTGAGAATAATAAACCAGTGGAATAATTTTCCCAAAGGTAATGCATTCAGTAGAAGTAGAAATGATGAGGGTGAACATTTTGAAATTAAATTCAGGTAATTAACTTGAAAAAAATCTACAGTCAGTTTTGTATAAAAACACCTACATGATAGGATAATCCCTTCTAGCTGCAGATGCTAAAAATACTTAAGCCATGTTTTTTAAGGCTCCAAACATTCAAATTTTTTACAACAATACAAGTAAGTTGATAAAACAGTCATGCTTTTTACAGAGTGTCTGACAGAGCGCCACTAGCTCAGTCCCAACTCAAGCTGTTGCACAGAAAACATCTAAGTAGTACATTCTGCAGAAGGCAAGGATCTAATACCCACAGGAACACAAATGGATTTATTAATGGGTGCAAATACAAAGTTAAAACATTGTGTAACTACTTCTAGGTTTATCAGTATTGAAAATGTCTCTTTAATATCTTGTTAATGTCATTTCTCAAAAATAAACTTTTTGAACAACAGTGTTAACCGGACATTTTTGTATTTAGAATGTATGAACTCAGCTGCTTCTTACCTCAAGAAAAGGATCTGAAAATCTCAGTCTATGACTATGACGTGCTGACTCGTGATGAAAAAGTTGGTGAAACCATCATTGATCTTGAGAACAGATTCCTTTCTCGATATGGATCTCACTGTGGCATCCCACAGCAGTATTGCATGTAAGTCATATTTTGTCTACTGAACGTTTTATCAGCCTCTGGTCACTGTAACAAATCTGGACTTTCTTCATCTTAATTATGTTGTTAAAAACAATGCTGTAGTTGGTTGTTGTGCTGACTGAATCATCTGAATTCCAAGTAAAACTGCAGAGTCTTCAGAAGAGTTTTGACTCTAAAAAACATGACTTCAAACATCTTCATCTTCTCTTCATACAGTAATGTGTATTGTTTCTGTACAGAGAACATGCACTTAAAAGAATTTTCTGATCTACTCATGCAAATAAATATGAAAGCATCTGTTAGTGTATTTTGGTATATAAAGAAAAACGTACTATGTCTTGAATGTTAATCGCACTGCTATGGAATTAAACCACTGTCTCAAACCATTATCTCAAAATCAAGTGGTCGATCAAGTCAGGTAGTGCTGCCCATTATGAATTGATATAAAACTAAATATGTATTACCTAACTTCGAAATGCCATGAATTTTTAACAATTTTAGAATGTGTTTTTGTTTCTTTCCTGAAGCTCAGGTGTGAATACCTGGCGTGATCAACTAAAACCAACACAGTTATTGCAAAATATAGCCAGATTTAAAGGCTATGCTCCTCCAGTCCTCTCAGAAAACGGTAGAAGAATTAACTATGGAGGACGAGACTACAGTCTGGAGGAAGCTGGTAAGCTTCTTTACTTCTCTCTTAAACTAACACTGATATAAATATAAACCTTCTCAATCATTTATGGAAAAAGAGAAAAAAAAATCTTTTGTGCTTTATCTTAAATATCTGATTTTTAAATCAAAAAAAAATCAAGTACAGACTCTGGGTCATGAGCCCATTCTATTCCATTCTTTTTATTTCAGAAGCTAACAAAATACTGCATCAGCATCTGGGTCCAGGTGAAGAGCGGCTAGCCCTTCACATCCTCAGAACGCAGGGCTTGGTACCTGAACATGTGGAGACAAGGACCTTGTACAGCACCTTCCAGCCCAACATCTCACAGGTACTGTGAAAACCACAGAACTGCTTGGCTGAGAAACTAAAGCAGGTTAGATTAGAAGCAACATCATGCAGTCGCGAGCCACAAATGACGGTTTTGGGTAATGACAGAGTGAAAATTGAGAATGATTTATTACTTTGTTACTGTAATAAACTGGAATATGGATTAAATAGCGTGTCGGCAGTAAAGGAGGGAGCCTGCCTGAAGAGTTTTGTAACTACTTTGAAAAAAGGAAAACAAACTTGTCAATTCTAGACCAGGTTCAGAGATGCCGTTTTGAAGAGGATGGCTTATATTGGACCTCTCTGTTAGAGAAATAAATATTAGCATTTGTTTTCCAGAATTTATTGATTACCAGAGGCAATTTTTTTAATTTTGGTTTACTGGTGCTTGTTTAAAACAATGCATATATATATATGTGTGTGTGTGTGTGTATATATATATGTGTGTGTGTGTGTGTGTGTATATATATATGTGTGTGTGTGTGTGTGTGTGTGTGTATATATATGTATCAACTAGAGAAGCCATCTGCAAGAATAAAAAAAAATAGGCTTGCAGTTGTAAAACAGGATGGAAAAATTGGCAGTGGTTGCCTCACTCAGAAGAATAATCTCACATAGCTAAGGGGATTGATCAGCTACAGGTGGTATCAGAGGCCACCTTCTGCAAAGTACCAGCCACATTTATGGTACTCGTGCTATAACCTCTGAGAGAACAAAAACTTGGACCTAGAGAGGTCCAACTATTTAGACAGCTAACTTGCCCTGAAGCACTAGGAGTTATATCTCTAGCAGCACAGTAAGGACTGGGTTTGCTCCTATCTGAAGTCTGCAGAAGATTTGACATTGGGTTTAATAACAGGAGTGAGCTTATTTGCTCTGTGGCTGGAAGTCAGTACTAGGACATAAATAGGCAGCACTGTGGAATTACCGTGACAAACACATATGCAACAAACAATCCCTCATCCAACTTCTCCACTGATACAGGGAAAGCTCCAGATGTGGGTTGATGTTTTCCCCAAAAGCTTAGGACCTCCAGGGCCTCCCTTCAACATCACTCCCCGAAAAGCCAAGAAGTGAGTATATGTGTGTGCTACACACCGTCTGGCTGCCCTGACAAGGCAATTCAATTGTCTTTCGCTAAACATCTTTCCTCCTAGGTATATCTTGCGGGTAATTGTCTGGAACACCAAAGATGTCCTTCTGGACGAAAAGAGCATCACTGGGGAAGAAATGAGTGACATCTACGTGAAGGGGTAGGAGCACCCTATCACGTAACATTTACAAATGAATGAGGTTCGGAATGTCCTGGGAATGTCTAGATCACGGGTTCCAAAGACAATTTGCTGACTTCAGGCAGGATGATTCTGTAACTGACAGTGCTGGGGAATAGGATACAGGATACAGAAATAGTTTGTTGGCTTTACACAGACCAACTGGATTGTAAAGCTGCCCAGACAAAAGTTTGCAGAACATTGCATCCCAACTTAAATGCCTAAATCTTTTGCCTTTACAATTTCAAGACATGAGGTAGATGCACTGTGCATCACTGCCTGTGTATCTCCTCATGCAGGCCAGCACTAACCCCAGGAGGTCCAATTGTGGCCACAGGATCAAGTGAAGCACCTCTTAAATATTTATCAAAGGCAGTATGCTATGATATGTAGCTATCTGTACATACTGCACTCTCTGAAATGCTGATAACACTTGTGTATTTCTCTGAGGCAATCAGATAAAGCATGACCAGTTAATTAATTATGAAAAATCCCAGAAATAAACCTCATTTGAGAAAAAAAAAAAAAAAAAAAAAAGGAAAATCTCTTGAGATGGGAAGCAACTGAAATGACAGTCAGGTAGATTTGGTTCTATATTTATTCTCTAGAATTTTACTTGTTGAGTTTCCTAGTCTTAATCTGAACAATTCATTAGAAATCACAGGAAGTAGTACCAGGCTTGTTGATCTAATTAAAAAAAAAAAAAATCACCAGTGAGAGAGAGCTGGTCTTGATAGACTAAAAGTTCAGTTCACACATTCCTGTTTACAGTGGTAGATTAGAACCAAACTGAGAAAGTCTGTAGAAGACTCCCCAGCCCTCTGTGACACAGTACTTACAGCTTGCTTGCAACCACTTCACCACACGGTTGTGGCATGAACAAGTGCCAGTGTAGTTCCACTGCAAACACCAGACACATCTCCCTGTGACTTTCAGATGGATGCCTGGTAATGAAGAAAATAAGCAGAAAACAGATGTTCACTACCGGTCATTGGATGGTGAAGGAAACTTTAACTGGAGATTTGTTTTTCCTTTTGACTATCTTCCAGCAGAGCAACTTTGTACAGTTTCTAAAAAGGTGGGTATAGGTGGGTAGAGTTCAGGTTGTAATTAGTCTGATAATTCTGTCTATAGTATGTACCAATTGGAAGAGGCAGTTTGGCTCAATTCTACGTACATTCTTCAAGCTGCTATTGTGTAAAGCTTCAGTTTTGCCTTTGAGCAAGGAACATCACCTTGGCAACAAGAGTTTCCTATTAGCAAGGGCAAGATAAAATTGTTAATTCTCTTCCTCCCCCTCCCCCTTACTCAAACTCCTCCCTTAGAATTCACAAGTAGGAACAGATCACAGCCTTGAATTGTCATATGTAATTGTTAGAAGCTGCTTTGTTTTGTTTTTTTTGAACTCCTAGGAGCATTTTTGGAGTCTTGACAAGACAGAATTCAGAATCCCACCCAAACTTATCATTCAGATATGGGATAATGACAAGTTCTCCTTGGATGACTATCTGGGTAAGGCTTCTAAAAAAGCAATTATTACCATCTCAGACCAAAAGATAAAATTGAACAATTTAAAACTACTACGTAAGATCTACGTTTTCAAAGTGGGCCACTGAGCATGCAGGTATGTTTCTACTCTCACACACTGTACAATGTCACTTACACTCATGTACAAACAAGTCAAAGCCTACTTGCAGGTAAACCATGCTATTTTTCCATTCGTATAAGCCCTATCACAAAATGTGAACAGGAAGATAATGTGTATGAAAACTTACCTTGCCTCTAAGGTAAAGTAAGAAGATTTCAGTTCTAAGTAAGAATATTTACATAAGGCTGTAATTAGGTGAAGCAGTTACTTGCCTTTGTAAGGAGATGTATCTCCAAACACTGATGCGGAAAGTTCTGCTCTGAAACTGGCCCCTTTTAGCTTAATACAGACTTCTGAGATTAAATACCCTAGCTTACACAAAACAAAAATGACTTTTCACAGAAATATTTTTCTATAATTTTGAAGTACTCTGTGGAAGCTTGTTCTCTGCCCTGTGTTAAGAAAGCTCAAAGGTCTTTAGGTTACATGCAAACCATGCAGCTCTCAAGAGCTAAAAACAAGTCACTGATATATGTCCATTGTTTAAGTTAACAAAATCATATGTTTAACTATCAAAAATCACATAGCTGTTATATTGCCTTACTTGGTTATTTTTTCTTTAGGATTGGGGGAGGTCAGTTTTTTTTTTTAATATGTAAGTGATCTTATGTTAAAAAAAAAAAAAAAAAAGGAAGAAGAAGGAAGAGCTGGTTAAGTCAATTTTATCAACACTAGTGCTTTCAACACCAAAAAGGTGGGAGGCATCAGGCTATGTGCTTAAATCCACTTCTCTGCTTCACAACACACTTAGGCAGACAGAACATAACATGTTTGGTAAGAGTCTTCCAGCATGACATATTTAGAAATAAGTAAGGTTCATCCTGAACCACTGTTCTGTTTCGATGATTGCATTATGCAGCATATGTTTTTTCTCCTAGGTTTTGTCGAGCTTGATTTACATAAAACAATCATTCCCGCAAAAGTTCCAGAGAAGTGCAATATAGACATGATTCCAGACTACAAAACAGATAATTCTCAGAAAACTTACAAGACTGCCTCTCTCTTCGAGCAGAAATCCATGAAGGGGTGGTGGCCATGTTATGTAGAAAAGGATGGTTCCCGTATTTTAGCGGTATGATTATTACTTCTTTATACAGTATCTAACATACTCACTTTGCTTTTCAAATAATCAAGAAAGGCTAAGGCAGACACCTGTTTAGCTTCAGAAAGACAGAGAAGGCATAACAAGGTCATCCCAGGCACAGTGTAAAGAACTTTGTTCCATCAGCAATTTTGTTTTCTAAATATTTTTATATGAGTTTAGTACTTAAGTTTCTTTGTTTTTATCTCTTTTTAACCAGTGGGACTAGAGCCAGATTGAATCATGCTACCTCACCAAAGCAGCCAATAGTTTATCTGTGATGAATTTATCACATTATGGCTTAAAAAAAAGAACACTGACACATCCTTTAAAGATGTTCAAACTTGTTTAAAGAAAAGAGTTTGAATGGAAAACGCACTCATATACAAGCAACAAAATTTATATATTGGAAAAGCCAGAGTAGGTTCTTGATGATGAGGGCAAGCAGAAAACCCAAAACATTATAACCTAGCTTTCTTCTTAATTGCCAAGGGTCAATCTGGAAATAGTTATTCACTCACCACTAGCATATTTGAACTCAAGTAACTGAAGAGAGTGAAGCATGCACTTAAACCTTGTACTTAAAATACATGTATAATATAAACAACTATATACCACTAGTTAGAATATCAAGGCTTATCTGGTGTATCTGCTCCTGCTTCTTTCTAATGCTTTTTACCTTTAAACTTGTATTATGGAATTAAATAAGTGAGGAAAAAGTAATCAGAAACAGTATTATCTGAAACAATACAAAAAATGAAATGCTTAGGGAAAAGATGCAGGCTGTGGGTTGTTCTTGTAAGAAAAATAGAATTTTGTACCTATGCAAGGTTTTTCTAAATTGGAAAAAATAATACATAGCTTAAAGTAGAAGTGCAAATGGATTAGCAGAACTAATTAGTGTGCTCTGATTTATTTGTGATTCTATAATACAGAGTTGTGATACTGTCATAGTGCAGAAACAAGTGTATTTTGAGATAGAAATTGAAATATTTATGTAAGAAGCTTATCCAAAACTCTGCTGTATAGGTACCAAACAAGTGCTTTTTCTTTAAGATGTTTGTCTTATGCCACATGTTACGCATGCCTTCATTTTTTGAAGGGTAAAGTTGAAATGACGTTGGAAGTTGTCAATGAAAAAGAAGCTGATGAAAGGCCAGCTGGTAAAGGAAGAGATGAACCCAACATGAACCCCAAATTAGATCTGCCAAAGTAAGATACTTACTTTATATTGACATATACAGTACATCTAGCTACCATGAAGTTCCTCACAAAATCTGCATGCAATAAATGATGTATTAGACATCAGCTATCCGTAGCAAAATTTTGTTTATAGGAGCCAGTCTTGTTTCTTTCTGCCTGTGTTAGACTAAAATGCAAGGTGGTTTCAGTACAATGGCACACGTTTACTGCAACTCCACTATCTTACACTACACAGCTATCTAACTACTTCTTCAACTCCAGAACTAGTGTTTTAATGTGTTACATTTTCACACTTAGTATTCCCTGTTTTCAATAGTATGATTAATACCTGTTTCTCTCAAAATATAGCCGACCAGATACTTCCTTCCTGTGGTTTACAAATCCATGCAAGACAATGAAATTTATCGTGTGGCGCAGGTTTAAGTGGCTCTTCATAGGCCTCGTCATCTTGCTAATTATAGTGTTGTTCGTAGCTGTACTCCTCTATTCACTGCCGGTAAGAATTTTTAAATGTTACTGTTCTTTAGCTGTAGCATAAGGTTAGCTTATGCATAAGTGAACAGTACACCCTGCTTAGGCAGGGAATTCTATCTACTCAGTTTTAGCAGGGAGATGAGGATTTATATATAGCATAACCTTATAGATGCATCTTTCTTAAGTAACACAGTTTCAATTGATTTTAAGTTACAGCCTATTAGAATGTAGAATCATGTACATGAAAACCAATCTAGTAAGTAAAGGTCAAGCAAATGAGTGCTTTAGAAGTGTTAGTAACCGTCACAGTTAAAAATAGTTCAGTGAAAAATAGTTTGGAGTCTAGATCTCCTTCTACTTTAGTCTGAAATACCCATTTTTACTGTATTTTAAATGAAATCACTGTACTCTGAATAACTTTGATCTATCTTACATGTTTTTTACAAAACTACACTTAAGTATTACATATACATTTCTTCTTACAGAACTATTTGTCAATGAAGATCGTGAAGCCAATTTAAAGAAGAGTGTTTCATCTTTTGTTTTAAATAGCAGTGAGATTTTTGCCTCAGGCTGTGGACCAAATTCAACAAGGCTCTCCATGTTTTTTGTTCACTAGTATTTTAAACTGGAAAATAGATAAAAAGTAGGAATTTAGCCAAGGTTCAGGGGGTCACAACTGATGTAAAGAAAGGTTATGTTTCATTTACATGTTTTGGTTTTCATAGTATCTACATGTGGTAGGGTTCTGCCTTTTAAACCACGTTTTTCATAAAAATCACTTGAGGCTGCCTGTTTTTGTTGTCTTCTTTTAAATGGATACTTCCTTTTGAGAATTTTGTTGGGTGCACCCCATCTTAATTTAATGAAAAAACAAGCACTACTTGTAATTATGTTTGCCAAGGAAACCTCACAGTGCAATCCACAAATGCTCAGACATTCTATGTAGAAAAGATTTCAGTATTGTTAGTTTAAGGTTTTTTTTAGTTACTGCACTGTGGACTTGACAACACTATGTATCTTGACAACAATTGCATTTGCATAGAAATAAAAGCATTACTTTACTGTTCACTTAGTGTAATTTACAAACAGTTAAATAAACCTATCTACAAGTAAAATACACGTTTACAGCTTGCTTTATCATCTATTGCAAACCCACAATGCATTTTAGGTATTGTACAGTGTCTGTCAGAGGAAGTAGTGCCACAAGACTTGGGAAGATTGCAGTCTAATTACATCAAAAATCTGCAATTTATGATATTTTACACTTAAGATATTTTACCTTTACAATGAGGAATAAGGAAGTATTTCTGCACAAAATTCTACTGAATTCCTTTATTAATTAGCAAATCATTAAGAAATGAAAGTTGGTGAATACTACTTTACAGCCCTTGGATTTAGAGATGCTCTTGAACCAAAATAGGAAAGGATATGCAATCCAGATTCAACCCTTGTTTAAAATCTGATCTGCATGTGGAAAACAGATGCTTCATTTAGACTTAGTCCCCTTGCCCTAGGCACAATAAAATATTCTGCACTAAAATCAGGTTTAAAGTCTGGGATTACACCTTGCTTTTATGGATGGCTAAAACAGAAGCATCTCCAAATTCCCTGGTGCCTGAAAGGTAGGAAATTTGCTGCAAAACCTGCAATTGTTGTGTGATAGTTACATTCCTCATTAGATCAAGGTTTCTGCTATCTTTAAAAGATGACTGTAACAGCTGCAGGAATTAATTAGCCTTGATAAACTCCTGTCATTGTATTTAATGGCACAGTTGTGCTTTCTTGTAACACAGCACTGTAAAATAAACACGTATTTGTCAGGTAAAAGTGGTAAGTGATACTGATTCTACTCTGAACAGGCTGTGGCAAAGAAGGCATTACCTGAAATAATTTCCAGAATGCTACAGTGGCACAAACATCCTGTCAAAAAGATAGTAGCTTTTTTTGTTTTTTTTTTTTTTTTTTTGTTAAGAAACGCTTAAGCATCCTAACCTATAAATGAGAACTCACAGCTGGAACTACGCACCATCCACCTGGATTCTCCCTTCACTATTAACAAAATAGCACTTCTTTAGAAATAACCGACAATTGCATCAGCTGGTCATCCACTATTACATTCTGTCTCAATCAGTGCCGTATATCTGACAGACAGTAAAATCACAGCACGCTTATTTTAATTTCAGAGCTAAATAAAGTGTGTCATTTGAAAGTGTTGTAATCAGATGAGTGTTTAAAGGGTTATTTAAGAAGAGCATTCTTCTGAAACAATTATGAATTGGAGTAAGAGATCTGAGCAAGCCTGTTCACCTAGCATTTTGCAGAGGGGCAGCTGTTGCCTTTCTGAGTTGAATTTACTGAGCTCCAGATGCCTCTTTGTCCAAGCATGCACAGGATTGACAGTTTCGCTACAATTGGGCAAATGTTATTAAAAACATAACTGAAAAGTCTGACAAGCCATCCTGTCTCAATAAGAAAAAAACCCACATGCACAAGAAAGGAGATGTGATCATTGTACTTACGTGCAATGCTAGTCAAATCTGTAAACCTTCCTGTAGCTGCTGTGCATCACTCCAACATGCACTAAGCTTAATGCCTACTTCAAACAGATGGCAAAGATGGAGGCCTATGCAGGGAACACTTTTTTGCCACTTCTGCCCTGGGCACTTGGGCCACAACAGCGCTGCTCTCCTCCAGCTGCCAGCAACTGAGGCAAACATCCTTTGAGGCCACAGGGAATAGAAAAACAATGTAGGTGTACCTGCCATCACTCGTGCTTGTCTGTGAAGTGAAGAACATTAGATCAGTACAAATGCACAATGCAAAGTTCCTTAAGTAGCAAGGAGAATAAGAAGAAATAATTACACAGGCACTGTCATTCAAAATGTTCTGAACTGTGAGCTAATGTGTTAAGTTCAACTGCATACCTGTCACTCAGTCACTACTACACAACCTCTGTGTTTCACAGAGGAAATTACCTGGGTCCAAAATGACTTTGCTGTGTTTGGGAAATGAAAACCTGTGTGATGACTCTACCTTTCCTGCACCTGAGTGTCAGTCACAGATGAAATGCTAGCTGACTGAAACTGCCAGGGAAGGCTACAGCTAGGTAGAAAGCCCTTTTAACAAACAAACAAAAAAACAGAGAATGTCACTTACTTGCCAGCACTGTGTCAGTCTTACAACTCTGAGATTGTGCTAGTTCAAACAACGGCAGCTACACTCTTTGATGCTTTCAGCTACCCAAAAACCATATGATTGCCTTGTAGATGCCCACCAGGGTCATGGTAATGCTTGCTATAATCACTCTAAATCCTGATTATTCGAAGGGCCTGTAAGAAGGTTAAAAGCTCTCTGCTGCTAGACAGATTATCAAGAAAGTATCATAATGCTGAAGAAAAAATAAAATGCACTGGATTAATCAGCTCAGGATAAAATAAAGAGGAAAGAAACTCACCAACACCTACAGCTGTTCTTGCACTTCTTTAAACAACCACAAGATGACATCCTAAGCCTCATGTGCGCACAAAGTCGATCCAGCATCTCGTTCTGTTATTCCAACTCTAAATACATCTCACATATGGAAAGGTACAGTAACATGTAGTCAATATTTCATAAAAACATAGTTGAGTCATAAAGTACATCATTGCTGCTGTGGGTATTTGGAAATCACAGTCATGAGCACCTCTGGGACTTACTTGTTAAACAGAGACACCAGAAAAGTGACTCAGAGTGAAAGCAAGTGTACTTTTAAGTGTAGTGCTGCTGTGTACATAAGACTTCCACTCTGTGCCATTAGATACCTAAGTAGTTGTTAGTGACTTACTTGAAAGCAGAACCAAATAGTGAGATGGCAGCGTTCAATGCTGATAGAATCTTGCATAATCGCTAGCTCAGATAGCCCTGGGTAAGAGCTGGTGCTTGTAGCTTTCCATTTCTCAGTGTTCTCTGCAAAGGAAGTTCTCAGGTACACAAAACAGGGAACTGCACTAGAAAAAAAAAAACTCTACAATTTTATACGCATTAAAAAATGGGGATAGAAGCTCTGTCATTTGAGTCCAACGCTCTGACTACAAAGCCACCCTTTGAAAAAGTCTGTCTCCCAGATACAGCTTTGCTGCAGCCAACAGATGAACTCCATTGGCAAGTGCAAGATGACAAACACAGCAGAGTAAAAAACACATTTCTGGAAGCCACTGAAAAAAGGAAGAAAAAAATCCTCTGAATGAATTACAATTGCTTATGAAAGACTCCAAGGTAGCTCTATTTCTTTCCCAGTCCTGAAAGGTATGAGCACTAGCAACAAAAAGCACAAAGCATTCAGGACAGTCAGGAGGTACACAGACTCCTGATATAGAGCAGTGCGGCAGCCAGCCACCGCAAAGGCATCCATAGAGCACAGAGTCGAGCGCGCTCACCGAATACAGTATCTTCCTTCCAGGGAGCTACCTAGAGATGGGCAGTGACGGGCAATGAGCGTCGAGCGTGTCTTACACTTTGCCCTTAACTTAAGGCAGCAGGGAGCTGCCAGCATCCACTTGGGATCCACAGACCGAATAGGGCCCTTCTCGTTCCTTTCTGCAACGGCACTGCTGCTATCTCGTAGGAGTGGTGGACACCGTTCCCACCAATGCTGTTTTAGTAAGGGCACGCACAGCCAGCTAGCAGATTTGGGTTTAAACCCTTCACACATAGAAGCGAACAGAACCTGCACTTCCAGTTTCCTGAGTAAGAGCTGTAGCTACAAAGCTACCGTGTTCAAACAGAACGGAAGACACAACCACCATCTTTTAAAAGAAATGTCCTGTGTTCAGTACTGCAGATAGTTAAGGAGTACAGGCAGGCATGCTTACTCTGCCTGCTGCATCCAGCCCAGGCCTTCAGAGACACTGAATCATTCAGCCACAATCAAGCTTAGGTGCCAAGCTGCTCAGCCCTGAGAGGACACGGATACTTGCAGGAAGAAGAGATGCAGAATTATTAGTGGCTGAGGAGCTGATTTAAAGCTTAAGCACATCTGCTGTTAGGCAGTAATGGAACAGTTATCATTCTGCACTTAAGCATCTGAACTCCCCTCAGTTCCTCTTCTCAGCAGAAGACAGCCATGTCCTCTATTGGATCTGACCCTTAATGTCATGAAAGCAGCTCACCAGGGAAGAGGGTTTGGGAAAATTAACAAAGTTATAGACACCATCCAGCAGGGAGCAATAAATAAACCATAAGACACTAGAATCTTTTTTGTATCAATAATAACTTATGTTCAAACTTCATGTTCGGTTTTGTCACAGGTCTCAAAACAGGCACATTACAAAGGAATAAAGATTCAAAGATGGACAACTAAAGTAATCACAAGCAATCAAGTATGATAAGGACTCCTGTACAAGAAAAGATTAAGAGGTCAGCACTAGACCCAAAAGTTACAGAGTAACAGGAGAAAAACAGATATCTGAAGTAAGCTAAGGAGATGTAGAGAACGTATAAATCAGATGCCTTTCTTCAGGGAATGTATTAAAATCATGCATGTGTACACCTGAACACTCCTTCTTCCCTCAAAACATTGCAACCAAAAGACAAAAAATTTACATAAACTTAGAGGAGACATTCTTAGTGCAAATTTCAGCTAACTGTTGTAACTCATGATCACAGCAAATTGTTTGGTTTAGTAAGGTTAAAGAAAAGGTGTAGTAACTCCTGCATTTACATATTAGAACAACATTATGCAGTACACTAGTTCTTACACTAGTTTGCTGAATTGGATGATTACTGGCAGAAATTCCCAATAAGGTATTCCACATCATATCTAGCACTGTATGACTGGGAGCAGGATTATACATTCACAGCTGTGAGACACCCTTCTCTGCAGGGTGAGAGTTCCCTTGTTCCCTTGCCTTGAGGGCATACTCCTCCCTGTTGCTCAGATTACCAGATAAAATACTATGAAGAAGTGATGAATAACACTCATTAAAAGATCGTGGATGAACTTCAGAGTCACCATTTCAATGGGGCCATGACTTGACAATACATTGGCTTTGGTGGCATTACTCAGTTTAGGTATTCATTCCTACTGACTATGGCAACTAACAATATCTGGGCTAAAACAAAAGAAAACAATACTAACTTCACCCTACACCCTTTCTACAATTTTATTTTGGAATTATTCTCCTGCTTGCTTCAATTCTTAGCACCATAGTGTGTTGATATTATTCTGAGGTATAGCCTGAAAACAGAGTATAATCTTAAACTGCCATCTCGACTAAAGAAAATATTCTCAAGTTGAGTCTCAAGTTAGCCAATTCCTTTGCCCCACGATTGTTTCAGACTGCAGGCAGACACAGGGAGACAAATATACATCAACTTTGCAAGAATGACCTTTAGAAGAACTTCTTTGCATATTGCAGAACAAATACCACGGAGGAAAAAAGTAAAATAAAAAAGAGCATGTACTTAGCCACCTGCTCACATAGGGACCAAATGTGGGAGGACAAGGCAAGCACGACAGCTAAGCAGTCAATATAAAGAATACTTTAAGAAGCCCAACTGGTATTCTAAATGTAAAAGACAAATATCAGTGCATGCCAAAACAATGGAAGCTATAGTTTTTAGTAAAATCTTAGGCATCGTGTTATGCTTGGAGAAATGCATTAGGCTCCTGCAGCAAAATTCCCCATTTGCTAGTCCCATTTCCCAGATTCCAAGGGAGAAGCTTTGCAGAAGTATTTTGCATATGAATCTGCCCTGCTCTTACTCCACAATACACGAAGCCTTTGTTTTAACTAAGGTGGTTAACAAATGTTTTGTTCAGACAGTGATCTGACTGAGAACTGATAGCACAGTTAACTAGGGCGTTATGCCCTTAAAGTTCAAGAAACACTCACTGGACTCCAAAGGCTACTTATGGACTTAGCACCTCTGTGAACTCTAGCTATTAGCTCCCGCTCTGAATCTCTGACACTCCCTGGCCTGGCAGAAGAAATCGATTTCATTGTTTTCTTTTTCAGAGCTAAGAGTTCCTGTTTGGGAGTAATACGAAGCTGATTAAACTTTTAAAACTAATCCTGCCCACATCAGGTCCATCTAGCCAGAAATATATACATTTGCCACATAATCCAGCTGCCCTCATGCAAAGACCTGCACAGTGTAACTGCTGCTGTCAGAGTACTAAGAAAGAAAAAGACTGAAACAAGTATCTATGCAATTAACAGAGGAACCTGAACACCTAGTCAGCTCTCCATCTGGTGTTGCCCAACAGGGGCTCTGCTATCGGAGACTTATTCCAGCTTTTGGTTCTGCTTCTTGTCTTAAAAATTCCTGAAACAAAATGATGATGGTCACAATGTGCTGTGAGTTCAAACACAAAAAGTAGAAAGGTAGAAGCAATAAAGTAGAAAGGTAGAAGTAATCAGCTTTTGGAAAGGCTTTTGCTTTTACTTCAGTTGTGTAGGTGCGTGTGCTTTTAATTGGAAATAAGACCTCTCCACTAAGCTTGCTCTGATCCATGCTGTGCCTGCTTAAATACTGCCAATGAATTTGAATAGTCAAACAAACCTCTGTCCCTCCCCAAACATCCACCATTCACATTAAATAAAGTACATAACAAGAGAGGGAAAATAGACCTGAAAAGATCTTATTTCCAAATGTAAATGTCCAACCTGAGGACAACTATTTTCATGCAAATATGAATTCTTCTTGCCCATATACATAGACGAAGAATTATCTGTTCACTTAACACTCTAAGCCTCCCTTATGGATGAACAGGGAAGATCAAATTAAAGGAAAATGGAACGGAAATCTCCCAAAGCAACAGAAGAGAAACTATCTCCCTTGCTTCCAAATTAGCAGGAGATAATGAAAGTAACCTTGTGCACTCCGGACAGGCAATAACGAGCGGAGAACACTGGGTGAAACCCCAAATCCATCTTACACAGCAAAAGCCAGGCCAGCCTGCCAAAACAGGGGGAACGCTGTTGCTAGCATCAGTTCTAACTACTGACCTGCTCTTTGTCTCTTCTCGAGCACATAGAAGAATGTCTTCAATTCAATCAGCCTCCAAATCAATCTTACATGGCAAAGATGCTCATGCAGGGTTACCTGAGAGAAGGTTACCTTTGCAACACCGTTCTTCAGCAGTTGCTCAGCCTGTGGCCACCTGCTCAATAACATCTTAACTACTTTATACATACCCAGTGCTGCATGCCACAATTGGCTCAATATTCACCCTCTCCTCCCTCCCCTCTTCTTTTTTTAAATCTTAGTCTAAAAGCAAATAAAATGAGGGAAAGAAAAAAAATCCATTGCTGAACTGTGAAAATAATGTCACTGTCAGTTTTACTAATAATCATGAAAACCAGTTTCAATTAAATGTTGCAGAGACCTAACAGAAATGATTGCAGCAGTAATAGGTACATCTTGACTGGGCAGAGGAACCTACTACCTGATGCAGTGCTGGAGCTGTTACAAGCTCTCAGCAGTACAAGCCAGGCTCTACCAGGAGCCCTGCCCTTTCTTCTGCAAAAGATGAATAAATCTACAACATTTTAACTGAAGGTACAAGATCAATAAACTTACATTTTCTACTTCTGCATAATCCTTCCAATAGAATAAATTACAGCAACCCTGATGAACTGAAACAGATACCGTTTCTCCTTTGGTGATAACCAAATAAGCTACTCCAAGATGTATACAAGGTACAAATTGCTTCTGTTAATTCACATAGGCAAGGCCAGTTCATGACAAGCTATGAATTCAGGTCCTGGCCCTGTTTTTTCAATTGTTCAGCAGTATGTCTAGGATAAAAGTAAGATTACAAATTTTCAATTGTCTGTACAGAAAACATCTGACCCGTACTTTCTGCCACCCTATAAAATCAACAAGCATTAGACAAATTACTGTCTTCCCCCCCCCCTTTTGTTTTTTTAACCAGAAAACCAGCTGGACCTGAGGAGAACAAGACGAAATGCTAATCAACACATCTAGTCTACTCTGACACTGTGCAGTCTGCACTGCTCCAGCTTTAAGAAAATAGTGAAAAAAACATATGGAAATAGTTGGCAGACATAACACCATAAAACGAACTCTGATGTGAAAGCCAAGCACTAACATGAAGATACTGTCTACAGAAGATCTTGATGAACCTTAGTTTTACTGGACTGGCATTTTTCATATGAGCTATTTGTAAATTTCTTTTATCTTTGCCTGAATTATATGAGCAAGAGACTGAATAACAGGGAAGGAAACAAAAGAAGAGGAGACACAAATTAACACTGTATTGAATTATGCCATATAAGGCACCGCCTTATAGTGATGTGGATGGACACTTAGCAGAATTTTCATACTTTCTGATGCCAGGAAGAAGATATATTAGGAACAAGGCCAATGATTTATGTTCCTCTTGGGGTGGGGAGGGGGGGAGAATCACACTAGAAAGTAGTGATCTGGTCAGAATAACGTTATTCAGTGAACGCAACTGCTTCTGTGCACTGGTATCAAAGGACTCCTCTTCAAAAATCTTTTCCAAAAATTGACATTATTCATCCATGCCTGTAAAACAAGAAAGATCACAGCAGGCCAAGTTTCTCACAAACACAATACCACTTACTTTGACGAAGTTACGTCAAGAAGAACCTCTCTCCTCTTTACATGCAGCATTTCGCATTACATATCAGATCTGCTCATACAGATGTCAGTGTATCTTCTCATCTACCACTTCTACTGTAGATAATCTGGTATTAACAATACCTGAAAATCAAAAATAGCCCCTGTAAGTGAAATTGTGAGTTTGGAGTTATGTCGTTTGGTTCCTTCAGTGAGTACATCTCTCTGGAAGACTGACATGTGACTTAAAGATCAGTACTTTTAACCCTTTTCAGAGCAAAACAGTATGTATCACAGAAAAATGGATTCTAACCTCAACTTATGCTAACTCTGAATTCAGACTGACTCAATTTAAATCAACTACTGGGCATAGGACACAGGACCACTGACCAAATCATTAATGAAGGAAATGGGATTTGGGGAGGATTTGAGGGGGAGGAAGAATTGGTGAAACAATTAGCATCAGCCTGTGACCTGACAGATAAATATTTGTAAATGATGGTGGCCTTAAGAAATCTCATGAAGGTAAAGTGAAGTTAACATTCATTTTCTTTTCTGGGTAGTCTTCTATTCATTGCACAAAACAAAAAGAATGGGGAGGAAAAGATAAAAAAAAGTCTAGAGAGGGCATCGTTAACCCCAAGTATGTTAGGAGAGTGAACAGTCAGAGTTAGGAGAATGCAGAATCTCACATCCCAGTGATAAAAAATGTACAGAGGAAGAATGATTCCTGAACAGGTTCTTTTGTGAATGTGCTCAACCTCAGCAGTCTCAACTCCCACACAACTCTTCAGCCACACACTGCTCTTAAAGTCTGTTTCCGCTTCTCACCACAGCCCTTGAACAGCTGGTGCAAAATATCCAAAGAATTAGAGATGCAAAGACAACCGTGGTGACAAAATGGTGAGAACACAGCGCTGTATAGCTACACTAACATAAAAACAATGCCACAGAAGACGAGGCATTTTCTTAAAGATGCTTCAAAGTTCTTCTTAGTAGGTATTGCCTTTACAACACTGTCTCCTTTTTTTTTCCATCTTGCAACAAACTACGTTACTTCAGATTGTGGCTTTTTTAGTTCATTTCCCTCCAGAAATTCTTCCTTTACTTTCTTGCACTCTGACATGGTGACTGGAAGGTTCTCGTTCGTAACACAGACAGCATCTTCTAAGTCAACATGTTTGTGTAGTATCTCTCAAACATTATTTATAACTGCGAACTTACCTCAAATTATTCATAAAATATTTTACTCTAAACAAAAGCCAGTGAAAGTTTAGAAGATCTAGTTTTACTATGGATTATTTTACTTCTCAAGCCGTTTGCAAATAAACGGCTAGAAGGCGTATACTGAATCTCCTTTGTGGAGATCTGTAGATTCTGGAGAGGGATTTCATATCAATTCTGAAATGTATCTGAAAAGGCCAGAATGGACTCTGAAAGTCCTCTGCTTTTTGTTCTGCACTCAAATCCACAAGGTGACTGTCTAAATATCAAACTGGTATCTGAATATTTTAGCCTTTCCTTCCCAAGGTTCCACAAAAAAGCTCAGTTTCTTTGGTTTGGAAGGCTAGGTTACTTGATTTGTTTTTATTTTAATCAACTAGGTCTTCTCTTATGCTTGAAATACCTTAGGATAAAAACCTTTAATCAACTCCTTACTGTTTTAGGTCACATCACTACCCTCTTTGCTTTACACAGGCTAAATCTCCACTGAATTCAGTCTGCAAACACTGAAGAGGATCTGAACTCCAACCAGCACAGAAAGCAGTGTGATGTTTACTAGTACTTATTACGACACTCATGAAAGTGCTCATTCTCAGAAGACAGTTCATTCAGACTCTAGATTAATCAGCTCCTACCTCCCTTCAGTAAGACTTGGCTGCAGCCCAGCCCCCTTAAATATGTCATAGAGAGCACACGATACTTCACAAAACTTGGAGGAACCTGTGAAAACCTTATGAACAGTTACCATGGCAAGCAAAGGTGCACTGGCTACTTTTTTTTCTTTCAGCACAAAACATTATCTGTGATTTTTGTTACACACATAGCATCTTCCCTGCACTACTCTAGACTAAAGAGAACAAACAGTATTCCCATTTTGCAGTGAGAGGAAGGAAAGAGATGCATCATTATTAGACCGTGCTAAGTGGTATGCTAGAAGCTAAATGTAGGCTTGATCTAGCTGTCAGTGGAAATGGATAAGACCCTCCTAGACAGGCTTGATGAATGCTTTGATATATGCATTTTAAAACAATGGCTCCAGACTATAAAAGCACTGTTTATGAAAGGAAACATACTCTGCTTTAAAAATCCATTACATGCATTTCAAAGGAAAGAAACTTCATTGCAGCAAATACACTACTGAAAATGTTTCCAAGATACAAATATCTCATCCACAATTCTTTCTTTCAGAACTGTAAGCAAATTATTAGCCCTTCTGAACTCGGAGTCTGTAGCCTGTAGTTAACATGACGTTACTAATGCGTTTATAAACACCAGGCTCCAAACTCAACAAGGAGATATTCCATCATAATTTAGATCTCTCATTATTTTCACCACCCTGACGAACAGGCTGTCACCAGCAGAGTGTTTGACAGTTTACATTACCTGCAGACATGAGTTCATGTCAATTCAATTAAGAAAGATTAATTCCAGAACTGACAATGCATAAATATTTTTAAATTACACCTGGCCTTGTTGGCAGTGCTTGCTACAAGACTGTCTTTAGAAGAGAGAACACGTCTTTAGCCTCCTGGGCAGAAAGGGAAACTAGGACGAAAGTGAAAGAAAGAATGCTTTATAAACTCAGTATTCCATTATACTGCCCAAGTTTATCCTTTTTTAAAATCCTCCCTCCCCCCTGTCCCCCCCCCAAGAAGCAAATTTCTCTCTCATTTGGCTGTTACTGAATGAAAGGAAACAGGAAAGATTTGATCCAAACAGTTGCTGCCAGAAAATTGTCAGAGACATCTTCAGGATAATTGTTTTGCTGACTGGTTTAAGTCTAATTTGTGTATTCAGATACCATGGTGATAGATACCATGGTATGAGAACCATATGAAAATGCAGATAGATAACATTTGACATTTATCTTCATGAACAAAGATCTGGGTAACACCCCACTGACTGCACTTCTGATGAGTTAAGATAAATGTCACATCAGACTAAGCCATCTTGTATTCTAGTGAAACACTCTTACTCTTGGCTCTGGAGTGTAGTAATAATGTCTAGCTTCAGTGCATATGAGCATGCTTTATCAAGCATGGGATGATAAAATGACTTGCTCACTATCATCAAATAGGTCAAGAGCAAGAAGAGAATTAAGATTCTTATATTCTGGTCCAGGGTTTCACCTAATAGGACAAACTTTCTCTGAGATGTCAATGCAACAATCATTGTCTGAAAACACACTGAAAGAGCAAAAACTCTCTCTGCTGTCTAAGCCAAATCAGAGTTATACCTGAACCAGTAAACTCTGCTGAGAAAGAGTGCAGCCCCACATCAGTATTACCAACCTGCTTTGGGGACCTAGGCAGTATCTCTGTGCTGAATTATGCTGAATTACGCAGTTGCACCAAATTTGGTGATACTACCCTTGGCTTAGGTACAGGTTCTTGCAGAAATGTTCAAACACTGACCCAATTCAGAGTTTTAGCTATGTTTCCTAGAAAAAGGAAGCTTATGCTATCATATTCTTTGTCTATCGATCCCTCTTCTTGGTCCTTTCTTAGTAAGGCTTGAAGCTGCTAGCCAGGTTCCATCTCACACACATAAGGCTAGGTGACCAACAGCAAGCATATATGAAAACGCAGGATGGATACAATAAACTAAGCACGTTCATGTTGTGCAATGCAGTAGCTAACTTTTACATACCTGGATCTAGCGTACCTCTCCTCCTAGACAGGAGGCAGAGCTTATTAGGGGCCTTCCTCTATGAAATATGCAGAGTGAATTACACAACGCAAAATGAAAGCAGAAGTAGCCATCCTGCAGAGCAGCCTACCTGACCAACAAAGAAGCACTCAAGCTTCATGCTCTGAAGGACTCACTCAGCTTCCCTCACAGCCCTAACCTCCTCTGTAAAGTAGAGGAAAGCATCAAGATTGATGCTTAGCCCACTCAACAAGAAATTTTAGCCTCCAAGAACTGTTCTTCGTTCTACCCAAATATTACCTTGTGCTCATGCTGCTTTCTTTCAGTCTTTTTTTTAATGCTGAATTGTAATTGCATGAATCTAGTAGTTCACCACTACTATTACCATAAGCTAGCTGAACAACACCTTTCCAGATTTTATCATCGGCCTACGGAAAAGCTTTCAGTTCTACCCAGAAATTTTTTCAAAGGCTAATGACTTTTAAAATGTGCCAGGGAAAAGAAAATGTTATGAAGGCTAAACCTTTTTAAGTCACTTAGGAAAATGTCAAAGTCACTAAAACTCACTTAAGTCAATAAGAGGAGTGCCAAAAACAGAAACCCGAAGAAAATGAAACTGGACTCAAATGTTACTGAGGCAGCATCTTAATCTTCTCAAATGCTCAACTCCCTCCCCTTCTCAAGTAAAAAAAAAAAAAAAAAAAAGTCTATGTTGACAGCAAAAGAAAAACTCAGCCTCTATGCCTCTATATAAACACAAGAGGAAGATGCTCTCGTGTCTTCAAAACAAACTCTATATACATGCATATCACTGTTCTCACTTACCTGATCAAGCTTTACTAGTATATATTACATCTGGTCGCTGCACATATCAAAGCTACCCTCATAAGACTCTACTGTTCTTCTGACAATGGGACCTCGTTCTGGGTTTCCTGTTTGTGGTGAACAGGGACTTGGCCTTGTGAGACTAAACTCCATCAATATGAGTTCAGTGAAGTGGAGAGAACTACAGCTGAAACAATTTCTTTGGTGGGCCTTCATTAGATCAAGATTTAATGCATTTAGATTCTTAAGTCCAGAAGAGCACTAAAGAAATCTGTACTTACAGAAATTTTATGAAAAGAAATTTGAAGAAAAGAATACCTACATCAATAAATAGTGCCAAGTCATTAGAAATATATAGTTATACTAGAAAAGGAATACAAAATTAAAAATATCACTATGTTCCTAGGAACCACCATCATTCTGTGGAAATGATGTTTAAGTGTGCATTGAGAAAATAGTGACAAATTACATTAAAGTCATGCAGGATAATGCTAGAAGTGCATGAAGCAATTAGGATTTAGTTTTGAATCAAAACATTTCAGATGCACTAGAAAAAAATTAAGAAAGGGGAGCAGTAAAATCTAGCAGAATGTTTCCTTGAGAATCCTCAAAATTCCAATCTAAAGCATAGCTCTTCCAAAACTGATATGGAGAAGATGGGAAAAATTAGTTTACAGATTAGTTATTTAAAGGCATTTGAAATTCATCATCATTTAGCATTGATTGTGGAGTAATCATTCTGTTCAACTAGCAGATTAGA
Source organism: Rhea pennata (assembly GCF_028389875.1). Taxonomy (NCBI): domain Eukaryota; kingdom Metazoa; phylum Chordata; class Aves; order Rheiformes; family Rheidae; genus Rhea; species Rhea pennata. The sequence goes on along the minus strand of NC_084669.1, from coordinate 18,117,324 downwards.
TGAAAGAATTATTTATTAGATGACTGAAATGAAAACTCTCACAGGGAAGTATCACCTGTTTTCCTGTAGTTTACCTTTCTGGACTAATACCTTCATGCTATTTAATTACTCCTTTTGTTTTTGATTTTAATCAAAACCTCCCTTTATGAAATAAAAAATGAAAACTTTAATCTTCGACATGTTTAAACGTCTCATTCAAAAAAAAAAAAACATCTAATAACCTGAAGTTTCTAGGAATTAACTATTTGTTGCCACATTTCAGTCAGACTGATGAGGTCTCTGCCTTTAACAAGTTTCCACTTGAAGTATTTGGGGTTAGCTGCTACGAAGAGGCTCTCTTTACACTGTATCAGTAAGTCAAAATTCAGACACCATTAAAGTAAACCTCGGGCAGACTATTGGCTCTAAGTATGTGCTGAAGTACTGAAGAATCCCTGAAAATGCTCAGTGAGCCACACAACCGTAAGGGAATTCACAGAATCAGAACACTGAATGGAAGGTCACCTAAATTAGCTACTAGGAGAAATGAAACGGGCAGAAACCTTGTAAGAAAAATAACCTATCTCTGCTCAGCACTGGTCATGTCCCTTCCCAGAGGTAAATGCCTATGTCAGATCCGCTGTTTCTTATGAAGAATAATGGAATACAAGAAAAAGAGGACATGCTGATTCTGCAGGGGAATATCTATTTTCAAGCCCCTATTTCTAAGGGCTGACTGATGATCTAAAGCGGATGTTACGCCTGCCCACAGCTTTTTAAGTGCAATAAAATATGATCACAATACACGTAGAAAACTATATTTGACATGCAGTCACTAAGAATGACTATTAGACTGGGCCACAAAGACGGGCAGGAAAACCCAGCAATGACGACAAGCAAAGTTAAGCTGCACATATCTTTATCCTCAGGAATGTAGGATGCACTCCAATTGGGCAGTCTGTTTTACCTTGCATTTGTTTAGGATAGTTACTATTCTCCAGGTAAAAGAGAGAGAAAAAGAGAGAGAGAGTTGGTAACTACCAGCTCAAATCCAATAAATGGAAACTTGAAATGTAGCAAAACAGTTAAAACTGTTAAAAACAGTTGCAACAGCAATCTTGACAATGCCCTTAATAACCAAGGGCATCAGCTGATCATTTCATAAACAGAGCCCTAAGTTTCTTCCTGAAACCTGACCCTATCTATCCTCTATTTTTCCTGATACCATTCAAAAGGGGAATGAGGAAATCCTCTCTTTTGTCAGATTAACACAAATGGGAATTCCTAGCTCTCTGGGAGAATCCAATTCTATGGTATTTCATCAAAAAATACCAGTAAAGGAGAAATGCTAAACCTCAGAGGAGATCAGGTACATTTTCTGGTTTCTAATCTCTCCTTCTAGCAACTCAGATTTTTCACAATCATGTCTGCGAGTGTAATGTCTTAAAGAGTCACAAGGCAAGTGGCACTTCCACAGAGCACTCACCACTCCCCTATTTCCCTAACCTATTTCTAAGCTGAAATATTTGACAAATTCATGCTTCCACAAAAGTAAAGCCTCGATTCTTGGAAAACTTAACCAGACACAAGACAGTAAGTAGTACGTAGTACCACCTGATGGTTTATTGTTTCTCTCTGTAATGCATCAGGCAAATAACTGTTCCTAATAAAAGCCCAGGAGCAGTTTGCTGGGAACATCGTTCTTTATTGTTCACAGAAAAGCCTTCAATAGGACTGAAACAGAATATAGCAGCTTCTCCAGCCTCCCTTACAAGAGCTCATTGAGTACGACCTAACCTGACACCGGCAGGACACAATTTTGCAACCTGTAGGTGAGATTTAAAGGTGTATTTTTCAACTCTTTTGGGAAGGGAAGAGAAGGAAGCACCACAGGTTTTCCAGTGGTTCTCCAGAGACATCAGAAACTTTTTGTAGAAAGACTATATGCAGAATAATGCATGCACATTCTATTTTTGTTTTTAAAGTCATCTTTTTACAGACTCCCAGTCACCTGCAGACGACAGGTTGAAAATTGCCAGTTTAGAGAACATTCTGCTATGAAAGATTGTTTACTTATTTTTCTCCCTTTCCAAAACTATTCATCCCAAACCCAATACTTTGCTAGGCAATGGACCACAGAATCTACTTTATCTCTTTATCTAATTTGGTCTGTCTGCAAAGAGATTAGAATCACCGTGTGGTCATCCAGGGTAATGGAGAACCTAGATACAGCAAAACATAGATAAAGCAAGATGTGCCACTCACACTGCCTGACGTACAGTGGGAGCGTAGAGGAGAAAGCAAGCTCAGCGACCACACTGACCCCTGAGAACAGATACACCACCATGCCCACCAGAGTGGCAAGTAAACCAGCATTATGCTAAGTAGGACATGGCTCTTCGGAGAGAGAGCAGGCTTCCCTATAACCTGAACATGGTTCACCAGACACCTGGTTAACGGAAAAGTGGCTATTATCTTGGTAAGCTACACAGCAAATGCCAGGATGCTGCCTTTTATATACTACCTAATCAAAGGCTTAGGTAACATCATGAACATTTTAAGGAAGCAGTAGAAATATCACTGCTTTCTTGGACACTGCTGTTAGCCAACCTAAAAGAATTCAAAGAATTCAAATTCTGGTTACTCGGATGTTTAAGTTTCTTGAGCGATGTTTGTGGTTTGGAATTCTTTTTTTTTTTTTTTTAAGACAGATTTTCTTGAAACAAACCTCCTCCAACAGACACAAACAATAAGCTTGGGATCAGATGACAAATCTGTTGATGCAAATTCTGGAGAAAAGTCAAAACAAATCTATTTAAAAATCTGTATTAAAATAGATTTTGTTTATGTGTGTGAAGACAGTCTCTTTTCTCTTGCTTCCTTGCTTGACCATTTTTAAACAGTTGACTAGTTTAGCTATGCTACCTTTCAGTGTAATCTGTACTTGCCTTAGCTGGCGGAGAGGCAGCATCACCACTTGATGTATCAGGAAAGCATGGGGGCTTAGACTACGATTTCTGTCAAGGAGTAACAACATGGTCACTACATCCAAATCCAGGTATTTGAAAATCTGCTGTTCTGAGTTTTCAGCCAGAAGTCCTGACTCTTACCAAAAATCATCCAACTACTATAAAATACAGTAGCTGATAAATCTCTTCTTTGATTTAAAGCTTTTTAAGAAGTCCTTCTTAAAGACTTCTGGGATCTAAACCCTATTTGTTGTAATTCCCACTCATGCAGCTTCATTACGTAATCTGTTTCTGCATACAGAAAGTAAATGATTAAAAAAAAAAAAAAAAAAAAAAAAAAAAAAAAAAAAAAAAAAAAAGCAGCATGAGTGCAACAGCAGAAAACATTGCCAACCTAGCTCTTTCATTCATTTAGTAACTTAGTAACTGTTCTGGGCATATTAACATGCACTTTACTAACAATTTTGCAATCTGCAGAATAATGTGATTTTTATGAAGTGATGATATAGAAGCAAATGGCAGCTAAAATAACAAGAACATAATGATTCATTTTATGTCATCCTCTGCAAAGAATTTGCCTCATACAGTATCTGAATTGCCAAAAAAACCCACCATTTTTATTTTTCTACAGCTTCTCCATAATATGCAGGAGATAAAAGCTCACTGCATTGTCCTTCTTAGGGACAACAGTACCCTGTGAGAGCAAGTGTCTGTCACACTACAGGTCACACTGCTATTGTTCTTGTGAGCAGATTAAAGACATTGCAGGCTGCAACATCCTAAAGCTGGAAAGCACAAAGTGAACAAGAAGGTGTAACAGACATTCTTGCTTTTGATTTATGATTCATGATCACAATGGAGATACTCAGAGGCTCTGGTACAGCAAGATTATTGGCAGACTAATCAGCATTTTTATCAGAAGCCTAGACAAATTCCCAAATAAGCCTGGGACAACAAAATAGCTTGCAACAAAAGAGAAAGTAACTACTACAAAAACAAAAAAAAACAACTGAAGTATTTGTACACAAGTGTAAAAACAGAAGAAAGCTAGAAGAAAACAGAATATAAAAGTTATATGAAAGATTAAGAAAGGGTTACACAAGACATAACAAGGCACATGTGTGCAGTTAAAGCAAATATCCAAAAAAAAGAGAGTAGCTACAGAAAGCATTAGAATGGGCAAAACAAAATAATAAAAAGGGCAAGTAGAAATAAATAAAAACATTCTTCCTCCCTTTGTATTCCATCTGTTTAGCTTGCCAAGTTTTTAAGCACAGTGCTACCTTCTTCTAACACACACAGCACTAAAACTTTCAGACACTACAGAAATAAATAAATACTTCAAGAGAATCGCAGTGCAGTCTGTGGCAGATGGCGCAGTATCAGAACAAAGAAGGCACTGAAAGGCTAATATATTTAAGGTACCTTACATATTGGGTTTGGTCATGGAGAGGTGGTTTTGTTCTGACTCTCTTTGAAAAAAAAAAGTATAATCTACATCCACGAGTAGTCTCTGCATCAGGCAACAGAAGACCTCCCTCTTAGATGCTTAAACCTCTGTATGTTTTCCTGAGTCAATCTAATATGACCATAGGGAAAATCTATGATCCTTAAAAGAGGGGCCAGGAATGACATTAAATGGCATACTTTACTGTTAACTTTGAAAGCTGCTATTTGAATCCTGTATAGCTTTTATCCTAAGATCAGGTTTCAGTACAAGTGGTTTAGTGACTATTAGTGAATGGAGGTGGGTAACTTCTTTATTTACTTGCCTTTAAACCTCAAAATATTAACAAGTCCCTTAAATTAATAAGGTCCCTCATATTTTAAAACAGTTTCTCATCTGCATGAGCCAAATCTAAGTAACATCTTCCAAGCAGAGAGCATGTTTGTCATTTTTAAAAGTCTACTCTAGGCTACATTAAAATAAATAGGGATGGGAGAGTTGCTTTTAAAAATTAAGGAAAAAAATAAATCTATTTTGCTCCTTTGTACTTCTTGATTTTGCATCATTTACATTCTAAATTACAGACATTTTGTGCATTTCTTGCCTGAGCAAGAGCCACTCATCAAGAGATGTATTAAAACGTCCTACTGTGATTAAATAATGCGAATGACCTGTCTTAAAAAGAGATAGGCAGCAAACTCAAAGTTACATCTGACACTTCATCTTCAACCCATTTTAAAGAGGAGGGGGGAGTTAAAAGCTACAAAGACTTTTTTTTCTATGAAACTGATTTGAGAGGGAAGCAGTACACTGTCTACAAGTTATGCCATCGCACTGTGACTCAAACAACTCGCCATCAGCCTGGACAGACAAGAGAACACACAGGATAACCCTGCATGCTGTAAGCAGTGATAACCCCAGTTCAGTAGCCGACACTGCTCCCAAGGAGCCACAGAGTCAGCACCAGGCTCGGGGAGCATGCTCCCTTTGGCTTTGATGCGTTCTGAACCAGACACTTCGAGGAGTAAGTGAAGACAAGCACAGTAATATTCCTGATATTCCCGATCCTTGGATTATTACAGACTTCAAGGCATTTCTAGATGTGCACGTACTGATTCCACTGGACTATTCTGTTTGTCCTCCTGCTCTCCTTACAGCTTCAGAGTACACATTCCCCATTCCCTTCCTCAGGCAAGGCAAAGCAACAATCAGGGATCGTATCACATTACGGCTTCAGCATGGCTCCGTTTTAGCAGCTGATGAAGTGATTTCAGGTGAATTATAAATCTCCCTCAGCTGAAAAACATTGTCATAATCTGTCCCTTCAGTAATCTCTCAAACTAGTGTATTTCAATGCTGCTGAAAGGTATTTCTAAAAACTGCTAAATTTCATCTTTTCTCAGAGAAGCAAAAACCAACAAATAAAAAAATATGAGGAGACAAGATTGTCCTAAAGCCTGCTCCCTTGAATAATCTAAGAGAGATTCTGAAAATTAGCTGGAGCTCTCCAACACCACCAAATCATCCCTGGAGCAAGTGAACCACAGATTTGGAAAGGAGTGATGACCAATGAGCTTGTGCTCAATGAGTATCAAAAAGGTCCAATAATTTGCCTATTACACCAGTGCCAAAGCAGAAAAAGATGCTCATTTACCAAAAGCATTTAAGCTATTGGGGTCCCTATCTTAACAGTAAGATTGCTTAGACATTTCTACTAGAGCAGATGTTTAACAAAGAAACTATTCTCCCCAGTGGAAAGCCAATACGTTTTCCTGACACTCCTCACAGCCAGAAGACAAAAGAATTGAGTAAACCACGAGATACTGTCTTGATCTGTAACAGCCTCATTAAGTGAAAATGCCGCCCTAACAGTCAGTGGACCATGAAAAAATGCCCAAAAGTGTGCTCAGCTTCCTACTTAAGTGGAAGCCAGATCTACTAGTCTTCATGTGCCTCTGCTCTTTTTCTTCTGTACGAGTTCCTCATCCAGAAAGCAAGATTACAGACACGTTGCTGACATCATGCAACTGCACTGCACTGGCAGCAATGGATCCCTGAAAACATTTCTGTAGGCATGAATAAGGAGGCATGGGCCTGAAATCAAGGGTATCTACAGCTCTTAAATTGCTGGCCAAAGGAACTTGATCACTGCTGGGTACACTCAATGCTGAATGGTGTCCCTCTAGCAGGTCCAAGAATGATGATGTGATGCCACTGAAACCCGCAGAATTCAGTGTACCAGGTAACCAGACAGTGCCATTCTGGACCATAAACAACTACCACAAAAGGAAAGAACACAGACTTACTTCCACGGACAATTAAGTGAGCAGGCTTGAACCAAGATTAGTGGTGCAAGAGATGACTAGCAACCAAAGCTGTTGACACAATTTGCTCTTTTTTTTTTTTTTTTTTTTCCCAGCAGGCATTCATGTGAACCCTTCACACCAAGGTTATATTAAGCAAAGTCAGAGGTCCGTCAAGGTTCTTTGTAAAGATCTTGTGGAGATCTTAGAAATGCCAGATTGCATGTAAAGGGAGAAAAGATATATTTTATTATCTCAGGCTTTTTAAAGATCCCACTTTGGACTCAGATGTTTGAAATCTAGTGTATTGGCTGTGCTGAAGCTGGGTTCTTGGTGTCTTAAGTCCATCGACCATTCAGCAAAAGGTTTGTAACGTTGATATCCCATTCCAACAACTATGAGATACAAAGGAGTACTGAGCTGAGAAATTACTTGGTGTATGACCCTTCCCAGAGGAAAACAGTATTAAGCATGAGAATCAGTCAAAGAATTCAGCTACCACAGGTGACAATCTTATCTTCAGGAACGCCATCTTTTCCAATGAGAAATGTTTATATAGCTGAGGAGTAAGTCAACAAGAGACAGATACATGGTAAAGGCTATCTGAAGACTGATGATAAAACAGCAGCAGACAATAAAGCATTATCAAGATCTGTGTTATTTCTCTACATGAGGATTTTTTTTAGCAAGGTGTCTCATCTCCCACACAGATTATGATTACACCTTCCATATAAAAGCGAAAAAAAAAAAAAAGAGGAAAGTCTCAGCAGCTACAGTGTAAATGCAGTTTAAACGTACTTTCACTTGAAGAACCTGGCTGGATCGAAATATCAGACATGATATATAGGATCCTGTATTACACTCAAAATAGACATACTTAGCTAATGACCATAAAACCACTCACTTACAGTTGAAGAGATTAAATATGAAAAACTACAACTCTTACTTGAAAATATGCATTGAGTAACCAGTGGGACTATGACCAAAAAGACTGGAAGAAAAAAAGTCCATCTATAAAGCAGAGAAGGCAAAAGTTCAAAAGGCCTTTCTTCCTTTCTACTTTAAGAGTAGAGATCTATAACATAAGAAAGACACAGAGAACAGGGCAAAACTACAAGGAATGAGAGTCCAGCAGCTAAGGAAGACAGGCCAAATAGAGACCAACTGTAGGACACTGAAAGCAGGAAATAGGTAACCTTTGAAACAAATTTGCCCCTAGAAATGGTAGACAGAGATGAGCAGTCATATTTTGCAAGGCAGCTATGTCCAGAGTTAAGCATGACCTCATGCCACATGATCTAATTACAGCCAAGTAGCTGCTCGGACTCTCTCCCTCTCTCCTTGCATCCATCTTCCCCGCTTAGACTAGGGCTCCATTTGTACCAGTAGGGAAACAGCTTAAGAATTAAAAACAAACAAACAAACAAATGTTTGGATGCAAACAAACCCAACAGTGGAGTAAGTGAGAAAGTGATGTGAAATCAGGTTGTTCCTCATGGATCTATTTACAGGAAAAGCAAGAGACAGACCTGGACAAAGATGACATGAGATTTTATTAGTAGGAAAAAATAAACAGCATGGAGTACACACTTTCTATGTAAAGAAAACAGAATTTCATATTTCTCTGAAATATTTTCTTAAGCTCATTTTAAATTTTCAATGACCCCCCCCAACCAGCACTGCTACATAATTACTTTTTGTTTTCCTAATATTTAAAGATAATCTTTAAATATCAAATTTAAATTTAAGTATTTAATATTTAAAGATTAAATTGTAAGATTGTAATATTTAAAGATAACATTAACATAACTTTAAATTAAACCTCATATTTGCAAAAAAACCCCACCTCTCAATCTGCAGATAAAGCAAAATCAACAGTTCTATGCCTTAATAATTAGGCTCAAAGAATTTGATCTCTTCAGTGGGTGAATAAGGCATCAGGAAAACTACCTATCAATGCAAGACGGTATCAACTTTTGTTTATGGGTATCTCAGAGCAACACTAACCATCTCAGCCAAGAAATTTCTAAACACAGGAGAACAGCTATTTTTGTGATTTCTTAAGACATTTGCATAATGTCTGTAAGAAGCCTAGAGCCTGACTCCCGTCACCCAGTTTTTAACGTCCCCACAAGCAAGCTTTGTTAGAACTCAAAAGAATTGTCTGAACACAACTATAACACGAGGAAGAATTCTGCATTAGTCTCATTAACACTGCTACTACTTGATGCATACTGTGTTTTAGTCTGACTTGTACTTTGTAGGTAGCTAAAAGTATCATGGCAAACATGCACGCGTGCACATACACACAATCTCCTGTTTGTATACGATCAGTAAATCTTAGTCACTTTATACAGAGCTCCAGTAGATAGGAAAAGATCTTATCCCTAAGATAAGTCTCATTATACGGGTCACGAATAACATTTGACAGGATTGCTGTGTCTCAAAATTGGACACTAACAAACAAGAGAGCTACAGAAGAGAGATAACAAACACAATGGACCAAAAGAGAAAAACATACATCCAAAGCACTACGTAACTGCCCTACTTCATTTATAAGAGAGCTGGCTAGTAACGAGCATTAATTTAGATTACTTTTCTAATGGTGTGGCATTATTCTAGACATACATCTTCAGTCAAAGCAGAATAGTGACACATTAGTTTATTTTTGTTAGTTCTATATCCAATGTAATTACAGAATTAGCTAATAAGCAAAACCATTTAGGAAAGATATGAAACTCAAATGGGATGCATAAGGGAAAACTGTTTTAATCAAATGATTTACCCAAAAGGAAGTGTAAAATGAATATAAACAGGCCCATTTTCATCTTGACTCTCTGTAAATGTTTAATGTGGAAAAAAATGTGGTAATTAACGTTTCTATACTCATATGCTTAAGGAGTCATTACAATCAGCCTTTGTTTGCTACAGAGTTGGCAGCATGGACCTTCTGCATTTGAGAAGGGAATGTTTTAGGGTCATTTAACATTATATCACTCTTGGTGATCCAAAAGCTGCTATAATTCTGCCAAAGAGTATAGAGGGTTTCCCAGTCAAGTTTCATCCTGATTTTGATTATTGTTTATCTCTAGTCCACGTCTGAATAGTTGTAGTAAAATAGAGGAAGTTCTACTCCTGAATTTGAGGTCAGCTTGTAATGAACCATGGTTTCAATCGCATGAACAGCTGCTTCTTTTATAAGCAAAAAGGGTTCACTTACAGTTCAGGGTAACACAGTAATAATTTAAGGAACAAGGAAGCTTCTATTCATTTCTTTATTTTTTATATGTTTTTGAAACATTTTGACATTTGAGTGCCTATAGTGGACTTGTCTGAATAGAATCTAGTATTAACCCTATTCTGCTTTACAAGAAAAGGAATGAACAAAGTGAATTTTAAAAACAGAAATACAGTAGACCTATCAATCATCATATAAAAGCCTTTTTCATTGAGAACTTCATTTTGTGTAGCAAGAAAAACTAATATTGAAATTCTAAAACTTTGTAACTCCAGCTAAAAGAGACACAGTAAATCAGGTATACTCTCTGAAGACAGAACCAAAAGTATCTGGAAATGACAACAAACTAAAGGGGGGGGGGGGGAATCCAAGAAACCAAGCCACTACTAAAATCAGTGGGACATAAAATCTCTCACCATTAACCAAGACCTTGACAGAAAGAAAAAGCTTTTTGTTGTTGTTTTCCATTTAGATAGCAAATGTGTTCTTGGATGAGTAGGAGTCATTTCAATGAACTGCACAATTAAATAAAAGATTACTAGAAGATTTTTTATATTTATTCTCTTATACTTATTTGTCCAACTTAGATTTGTTAACATACTTGTAAGGCAAATGCGCTTGAAAGATGAATTTAACAACCTTTTGGCATTCATCATCTTAAACATATAATGCCTTCCCATTTTTGACAAAATCCATGTTGATGCCTTTTTTTGTTAATCACTGTTTACTTTTGGCAGTGGATAGGTCAGTGGATTGAAAGCCAAGAGACCCAGGCTATACTCCTGGCACAGCCATTAACTTGTCATATGATCCTAGGTAAATTTTTGTGGGCCAGATTTACTCCTAGTGATCTTTAATCATCCAAGTAATCCCCACGGCAGCTAACTGAAGCTCGTTCTCAAATAATCTCACGTTTTAGCATTTGCTGTCCTGTATTAAAGGCCCTGCAGTCAGTCCCGGAACTTCTATAAGCCTCAGTTTCACTATTTGTAAACAGAGAGAATATCCATCTCAGGAAATCCTTTAAGATAAATCCACCATCTTTTCACATTATTTATGTACTAATGCAAGGCTTATGCGCTTTAGTGGATATATTAGGGTTCCTCCCTTGAGCAGGAGACATGCTGATTTGTTGCTCTTGATGACAGGCTAAGGGTGAAGCTGGAGGTTTTCACCTTTTTTTCCCCCAGCAACACATGAATATCCTTATTTCCCACAGCACATCCTTCCTTTCAACTGGCAAGGTGGTTATTCCAAATACAGACAACTCAAATCTTATGCTTAAGACTTAAACAGATTTCTGGACTACTCCTTTGTTTTTTTCTTCTTTGATCCCTTCAAACAGCCAGCTGCCACCTAAAGAAAGAGCACTATGGACATGCACATAATTCAGGAGCAAAATGAATCCAGAAGTATCATGATAGCAGAGAGAATTTTCTAAGATTTCCCCACCAATTTACAGCGACCTTACCTCAAATCAGTGACGCCCATTATTGGATCAAAGCAATCTGAAATACTCTGGGTATCTGAAAAAGCTGCTCTCAAACTGCCATGGGGTCAGCACAGGCTGGACACAGAGACACATCCACGGACACTGCTGTGAGACTCTCAACATCTCTCCATCTGTTTTCTTCTTCTCATTTTAAGGCAGTGTTTTGCTGATCCCAGAGGTCTGCCTACTCTGCTACTGCTGAAGTCACCCCTCTGCCTTCAACAACCTACTGTCATCGCTGTCTTCTTGCCTCGTATACACTACAGTGAGTCTTGTATTTAGTCTACTCCCAACTATGAATAGAAATTCTCTGCCTCCCAATGTTTGTGTAGATAGCATACAGCCTCAACAGAAAGTGCAGTACAGGTCTCTGTTTATAGCAATGCAATTAACTAGTGACAAGGAACAAATAAAAGCATAACTGATAGCAGAATCCAGCCTTCAGAGCCACTTCAGAGGTTACTGATGACAAAGATGAGGCTGCTGGCCATCAGCCAGTATCAGTGGATGCCTCAGAAGCACAAAACCAGGCATGCATTCAAGATATTTAAGTAAGAATTAATCTGTAAAATTTAGTTTCACCTAGAACACACCAGGCATCCCCAAAGCAATACAGAAACACAGAAAACACATTGCCAGGCAGACTCAAGATTAAGCCATTTCCTCAGGTCCTGAAGAGAACTTTACCAGTTCTCCTTCCTAGCCTTTGCAGGATATCCTCTCTGTTCCTGTCATCGTTACTTCAATTCAGTTTGGGCTAGCCAAGCTATTCCATACTAGTGTAACTGTACTGAATTTGGTGGACCTGCTCCCTATTTACAGCTAGAAAAGAGAGGAGATCCTTGTGCTTTTACTTTACCTGACTTGTTTCATTACTCAGCTTTGGGAAACATTTTCCCAGTGCTGTACCACTAATACAGCAGCAAGTGTCTGGAGTTCCACCACCTATTAGAAATGTGACTCTACTTGCCAATGCTAGCACCCCAACTCACACCTGGCTCTCACACTTAGGGCCACTCAAAGTATCCAATTGCTTTGCAAATCACTTTAATCTCCATGTATTCTTTCTTTAGTAAGTAATCATCATCAAGTACTAACACTGTTAGCAGCAGTTTCACACACTACTAAGGGTTAATGTTTGGTTTCTCTGCAGTGTATTTCAGTATGATGATATCAAGGCAAAGTCAAATGCAAATGCCCCATTTTCATTATCTAGAAGACAGAGCTATGGCAATTGGTACCTCACTTTAAAGGAAGACTGTCATGATGAATTCTAAAACTTGAATCCTAAATGGACCAATACTCTTAAATTAAGAGAAAATGGCTGCTTCTGTATCTCCCAGGAAATATTCAGGTGTTTACAGCAGGACTAGCTGATGGAGAGAGACTCCCAGGAGGAATGAAATGAAAACATTAAACAGAAGAAAGGGTACATGACTATTAGGTTGTACTTTAATTCTTCTCCCATGTTTGAGCTGTTAGTTGTCTGATGACTCAAACAGGCTCTTGGCTCCTTTCTGAAGTGACTGAGGTAGGGATGAGCTAATTCAGCATTTTATGTGACCTAATTCAGAAAATATGCAGCTATCTCACTACAGCATACACTGTTCCGCAAAGTTATTTTATTCATGCTTATTTATCTCTAGACTCTGGAACATTTGGCAACTTGTATTTCTCAAACCTGCTGCTTTCTGCATGTCCTCCTTCCTCCCTAGTACTTGCTATAATTCACCTCTTTACACCTCTTTACCAGATGAAAAATTAACTTATTGGTCAGGGTACAGGCACTTCGAGGGAATAGCCTACCAAGAACAATAGGAAGAGCAGAATAGATTCATTGTCGGACTGGTCTTTCTTTTTAATGTCATAGGAAGATCAGCAGGACACTTTCTGCCACACTTTCAATGGCACAATCCACTACAAAGAATAAAGAATAACATGATGGAAGCAATCTCTCCAGGTCTCCTCTTCTCTATCCTAGTAACAATTCTTGCCAATTCTGGCACATACCCTTGTGGCCACTGGATTACTTCCAGTTCTATATTAGAAACCCTTTTCTTGTTCCACTTTCAAAGGAGAAAGCCTGATGGAATCTTAATGTTTCTACCTCACATTGTTGCTTCTTCTCACGCCCGATTAGATTCATTCCTGTTCTTCTCACTAGCCTCTCATTTTTCCATTTTCGAGGTTTCCTAAAATAAGGATGATTTTCTGAAGCAGAAGCATGACGAGCACAGCTCTACTGCTCAAAGTCCCTTTATTTTTGTACCATGCATTAAAAGCTTCCTTCTTTTCTACCTATATCAAACTAACATATCTTGGGAAGACAGACACTCTCTCCTACAGGTCTGCAAGTGTTTCTTAAACAAAATTTAACTTTGGGATTTTTAGTTCCAACTTAAGCAGCAGTGATTACATCTACATTGATGTACCTTGTGTGTTAATCCAGGGACTAAAGTATGGCATCTCTGCTGTAAACCGCGGACATGTAAAAACATTCCAAGTTAATGCACTTCTCGCTCCTGGAGCCATAAGATTTCCAGCAGGGAAGTTGCTGAAGCTCTCTCCAAACAACAAGCTATACTTTCATTTTTTAAAAAAGCGGTTTTCCTAGGCTTTGGACAAGCAGCACCTGTGTGTCAACAGATCAACTCCCAAAATGTAACTTCAATTTTCACCACATTCTGAAGGGACTATGAAGCCAGTGGTTAACAAGTCTGTATGATGAGCACCGTGTTTCTGCAAAGGACAGACTTTTGGAAGCACCACTGAAGAGTTCCTAATAGAATTGTAACAAGAATACAGATGTTTGAACGGAAGATGGGCTAGCCTTTCCCAGTGCTTATATGGCTTTAAATGCAATCCCCCTTTGAATATTTTACCATCTCTTTGTGCTTCTGTAATCTGTCATGAAAGGATTCTTTCACTTCCTCTCCCTACATCTCAGGACTGTTTGAATCTAGATTTTCTTATGAGTTATATCGTCCAGATTCACAAAGTATAGGCCAAAAATTAAAGTTTAACAATACCATTTCAGTATCATATTGAAAAAAGGGAGAACAGCCATTCCATCACCAGGGTGCTTTGCAGGGTAAATCAGAGCAGCTTACAATCTGTGAAAGACTGACAGTATACTTCATCCCCAGAGACTCCCAGATTAATACAACTTTTTCCACTCCCCTTAGTTCAATCACTTGTTGCCTGAGCAAAGAGCTAGCTGCTGACTAAATCAATTGCATCCTTGCAGAATAACACTGAGAAAAACTGGTCATTCAAATCACAGTTTCAGGGCAGAATCCAACCTAAAGAAAGCCAGTTTTGTGTTATTCTAGGATGGCACAACTAAAGTAAGTATGACAGATGTGGCTTCACAATTGAGATTCTGCCTATTAAAATGTATTATCCCAGATGTTGGTTATATACTTGTAATGCAGGTAAGGAAATGGCATGCAAGTACAAAAACTTCATGAAAAGTTCACTGATGGCTATATAAACGGTAACTGCCTGTGCACACAAATAGTGTTATGTTTTATTGCTAAGGTTTAGCGATTACTATGAAGAATAGGCTTTCAAAGATGATAGCAGTCCAGCTGCTCATGCGCTATGGACAGTCCTACTGTTATGTTATGAGCTGCTGCAAAACTTGTACAAGAAGCACTTTTGAACTGAGTAGCTAAAATAGAAAAAAAATTAAATAGATTCTCTTTGAACTCTGGCCTACAACTGCATAAGAACAGGAGAAGATTGAAATAAAGATGTGGCATGATAAAATGTAAATACCAAAAGCTTGAATTGAAAGGATAATTTAGCTGCAGTACTTCAAGGTACTTTAGCTATTCTGGAAATACAACTGAAACTTAGTTCTGTGTATTTTGATGGCAAATTAATTTATAATAGAAAGTTTCACAGACTTAACTAAATTTTGGGTGTAAAGCATGGTTCATAAATATACACATAGTTCTTTGATAGGAAGTATATAGTATTGGTTTTTGAACAGGAATATGATTTAGAGAGAGGGAGAGAGAGAACGAAAGAACTTTATATAGACTTATCTCCTTTTCAGTCTGTTAGAAATTCCCTTGGGGAGGATGAGCATTCATAATTTGGGTGTTTTTTTCCGTGTTCTTTGGTCTTTAAGCAATAATCTTACTATGAAATCTGGGGAACTATTTACACAAGAAATCTGTAAGAAAACAAATTTAATTAGTTCCACTGTTCACAGAACCGTTTGTCCACTGTGGTCAACATGTCTCAAACCATGAAAATACAAACATGTTTCCAGTTGTTCTTCATTAATGCCTAGTTAAAAAGGAGAACGATACATTAATTCTATTTATCCTCAAAACAGTAATGAAGCTCCATTAGCAAAATTTAGTATTATAAAAGCTCTGCTACAATCAAGTGGTCTAATTTGGACAATGTAGCAGCACTTACAGATGAGACACTGCAGTGATTCCCTTCTTACTAAAGAATAATTGGTAATTATTTGCCTGCATGCAAGTATTCTGCTCAACCACAAGGCATACAAATAAACCTTAAGTGCAAGTAATGTTTTATGTAATGGAATCTTTCAATCTATTGCTTTCCCTGTCAAAAGAGATTAAGCGTTATAGATACTGTCAGCCTTGAACACATAAATGTTGTCTCCATAAGGCACAAACATCTATTCTCTGAAGCTGAAAGATCTTAAAATGCTTTTCAACTAATAGAAGTTACTTATGTGTATCAGGGAAGGACTGAACCCAAATGCTCTCCTCTCCTTAGAGCTCGTGGAATTTGTAATTTCCATTCACCTCACATACAGCAATGAAAATAACATTTATATAAAAACTGATACTTATGGATTATAGAAATATGTTAAATGCTAATTTTTAAGGTCATACATAATATCAGCTGTACACAAAGAATTTTCCAAATGTATTTTAATGTATTAGAAATGATAATAAATATAATTTTAAACAAAACTTTAAAGTTTTTATCAGAATTGTGTGTGTGAAGGCAGTATAAGAGATCAAAACTAGAGATCAAAACATAGGCTATGCTACAGGAGACTGTGGTCTTCCGGCATATCTTCCATGAAGTTATGTCCCATACTATCTGGAGCTCCTCAGGTTAGTCCAGAAGAGCTCAGAATGTATGCAGTGCAGAGACTTTTTTTTTTTAAAAAAAAAAAAAAAAAAAAAAAAAAAAAAAAAAAAAAAAAAAAGAGGATCTCTGGCCACCTAATCTAGCAGCAACTTTTGGATAAACACATACACAAAATGAGTCTACTTTTCCATAAAGAGAGACCGGTCTGCAACTTGGCCTACAATTTCAGACTAGAACCTTGCGAGCGAGGCAGAGAAGGAGGTGAAAGAGAAGACTTCTCTGTGACACTTAAGTCTTCTCCGATTCGGGCCAAGCGGAATTCCTTCAGCATAACTCTGGTTTCACACTTTTCCTTTTAGTTTCAAAGGCAAATAGAAAGGAGAAAAAACAACAGTAAAAAAAAAAAAAAAAAAACCAGCTAATAGGATTATCAATCTCAAAAATGCTTTTGTGCTGTAAGTTTTGGAACCATGTTTAAGTGCATTCATCTACTACTAGACTTACATTAACTCCTAGGATTTTGATGAAAACAGCCATTGCTTTGGAATGCACCCTTTGAAAGGTTACAGCAAAATATTAGCAAGTTCCAAAGCTTAAGAGTAAGTTTGCTTTGTTTGATTATGCAACAAACTATACAAACATATGAATGCCATGGTTTTCAACTTCTGTTAGTCAAAGAAGATTACACACAAATTATCAAATCAGCAGAACTGCAGCAATAATTCCTGATTAATATCTATTTAGGAAATTAGATTTAGAATCAAAAAATAGAAAATAAACAATCAACCAAAAAGCATAGGGTTAATCTTTCAAAGCAAGAACAGAACATGAATGGAACTTAAAACGTGAAGGGAAAAAAAAAACACAGCAGTGCTAATGAAGGCCCTTACTAGTTATGGTATGGGCCCCCTCCCTAAAAAGCATACAGCCAAAATAGACCACAGATGAGAAGAGAAACAAAGACCAGAGAGAACTGCCAACAAACATGTATTTATTTAATAGATGTTGTTAGCCACTCTACATTAGCCAACTCTACAAGCTGGATGACCCCAGAAAAAGTCATTATAAACAATTGTCATCCAAGTAAGGGGGAAGTAAACACTAACTAAAGCATTCTCAGGGTACTTTGTAGTATGAAACAATCAGAACTAGTTTTTCAAGTTCCTAAATAAAAAATAGATAAATAAATTTTTCTTAAAAAAAGAAAGGTGAGAAAATTACACCTCTAGCAAGGGCACTTGGGTTCCTCAAGAGTTCATGAATTTGGCATTTGTATTTAAGAGCTTTTGAAAGCCTCCTCCCTCAGCCAAATTGACAAACTGTTGTTCAGTCACATCTCCAATAATAACACAAACCCTTTTACCTCTGTGTTCCCATCAAGAAATAAATTCAGGATAAAACATGGAGATAACGGGTGACATAGGCCCCAACCCTCCAGGAATTCTGAAGAGAAATAAATCACATTTTATGTTTCGCTATTTCCTTGTAAGAATGCTACCTGTACTTTAGGAGGCCATTCCTTTAATGCCCTATAAAATATTCAGTGTACATAAAGTTGTGCACAGTACCAAGAAGGAGATGTACATAGCTGACAGAAAAGGGACAGTTTTCTAAACCTAAACTAATCCTAGCACATAAAATAATATTCAGACTCAAAATACAATTAGAATGGAAAAACAGCAATGCTGAAACATAAAGACAAAGACGACTTTAAAATATTGCACATGTATAGTAAATGTAAAGCACAACAGTTCTATATCATGTCAAATACAGACACCTCTCCTCCATTTTGGGGGGGGGGGGAATGAACCAAAAAAAAAAAAAACCACACACTCACTTGCAAACATGAAAAATGTTTTCATTGTATAGGAAATAGCAGAAAAAGTCAAGAAAAAATAGTCTCAAACTTAACATGAGGAGTAGAGAAGTAACCATTATGCAGAGGGCACACTTCTTTTTCTCAAAGGGATCTCTTTGCCTTGTAATGCTGTAGGTCTGCATCCTGATGGGTTACAATGAGCAAATCCAACTACCATTTATGTTAAAACCAAGAGCAGCTCACTGAATTTCCAAGTTGAAATCCACATGAGAGTTAACAGCAGTCATAAAGGTCTAGATTCCAGCACCTTGTTATGCTGACTAGTACCAATATCATAAAACAGAGACAACAAAACTGTTAAGTATTATAGCAGTTAGCTTTCTTAATGGATATACAAACCCACTCTTGGACCAGTATAAATATTTAGTCAGTTGATGCTTCATTTATGTGCCTCTACTAAAGAGGAGTTTCCTTTACAGAGGTTAAAATTGCAGCATGTGCATGTATGTGTGCACATGCACAATTTAATGTGTCTTCAAGAACATGGAATACCCATCAGACTGTAAAGGTTTATGAATGAATTCAAGAGGCCTCACAGGAGGCCATCAGTGATGAGCCATTTTATAGGGTGGAAAGTAACAATAAGACTTAAGGTAGGGGGAGAAAAAAAATAGAAGGGGAAAAAAAAAGAGAGAGAGACTGTAGCCAAAGATCCAGAGACACACTAATGGAAAACAGACCACATTCTGAATTACGTGTTTGATGGAACATTTTGAAACCACAGTGACAAAAATTGAAGCTTGGGCCTACATAAACCATACACAGGGATTGTGCTACTCTTCAGAAAAATCAAATTGAGTCCCTAGATATAGCAGCAATTGCCAGTATTCCACTATGTGCCTATTATTGGGGGTGGAGAGAGAATGAAAGGGAGGGGGAAAAAAGAAAAAAAAGAGTATACCAAAAGTAGTGGTAATGCTATGCTATACTTTACCCTCCCATTCTGCCTAGTTTCATAAAACTGAACTGTGAGCAAAGACAGACGTTTTTACTTCTGTGGGTGCACTCAGGTTATCCAGCCCCAGGTTTCTGCCAACATATTTCAGTAACTATTCTGTAAATTCAAGCACTGTCCCATCACTCTGATCTGTTTTAGAAATACAAAATTACTAAAGCAGGACTCAGCTCTGATCTTCTTTAGGGTAGTCAAGTTACATAAGGAAGAATAGAGACACCTGATGTAATCAAATACTAGCTGGAATAAATTGCAAGCTTTTTTGTTTAAACAGGTCAAACCCTCTGGTCAGCATTCAGGAAAGTGAAGTTAATGGTATTCCTCACAGAACAATTATAGCAAGTTCAACCAGTATGATAATGAAAGTAAACTAATTCTGTAATTTCAAAGATTAGAAGCAGTTTAAAATAACCAGGATATGTTTTTAATATTTCTATCTTAACATATTGCAGATTGCATTGTGCTTAGAAGATGACTGTTTCTTTGAGGTGTTCTCTCTCGAAGTTACAGCAAAACATGACAACATTCACCACTACTTCAGTCACTAGTCACGCTACTTTATTCTACATTATTTACTAGACCACAATGATCATATCCTTCTTTTGACCCCAAACCTTGAAAAACTCCACAGACTTAAAATACTTACAGTAAAAGCATCCATCTAACCTTTCTACTCGAGTAAAACAGTATGCTCTATCAGGAATGAAAAACTGGTTTCACCCAGGCTCACTTGACATAGGAATGAACCCACTGAGTATGGAAGGTAAAGACAAAGGGTGTTAAAATAGCAGTGAAATGTTGCAAGGAGCGTTTCCCCTTAATGAATTACCGGGAGATTTGTAGCAGGCCAGTCAGGGTAAGTCTTTCAGCATGTGTATCCAGAAGTGTCATGGGCTTGCTGCACTATATCGTTGCTGCCCTTTCCATGAACTGGGCAGTTTCCTTTCACCAGTTTATTTTCACTTCTATTCTGGCAGCTGTCTACAGCAGTAGACATTTATCTTAAATAATTTGCTACTTGTTGGAGAATTCATGCCGGGGTGGGAAGAGAAGAAGAGAGAAAGAGAGAAATAGCCATTCTTGGTGCACCATGTCATAACTTATTCAAAAGAAAATTCAATAAAGATAGAACAGATTTTCCACAGATTTTTCCCCATTTCAGAGCAGATCCAATACATACAGGTATCTTCCCCTCTAACAGAGTTTCTGGAACAGGCACATAGGACAGTAAAAACTTGAAGAGCAGCATTTATTACAGACTTTTGCTGAAATGTACCATATAATGCCTTGCCTTCTGTGTTATAAACAAAGCGATCATTTGCATGGTTTGTACAGTAATCTGGAGTAAAGAGGGAATGTCAAGTGTTACCAGCAATCCAAAGGGCTGTTCCAAACAGGGGAAGGAAAAAAACAAACAAACAAACAAACAAACAAACAAACAAACAAAAAAAAAAAAAAAAAAAAAACACTCACACTACACATTTCTATTCTCCTTACTGGCTACAGTTACAGGAGGCTGAAAAAGTACATTGCTGGCAGACATTATAAAGTGTTTGGTAAATTTTATTAAATAGGAGCAAATGCAAAATGGGGAAGAGTGAAAGTAAAATTGTGTTCTTATGTTACATACATTAAAGCCAAGGGAGCACCCGGTATTACAAGCACTGGTTGTTATGAATGATTTGATGAAAGACAGGTAGCTGTTAAATGCTTTTCTGGCCTTTATACAAATTCTGTAAAGTCAGAAGTTCACTGCAGCAGGTGAAAAGTCAGGCAAGCCTCCCTAGTCCTTGTTTTCTCTCATTTGAATGCAACAGTTTACACTGAAAGTTTGCACACTATAGTCCTGTGATAAAATAAGCAGAACTGTAATTCACTATTTAGAGTAGCTCATCTTTCCAGACTGAGCTAGCACTGAAACTTATTTTACAACCACAGAGCTAAAAATTCATTGCTTCACATAACACATTCATTTCACTTACAAGATGCACACTGTCTCAGAAATAATGTTTCAAACGAAACAAACAAAAAAAAAAAAGCAATTTTGGAAAATATATTTTTTTTTTACCATGAAGTTTGAGCAACAACTAACCAGCATTCTCCAAAAGATTAATGATGTTGAACCAGATGTTCTCCATTTCACAAGGGTCTATCTCAAAAATACCCCAAATAAATATCTTTTGGAAAACATCTCCCAAGTTCAACTTAAGATTGAAAGGTTGAACAGGGAAAAAAAAAAAAAAAAAAAAAAAAAAAAACCAAACAAACACAAAAACAAAAAACACACATCCTCTCACTCCTTTGGGGGGAAAAAAACAAAAAAACAAAAAAACACAAACCTGCTCCTCGCTCTATGTTTATATTCCATAGTAGGTAAATAAAACAGGTTAAAAGTGGTATATGCACATAATTGTGAAGTATGTTACAGTGCAGTTCTAATTAGAATCTCAATTGCAGTATCTTGATTCAACCTAACATTTAAGCATGAAATTAACTTCAAATATGTGAGTTAGTCTCCTTGAAATTGTCCAATATTGAACAAACAGTTTTGACTTCAGTTAAAATCAAAACCAGACAGATTTGCTCCAGCTCTAGTCTCTGTTAAGAGTTGGTTGAAAACTTCATGAGAATAAGAATTTCCATGAGGATTGAGTTTCAAAGAGCAGACATCTTACAAGAACTGCTAACCCTGAAATACTTTCCTTGGAAACTTATGGCATATGGATGCCATTTCATCTGCACCCATTTTTCAATACAATCTTAAATTACATTGGATCTAAAACTGCCTTTTTAAACCTGTCTCTCTCTCTCTCTCTCAACAAAGTTCTGGTGAGAGTCCTATCTCTTTTTCCCTTATGTCTAGAGGCTTACAAAACTATTCAAAATTTAAATTTAAACTTAGCAAGCTGGTCAATTTGTATATGCAGTGGAAGGTTCTCAAACCTGCTACAGCTATATATACACCTAGAGAGAGACTCTAAACAGAGGATATCAGTATTGTGTTATAAATTCTGAAGATCATCACAAAATCCAGCCATCTCAGGCACTCTGTTTAACTAAACCAAAAGCAGTGTGACATGATCACACTTACATTACTTTCAGAAGTAGATAAGCTTTTCTGTTTTAAATATCCTGCAATGAATCTGGTAATAGATCATCAGGAAGTGCTCTTATCATTCATTTATAGTAATCTAAATATGCAAGCCAAAGTGTTGATGAGAGACTGAAGATTTAGGACTGAAACTGAGTTCGCCCTCATCACATGTGGGATGACAAAGAGGAAGGCCTGCACGAGGCCTGCACATTATTCAAAAGAAAATAAGAAATACAAAAGTTGAAACACACACACCTAGCAAAATTTGTGCAGTCTGAGTCAAGTTTTGCGGTTTTCAGAATTCAGTTCTTTGCAAACCAACATGCCATGATCAGCTTCATTCTAGTCACAACTGATTCACCATTAGCTAAGATTATCCAGTATTTTCCATAATAAAAACATCTTTTCAGCTGGCAGTAATTTTGTAAATTCTCAACCACTTAATCTGAACACTCCTATTCCACTTACCTGCTCTGGAACAATGTTCTGGGGAGCTTCATACAGTTGCTCTATTGCCCAGAAACGAGATCAATAAATTATGCATTATTTTGTCCTTTCAAAACATTTAGATGATAATGCCTATCACTACAACATCTAAGAACTACGACTTGAAAATTCACTGGGGAGACCGTCATTTCATAGCTGTAAAAGCTCGGCATGGAGACTGAGACCAAAAAAAAAAAAAAGAAAAAGAAAAAGGAACAACACACACACACACACAGAAAAGCCTTGGTAGGACAGCAGCACAAGGGTTCATGTCTGCAGACTAATCCCTTCTTCACTGAGTGGCTGACGACAACATGCTACAGGCGCTGTCAGACCAAACCTGTGATGGAAGTCTCTGTGGGATCAAGTCACTGTAATTCCACCTTGTGGAATTATGCTGATGTTGTTCACAGAGGTTCACTTTTGTTTTTGGTTTCAGTTAAAAAGCAACCAAGAAATAATATCCAAAGTCCTTCACAGTATTAGAAAACAGTATTTCTTTTCCCTCACAAAACAGGTCTAAATATCTCACACTAAAGATCGAAAGTAGTAAATTTGGCACATTTTAGACTCCCAACTTTCCTGCACCTTTATCACACTTAATAAAATGGGGATAGTGCTCTCCATCACCTTGCAGAGTTGCTCTGGAAACAAGATGTCTTAACTAGGATCTCTGAAGCCTAAACATTACAGAAGGGTCCCTTGAGAAAACACTGTATAAATCAGAGACAGAGAAGATTGTTTGACCTCCAAATTCTAAAAAACAGCATTTTCCAATTAAGTGGAAGAGTCACCCAACTGCAATTACATGCAAGTACAAAATGAGTTAGTCTGTCCAGAACATTTATTAAAAATCATAACCACAGGTCAAACATTTCTAGATTTCTCTCCCTCTTTTCCCTGCTCTATCAGTATCTGACCAAAAAAAAAAAAAAAAAAAAATTGCCAGTAGCAAGGACTTAGCAAGGCAGAGACAGACAGACAGACAGAAAGAGAGAAACAGTGAGACAAAGCCAAAACACAGAAAGCTGTTACATGGTTTATTTACTTAGAAAAACATGTTTTCACTGTAATCTGAACAAGGCTCCATAACTACATTCTGGGAATTAAAGGTTCAAACTCTGTGGTTTTAACTTCTTTTTTTAATAGAGCCAAATCTTTCAGAGATGCTGTATGGTCTAGTGATGGTCAGAGAGAAGGCTGAGAGCCATTAGGATCCTGGGTCCTAGTCCAAATTCATAGCAGTGACTCATAGTCTGGGACAAGTCACTTGACCTCCTATGCCTCAAACAGTCCAGCTGGAAAATACAGAAAGAAAAGCAGGAACTCTGAATGAAAAACAGTTATTATGACTAAGATGTGCTCCTAGGTAAGTTAAACATCACATAAAATACATTTTCCATATGGAGACTGCTTTCCTAAAGTGGAATAAAACTTAAATGCTTGTCAATTGTAACAATCTGAGGTAAGTGGTGAGAAAAGAGGCTCTGACAGACCAACAGGCAAGACTCAGCTAGGAATGAAGGACAGTTTGAGGTGCAAAGAAATGGGAAATAGAAGGCAGTCAGGCATCTGGCAGTAACAAAGGTGAAATCAAGACTGGAGGAGGTCAGAAACAACAATGTGTCTGAGTCAGAAAAGGTCATTTATTCAATATTCCAGCTGTAAGACAAAAGAATGCAAGATTCTTTTCAAAGCAGAGATTGCAGATGAATGAATATCCAAAAGGTGGACTGTTATTCAAAAGTGACACTAGCAAATATGATGAATGTATCCTCTCAGGCCAGGTAAGTTATCACCAACTCTTGGTTTTATCTTTTTTGTTCACCACTTCTTGTGCTCCTCCAAGCAGAGTCATCCTTCTTTTCCCCAGGTTTCCCTCTTGCGCAGGAATCCAGCCTTTTCACTAAACTTCAATAGGCCTTGCCTAAGTTTAGTAATACTGCACTGCTCTACATATTGGACCTTCAGAAGGATCCCTGTCTTCTATGATTCTACCCAAACCTTCAAATCACAGAAGCGGCAGTACAAGGAGATAAGATGTTCTCCAGTAGACAGTGGACCTTTTCCACCGTATCAAAGTACCATTCATCCAAAAACAGTAACAAATCTCTTTCTGCTACTCAGCTGCTATAAGGCCATTCTTATTGGAACTTGAGACAGAAAATTGTATGCTATCTTTCTGTATAGAAGAGTCTCAAGGCTATCACGCATTTCAGCTATTCTGGATCACAGAATAGTCCACCACCTTTAATGGAAGACTGCTCTAGGCACTCCAGCCTCTGTGTCAGAAGCCAGCCAGCTCCAAAACTAAAGTAGCATAAAGATGACATTTCCTTTTTTTCCGCCTTTCCTGAGCTACGCTTTCTGTATGTTTTTAGGCCAAAAATGCAGAATAAGCCAGTTCATTAAAATGCAGTGTTTCTGAAAGAAGCATATGTCTTACACTAATAAAACAACAGAATTGGAATAAAATTTTTATTGATATTTATGTGAGGCTAATATGAAAGTGACTAGATGAGACTCCTAATAAAAAAAGATAACAAATTTTAAAGAAACACCAGTATCTTCTACAAGCACACAGAATATCGACGTTAAAAGCAAAACAAACAAGCGCAGCATCATTTGATCTTATAATAGATACCGATTCTCCAGCATCACAACGAACATTCAGATTCATCAGCCATGACCTCACGATTTTAGAGAAAACAAAAACCACAAAAAGGTCAGATGTCTTTGAAGTGAAATGCAGGCTGAAGAAGTGACAGTACAGAATTCTAAGTGAAGTGAAGAAATGAACTAAGTGAAAAAGCTAGAGTCTGAAAGGCAATCATGCACAGGTTGCACAGGGAATCATTTTAAAAAAATTCCTTGGGCTGACTTTACAGGTGGAAATGATGGAAGTGTTACATGAACAGCGCTATCCAGTTAAAGATTAAACTAGCATCAGGGAATCTGCTAATATAACTGACCAAATAAGCAGTTTGTAGAGATTGACAAAGTTTATTCAAAAAATTACAAAGCAAACACATGCAGAACTTGAGCTTAAAGAATTTATAATGACAGGACTTTGGTAAAATTGAAACACAGCCGCTCCTTCATTTCTGAAAAAGAATACTATCCTTTACAATACATTTTACCTCAATAGTAAAATATATTTTAAAAATCAGAAGATACTTACTCCATATAGATTAACAAGGTATGTAATTCCATTCTCAGTAGTCAGAGGAAGGCAGGCACTTCAATATTGCTTTATTTAAACTAATTCTCACATGAATCCAGAAAAAGCTTTGAAGAAAAGGCAAGAATAAAGTCAACTCAGGCTAGGATCTGTATGTGAAAGTTGACAGTGGAAGAAGAGTCGACTGTTAAAACATGTGACCTCAGGAAAAAAAAAATTATGAAGTTATTTCAAAAATATTCATATAGGAAGAATATGGAAAAACATGGATATATTTGAAGGGAGGTAGCTGCTTTTTATTTCCTCTCTCACTATCCTTTTCTGATAAAAGTTGCTAGTAATGTCACATCATATCACTGACTGCATTGCAAAAACGCAACTATTCAGAAGACTCTCTCTTGGTATGTTTTTCTCCTTATGAAATACCAGGGTCCATGCCACTAAGCTGAATGCTCAGTTCTGAAAGAGTATCTCACACAGCAGGATGGCTCCAACTGCCTCCTAGCCTACTGTGACCACATCAGTAAACGAGCACGTGGAGGCAGCTTCACACACTTCCAGGACATCACTGCCAACAGAAACAATTCTCATTAAAAAATTCTGAGAATCTCAAGGTTCTGGGTTGAAAAAGGACTCCAGAATTTCTATTAGCACTGCTGATTTCTGAACAGGCCAACTGCCAAAAACAAAGGTCTATACAATTAACCAGTGTTTTCTGAGCAACTCAGTAGTTGATGAAATTAAGATGCCCACTGCCTCCAACGTATCTAGCTGCCCTTTATGTCTTTGGACATCTTAATTCCATCAACTACTGAGATGCTCAAAAAACACCAAAAATGGGGGGTGTATGGGTTTTGAGAGGAAGGAGAGGTTAGGGTATCAATCTGCATAAGATCTGTTAGCTGTGCAGATACACCTACAGACTTTGTCTGCATTTTTTTTTTATTTCACCATCTCCATTTGACATTCAACTTCTATTCCCAAATAATTAAACAAACAAAATCAGCTATAGCAGAAGCCTACAGAAGTGGATGCCCTGAAAATGCACCGTTAACATCATTACATTGCATGAGCTAATACTCTGCAGTTTTTACAGGGATGGGATAACCTCCCAAGGCACAGGAGAAGCCAGCAGCACTTATCAAATGCCAAGACAGAGTCATACAAACAAAGGAGGAGTGCCACTTACTGTGTGGCCTCAGGCAGCTCCACAAGGGACAGAAATGAAGCCTGTGCAACAGTACAGTTTCCAAAATACTGTAGGGAAAACTTTCAATAGCACAGAATTTACGTGCAGTGAAGTCAGCACTGACAGTTCCTCACCTTCAGCTACTCAGGGAAAAATCGATTTTTTTTAAGTCACTTAAAAACAAAAGCATATTTAAAAAATGGGACAGACAGGATAGCAGCTGAATAGCTGACTCAAAGAAAGGCAGAGCTGAAGGTCTCAGCAACACACAATCTTGCAGCTAACAAACAATCCAAACTACTGGTAATCAAAATTTGGTCTGCTATACAATCTAATCTGAAGATGATGAGAGTATGCAACATGGGACACTTAATTTGCAGTCATCTTGCTCAGTGACTCTGCTTTAACAGGAAATAGGCATTGTTTTGTAATGTCAAAGCAAAAATCTCTATTGACAGTACCTTGATCACAATGTCAAGGAAAAAACATTGAGAGTCACAAGGCAAATAAAAAGCACAAGAAACAAGTGACCTAGGTTTAAATTTCATGTCAGCCCCAGAGAACTAGTTAAACTATTAATTAACCAAATTAATGCAACATTCATAAAGTAAAAGGCAATCTTTTAATATTTACCCTTGAAGGATACTTTTTTAAAAAAAATTATAAAGCCTTTACTGCACTGCAGAATTAGGAAACACTGGATCAGTGATCAATGACAGTTCAAACGGTTTGGAAAAAACATACAAATTTCCCATCACTGTCATTCAAAAGTATCATTTTAGATGTTTTTATGACATAACTAAACAAAACTGAAAAAGCTGAACCAAAAGGCCAAAATACCACTCACTATGCTGTTCACAAGGTATGTCAGAACTGACCAGTAAAGGTAATACCAGGAATGAACCTTTCGTTTCAAGTATTCCAGCCAATGTTTAGAGTCTCAAAAAGCTTGGGAAGAACGGACAGTATCTGAGGTGCTTAAATCAACAAAATTAGAACTTTATGCAAGATCATAGAATTGGTTGGAATAGGTTGGAAGGGACCTCTGGAGATCATCTACTCCAGCCCTCAGCATGGCCCATAGGGGGATTGAACCCATGACCTTGGCATTAGCAGCAGCATGCTCTAACCAACTGAGCTAAGCCTGCCCTTTTGAGTCCAAACTTCAGGCTAGCAATGTGATTTCCATGCTTGATACACTGTCATTACTTCACCGTAAACAGTACATAAATATACAATTATAAAAATTTTGCTACATTTCTTATGGAATTTGTTATAACAAGCAATGAACTACAATATTTTGAAAAGCTTTCTGGTTCATGCTTTCAACAAGGAATTTAACAGCTTTTTCAGTCTCAGTCTCTCACCCCGCTCACTTCCATTCTCTACAAAATCTGATTATTCCTATTAAACAGCAGCCTGACTAGAAGAATGGATTGTATTTGTTCTCTATCAAAAGAGTCAGAAGTATAGGAGATGAACATACTCAAATGTGTAGATCTACCTTTGTAAAAGGTACTAGATGAGTTTGACCCTTTTTACATTGCCTCAGCAACAAACTTGAGTGCCTATAATTTTTTGCTATTTGTACCTAGAAAGGACTGGGATAAACTGTAGGAAGAGACTCTAAACAAAGAAAAAGTAAAAGCCTCAAGTTAAAGAGGAAATCAAGGAGTCACAATCATTTTCTATTAATATTTCCGTTTTCTTACTATAACTCTAAAATACATCAGGTACTGCATAGTGATTACTCGTTGTTCAGGAGAGCAGAGGACAAGAAAATGGGAAAGCTGTGCAGAAGTTTTCACCTTTTATGACCTACCACAATAAACTAGAACTTGAATATGTATTCAAACAAGAGCTATCTACTGCTCTTCTATTGTCTCACGAACTTTGATTAAAACAGCCAATAAAATGAGAAGCACCATCTTATGTGAGTTTTGTTAGTGCTGCCACTTGCTTGCAGTAGAATAATCATCAGCTAACGCACACTCCCAAACAGAAGAAAATCGTGCTTAAAAACACTAGCCCTATTTAGAAATAATAATTAAAACACTATCCTTCCTAGCTCTTTCTCATTGCTATACCAGCTTCAACAACTGGTAACAATAAACAGCCCTCTCAGCATTAACTAACTCTATCCTCAGATTGAAATTCACATAGGACTTTGGCCTGAACTAGACATTGCAAACAAACAAACAAACAAACAAAAAAAACTGAAATTATCTTCTGCTCCTAAGTTATATACTTAGCCTTCCTGAAGTGCTCTATGCTGTACCTCTACATGCATTCACACAGAACTCTCAGAGAAGGGACAGAAGGCTCTGGTGACTTAAAGCTGCCTCTGCATTCCTTGATCCTAGGCCTATCTCTGCTCTAACTCACTGCATAGAATCTCCATGATGATGCAGCCTCTGGCCTTCACCTCTAATGACTCTCCTACCACCATCCCAGCTCCAGAAGTGCTGGTAGGAGAGGTGTTTGAAGACAGCCTTCCTCATCTAGATCTAAAACTCTCAATGCTGTTTGTGCTGCACTATTTTTGTCCCCCCTCAGCATAAAGGGCTGAGAAAAGGCCTACATGCACATGTAAAATCAGATTATAATCAAACTTTAGCCACAAATCTGTAGCCCCTCTTGCAAATCCCTGATGTGAGGGATGCAACAGCACTAACCGTCAGTACTGGTAGGAAGCTACTGTCACTGAAATGCATTGCTTGTATTTTGGAAATGGAACTTTTCCTTCCCTGGCTTTATAGCAAGAAGAAAGCTCATGCTTGCCACAGCAGATCTAGCCCTATGAGTTTAATATTACCATGTTCTGGAACAGGTGCATGTACTTAAGATGCTGTAGCACTTCAGTCTAACACAGTAGACCTGCCCCAAGCTAATGAACATTTGCAACTATCGGACAAGTCATGCAACCCTCTTTCATATATTTTTTCCCACTTAGTAGACAAAACCCTTGAAAAAGAGGGAGGAGGTAATGTAAATAGTGAATCTAACAAAAATCACAACTTGCACCACAAGATCAACCACAACTGCTCAGCACTACAGATTTTGAATTACAGCAGATATCCATCTAATTGGACATTCTCTCATCCTCTGCTCTCAGTTGTTCACAAGGGACGTGAGTGCTGATCTCTTGCCTATGTTTTTACTTTTTCTTTGCCAAGTAATGCATTACTGAATTACCTCGAACGGTTAAATAATTCCTTAGACAAACAGCACATGCTTCACACAGAATAAGACCAAGTCTAGCAACTTATATCCAAATCTATCATTATTTGTTTTCCTTAAATCATAAATTCCTAGAGTAATGTAATTAATGATAATCTCTCAAAACAAGACCCTACCTCTTACACAGTATAAAGTTTAAAAATTAAAACTTTTCCCAAAGCAAAAAATCAAAAAAAACCCCACACTTCAGATAATACCATGAGTTTTGTTTTGTTTGCTTATTCAAACAGATGTAGCAATTTTGGAGAGCCCTGAAAAGGGATTTTTGAACAGTCAGAGTCAACAGACTTAAAGCAGTTGTTGTTTCTGATTCCAAATTTAAGTCCAAGAAGGAAATACTGCTTATTCCTGATAGACTGGGTCTCCAGAACTGCTAGGAGGAAGAACAGAAGAGCATACAGAATTCTTTTTCATGGAAAAGCAGTCCCACATTTAGAAGACAGCTTTGCACAAATTGTTTTTGCCCAGGCATTTTTATTATCTAGTAAGTTGGTGAAAATTGAACTGATTGATTTTCATTCCTAACAGGCTTATGCTTCACATACGCTTGTAAAACCTCCTCAAGACTGTATCACGAGAGGACATGGATTCAAACTTAAAACAAATACATAAAGCCATGACCCATTTGTTTTGATATTCCGCAACGTTCCAGACTGGGAGAAAAGCCATTACTGAAACCATGAGACATACAAGACTTCACAATTTATTAAGAAGATTAGCTGGGTTTGGTTTGTGCAGTAATGATTAGTCACTGAATATGTGTTGGTTTGAAAGCCTAAAAGGTCAGAGTTCAAGGAATTATTTGGCTTAATTGTATTTGAGTTTTTTTTCCTATCTTTTTACTAGCTAAAAGTTTCTTTAAATCAAGCAGAAATTTGCAAACACAGAATTTCAAGTATATTCCATACAGAACAACAAGTGCACCTTAAATATTGCATTTTTTTTCACTTTTGGATTATATTTGTAGAACTGCCTGCTGTGAAATGACAAAGTTCATGGTTCATCTGAACTTTTGAACTCAAGTGAGTATTTGACACAGCAAAACAATCTAAATGAACCTAACACAAAGTTTTCATAGTTTAAACCTAGCTTTCAGGCCTTTGTCTGGGGCAATTGGGTAGGAAAGTTCTTTATTGATGTTGTAAAAACTACCAGTTTAGTAACAGGCAGAGAGAGTGGCGAGATCAGTGGAAAGAGCACCTTAGCATTTCTGAAATAGTGCTGGTTTGGTAGTTCATTGAACTTTACCTGACCCCATTACAAAGGCTTCCCCAGGACAAGTTGTAGCTGCATTTGTGACAAGAGTGAAGCTTCCTATCTTATTTCAAATGGGCTCCAGGGCTGGGAGTTCACAGATAAAGTTTGTTTAAAAGGGAAAAAAAAAAAAAAAAAAAAAAAAAAACGCACACATGAATTCACTTAACTCCCTGCACTGCAATTTCATTTTTATGCTCAAGCTGGATTCTCTTTATTATGGAGAAGATAAAAATATTTTTTTCCAAAAGGAAAGCCTGCATTCTTGACATACACCAGAAAAAGTCCTTAAAAAAAAAAAGAAGTAAAAAGAAAAAAAGAATGCATTTAAGATTCTTACGTTAGTGCTCCTCACTGACTCCAAGACTTGGCCTGCTTGTATGTGACTGTTCACTTCAGCATGCTACAATGAAATTTACGATTCCTTCCTATAGTTACCAAAAATTCTGTAGCCTTCTCAACCGATGCTTTCAGACCTACCAACCCACATAACTTGTGATATATTTCAAGGCTTTTAAAATTACTTTTAAAAGGGCTTCCAAGATGCCCTCTACTTCAAGTTCACGATCAGTTTTGTAACTCACTAGCGGGTATGAAACAACAAGGATCTTCGACTACATTAAAAATGCTGACCACATACTACCACCTTAAGCGAGCCTTAAAGTATCAATAGGTGAGTGACAAAGCCCTACAACTGTTCAGCCCAAGTCCCCTGTCAAAATAATACCATCTCACAAGAATCTGTATTTCACCAGTCTGTAAGAATTATGTCACTCACTAGATCCCTCCCTTCAAACGGGTTAAAAAAGCAACCCTGTGGTTATTTACAGAAGCAGTTGTAATCGTCACTATTACATTTACTATCATATCTCCAATACATTTCTTTAACTGAAATGTCAGAAATACATATTTCAGTGCTGGAAGATTCCTACAGAAACTTAAACTAGTACTACTAATTTTTCTTTCCACCTAAACGTCAAAGTTTACCGTTTAAATCTCCTGCCTAACCTTCAGGCTAGGAGTATTTCTAAGATACCAGTTCTCTTTTTATCCATCTGAGACATCTGCGAGAACAGAGGGAAGAAAATACCTGTCTCGGAAGGAAAAAAAAAAAAAGAAGGGAAGGAAAAAAAAAAAAGAAGGGAAGGAAAAAAAAAAAAAGAAGGGAAGGAAAAAAAAAAAAGAAGGGAAGGAAAAAAAAAAAGAAGGGAAGGAAAAAAAAAAAGAAGGGAAGGAAAAAAAAAGAAGGGAAGGAAAAAAAAAAAGAAGGGAAGGAAAAAAAAAAAGAAGGGAAGGAAAAAAAAAAGAAGGGAAGGAAAAAAAAAAGAAGGGAAGGAAAAAAAAAAAGAAGGGAAGGAAAAAAAAAAAGAAGGGAAGGAAAAAAAAAAGAAGGGAAGGAAAAAAAAAAGAAGGGAAGGAAAAAAAAAAGAAGGGAAGGAAAAAAAAAAGAAGGGAAGGAAAAAAAAAAGAAGGGAAGGAAAAAAAAAAGAAGGGAAGGAAAAAAAAAAGAAGGGAAGGAAAAAAAAAAGAAGGGAAGGAAAAAAAAAAGAAGGGAAGGAAAAAAAAAGAAGGGAAGGAAAAAAAAAGAAGGGAAGGAAAAAAAAAGAAGGGAAGGAAAAAAAAAGAAGGGAAGGAAAAAAAAAGAAGGGAAGGAAAAAAAAAGAAGGGAAGGAAAAAAAAAGAAGGGAAGGAAAAAAAAAGAAGGGAAGGAAAAAAAAAGAAGGGAAGGAAAAAAAAAAGAAGGGAAGGAAAAAAAAAGAAGGGAAGGAAAAAAAAGAAAGGAAGGAAAAAAAAAGAAGGGAAGGAAAAAAAAAGAAAGGAAGGAAAAAAAAAGAAAGGAAGGAAAAAAAAAGAAAGGAAGAAAAAAAAAGAAAGGAAGGAAAAAAAAAGAAAGGAAGGAAAAAAAAAGAAAGGAAGGAAAAAAAAGTGTCTCAAAGAGGTCGGACCGCCTCGGACCGGCCTTCCCCAGCAGGCTCCCAGCACCTGGGGTCAGGCTGTGGACACACAAACAGAGGCATGCACTTAGCCAGGCATTCCCAAGGTGCCCTCTGAGCCACTTCTGCCACTCCTAGTTCACACTGCATTTTCTGAAGCGCTTTTTGCCACTCAGATGTGCACATTAGCATGTGCGACCTAGGAGAGGCTTCTTCACAGTAGATTAAGCCAACTTTACCCTCTGGGGCCGCTCCCTAGCAGTCTTGTTCCACTCCTGATCATGCAATTAACAGGTTATACAGATGCAAATAATGATAAGTAAGAACACCATTTTCCACCCAAAGCCGACTGCAGACTCAGTTAATTTCAAATTGAAATCAAATAGCTAGACAAGTGGATGCTTTGTACCTGCCATTAACAGCCCTGGTATCTTCCTGTATCACTTGCATGAGAAGCTGAAACCGCAAAGCTTCTGCACAGAGAAGGGCGGAGCCCGTCGTGAGTCTGCCACCGACCGCACCAGGAACCAGAGCGGCCGATCCTGAGCAGGGAAAAGCCACTGCGTGAACACGAAGGCAGTCCGGAGCCCTCACCAAGGCCTGTCCGCGGAAAAGGACAGCAACGCTGTCACGCTGTCGGCGGGAAGGGCTTCGGGGAACTCCGCTACCGCGTCCCGCCGAGCCAACGGCCTCGCAGCCACGCGTGCCGCGCGCACGTGCGCACAGCTCCTCTGGCCCCGCCCTCCCCAACGGCCGCACACACCTCAGTCCTCTCTCCCCCAACGGCCGCGCCCGTAACGGCCTTACTCCCCTAACCCCCCCCCCCCACCAACGGCCGCGCCGCTAACGGCCGCACACTCCTACCCCGCCCCTCTCCCCAACGGCCGCTGGCCACACACCAAGGGCTGCACTGTCCTGCACCCCATTTGGCCTTATTAAAAATATCTTTCCATTAAACGGGTAATGGGCTGCTTTGTGGCACATGATGCATTAGGAGAGTTTTTGGAAAAGATTACCGGGCCTGGAATTTGGGCCCAGCCACATGTTTTAACCAGGGAGCCCAGCCAGTAAAGGCTCATGCCACCTCTTCCCCCCACCATTTCATACTTTAAGGTTGCGTTGAACACCTCTGTAAGCAACATTTCAGCTCCAATTCTAATTGGAGAAGAAATTACTGTTTCTGTTTTGGGTTCATCTCTGAAAAAGTCATCAAAATAACACCACAAGCTCAGTTACATTTCCAGACAAAATAATAGTTCAAATCCACTTGCAGTTCAGCTCCCTAATACCTGCCTGTGTGTGCTCTAGATTATCCTAAAATATTTGAAGAAGCTGACAATAAATTACTGTTTCATTATTTGAAGGGCAATAATACCTTCGTAAAATCTCTTCTAGGGACTTGATCTAAAACAAGAACATTTTGGACACTCCAGTATTTGTATTTTTATCAACGATCTGAAAAAAATAGTTGAATAATTTCTTCATTGGTTCTATATATCCTCTGTGAAGTGTCTAAATTCACACCCTAGAAGCTGTATAAATTAATGTTCCCAGCTTTTCAAGGGATAATGTGAAATTTCTCCAGTCCCTTCACATTATTGTAGATATTTTTGAAATATCTACAATACACTGGCATCAACTTCTGACATTAAAACACAGCTGGATGAATTGTCACAAACCCAGCTAAGCAAAGGATTCAAGTTGCGATACAGACCTTGCAACTGTACAGTGGACAACCATAAATTTAGCTTGTTGTTTCCAACTAGCCGCTGGCTACTGTGCTAAGGCTTGCGAGACATTATCTTTGAGCCTTCTGCAGTACAAGAAGGCAAATTTTGTTTATCTCTTTTTGCGTGGGAGTGATTTTGCTGCTTCCTTTTCCTCTGGCTAAAAAAAACGTGGACTGGAATGGGGAGGATTCAGCTAAACTGAAGAAACACTACCTAACTGGCACCCATTTACTGATCCAGGGAGAAAGTTACCTCTGGCATCTGGAAAGATAATGGATAGGAAAGATTTTGTTGCCTGCCCCCCTAAGGCTGCTGTTACCTTCACAGTGACAGGTGTGGATGACCAATATATGTTTAATCCTTCAGATCCCCTTGTCTTTCTACTGGGAAGTTTTGAACAGTATATCAAAGCAGTTCCCCAACTGAAACACTGAATCCTCTGTGAGACTTAGGAAGTTGACCCTTGCTCTGCAGACCCCGTGTGTGCCCCTGCTCTCCCATTTCTTTCTAATTTGTTGTAGGACTTGTACTGGCAACCTATTACAGACACATCAATCAAATCAACTTCTAAAATGGCTTGTTACACTGCTGTGTTGATGCATGCGTTTTTAAGAGATTAGCAGGGAGAAGACTTAGATGCAAGCAGTGCCACTGAAATTGGTTGGGGCCGGTTTTACTAATTCTGAAATAAATAGAAGTTAAACAGCCAACACATGAACAAGCAAAGTATGGTGTTTGGAACTATGCAAATACAGCAAACTTTTTAAAAGTCTGTATTTAGGTATGACTTCTCTAATTATGTGGAATCTCCCTGCTTGTTGCTGAAGAAAGGTCAGGTGTACATGACAATTTAAGATAGTTATTAGATCAGTTAAAAATTAACTCTTCCACTTTTTGGCAATACCTTGTTGTGTGCAGCTATTCCGTAACCTACAAGGCAGTGGCAAAAACTCTAGCCTCTAGGAGACACAATTTTGGAAACTTCTATTGGCATTACTGAAGCTCCTAGCAACGTTGTATAAACACAGAACAGAAAGAGTCCTAGTGGCCTGCCTCAAAGAGCTTACTATAAAATAAAAAAGACCCCCCCCTTTTTTTTGTAGGCACTGCATCAAAGGGCAATGAAGTAAAACAGGTTACACCTCTTTCCAAGAAGTTCTTACTGGAGCTTCTGCCAAATATATGGATGAAAGCATTGTGGTGCTGGTTTGAAAATGTAGCAAGCAGGGAAGAGACACTGGTGTCATTAACAGGTTAGAAATTAAAGTGGACCTTTAGCCATTGAACGAGGAACTCAGATAAGCTAGAAATGCCTTAAAAGAAAAGACAAATCACTCACGCTGAAATACACAATGGAGAGAAGGATTCAGAGAGAGATGAGTGAAATAACAGTCTAGGAAATAATTTTTGTAACGGTAACTGTTCCTGTTTTGTAACTGTGTTTCTGAATGGAAATTATCAGGGAAAAACTGAATTTGTGCAGAGCAGACAGAAAGATGTATTAGAAACTGGGCTATGAGAAGATGAGTGTTTTATAAAAAGATTTTAGTTGTGTAGGTATCTGGAGAAGCTTCTGTCTGGAGGTTTTGAACAGGAGGAATCCATAAGATATACAAATACGGTGCCATGTTCAACACTGGTATGAATGCAACTGCATGATGTCAGGCAGACAGAAGGGTGAGTTTTTTCTGATACATTGTAACCTTTTTCATTTCCCCAGCTGCCATTACATGAAATTCTACAGGAGTACGTTGTTTGTGGACCAGTTCCTTCAATCACATCCAGCTGTGCCCATCTCCTCTTTGGCCGCTATTTGCATTTACTTTTTTTCCCAGTTGGATGTTGCCCTGTGCATTGGGTGTTTCTCTACCAGTTTTCAGCCATCTCAGGTAATACTAGAGGCTCAACTGTTAACACAAGTAGAAATACAGGCTTAGCACTCAAATATGGTTCTAGGATGTGGACTCTGGGGCAAAAGTTATTCTGTTTCATACTTATAACTGGTTTTTATGCTTGGGACTTGACTGAATGCATGTTAGGTCAGTATTCAGATCTGTTTGAAAAACAAAGCTCTGAAAAACATTATATATTTGGCTCCTTCTATGGATCTCATTGCATTTCTCTAATCACCAATTACACCTTTTATTTTATTTAGTTAGATTTACTCTCTCTGAGCCATGCTCTGAGTGCATTATTCAAAAGCACAGAATCAGTGCATTGAAAGAGTATAGAGAGACACACTAAGACCTTCCACAGTTATCACTCCAACTACAAAGATGTATTTTTCATACACATTAGCCAAAAGACATTTTTTATCTTCTGTTTCTGGTATTTCCTGTACTGCTTTTATATAACCACTACCAGCTGTATTGTTAATACAGCTCCCAGCAATGTAGATTTCCAGCTCAAATAATTGACAGCTTTCTCCACTGACTTCATTCTCTATTGATGCATCATTTCCAGAACACTTTACACACACACATACTCTTACTCTTTGCATACTCTTAACTCCTGCCACTGGGTACTGTACTATGAGGTTAGATTTGGACATCTGTCCATCCACTGATGTGGAGTTGGTGGAAATTCATTTGGTGATGTTGCAAAAGTATTATGAAATGTACATATCTTAGCCGTTCTGTCATCTGTTTTAAGGTCATGATCCTTGTGATGCCTCCCTTTTATAAAGTGCTCATGCTTGCTTGCTGTGTCACCAGCTGTCATTCCTATGTCAGTACCTAATACTGCTCTTTATTTCTTCAACCTGATCACTCAGCAGAAATTTCCCAGAAGATGATCTCATATCTTTTATGCAGAATGATGCGACTGCGTCCTCTAACTGGCTTGTGGCAATACCTTTTTCTTTAAGGTCTTTGGCTTACACAGTTTAGCTGATTGGTATCTCCTCATCTGATCATGTTTGTTTTCAAATCTGTGTGCAGCCTTTAGAAGTACTGAGTCATTAAAAACAGCTAGTCCCATTCACTGTTAACTGCTGCCTGCTTTTGCAATGAGGCATGCTGTGCTGTCTCTGGATCTATTGCCCCAATAAACATCACATCTGTGACCTCAGCTCATTCTGTTGTATGTACCTCTGTGTTTCTCTCCTGGGAAGCACATTTTTTGCAGAGATGCTTCCTTTACCTTCTGAACACAATTACCATGTGCTGGCAGTTTTGCTTTTAATGGCATGATTGGTGCTCCATTATTTGCACTCTTTCTCTGTTCCCTTCCTTCTCAGCTCAGGGTGCAGTTTGTAGTCTACCAAACCCCTCACTTCATTCTCTCCTCCAAAGTAACATCCCCTCTGGTCAAACTCATTTAAGGGCTACTGTTTTGCATAATCGTCCACTCAGATTTTCTACAAAGTATCATCCAAGGCCACTTAAACAGGTTAAAAGACTCCTGATGCAAGTGAGCTCTGGAGAGACCTTTTAGTACTTAACCTGATCAAGTTAGATTGTACCTTGCGAAGTAGCTGATGACCTAGAATTTTCAACCCTCTTACTATCTACAGTAAGAGTAAGTTCTATTTCGAAGACCTCAGATGATTTTACAATTACAAAATCAGACTTAATCCTACATTTCACAAAAAGGCAAAGGCAAAACAAAACAGAAAAGACTCCAAATCCTTCTGTGAGCTGAACTATGAAAGCTGTAGCATGCATATGTATCATTCCTTTTCACTTAACAGAATGCACTTTGATCTATGGGGTCTAGGCTGTCTGATAAAACTGAAGCCAGACTTCGTTGTGAAGTGTTGTGCCTCTAATGCAGATTACTTTACACAGAAGAATGAACATCTGCCTTACAACCTATGCAATGCCAGTAAAGGTAGCAAAAATGCATTATAGCGTTATCTAGGGCCTACTATTTTCACTCTTGTGAACTTCCAGTGAAGTAAGTGGGATTACTCACTT
This sequence comes from Rhea pennata, assembly GCF_028389875.1. Lineage (NCBI taxonomy): Eukaryota > Metazoa > Chordata > Aves > Rheiformes > Rheidae > Rhea > Rhea pennata. The sequence goes on along the minus strand of NC_084669.1, from coordinate 18,077,949 downwards.
GAGTAAAGTAAGCAGAAATCACTCTTAAGTAAATGCTTTCAGCAGATCTGCACAGAGACTTCACAACTGCGTGACTACTGTAACATTTTTTCAACAAATGTCCATCATTGCCTTTACATATTTTGCTGCTGGATTTTTGGCTTATTTTTAAATTTTTATGTTTAGTATTTTAACATTTTAAATCTACTCAAAATGTAAACAAAGGAAGAGGGTGAAGGTGTTTCACAGACACAATTGCCTCAGGCAACTGTCAAATGTAAAATTCAGTGGAAAGTTTCAGCATGTCTCTAGTTTAACTGAGTTAAGGAATGCTGCAAAAACAGGTGCTGTCTGACACAAGCAATAATTATCTTTCACCTTGATGGATGTTAGTTTAATCTGTTTTTTACATGGTAGCTAGGTCTCAGCTGGGTTAATGCCAGAAAGCAGATGAGATGTTTTGCGTAGTTTGTGTATGACAATACCCCAAACAGCTTTTACTTCCCCTTTTTATTTTATTTATTACATAGAACTGTTTTAATAGTCTTTGTGGTTTAACCATTTTACTCTAGATTAATATATATTACACTATCAGTGTAAGTATGCTCCCAGTAATGGATTTTAAATGAACTCACAATGAAAGTGATGGCTTTTGAGGACTCTACTGGAAGAAAAGAGACACTAATTAACAGAATATGCTTCTAAAATATGGATGGATCCCTATGCAATATTCACAAATAAAAATGGTTAAAGTACAAGGTTTTAAGAACAAAGTAAAAAAAAAATGTCATTCCATTGCATACATTTAAATGAGAAAAAAGGGTAAGTTCCATCTTTAATCCAAAATGCTTTGTTACTTTTTATCCAGTTTTTACATTACATCCTTCATTATATTAAGCCATTTCAAACTAGACAACACCCTTCCCATGCCCTTGGGCAAGCTTTCTAGCCCCATGGCCACTGGAATGGTCTATAACCCAAGTTAACATTGACTTTGGCACAATTTCAGGGATTCTCTTTACATAAACAGTTCTTTGACAGTTTCTGCAAGGTGTTAGGCAATAAATACAGCAAGCTCAATGTAAAGCACACAGGGCCTCCTGATTTGGCAACGTTTTTTATTGGGCTTAAGTTAATGTATGATACATCACTTCTGATGCAAGTTTCCTGGTGGTATTTCTCGCTTGTGCACACACATGGTATTATATCACTCAGTGATTTCATACTAGCACTCTGCTAACTGATGACTGATATCAAAATGTCTTAAAGTACATACTAACTTCCAGCAGATTATGTTGTCCCAATCCAGTGCCCTCTAATTCTTAGGAGCTCCTGATAGACAAATTTTCTGAACAACCGTCTTCAGGAATGAGAAGAGGTCAATATTCGATGGTGATGAACTGCTTCTCTAGGAAATTTATATTTCACTTTATGTTCCATCTCTTAATAGCTGTCATATGATACAGACTTTCAGCATGACAGTAACCTTATGCACTGAAAATGGTAGTTTAATGTTAGCAGAGCTGGTTGCATCTGAACACACTTTCTACCTTATCCCACTGTACAGAACAGGTAATGGTTTACCTAAGATTCGCTTTATTTGGCTTCCAGCATTCTAATTATTTTTCTCGAGGAGACTTGTGTTAAAATTGACTTGTAAAAACTTTGACATACACACACCAAATTTAATAGTCTTTAAAGTCTGGATGCCCTAAGATTCTCATTCATCACCCCCTTTGAAGACAACTAGCTTTATGGTATTTGTATTATGCTATCAGACGAAAACAGTGCAAAAGCACTGTTCCAAAGGACAGCACAGGGAAGGAGCAGAAGACATGTCTGCATGAAAGACTGTGTTGAAAGCAGACTGTGGTCTCCAGTGCTTATTTACTGCTACAGAGGAAAGATTGTCCTAAAGTTGTATTTCTGATTTAAAAAGAATTGCTAAGCTACCAAGTAAATTCCCCAGTAAAAGGAAAAAAAGGGGGGGGGGGAAGAAAAAAGAAAATAAAGGAACATGAAGAATTACCAATGAATTTGAATACTCTATGATGGTGGTAATTTTTGTAAATACACAGTTTGCCTTAAAGAAAACAAAAGACAAGCAATACCGATGAAAGAAAACAAACAATAATAAAACTTATGGCAAAGGCCTAACTAGTAAGGCAAAAGTCTATCCATCAGTCATGAAACAAGAAAACAAGAAACAGATTTCCTTCAAACGTCAGGAATTCAATTTCAGTTGGGTACATTTAGGCAAAAAAGATGGAAGTGTAGTTGAGTTATTTAAAAATCCTATCTTCACATATATCTGAGGTTCAATTTCTTCTTATTAAAATATATATACCCTTTCTCTAATGTCTCCTTTTCCTCCACCAGGAAATGATACTAGGGCTATGTTTTGGTTTTTAGAAGACAACTCAAAACCAGAAGTACCTACACTTGCATGCGGTGTTGTAGATATGGGGTATACGTACATAGTTTCGGAGTTGTGCATCCATTTTTTCATCTATCCAATTCCCCATTTCAACCTGACTCTCAAACTATGAACAAACCTTGCACAGATTATAATGCTTGTCAGATAATTTTTTGCTCTACAGAAAAAAAAAAAAAAGATAAAAAGAGATGACCGTGTGTGCTTAGGCATTTAATAAAGATACTTATGGATATCTTTTAATTAAAACTGGAGAGTAACTTTTATAACAGATACCCAAGAATTTCTGTGAAATACATTCACAGGAAAGACTGGCCCACTTTCAGTATGGAATCTGGTTCTATTTTGTCGATGTTTTTAAGATGGCATTATGATTGATTTAGTGGCAGCTGGCAACGTCATTACTAACATGTGTGCTCCTCCTAGGGTAAGTGTCGGAAACACTCAGCAGGCAAGACACAGTATTAATGCTGTGCATTAATAATGCATTTGACTGTAGCTACAATAGATAAAGCCCATAAGTAGAAGGCAAGAGGAGAAATTTCATGCATGTAGATAGAAAATAGGACAAAGCACAAGGTCTCAAACTCATTCTTAAATTTGTGCAACAAAATTACAAGCATTTTACAAACTCAAGCATTTCAGACTGTGTAGAATCACATCTTTAAAAAGGTTTCTTTAAAATTGCTGACATAGAAACCTTATACAAAGTGTAGGAGCAATACTGAAAGTCCAGTAGTTAGGACATGAACTGAGGAGCTGACAACCTATGTTGAAGCATGTGGTCCATCAAAAGACTGTGGCAGTCAGAAACTGAAGCATGGTGAACTATCTGTGAAATAGGAATAATAACACTTCTTTCCTCCTTCAAGGAAATGCAAAGACAATGCATTAAGGAGATTGTAGTACTCACACATCACATTCGTAATGACCACCAAGGGATATCGTAGCTTGCGAGCGGAAATTGCAGAAGAATAGTTGCACTCTGTGTAGTCACGGCACAGAAACACAGCCAGGCTCACTGAGTTACTCTGTCCTCTCCAGGTACAGATGGCAAATATGGAGGAGTTGAAAACATCTCAAGAGCCTATAAAAATATTTAACTTCAGACGGTTTCCAAAAAAATTGTTCAAACCCTGGAAAAATGCCATCCTTTGAGACCAGAATGAAATGAATAAAAGAGTTAATAGAATCAATGAACTTTGAGTAAAATGTATTAAAGGATAAAGAAATAACTCAAGTGGACACATACAGGGAAATATGGCACCGATTCTTAGATGTTATTAATAAAAGTTTAATATCCAAGGGGGAAAAAAACCCCACCACTCAGATATTTACTTTAGGCATCACACTGAATATATGGTAGAAATAGGTCAGTATTAATCAAGAGTAAAAGAAAAGATCTACCTGAGACAGATAATCTTTCACATATATTAAAACATGAAGCACTGTACACTGTTTAAAATAAACTTCACAAAACCTTTATTCAAGTTCAACAAAATTAAATTAGAATTGCCAAAAAAGAGAAAACAGTCTTTCTAACATTAATCTAAACAACATGAAGACTGTTAAAAAAACCCTCAAATTTGAAAAAAAAAGTGCCAGAAATAGAATTACAAAGGAGATTTTTTCTTTCCCCCTTACATTTTCTCAATAAGGCCAGAATAAATTGGAGAGCTGGAGACTTTAGTAAGGAATAAGGGTAAGAAACCCCTTCCTAGTGCAGGAGCAGTACAGGGAGAAGCAATGTAGCTGATTCTGATTGCTACTGCGTGTAATGATGCATGTGCCTTGGGGAAAATTGAATACTGATCCCTGTTCATATCTTGACATAACTTGACTGTTGAATAGCAGCTGTTGAGTGAGTAGATGCAAAACTTTAGAGGCAAATAATCTTAAACTTTGAAAAAATCCAGAAAGGGAGTAGCTTCCTCCACAAGTATGCCTAGATTACCATGAATGTACCCTATGCTTGTGTGGGATAGCAAAACTGTAACTACAGGATATTAAATTGGGCAGCTCAAACCTTTTATGGAGAGGAGTTCCTCCCCCACCACTTTTCTTTATTGCTTTATGTGATTTTATTACAGATAGGGCCTACTGATTAGCAAGAATCTTTCTACTTTTTACTTATGACCAAACTATTCATTACTGGAAATGAATGAGATTTTTCTAGTACCTGCTATGCTGCTCAGAAGAATGTATTCAACACACTGTTACCTTTTTGTAGTCATTAGTAAGCATCATGTCACTAACATGGCAAAAGTGAACAGAGGAGAAGAGAATAGTTAAAGCTGAACCTTGCTCTGGTTAGATTTGGTAGGCTTATAAGAATATGACATATCTTTTTTTAATTCTACTCTCTCAAACCCACATCCTAAAATATATTAAAAAATGATTGGAAGAAATTGTGACATCTTGCAAAAGTTATCTTCAGTCTTGCAAAATGAGAGATCTCTGACCTGGGAATAGTATTTATGTTTTATGAAAATACTGTTTCCCTTTCTGGGTAATCCGCCTACAATGGAAAGAAGCAAGTGGGTTAGTTAATCCAAATCAGATTTCAATTAGATTTTAATCTGATATTTTATTTAATAAGAGCTACTTCCTCCTTTTCTTTTCCACCATTTAAAGAGATTTATGGTAATGATTTTTTTTAACTACAGAACCTTGTCTTATTAAGGTTTCAAAGCAGCAGTCTTTAAAATAGAGCTGGAATATGATATTTCTAGCATGTGTTCATTATTATAAATCTGATAATAGATTAGAGATCACTTTCTAAACTGAAGGCTATTTCATGTAGGTCTGATATGTATCTATTTTTTTTTTTGTTTTTAATAAATACATTTTAATATTTCATATTTCTTCTGCCTAACCAGGACATTTTTACTAGAAACAAATAATCACAATATGTAATCACAATATTTATCTATCAGGTTAACATCACTGGCATTCTACTGCTGAATAAAGCATAAAATACAAAGAGAGAAAGATTTTTCACTTAAATCCAAAACCTCAAGTGAAAATGTACTTTTCTGCCCTTTTAAAGCTTGAGCTGCAGCCTTACAAAAGGAACACAAATGTGTGAACTTTTTTTATCCCCTTGTCTTGCAGCGGATCTATTTAGATGGGTCATTTTGACATCCCTATGAAAGGTATGAAAATCTCACACCAAGGAAATTGCCTATGATTAAGGGATAATGTGAAAGGATGTTTAATCTCTTTTTCTGGAGCACCTAACACATGTTAATGGCCATGAAGAGTTTTGACCCTGTCTTGCTAAATGAAAGACAAAACTTTATATTCTCTTTCAAAAAAAGACCTTATCCATTGTTCCTTATACACTTGACTTGAAATGCAAATACATGTACAAACACCAGAACAAAATATGTAGTCTGTCTGTTCATGTTACACGAAATCACTGACTAGTCAGAAATTACTTAGATAGTAGCAATTTAAAGTATAGTATTAATTTTCTTGAAAGAAGAAAGTATGTGCAAAATCAAATTACATACCTATTAAAATATAAAAGATACACACAATAGGGAGACAACAGCTGTGTTTCAGTTTATCAGTTGTAAGAAATAATTTTGCATTTTTTAAAAAATTTCTGATTTTGACTAGAAAATACTTGCACAAAACTAAGGGAAGCTGGTAGCTTACTAGGGGGGCTACAAAAGCAATGCATGCCTAATTTTCTGCTTGTTTTGTGAGTATCCTCACTGTTACTGACAGCTCCACTAAAATAGAAGATGACAACCAACAACAAGATTTTAAGAGTCGTTACAATCAGACAAAGTAAGAAAATCACAGAGCTAAAATAGATAAGAAAAAGGAGCATACAATTTCAAGCTGAATTCACCCTCCTAAGGAGCAAGTATATATAGGCTTACTTATTGTTTGCTTGCAGCCACGCTATGCATACATAAGCGCTTGTATTATTCTAAGTTTATGCTTGTGATTTAGTTTCATATACTGTTTATATTAGACATTTTTAAAGACTCTTAAGAAAGCACGGATTGTTAGATTTCAAGAGATGAGGTAAGAGGATCATAGCTCAGGCTGAACTTCTAGGAATCACTGTTAAACTATTTCCTTAACAAATTCTGATTTTAAACACTTGCATTCTAAAATGTTGTAATAACTGTCTTTGGAGGATGACATGTGAGGCACATAAAACAAGAAAAGATCAATTTTCCGTTATCAAATGCCAAAGAATAAGGCTGAGACACTTAAGCCACTCTGGAAACAGATTAAGTGTGTGTGTATATATATATATATATATGTATATATATGTGTGTGTGTGTGTGTGTGTGCGCACGTGCGTGCGCGCACGCGTATGCATATAGGTATCACAAAGAGAAATACACCTGCACCACAGGAATACAGATATCAAAGATTAGTAGTAAGCAATATTTTGTTACAGAAATATGTTATTTTCTCAAGCATATGTTTAGCAGTACTATAACAACATTGATATACCTCATGATTTCTTCTCTCTTCTTTTTAGAGGGACCATCCAGATTAAACAAAACCATCTAAAAACGTGCCCCAAAGCCCTCAGTTGCTTTTTGTAATTATTTACGTTCGGACTGGCTATGCTGGTAATCAGCCTGCCTTCTGGAGTAAGCAAAGCTGGGTAAGGCAGGCATAAAACGTGATGATTGCTGTTTCGTATCCTTGGTTTCAGATGTTTCTGAGTTTTAGAAGCAGGACATTTTAAAGAAAATCACTCATTCAACTCCGTACTGCAGGCGTAAGACTAATATTTTGAAAACCTCTAATTCAAAGACCTGTTATCTTTACTTGACCTTATTTCCTGTCATTGGCAAGAAGCGAGTTGCTTCTATTCACTCTAATAGCCATATAGTATAACCCTTGCTGTGAACAACTGCTATTTATGCATCCCTTTGTAGAACGCTGCGATCTTGGGAAGTCGTATGTCTGCCTCCAAAGGGTCACTTACAAACAGCCTCTTGTTTGACCTGAAGGATACACCACATCGCCTCGCCCTATATTTTTTTACCTTGTATACTGTACTTCCTTCCCCTCATGTTTACCCCTGCACAGGTGGTTCTGTGTTTCAAAACCAGGTGTCTAAGTCTGAAGTCATCTGCAGAAATACTTACCTTCTTATTATTTTTAGCTAGATTTCAGAACTTATAAAAATATTTTCCTTTGGGGGGGGGAAAGCTTTTTTTCATGGCGTATTTCCATTTTGTAAATAGAAGATTTTGATCTTACCTTCCTTACTAGAAGTATTTGTCATCTAAGCAAATATAAGTAATATTCAAATACTTACTACCTTTTCCAGGACATTATTAATCATAAGACATGGATAAAAAATCTATAGGTACCAGTACCATGAGGCTGTATTGAAGAATTAAAAGTCTTTTCCACTATTAAAACAATCAGTAATATAAGGATTACAGAAGATATTTTGGAAGAGAAGCCAAGTGTGGAAACGTTTTTTTTTCAATAGTATAGAAATTGATTTTGACAGATAATTATACCTACTTGAAGTTGTCCATAGCAGAAAAACAGAAAATTCCTCTCTTTTTCTCTTTTAATTGTTTTACTCATATTTATATTTCAGAAGCACATAATGTCATAAAACAATATGGAAAGGAAGGCATTATTATATACATCATTTCTTTGTGATTAGTAGAATATTAATTTTTGTTGAACCATTGGGACATCAGCTGTGCCAGGAACTTATTACAAAGACTTAAGCAGTCAATAAATAAAGATGATATTTTACACAAACTGTAGTCATGGGAATTTTTTCTTTAGCTCTGAAATACTTTCGTCATTTTAATTCTGAGTGGAGAAACCAACAAGCAAACAAGTCAAACAAGCATTTTCAAAAAAATTATTTTGCTACTGCATTTTATCTCCTCTGTTACAAAAGGAATTGGCTATTGAATAGTTTGCTCTTGTATCACAAAGCTGCACCTGCTGACAATACCATTATCAATATTTGAAATGTATACATTTACATATCTTAAATAATATTCACCAAAATATCATTTCAGTGATGTCTTTGCTCCAGTGGGAGCCCCAGGATCAGGTTCCATAGTTGAAAATATTGATAAAATTGAACAGCCGTAAATTGCTTTGACAAAGAACAGTCCATTACTACCTCACTTGTTCTGCGGTAACTTCAATTCTTGTATGATTTACTTTTTTCTTGACGAGCTAAGGATTGTTTTGTACAAGACTATATGGAATTAACATACAAAGTTCAACTCTGGTAGAGAGGATTTGTAGTAAATCCATCGGGGGGGGGGGGGGAGATATTTTATGAGAGTTTTCTGTGGGAAAACACTGGATTGTTGGGGCACAGGAAAGGAGCATTTCCGTTGCTGCAGTGGAGGATTTGATGCTTTGCTTCATGAGTGGTTATTAGTTAAGGCAGAGAAGACAGGAATTAAGGGATTTGTAAGGTAGATGACAGCTTTGCTAAAGAGGAGGTAATGAAAGGAGGAATATTTGGTTGTAAGTGGTTTACTACTGCAATTTTTCAAAGACCAGTTTGAGGATTTTGTACTTTTGTACCTGTATCGTACAAAATTTATTTTGTACAATGACAAGAAGTTGAGGGGATATTGGCAAAAAGAAGATGCCCAGAATGACATACAAAGAAAGAGATGATCTTGAAGACTACAGTTGTAAAAGCTGGATGAAAAGTAATATATAAAGTAACTATTAGATATTAAATATAAGTTAAATAAACAAATTAAATAGATATTTAGCAAATAATAACAAGAATTTAAATTATGCTAAGGGGCTCATCAGCTGGAAACAACAGAGGAAAAAAAGATCAGGAGGTATCACCTGATCATGGAAAGATGGAGTCACCAGCATGATATGACTGTGAAAAGCCAAAAGTGATCCTGGAATATATGAAGCAAGGCATTTTCAGTGGAAATAGTCAAGTATTCACAACACTGGAGAAGGTGTTGCTTAAATCTCGTCTGGAATAATGTTCACCTTAGTTCACATTTTAAATTATTTTTTGTTCAAAATTGAATGACTGAAGAGAAGGTTTGCTGCAGTGACAGGATCCTGGAGAAGAGAATGAAAAGGTCTGTTTGGTGTAACAGAATAAAGGCTGCTGGGATGGCTCTCTATAAATAAATGAAACAGAGGATTAAGTAAAATGGAGAAAATGTATTTAATTTTTAAGACCAAATTGGTACAAGAACCAATAGATATAATCTTGCTCTGAACAACATTTTTTTTCTGGACTTAGAAGAAGGCTTTAACCATTAGAAAAGTGACATTCTAGAATAGCTTTCCATTAGGGATAGTAGAGGCAAAAAATTTAACTGGTTTTAAGACCGGTCTGATGTATTTTGCAAATGGGTTATTTGACTAGATGTTAGTTACCTGCAATAATAGTGTCAAAGAAGGTCTCTTCTAGTCCAGCACTATCATAAGATCTATTGCTCATGATAAAATGTATTTGTTCAGATATAAAAATTACCACAATATGTCAAAATAAAATTCTTTGCAAAATAACACTCGTGAAGTATTAACATAGTAATACTGTTTCTCTCAAAATCTAGAAATAACACTCCCTTCTCTCTCTATTCCTGCTTCATACCATGCATCTGCTTCAGCAGATAGTAAACTTGGAATAACCATTTCTCAAAGCAATAGTAATGATAGGAATATATTATGCAAAATCTTGGCCCAGTTATGTTGAAAGTTCAGTATATCATTACTTCCAAAAGAAAACATACCTTAGGATGTGGTGAAGTGTAGAAAGATCTTTTTCCAGCAGCATGAATATTTTTGTTCTTATTTTTTGTGGCACATAGTGATACTATGCCAGGAAGTTATTAGTCTTCGTGTATGACTTACTGCCCAGTCCTGCCATTTTAATTCAGATCTGTCGCAACTCCTTTTCCGATGAAGAGATTCTTTTACATTAATTGCTTATTTGAGTAATGAATACAAAACTGTATCCGTATTTACTACATTGAATAAAATGAATAAACTGAGTATGATATGGGAGAACAAGAAATTTATATTTTGCATTGATTCAGTCTGTAATACAGCTGCTTTCCAGATTTAACTATTATTTCAAATTGTCCTACTGCTTGATCAATCACTCAGAAGTGTTCAGGTCTATGAATATCTTTTACTTAATTCATCTTTCCAGATAGAGATAATGAAGTGGAGAATGTTCCTATTTAGGCACAGAAATATTGATAGCCCATTAGGAAATCTGAGCACTTCTGCAGAAAGCCAATGTTGCTGCTGCTTGCCTCACTCTTTCTTGTAATAGCTTTAGCTACTACTACCAATACTCCAATGTGCAAGTATGCTTCCTAGTGCATTGGTCTCTCTGGTCATCATAAGAAACAATTGAACTAATCCCATAGAGGGTAAGACTTCAGAAGTAGGGTCTCTTGGAGTCTACCTTTCACCCTTTGGAATAGTCTGCTCTGGAAAATCAAACACATCACTAAAAATCTTAGACATCTTTTGCTGATGCTAATGTGGTGGATGAACAAACCCATTCCCACACTGGTTTATACATCCCACCATCATGGCAGCCATCAAACTCATCTGCAGCTTAATCAGGCATTCTTCAAAAGACATCCACTTAAAAAAAAAAAAAAAAAAAAAAAGTGTAGCTAAGCCTCTTAACCTTCAGATGAGCACTCCAACTCCCATGATAGAATCATACTTCCTTGTCAGCCCAGTAACTCCTAATAATATTGTTCTGGCAAAATACATCTTTAATAGTGTCAAGCAAAGTCGGATTTCTCCCATGGAGAAACTGAGTGCTCTCCCATTCTGCCAGAAGCCAAGTGGTTAAGAATGCTCTCTCAGCAAGGGGAAGAAGTGGGACTGAGCTGTGTCATCCAGCCAAGGAATTAATTGTTTCCTATGTCTTGGATGATAACTTTTATTAGGAGGCAATTAGATGAAAAGGAGAGACCACTGCTATCTTCACCTTTGCAGATCTGAGCATGTTTTATAGAAAGAAAAAGATAGGATCTTGGGCCACCAAGATCTATGGTCTTTATTATTATTATTATTATTGACCAGGAAAAAGGGACAGAAAATGTTCTTTTAGATTCTTACTTCATGCCTCCAACTCCTAGATCCAATGATAAAATTAACAATAGTGACAAAATAAACAAGGATAGGCTCATTTATAAGAGTACAGACTGCACTCCTAGAGAAGTCCTGTAAGAAATTTTTGGCCAGATAGAGCCTGGCTTTTTTGAATTCAAGCAGAGTTCTGCTATCAACTTAAATGAGGTTCTCTCCCATATTGTACCTTGGCTTTATACATAGCCCCTCACATGGTTCCTGTGTTAGACAATGCCATCTTGACAACATATATTTTTATTCTCCATAAATCTGATCTGACTGTCATCGCAATCGCATATCACATTATGTATTTAGAAGAAAATACTCAACATGGATTGTTTGTTTTTGTTGTTTTGAAAGAGTTGGATGTGATTCATTAAAAATAATGCAGCAGGCCACAAATACTGCCAAGAGCCCTGTTAGTATTCCTTTTTGAATCTCCAGCTAAAATTATACACTGATGGAAAGCAAAATTTTCTTCCATAGCATGCTATGTACCAACATACATAATAGTTATTCATTTATCTTTTTGGTAATTCATGCAGTTCCTGAATATACCAGAATTTCGTGTTCTTCAGATTTTTGTTTTGCCGTTTTTTTTTTTTCATATGAGAGTTGAGGTCCCTACCTGTGACTTTAAGCTGCAGCACATTAGATGGTGTGAACATAGTAGATGTTACTGCCCTCTCCTGAATGCTACCAATTCCTGAAGGATTCAGAAATGAGAAAATTGAGTGCTAAAATTTTGCAGTAGGACTAGGTAAGCTTTTGATCTCATTACGGCATCCAGGAGTTGCCAGTCTTCCTTACCTTTCTCTGCTGCTCCTGAAAGTACATTACTTTTGAAGTAACATAGTTACCTCCTCAGTGTCAATGTGTTCTGTATAACCTTTCTGCATGGCAGAAACACTGTTCTTGAAATGGTACTCGGAGACTTCTGTGGGTTAGTGCACAGAAGCTGCTCAGGAAAGAAAATGCAAAGCACACTGCGTTCCTCACCCTTCCTGGAGACTTCTCCTGTAATTCGCACTCAGCCGATGGGTTTGGATGAATGACTCTTGTAGGATCTGTCAGCCTTGGGAATGGAAGACACACACTTTTCCATAAATGAGAAAATAACCACCATCTCTATGAGATAATATGAGTGAGAAAGGGTCTGATGACAAAAAAATGCTTTCCACAAGTTTAGTATTGATAAGTGATGAGTGTGCTGAGCAACACCATAGCATATAAAACCAGCAGGACTATTTTGTACCTAACGTCCCTCAAACAGAAAACTGTCCCAAATGAAAAGTGATCTTTAACCAACTTTTCACATACCTACAAGTGCAGGTGTAATATTCCATTTGTTTAATATAAACATGTAATTCTTCTATCCAGGGCTCAGTCACCTGTAATCCTGAACATATAGATCTGCACAACTGGCACATGCCACCTGGAATGTTCATCTGGGGGGGGGGGGGGAGCCACAAATTGTCCATGACATACTGACATTTTTTCTTTACCTTGTCTGTACCTTTAATTGAAAACAAAACAGTTGAAGTCTCATGTTGAAAGCAGCCAGTTAAACTACTAAAAATAATGTTGTCCAAGGACTGTGCATATTACTGGTTGCACACAAAGTATGAGAAAACATTCAGCCTTTTCTTTAAAAAAATCTGACCCATTGATTGCTTCCTGCTATCATAAAGTGTTTCTGTTCAGGAATTCCTGGCCAAAGTTGGATCCTGTGCCTCCACAGCTGAAAGGCAGAGCCTCTCTCTGCATGGTAGAAGGAAAGGATGCCTAATACTTCCTATGCAGCTCCCCTTACCACAAGCTGGTAGTTTGTGTAAGCCCAGGCACTTTGCCTTCAATAAACCTCATCGTCATCACTCTTCTCACAACTTAACAGACAGCTGATATTGTGACCATAATTTTACATTCAAATTTAAATAAAATGTGTGTAAGCAGTTTTGGGGTTTTGTTTTTCTTTCATTTTTTTTGCAAAGCAAGATATATGTTAAAAAAGACAAGCAGAAACCAAAACTCTGCCTTCTCCAAAACAAGTCATGCTGCTGACTCCATTTCTTTGCCTGAAGAGAAGGAAAAATACCTGAACCCAAGGTGCTAGTGTTATTGCTCAATGCATTTCTGGGAGATGTCCAAAGTAAAGAGCACAGCAAGAGAATATATGGTATGCATGGTATATAATGGATGAAAATCCTGCACACACACAAAAATGAACAGAGCTCTGTACTCCAGGTACTAAGAGCACCTGGTATAAGAGTGTTTTGGGCACTGGCTTGGCCTGTATGCACTGGCACAAGAGGCAACCTCCTCTGCCGAGTGCCAGGACCTTCTGATAGCAACTCTGAATGGAGAAGGCTTAATGGCAGGTGAAACCTAAAAATGATGTTTAAAACAAGATTTTAGTCAGGCTCCTGCACTGTGCACTGATGGTTGTAATGCCCACCATATCGTTACATTTCTCCAGAGCTCTCATGCTTCTGAAGGAGAAAAACGCTTTTTAACAGGGCAGAGAGAGGTGAAGGAAGGTATTCAAGTAAGGAATCAGCAACTCCAGGAAGGGAATTCAGGCCCCAGCTGGGCAGTCTGGGACCTACTCAGGATATGAGGAAACCTCTTTGCTCTGCGGCGAAGAATGCCCTGGTGAGAAGGGCACCACATATTTGTCCATAGGCACTGCTGCACTCCATGTCAGAGTGGTGCTGTAATTGGCATCCAGCAGCCTCTGTGTAAGGCCACATGGTTAGAAGAAATTGCTAAATTATTTGACTTGTAAACCCAGTTTGAAATGCTAACTGCAGAGTATTTGTCTGAGTGATAAACTCTTTAAGGAGAAACCTTTGATCTCCAGTCGAGTAAAGACCCTTAAAAGTCCTGAAGTCTGGGGTAGTCAGCCCTAAAGACCTTTGTTTGCAGCCGTCCCTGGAAGAGGGGGAGGGAAGAAACATTTTGCACAGTGATTGCCCAGAAGTTTGGCCGTGTTTGTAAAGCTGGAAGGTGAAAGGCTCTGCAGCTGCCTTCCCCTCTGACAGAAAGGGTTACCTGGCTTTATGGTATAAGGCAGTTCTTGACTTCAAACTAATGATTTCGGCTTAGCAAAGACAATTGTAATCTGCAAAAAGGTTTATAGACAGCATGAATTTTCTTGTTCATGAAAAAAAGAATTTTAAGATCAAATTGAAAATGGCCTGTAGTATCTCCTATGCACAGCATGTTACAATATGCTCTGCATTACAAGGAAAGGAGTTCGATTTGCGTTCTGGTTATGGAGAAACATTTATTCACTTTGTAACTGAGTTCAGATCAATGGGGCCAGGGCCAAAGCTTGCACGTGTGCTAACTGTGGTGCTTCTTCAGCATCACTCAAGCTAAAAGCAGCAGTGCTACAAACCTGCTATAGCCTTCTCTGCCGAGTAAGAGGACGATTGAACCGTATATGAGCTTGCTCCTGCCGCTGCAGAGCTGAACTCAAGGTCAGTAACATTTTCTGCCTCCTGAATTTGTTCATTAATAATATTCTTAATTCCCCAAATATCTTGTGACAAAAGGAGTTGGACCTTAAAAAAAAAAAACTATCAAAAGTGATAAGGTGCAAATTTCACTCCTGTGTCCTTTCACCCCCCTCCCAAAGTTCACAGCTGACTAGCAGTGTCTCTAAATGGCAGAAGACCTTTTACTGCTGGTTTTAGCCTCTGCTGAGCTCCCAAATGGGACGGTGTTGCTTGATGGGGTCATCTGTTTACTTAAAACAGGACTGGGATCAAAAGTTCATTTTCATAAGCCATTAAAAGACAAGGATATAATAACAACTGTAACCAGTGCTGAGTTGGGCTGGATGTAACTCCTAAGTGAATGACACCATATGCCAGCCACCCTGTTTCTTACAAGATTCACTTCAAGTACCTTCCCTGTTCGTCTCAGAAAATACGGAAACAACCATTTTCCATACCAATGGAGAAGGTGTACCTGTAGGCAATCTCTGGCACACTATCTTCCCCTTAGAGGTCACCAGTGATTCATTACAGCATATTTACAGACATCCCACAACCATTTGGATTTGTTTCAATGAATCAGTAACACTCAATTGCTGACTAGCAAAAGCTTACCTATCATCTTCCACATTTTTGATCATGAGGAAAACCCTGTTAGCATCTCTGAGAAGCTTACTTCTTGCAGAACATCAAATACCAAAGACAGTGAGCATTTGCAATCTAGTGCATCCATACCGAAAGTGAGGGAGATAAAAAAATGTGAAAGGGTAAAAATTTAAGTTATTGCATATCTTCAGGCAGCAGAGCTGAGAACGTGAGCGACAATTCACATTGCTCCCAATAGGCAATGATTTTAGGTGTGAAATTCTGAGATAAGTCATTCTATAGGCTTTTAAATTAAGCATTTTTGCCAATTAACCATAAGAGCTCCAGTTCAATCCAGACTTAAATTTACATCAGAAATACAGACAACGTGAAGGAAGACTTCCTTAATCAAATAATCCCGCTCAGAGCACACATCTGACTGACAAACACATTTGCAGAAGGTCCAGCATCTAACTGTTATCCCTGTGTTTCCTCTCAGAAAAATGTCCTTTTTCCCCATGGCATGTTCAAAGACTCAAGAAAAAGTAGGGACCCAAGTCACTACATCATGCTCCCCTCTACATGGCCAACAAAAGCACTGCTTACTTGGAGAAAACACAGAGCCCTGTCCAGAGCCACTCTTGTCAATCCTTCCTAAGCAGGATGGTTCCTGCTCAGCTCAGCTCACCAAACCTCTCTCAAAAGCCAAGGGTTTAGGTCTTTGGTGATTCCTGTAAAGCCTCTTCTCAACTTGACAGTGTTTCTCTCTGTGTTTTAACCACCTCACCCAAACCATTAGAAAATGCCAAGCAACTGGTGCAGTGCCAAACCCTTCCCCAACTGGAGGAAAATCAGAAAACTGGGGAGAGGTGGGAAACCTTTGTGCAGCACCAATCCAACTGGAAGGACTTCTAGAAGCCCATGCAGATGAGGGGCTGGTGGCATCCGTTAGCTGCTTTAAACATAGCAACGGCCCTTTCCCATCTCTGCCCATCTTCCCTGTCCAGTTAAATGGGCTGTTTCCCAGACAAATGAAGACGGGAGAAACTGGGACAGGAACTCAGACGGGAGCACATGGGAGCCTGTTGAGAGGGGTGGGATGCTGGGGCAACGCAGAGCTCTGTTACAGGGCTGAGGGGAAGGGGGTGATGTGGGAGTGAGAGAGCCTATTAAGGGGGGGGGTGCAGGGAGCACGAGGGGACAGGACACCACATGTAGCCTCCGTTCAGGGACTTGTGGGAGGGGAGAGAGCGCAGAGGAGGAGACCCCTCGCAGCCCAGGGATCAGGGATATGCAGGAAGGCAATGGCAGACTGGCGGCAAAGCCCAGGAAGCTGCCATGAGATGGGAACACAAGCATGGGACCTCCTGCACCAGCGTCCAGCTCAGCCTATGGAAGCTGTCAAGTGTTTGGCAAAACCCACAGATGAAGGGCTCAATTTCTGCCCTCCTCGCTTACTGATTGCTCAGCAAGGCTATATCCTCTCCGGCCACGAAGCCAAGTAGGCAGGCAGACAGCCACACTGCTCTCAGCCCAAGCCCATTGCCTGACCCAGCTCCTGCCCCTTCGGCTGGAAGGGCAGACATGTCCATCTGGTCGAGAGGTTTCTCCTGAAACCCCTGTGCCTCCTTCAGCCTTGGGAAAAACAGACAAACCAACCTGCCTCATTCCCTGCCATGCTTAAGGAATCTCAACGCTGTTACCCACGAGGTAGAGACCTTGCTTCCTCACACAAAATACAGAACTCACGCCTACCTGCTCTGCTTAGGTACGTTGCTGGTGCGGCCACTCTTCTCCCGCCGCTGAAGCAGGTGGAGCTCGCGCACTGCAAAGAACCAGGCTCGACCAGAAGGTGCCCTAGCATCAAGGCTTCTCTGAGCCCAGGGCTCTGCTGGGTGGCTCGAGACCACCGTTCCCCCTGTGCTGCCCCCTGAGCCCAGCAGTCCCAGGAGGCTTAAGAAACCGCTGACCCTGAAGCTGGCACTCAGGGAGCCTGAGAGAGGTGGCACTGAGCTGGGTGCAGCTCTAGCAGCCGAGTGGGACACGCTCGTGCTGCCCTAGACATGACAGGTCAAACTTCACTTCCACAGGGAAACTGCGTTTCTTTGCCCAGTGTAGGTAATGTGATGATAAATACGATTTTCTGTATCTCTACCTCACTTTATATAGCTGGATGCATGGCTATATTCATTTGTATGATTGGTAAATATTCCTGTGTCTAATCGATCACAGCCTTCATGCTGTCGGATAAAGCGAGCAGTTAGTTTTAAGGGATTTCGGAATAAAAGATGGATTTGTAACATCACTACTGAATTTTTGTCACTTCTACTGAAAACATCTGTATGTTGTTCTGAAACAGCAGGCAGCGGCAGCAATGTAGTGGCACCCAGAAGCAGGACTGAGAAGGTGAAATTCAGCACATGAAGAAAGAATAGCAAGAGAAAAATTCAATTTGTTAAAAGACATTGAGCCAAATCTCTCTATATATCACTATTAATTCTAATAGAGCAGTTGTCCAAATAACTCAAAGAAAACCATTTGGAGTCTACATCACTAAGTCAGCTCAAGTATAATAGGTGTGCAGTAAAAAGCTTTAGGATCGTCTTCACTGGTGCATCTAACAACTGCAAATCAACAGTAACCTGCTAAGCAGCTTTGCAAGAGCAGTCACCCTTGTGAATCTAATCTACTATTTTTTTCCTGTAAGAGTTTTGTTTACAGTCCTCCTCTCCTCTCCCTGGAGGTGAGAAATTAATCTGTGTAAAGTGTGAAGCTGCTCCTTTCCTGAAGCAAGGCCTGCTGGCCCTACACCACTGCTAGTGATAGGACATGGGGAGAGAAACCCATGCGGCACTGCGTGAGTGCCTGCTTGGCTGACCGAGCTGCCCCAGAGCTAACCCTCGCAGAGGAACCTCATCTAAAGCGGTGCTCTTGCCACCAAGCATTCACTGGGAAGCGGCCATCAACAGCAATGCCACCACCTTCACCATGCAGAAGAGAAGGCTAGGATGCCCAGTGGTAGTCTTGCATGATCAGAGAGGGTCTCTAGCTTAGTAAGGCTCAGTTTTGTGGAAGGTGAGACATAAGGTTACACCTTGACCAAGTCCTTGACTCAAGTCTTTCCCTTCTTGAGCTATTCCAAAAGTCACTACTGTCACACGGTCAGAGTTAAACTACCAAGTAGGATCTTTTAGAGTGACAGATAGCCTAACACGGGCCACTGCAGTGAAAATTCTGGTTAGACAAAAATCTCCATTGCCCTAAATATACCGGGGCTAGAAAATTAATGAACTGCCTCGTTGTCACAACCTGAAGAGTGCAGAGAACCTTGGGAAAAACAGAGCAATGGTCTGAATGTCGACTGCCTTGAACATCACTCCTTGCTGATGAAGCGATGATGCTGGTTAGAGCAGCACGGAGAACACTCCTGGCAGGGGCTGCGCCAGCCCAGCCCAGGTATCTACCCCCTGCCCGGCCCGGCTGCCGGCTACGCACGTCCTGATGCTCCTGTATGTCAGCAGGGCTGCTCGTACATGCGTCTCCGCTTGCCCTTTCAGCAGCAAGGCAGCTAAGCGAGGCAGAGCGTACTCGCTGGAAGACCGTGCAGGAGGCAGCGCGCAGCACAGCTCCCCCCTTTCCTCCCTCTGCCGGGTGCACTCTCTTCACTGTGCCCCCTCTTAACGTTGCTGTGACTTTCTTTTCCCCTCCATGCTGTAGTACTGGTGCTGAATTTTGATGAGGGAAAAACAGGTGCCGCCCGCGGCATTTATTCATTTGGAAGCTAATGCAACGTTTTTGAGGGACCCAGGTAGGTATTCTGGAATTACCATGAGGAATGCCAAGTCAGCTGCTTCTCTCAATCTGGAATGAGTTCTTGTATTTTTATGTGGTCAGTTAAAGGAAATACTTGCCTTGAATCCACAACTGTGTTTTTTCTTTTAGCTGTTCCAGACACTTTTGGTCTTATGTTAGAGTTAATGCTAGCTCCTTATATAATTCATACAGTAGCCACAGGCACAAAAAAAAGTCAATTTCTTAACTATAGCTTTCCTCTTTTTATGTTTGCAATTTCAATTAACTGGTCTAAATAACTGACAACATGGAATATAAAACATTCCTGCAACAATGTAGGTCTAACAGCAATTACGTTGATTTACTCTGGACCATGTTAAGTTCAGGGAGTAGGATAAAGAGACAAGAGTTTAAAACTTCTTTCACACTGATGTAATAAATTCAGTACATTGCTTTAAAGTTAGGGCAAAATAGCTGGTAACTGAAAGTCAGAAAACCCCTTGTTTTGTTTTCCACTGTGATAGAAAACAATAGATTATGGGAAAGTTCTTCAGAAGGTGATCAGAGGAAAAGTTCACCAGCATCTATCATGGACTGTGTCTCTGTGGCCTGCTGGGATAGGAGGGAGGGACATAAAGGTGTCAGCAGTTGAACTGATACGGTAAATCACAGTAGTGCTAGTAAAGTGCAGTGGCAGCCTGGTGCAACTGCCTTCAGACTTCTATTTCTTTATTGAGGTTGCACTCAGGACACGTCCCCTCTTTGTGACCTTATCTCTGGGGCAGTGGGCTGCACGTTGGTCTCGCCTCTTTAGTTTACGAGGACTAATCTATTTGCAGGTTAATAAAAGGTGAAAAGAATAATCACCAGGGAGCCACCAAAATAAACGAATGATACCTTTGACTGCCTAAGGATTCTCCTTTTTCTTCATCAGCATGCTCTGTGCATCTCCTCTCTCTTCCTCCAAATACTTTGATAATAAGTACATATGTCAAATTTTAATTAAAAAAGCACTGTGCAAAACAGTAGAAGAATAAAATGAGATGGATTCTGTAAAAAGTGAATAGCTCTACATGCTTTGTGAGCATGCAACTAGTCTTTGTAAAATGCAGTCTTCTACGTTTTTCCATGTGGTTGAAATTTGTGATCTTTGCTAGAAATGCTGCCTGCTAATTAGCTCATTTCCATGATCAGTGCTTTCTCAGTTCCAGTACAGGAAAGGTCCCCCTAGAAATGTCACAAATCTGAGCCATTGCATTTCATACAGTGAGCAAAAAGGTCATGACACGCTGTTACTTCAAGCAATCTTTTGTTGAGATTAATGAACTTTTCTCTTTAACTACGAGATTTATAATACCTGCAGTAGCTTGCTACAGTGCTGTAGGGAGCATCGTTAACATCGGCAATGTGCGTTTAACATAATGACACCAAAGAGTGAGAGAAGACAGGAGAAGAAGGATGACACGAGTGGAAATCACCTGCGTCTTATGCGACGGGGACTACGGCGCAGTACCAAAGCGGTGGCGCCGCTTGCCTCTGTGTTTGGCATCGGCACATTCCCGTCCCATCTCCGTCTGTCCTTGTGCACTACAAATCTCCTCCTTCCTTTCCCGTCGTGTACAGGCAGGTTGTTAATTCAGAGAGGCCTAAATATAAAAGAAAGCCAAGGCAAAGCAGCCCACAAACTTTTTGCTCCTTTCAGTCAATGAAATCATCAAGTCAAGAAATCCAGGACCTACCATCACCACACTTAAAATTCAGATCTAATCCTGGAAAGTTTTTTTTTTTTTTTTTTTTTTTTTTTTTTTGGTTCTGCTGACATTTTACACATAAAAGCAGCATATTTCTGAGACTCTGAGACGCGGGTATATTAACATGCTTTAATGTTGGCCCTATGCCTCTTCTTGAAAAGCAGGGAAAAAACCCCAAGTGAGTGCTCTTCCCTCAAAATGATGTTTCCTGGCCAATGTTATTTTATTTAAAGCCAAAGATGGCTTAGCGCAGTCCGAGTACGTTTGCGTGCACGCTCATCTCCTTCCTAAACTGTCTCAGCTGTCCCTAGAGCCCCGCTCAGGACTGAGGTCTCCGTACTGCCGCGGAGCTTGTCAGCTCCCGACCACCACGAAAAGTTACTGACCTGCCTCCTACCTTAAAGAGTGCAATTGGGATTGCCTTTTGGTTACTTTGTTTTATCTCTTGAGAGATCCTGTCAGGGGCCCTCAGCTCTGGAATTTATTCCCCCCTTTGCTCAAAAATAGCCTCCAATAATCTTTGACCTTCTGGGTAAGCTGTGAGGCCCAAATCCAAGGATTTGTGTTGGGAGAGGCATAAAAAAAGGTTCGTATTTGCGGGTGGGGAAGGAAAGCATATTGTTTAGAGCTGATTTAGTCCTCGGTTTGTAATTTTCTCATGTTGGGGCATTTATCTCCCATGGCAGTGTAAACTTAACATGTGGAGACTCAGCTTTTTTAAATGGTCATAAATTGGAATAAAAAATAAAAAATAAAAATTTGAAATTAGCCAGTGCATGAACGATTGTGGGCTTGTGAACAGACTGACCCTGCAAACAAATACACCGTAAGTCACTTCTGCTGAAATGGTCCTTCCAGCCTTGCAAACCGCACCAGTTCTGCATGTGTCTTTGGGGTACTAACAACAAGGGAAACGCCAGTGATGATAAAGGAACAAATAACTCTCTGATTAACAGAAAATACTGCATCTGTTACCCTGCCTATGTTGCAACTGAAAGGCCAGCTGTAAAAAACCTATTAAAGCAGCCCTACAATATCGTACTCCCAAAGTTCTCTTATGTGTCACCTTTTAAATATTCTAATCTGAGATTCATTAAAAGCTGTCTCTCCCACACTTACTCTTTGGATATAAACAGATCTGTTAAATATTTTATTTCTAACCCACCCACGAAGTTACATTCATTTACATAACTTAATGAAGGCTGCATTATTCATTGAACTTCTCATATAACATTTTTC